>NC_133665.1:84467282-85085438 GCF_037893015.1 Macrotis lagotis
CAGTTTTGCCAATCTGATGTGACTGAGCTGACATCTCAAAGTTTTAGTTTGACTTTCCTTAATTAGTAATGACTTAGAGAATTTTTTTCCAAATGGTTTTGATAGCTTGGATTTCTTCCTCTGAAAACTGCCCATCATATCTCTTGATCCTTTGATCATTTATCATTTGGGAAATGGCTCTTATTTTTATAAATTTGACTCAGTTGTCTTATATGAGGGAAAAAATCATACTACTTTTTAAAAAATAAAACTAAAAGTCTTTTACTCTCTAAATATATGATTTAGATACATTATTGGATAAAATATAGAACCTGAACTATTTAGTTGCATTTCAAATAAATGTTTATTGGATTGCATAGAAGATCCCCACCTATCCATCATTCTTCTTTCTAGAGAAAATATAAAAAAAATATATAGCCTTGCCTTTTCCCTAATTTCAGTTATCATTGTTCCATCCATTTTGAAAAATGGTCCCTTATCTTCTTTGATCTTTCATTTCCCCTTAATATAACTTTAAAAATCTTTTTCTTGTCCTTAGCTTTTGTCACTAGGTTTAGCTATTTTGAGCTTTAGTATTCCTGACATTATTCTCAACAAGACTGAACCATGTTTTATTTATGAAGAAATATATATACATGAATATATATGTGTGTACTTATATATAATATGTACATGTGTATACATACATATAATGAAAACATATGCAGATACACATGTCTCTATACATACATGTCTATATCTACCTATAACTTATCTATCATTTATCCATCTACCTCTGTCTCTCTATATAATATGATTTCTTTAGAGTTTAGATCAAGTAGCTATGTTACTGCTTGGTCTAAATTTACACAGACACATGTAACATGCTCATTTGAAAACTTGGTTGGTGATTTTTCTTTACATGGATATTGGTCTTGTTAGGCAACTTCCCCTTTCCTCCTCCTCAGAATTATTTCTTTTTGTGACTTTAGAATTCACTCCTGAGTCCTTTCAATTTTACTAACTTGGGTTACTTAATAAAATTTTAGACCATGGGATCCTATCTCTACTTTTCTTGAATCCTTTGAGATATGTCCTTCCAAAACCTAATGCATATGTCACATTATGCCCATTTTTTCTTCTCTACTAAATTTCTAAGTTGAAGTTTTCCCCTCTTTCACAGGGAAGATGATTAACATTCTCATTAACTTCTGAGTAGAAGTAAAAAATTTAATAGCTAGTATCTAAAAACGCCCACTAACATCTATCTGTCTCTTTAGAGATGCTGGAAAATATCACTTTTTAAGATATATCATACAATACAGATATTTGCTTCATCTTCTTTCCTATGTATGTTAAGTACCTAATGTTTCCTTCAAAGTGTACACACATTGTTCCAAATCTTTTCAATATATTCATCATCACTGTCACTGGGTACTCCTCAAACCTTCTCATTCTTCTCTTGACTGAACTAGGACTTTCTCTATTAAAGGCCTTATCTTTATATACCCTTGTCTCCTCCCCTTCCCACCCTTTTCTGCTTATTTTTATGGTTTAAATGCTATCTTCCCCCATTAGAATGCAAATGTTTTGAGAGCAGGCATTGTTTACTTGTAAAGGTATTTCCAATGCTTAGTAAAGTACCTGACCCCTACTAAGCATTTAGTAACTGCTGGGTGACTGACTTAAAGCAATTGTCCTTGATTTATATTAAGATCAATCACTGAGCACCAGTTTTCTAATTGCAAACCCACAGTAGTTATTCACATAGAAAGTATTACAATATCAATCATTATCAACACTTCATAATAACTTCAAAGCAAGTTTCATTGACAGTTTGGCACACCACAGCATAAAGCTTCAAAAACACCTTATATATAATATAATATATTATATACAATGATAATAGGTTTTTTTTGGGGGGGGAATTGCAAAGCAATGGGGTTAAGTGACTTGCTTAAGGTCACACAGTTAGGTAAATATTAAGTGTCTGAGATTGGATTTGAACTCAGGTCCTCCTGACTCCAGGGTCAGTGCTCCATCCACTGTGCCACCTAGTTGCCCCTATAGTAGTAGTAATAGTTAATGGTCAAGCAGAATTCAGAAAAGAGAAAAATACCTAGTTTTAACTGTCAATTACAATTTGAAGAACAAAATTAAAAAGAAAAATATCTTCAACAAATGCTAAAACTGCTACCTTTAATTTGAACTAATGTTCAAAAGTTCACTGAAGAAACAATTCACAAATTTTAAAAAATTAAATTTAATTATTATAAATTAAAAATATAATGTCAAGAATTTAAATTTAGGCAAGTCTTTACATAGTAATGGTGGTAATAATAATGTCTATCTCCTAGTGTTGTCATATGAATAAATATTTGTAAAATATCTTGCAAATCTTAAATCAGTATACAAATGCTGACTATTATAATTATTATCCTTATGATCCACTGTCATATATATGATCTTAAAAACATCTGAGTTCACCACCTGGTTAATCATTACACCCCAGTTTTTCCTCTGATCTTCCTCTCTCTAACTACCCAGAATAAAACATGTGACATTACTGTAATACAAAAAAAAAGCTTACAATAAAATTAAAAATATATAGAAAGAAAATCAAGCAGTGAGTGCTCTCAGCTCCTGATTCCCCAAGAATAATTTTTGGGAGTTAGGTGCAATTGAGAGAAATTTCCTGGCTCTTCATTCATTTTTCTTCTTTATATGATATATTTGGAGCTAGACAGTAACTTAGAGATCTTATATTTTTACTCCCTAAACATTTGAGAAAAGTGAAGCAGAGAGGGTAAAAGTGACAAGTCTGGGTCACAAAAGTATTCAGTAGTGGAATTTGAATTTGAACTCAGTTCCTCTGACTCCAGAAACAATGCTCTTTATTTCTGCAACATGATGCTTGGGCAGTAAGAAGCTACATTAGGAAGGAATTACCAAAGACCAGAGAAGAGATGGAGATGTTCAGGGCTTATTTAGCCCAGGATGTTGCCCAGGTAAATGGAAAAAAAGGGATGGATACTGTTGAATCAGAGATGACAGCATGGGGCAACATTTTAGTCGTAGTAGGGGAAGGAGGAGGGAGAGTTAAGAGTAACTTTAGGGTCACAGATTAAAGAGCCTGGAAGGAAAGGGGTGTCTTTGATAGAAACAAGGAAAGCTGAAGGAAGTGTGGGTTTAGGAGACTTGGACCTGGGCAAACTAAGGTCAAAGCTGGCCCATTAGTTCATAGGTGGTTCCAAGGATAAAGTCTTACCTTCCAGAACAAGGGAAGATGGTGACTGGTGTGAAGAATATCAACCGAGGTTCTTTTATTCTTTCCAAGCAAGAATGTTCATAAATTAGGATTTGCAACTGGAAGAGTCCTTAGAGATCTTATTGTCCAAACCTCTCATTGTACAAACAAGGAGACTGAGACTTAGAGAGTTTAAAGGACTCCCCAAGAAGCCACAGGAATCTGAATCCAGGTCTTTGAGTTCACAGAAAATAAGGGTAAAGGAATGACTTTAAGATTCCAAAGAGTTATTGGCCTAAATATACATGATTTGAGACTCAGAATAGTGAGTAGAATATTGCCAGTAAAACCATTTCAGGGTTAATATTCCTAGTGAAGTCCTCTCAGAGTTAAGAAATATTAAGGAACAAACTATTATTATTAAACTATTTCTAGAAGAAAGCCCCTTGTACTCCAAACACTCTCCTAACTTTTGATAAAACTACTTTTACTGACTGCTAGAAGGATAGTAGACCTTTTCCCATGAGAAAAACCTTGCATTCCAAAGAAGCTCATAAACCTCTTGTTTGATGATAACACTACTTTTACTGACTAGAAGAACAGTAGAAGACCTTGAATACTCAGACATTATTTCATTTAGATAGACATAGAAGGTCATTAAAAATCTTTTTGATGTTCTCACCATCTGGATGGTGAGGTAATATTTTATGAAAACCTTTCCTTTTCTTTGTTGCTGGGGTAGATTTTCACAAGTAGAATGTAACTGAAAACTAACCAATGAAGCAACAGAGAGAGAGAGGATAGGGAGGAGGAGGAGATTGCATTAGGCAATATAATCTTGCTTGACTGTCAATTGGGGCAGCTCCTTGATCTTCACTACCTTTGTGAGACTTGGAGTGTGCCCCTTTCTCAAGAAAAGCCAAAATAAACTTTCTTTTTTTTTCTCAGAGGAGTCTATATTTTTAAGTGGATTTTCATCCCACACAATAAGGATAGTTTCTAGTCCTTTGAGAAAGCAGATAGAGACCATATGATTGAAGTTTTAACAGTCCCTTGCCAACTCCAGCCCCAGTCCTGTATGAAAAGCTTATTCTGTGTAAACAGGAATGTGTTCATGAAAAGGACAAGAGCTCAGCATTCTGCTTGCTAAGCCATTTGTTGGTTATAGAAATAAGACCTTTAGTTTTCAGAATCCTTTATCTGTGTAGCACCAGCAAAACAAAAGTGAAGCCACAGATGTGACAGCAGGGGCTTACAGCGGGAGCTCTTAGGGTCAGCTGTGTTCAGTCTCTGCCTGACCAATATCTGATCTGACCTTATATTTCTAGCTCCCTTTTCTGCTCTTGGAGCTCGAGGAAGTGGTTTCATTTCAGAACCGATTGAGAGGTAGAGATTGGGTTCCATTTGTCTTTGGGAAACTGCTTTCTGGCAGAAGACTTGTTGAGGGGCTATCAGGTCTACATCTTGCGGGGACCAAGCTGGAGAGTAGCCTGGTCCTCAGAACCCAACTTTCCTTCTTGGGAAATATCACCCTCGATTGGATGATCTAGCAGAGAGCCTCTGGTGAGTGGAAAGAACATGAGTCCTAGAGTCGGGGAATTTGGGTTCAAGTCCACTCTTTGACACTTAACTGTGTGACCTGGTCTCAGTTTCCTCATTGATAAAATGATAATATTTAGTCACAAGACTAATGGGGGGAAAATATTCTTAAAATTTTAAGGTAAAATAGAAATGCAACTTGTGAGTTTAAAAAAAAAATAGTTATCCATGTAATCCAAGCAAAATAGTTCATACCGAGAGGATACTTGACTTCAGGGACTGTTTAATTTTTGTCTTTTTCTCCCTGGAGACTCAAAGAGTAGTACTGGGCAAGTCCTAGATGTTTAATTATGTTTGTGAAGAGAACTGCCAAAATATTTCCACCTTCTTTCTTCCTCCGTCTCTCCCTCAGTCCAGGCCACAAGGTCCTCCTCTGTCCTTCCCTTTGACAAGGAGAAAGGTTGATGAGAGTAGCAACAGCTAATGCTTCTAGAAGGTTTTAAAACTTACAAATATTTTTTTCTTCATTTTTGAAGACCGCATCAGGAAGGTGATGCCAAGACAAGCGTGTGAATTGGATATTTTATTGGGGGGGGTTGTACTAAACCACCAGCCTCACTTTCTCCTCCAGAGCCATCTGGGTCCATTGGCCAGATATGGACTGGGAGGGCCAGGAGATGAGGTGAGGCAATCAAGTTTAGGTGACATACCCAGGGTCACACAGCTAGTCAGTGCCAAGGCTGGATTTGAACTCCTGTCTTCCAAGGTCAGTGCTCTAAACCTCAAGAAATGGCTGATGTCTGAGTGGTCTCACTTTATAGAGAGAAAAGAATGGAATTGAAGGATGTTGTGGGAAAGAAGGGCCTGGATTTGGTGACAGATGGAACGTGGGAAGAGAGAAAGAGATGTTGCACTTGTACCTCCCACAGTCCCCAGGGAAGCAGACAACAGGGAATGTTTTGAGGAAAAGTTACTTTTTTTCCCCCCTTACATTAAGGATATTTGCTTTTTTCCCTTTTCTTTTCTGAATAAACTGCTTCTTCACCCTACACTCCCTCCTCCCAGTCTCTCCTAAACCTCCCTTCCCCCATTCCAGCCAGGTTCCGAGATGGCGGCGATGGGGGCATGGCACTGGGGGGGCATCCCTCCTGGGGGACCCTGGGCATATCCCAACTGTAGACAGCTCTTGATGGTGCAGAACCACCCTCCTTATAATGACTGTGGGATTCACACTCCCATTTTGCTGTTGGAGGAACAGCTTCTAAGAAATGACTTTTATCTGTTGGCCACACTTTGTCCACCTTTACTGAATCCCCGGATTTTTCTCACAAAATAATCCTGTTGATGAAGTCAGATGACCTAGCACTTCCATTCAGCACTTGCCTGGCCCAAAGTCAGGCACTCTGCTAAGGGCTTTTTTTAAAAATTTTTTTTTTATATTTTTCAAGGCAATGGGGTTAAGTAACTTGCCCAAGGCCACACAGCTAAGTAATTATTAAGTGTCTGAGGTTGGATTTGAGTCTGCTAAGGGCTTTTACAAATATCTCATTTGGTCCAACATCCCTGTGAGTGGGATTGTACAGATGAGGAAATGGAGGCAGGGAGGATAAGTGACTTACCCAGGGGCACACAGCCAGGAGGTATCTGAGGTTGGATCTGGCCTTAGGTCTCCCTGATTCCAGACCCAAAGCTCTATCTGCTCTGTCACCAGAAGCCTAAAGAGTTGTAAAAAGTGTGGAGTTCTGCAAGCATGCCAGCCCGGGCAGCCTCATCAAAGACAGATAACATCTTGCCCCTCACTACAGGGACGAAGAAGACAACTTCAACCATCGAAGTGCCAAACAACAGCATTAGAAGAGCAGAGAGGCTGCAGAGGTGACCCTGAGCAACAGCATGGGAGACAAAGTAAGAACGATGCAAACCTTCCTCACCCCTGGAATCAGGGAGATTGGATCCCCTTATGTAGGAGGATAGGGAGACTGAGAAGGCTTTTTTGTTGCTCTATTTTTCATTTTATTTAGTTTGCCATTCTGTCCCAAGTGAATATTTTACTATTTAATTTTTGGTTTTTGCCCTGTTTCTTAGTAGAAAAAGTAGAAAGAGCATGTGCCCAGGCCTCAGGCTGGCCTGGCCAGTGGGAGTGCCTTAAGAAGCTCCAAAGGCCTGCAGGGCTGCCCAGGCCCAGGCTTGAGGGGCAGGCTAGATTTGGGTTCTAGACATATTTGCATTCTTAGGATCCCCCAAATACCACATGCTGCATGCTAGCCTTGTGGGATTCATGCTACACGATGGGGATGAGAAATTGCTCTATTACTAACCTCATGGAGTGGTGGGTAGTTGAATAATAATTATAACTAACATTTCTATAGCATTTTGAGAGTTTGGGATGTTCTCTCCCTTGCCAATCACAATAATCCTGTGAAGCATGTGTTACTATTGGCAAACCAAGGCCAAGAGAGGTTAAGTGACCAAAATCTACTGCTAGAATGAGAATTTTAACTCAGGTCTTTGAGATCCCAAGCCTAGCCTAATATGCATGTTGTAAAAATCTATACAAATGTAACCCATTCTTTCAAAGTTACAGAAGTCTAGTGAACACAGAATAGGCCTTAGAATTTGTTTAGTTCATTCCCCTCAATCCTATTTATTATCTATAGAGTGAGAGATGAGAAAAGTGAGACTGATGGTGTTGAAGTGCCTTGATAATTGGTGACAAAGTTAGGCTACTAACCCATGATCTCTTCCTTCCTGATCTTGCAGTCTTCAGTGATACCATCATGACTCTCATTGTTTTGTACCATTATTCCCACTCTGTTTAGATGGGGCAGGTGCACTCTGACAGCTTTTATTGAAGATGAGAGAAAAACAGGAGGTATCTGCCAAGAAAAGAAGAGCCTTAAGATCTTCCCATTTTCCTATTGTTGTTCGATGTGGCCCTTTGCTAGGTTTTATGTAGCAAGTCTTTCAGGACATGGCCTTGTCTTCTACACTTCAGATACTCAATGTGGGTTAAAAGATAGGTCCTCCTGTTAGTCTTTGGGGAACTTTCCCTGCTATAATCACTGCTTGAAATAAACTATTCTTTTATGCCTATAGGCCTCTGTGAGACAGCAATTTTTTTATTGTGAAAATGTCTAGTAATATTCAATATTCAGTAATTGCTCCCCTCACCCCAAGACTCTGTTTATCCAATGTAGTTATTCCTCATGTTGTTCATAATGATGATTTAAAGCCTATATTTTCATATCCACAGTATGGTTAAAGAATTTAGGGATATTTTTTCCTGTGAATTTCTATTCTCTTCCCAGTCAATGAAGGATGAACAGTAGTCATTACGGAACATCTGCCAGGCAACCTTTTGGAATAATTTATTTGAAGTTTAGCTTAACCATTTCTTCCATATAGTATGACAGATCCTTCATGTTTGACTAATGAGATGTATTCTCATAAAATGGCACACATTTTGAAAATATGAAGTAATTAAAATGTTTTTCAATTGTGTTCAAAGTGAATTTATACCAAATTAAGGTTCAAACAAGAACCCACAAAAACATGGTGCTTCTTTGTATTATGCTATTAAGTATCTGAAATTCAGATTGAGGGGATAGCAAAGAAAAATGGGATTTTTTAAAATGATGTGAGAGATCCGAATGTCTGGGAACAGCAGGGAAGGAACATGTACATGTATAGAGATTAAAGATGAGAGAAAGAGAGGGAATGATCAAAAGGGCAAACTCCCAGAGGAAAAAGGAAAGAATGGGATCAAGAGCACAAGGAAAAAGACTGACTTTGTCTAGAAATGTACCTCTGCACAAGGGATTCAAGCAAAAAAGAGAATGGGGAATGACATCAATAGATTTTAAAGTGTAAAATAGGGGGAAGGAAGGAAATAATAATAGAAGACTTCTATTTTCTCAGAAAACAAGAGACAAGGTTTTGTGATGAGTCAGGGTTATGTTTTGGGGAAGGATACTTTTCTAAAGTGGATTGGAAGAATTTCAGAATTAAATAATAATTTATTATTATTATTATTATTAATTATTAGCATTTTAAGATTTGCAAGACACTTTACAGATAGAATCTCATTTGATTTTCACATCAATACTGTTAACTGGATACCCATTTTATAGATGAGGAAGCTCAGGTTCAGAGGCCTGGAACAAAGATAAAGTATGAAAGACAAGTTTTTAATCTTAGTCTTTCTGACTCTAAATTCAGGTTTCCCTCTACTGTGTCATGATGTCTCTCTTGTTTGATTGTTTTAATTGTGTCTGACTCTTTGTGATCTCATTTGGGATATTCTTGGCAAATATATTGGAGTGCTTTGCCATTTCTTTCTCCAGATGATTTTATAGATGAAGAAATTGAAGCAAATAGGGTTAAGTGACTTGCCCAAGATCACTCAGCTAGTAAGTGAGTCAGATTTGTACTCACAAAGATGAGTCTTCCTGATATTATTCACTGTGTCACCTAGCTGCCCTGATGGCTCTCTTAGATAATATCTAAACTCTTTCAAACTCAAATGCTATGATTTTATGATCCTAGGATGGAGACTGAGTGAGGTTATCCTATCAGTAGCATCCTCTCACTTTCCTCTAATTTCTTTCTAACCCCCAGTAAAATGGGGATGAATGTAGATTCCTCTGAATAGGACTGCATTTAAGTATCATGCAGTCAACAGATTTTATTAAAATAAGGTTTTTTTAATTTTTTTAAATAAGGTGTTTTGATGTATTTTTTTTTACCTCATAGTTTCACCTAGTCTCCCTCCTCCAAACCTTCCCACAGAACCAAATAGTAGTTTTAACGACAGAGGGGAAAAAAATCAGCATAACAGATCAGTTCATCAAAAAAGTCTGAAAATATGTGCACTATACAACACCTGTTCTCTCTAGATACTGAAGACAAAGGTACAAAGAAATAAATAATACCTATTCACAAGGAGGGGGAGACAAACACATGTGAAAATATACTGCATAAATACAAATCCATAACCAGGAGTTAAATAGAAGGTAGTTTGGGAGGAAGGGCACTAGTAGTTGAAGGGATTCAGAGATGTTTCCTGTAAAAGATAGTATTTTGGGCTGCGTATTAGAGAAAGAGAAGGGTTCCGTGAGTCAGAGGTAAGAAAGGAATGCATTCTAGGGACATATTAGGCTGGACCAGTCTGGAAGGGGAAATAATGCTCAATGAAGCTAGAAAAACACATTGGAGCCAGTCTGTGTATGGCTTTCAGAACTGAACAAAGGAGTCTAAATTTGAACTTGGAGGCAATAGGGAGTTGATTGAGTAGAGGAGTTACTTGATCAGATCTGCATTTAAAGAGAATGTCTTGAGCATCTATGTGTGGGATAGACTGAATTGGGAAGACTTGAAGCAGAAGAGACCAATTGGGAGGCTGTTGTAGAAATCTAGGTGATGAGGACCTAAACTAGGTTGGTGACTGTGTGATTGGAGAGAAGGGGATAGGTGCAAGAGATGGGAAGATGAAAAACTGATTGGATATGTTGACAGAGAGAGAGAGAAAGAGAGAGAGAGAGAGAGAGAGAGAGAGAGAGAGAGAGAGAGAGAGAGAGAGAGAGAGAGAGAGATGTTATGAACATGGGGGATTGGTAGGAGAGTGGAGCCTTCAAGAGATAGCATTTAGAAGAGGGAAGGGATTAGGGGGAAAAGCATGACTTCAGTTTTGGATTCAGTTTAAAATGTTTGATAATTTGACATGTGGACTGAAGCTAGATTTGAACTCAGGTTATCCTGACTCTAGGTCCAGTGTCTACTGGATGGTCTACCCCATCATGCTGTGACTTTAGAGAATGGAACTGCAGGAGAGGAGGCTACCAGAGATGGAACATCTCTCTCTCTTGCCTGGTTGGCAATGATGCAGAGTAGAAAAACTTCTGCTGGGAGAAGTCAATGTAATGGATTAGTTGGTTCAAGGGATGTGCTTCCTCTTCTTTCCACCTTTTATTAATCTAGGATGACTAGAAATATTTGCGGACATTTATGGATAATAGAAGACCTTAGGCCAGCAGGCCTTAGAGGAGGTTATTCTTCAAGGAAGAGTACTATAGCTGGCACACTAGCCTTTTAGCCAGAAATCATATCTTTAGAGATATCAAGGGAAGGGAGTAAAGTATTTTGGATAACTGTTGGTTTTATTAGAAAGCTCTTTTTTCTGATTCCATGATACCAACAGGTTGCTTGCCATTGGGAGAATGCCCAGGAGCTGCTTTGTGGCTTTCTCTGAAAAACTTTTCCCCTAGAATACTCCATTTCAGTTTGGGAAATGAAAAAATTGCTAATTTGGGAAATTAATTTCTGCTTAATTCTTATTGATAGTGACTATCTTATGTCAGTCTACTCCTAGCCTTTTAAAGTGGTAAGTAATCAGTAAATAAATAGATATCTTAACAGAAAATTAGACAAATCATCATAACTGTCATTTAACAAAGGAAATGCCTTTTGGTTGGCAGAGAGAGAGGTTAAGAAGATTAGAAGAGGAGCAGCTAGGTGACAAGTAGACAGAGCACCTGCCCTGGAATCAGGAGCACCTGAGTTCAAATCCAAATTCAGACACTTTTTATGTTGATTTTTTATTTTTCTGGTTATATGTTATGAAAGTTTTTTCAACCTTCATCCATATGAATATGCAAATTTTAAAGTTACATAATTTCCTTCCACCCTCCTTCCCACCCCCTCCTCTCAGCAGGTAACAGGTGAATACTATATACATACACACACACACACACACACACACACACATATATATATACATTTCTGTTAAACATGTTTACAGATTAGTCATTTTTGGTATGAGGAATTAAGATTAGGAGAAAAAATCATGGGATAGGGAAGAAATACAAAAGATAATTTTTTAAAAAGTGAATGTAGTGTTCATCAGATTCTGAAGGGGTTTTTTTTTGTTTGTTTTTGTTTTTCTTCCTCTGTGCATAGCATTGTCCATAGCCAATCTAATAGAGTTGTCCTAGCTCTCTGAATTTAGAGCTGCTTCCATCAAGGTTGATCAACTTACAATGTTGTTGCTAATATGTAGAATGTTCCCTTGGTTCTGCTCCCTTTGTTCAGCATCAGATATTGTAATTCATCCCATGCTTCTCTAGAGTCCGACCATTCATGGTTTCTTATAGAACAATAGTGTTCCTTTACATTCATATCCCATAACTTGTTCAGCCATTCCCCAATTGATGGATATCCCCCAATTTCCAATTCTTTGTCACTACAAAAAGAATTGTACGAATATTTTGGAACATGTGGGACTTTTTCCATTTTTTTTTAGATTTTTCAAGGCAGTGGGGTTAAGTGGCTTGCCCAAGGCCACACAGCTAGGTAATTATTAAGTGTCTGAGGTCAGATTTGAACCCAGGCACTCTTGACTCCAAGGCCAGTGCTTTGTTCACTGCACCACCTAGCTGCCCCACTTTTTCCATTTTTTATGATTTCTTCTGGATATAGGCCTAGAATTTGAATTGCTAGGTCAAAGGGTATCATTACTTTTGTTACTCTTTGGGATAGTTCATTATGCTGTGTTTTCCTAATATTGAATCATCTCTGCCTACTTGGTATAAAGTTACCTGATCATGGTGTATCATCCTAGTAATAACTTGCTGTAATCTCTTTGCTAAAGTTTTATTCAAGATTTTTTTGCATCAATGTTCTTTAGAGAGAGATTGGTCTGTAATTTTCTTAGTTTTAGTTCTTCCTGGTTTAGGTGTCAGCCTCATATTTGTGTGGCCTCAGACACTTAATAGTTGCTTAGTTGTGAGAACTTAACCCCCACTGCCTTGCAAAAGAAAAAAAAACATCAGAATTATCTCCTGGCCTAGACAGTCTTTCCTGAAGTCACCTAATAGTGCACTTCCCCTTCTCAGAACCATCATTCAGTAATCACTTTCTTTGGGTATCAGTGCTTTGTTCAATACTTCTCCATTATATTTACTATATATTATTGCATAAAATATTTATCTATGTGTCTTAGATTTCTTTTAAATTATAAGCTCTATGAAGGAAAGTCTTTGGAGAGCTCTACCAGCTTTTCAAGACTGGACTTCACCCAGCACAGGAGTTGGGAAAATAGGAAGTTAGGAACAAATTTGCTTAGGAAATAATAGATCAATGTAAGGTTTTGGCCCAAGGAAGGAACCACAGGAGCCCATGCAGAAAACTTGGTTTTCCTTCTGCCTATTTAATGATGTCTTCTTCTTTGTGTCTTTTTTTTTCATTTACATATTTTGAATATTTATTTTGTCTTCACTTTACCCCTTCTTTTCCAGTCATTAACTACCTCAGCCTTGGAAATTGTTAAAAAAAAAAAGTGGTGTGAGTGTGTGTGTTTGTTAAAATAAATGCAGACATTGGACCATGGTGGTTTTGATCAATTCCTTAGTAATTTTGTATAAAGTAGTGGCACAGTAATGTTTAAAAATAAAATTTGAGGAAAATGACATTAAAGATCATTTCATGAGTCATGATGGACCCATAAGTTGTTGAAAAAGTAATCTGATATTATAGAGCTAGCTTTTCTTTTATTATTCATATAACAAATCAGTTAAGTATTAGGTGCCTACTATGTTCAAAGGAATTGACCCAAGTTAAAATTACAGAAGTTAGTGACCATAATTATTTGATAATTTAGTTATTCTGTGAGATAGTGTAGGAAAAAAAGCTTAGAATTATAGAGCTAGATTCTGTTTCTTAGCCTTAAATTACTAATAGGCCTAGAAATATTTAATGGAGCTCTAATTCACACCTAGGCCTGTGACTATCAAAATCCAATGCTTTTCCCTTTATCTTATTCTTGTCTTATTGTGAGTTGATGATCTTTTCCTTTAATCCACTTAGCAGTGAGGAAAAAAAAAAGAAAAACACTAAGAGATCTAAGAAGATAAAGCTAAATTTAGTAAAGTATTATCAAGCATAAAAAGTGAGTCTAAAAGAAAGGGAGTTTTGGCACTTTGAGTGAAAGGTAAAGGTTTTCAGGACATTAAAGGAAATAAAAATGTGGTTAGAAGTACAGGCATTAGGTACACAGTAGGTACAAATGCATTTTTTAAAAAAGAGAATAATTCCTGGCATAGAACTTAAAAATTGTAGTGCTTTTATGTATATTAACTTGCTTGGGTGTTAAAATAATTCCTTGACATTGGGTATCATAGGAGGTGCTGTCTTGCCTTTAATGATATAGTAACTGACATGCCTTTGGTCATACAACTGAAGTATAAAAGGCAGTATTTGAACCCAGGTCTTTCTGACTTCCAAATCCTGCAAATTGTTGACTACCCTACCACTTTGAGGGTGTGAAAATAGAGCTGAATAATTAACAAAAGGACTTTTTAAAATATGTTTTTAAAAAAACAGCATTTACATATTTACCTCTGTCTACTTTGTAAGAAAAAGTTGAGTGAAACTGACACTATTGACACTATTCCACATCCAAAAAATCTGAGAGAAAAAGATGTTTACATCAGTTTTATGATTAATATTTTACATTAACCTGAATTTTTATCTTTTAGTATTATATAATTTTTTACTATTTAAATTATATGAAAAATCTCTTGATTCTGCTTTCTTCATACAAATCTTATATAGTTTTCTTAAAAAGTTTCAAATTGTTGGAATGGTTAGACCAGTGCCAAGTTCAGTATGTATTAAGAGTTCTTATCTTGTATAGCTCATTCAGCACTGCTGGTTGTGGATTTTTTTATGTTTACCAATTTAATGTGAGGTAAAACCAATAATGTTGCAATATTCATTTCTCTTAGTGATTTGCTGTAACATTTATTAATTGCATTTCTTAATTCTGAGTGTTACTTGTTCGTATCTCGAATACTTAACTAAGAAATGGTTCTTAGTCTCATTTTTTTAAATCAATTTACTATAGCAGATTTTATTCTCTGTTAGTTGATTAAACTATTTTTCCCAACCTAATTTCTCTTGGTTTTGTTTCTGCAAATGCATTTTAATTTTATGTAATTCAAGATCTATTTTATCTTTTATGAATACTTCTAATCTTTAGTTTAGAATTCTCCTTATAATTGTGAAAGGCACCTCCTTTCATTCTCTTAATCTCATACCAGTGTTTTTTTTTTTAAACAGAAAGTTAAGAATCCATTTGAACTTATCATAAAAATAAGAACTGGTAAGTTTTCTGCCAAACATATACAGTAAGTTTTCCTAGTAGTTTTTGTCAAATAAGAAGGGTCATGAAAAAAATAAAATAAAAAAAGAAGGGTCATGGTTTTAACAGTAGGGAATGGATGACTAGCATCAACTTTCAAAGATACTACAAGGTATAAGAGTGCTGTTAAGAGATTCATAAGGTGGAATAATCAAAGCAACTCATTCTGAATTAAGAAAAAGTGAGCCTGGAAGAAAACATATAGGCCCACATCATAAGAAAGTTTCATTCTAGTATTGGGAGTTTGGGCTTAATAATGAAATGGTTTTGGAAAAAATTATAATGCTCGATGTCCAGTTTCAAGTAGCATGCTTTCCACATCAAGCCTGCTGTTCTCAACATAAGGTTGGTATAACCACATAGATAAGTAGCTTAAAATGAGATCCTGGTTTGTAGTATCGGCGAGCTCTTCCATAATGATGCATTTGAGGAGTATTTCCTTCTTGTACATTTCTGAAAGCTTATGGGAAACTTCATAGAAATAGGCTGTAGACCATGTATGGAAAAGAGGTGTTTGATAATTTCCATTTCCACGATGGTAATTTTCTAGGTTACAAATTCCTTTACTGGTGGATGTTAACTTTTCCATTTTCATCTGTATCATAGCCAAGTTTTCCAAAGTGTCATGAAGCTCCTTGCACAGCATCTCAAGTTCTTCATTATATTTTGGATGTACTTTTTGAGGATGAAAACCAGAAGCAATACTGTTGCATTCCAATTCTACCTTGTCTTCAGAAAGTGCACTGATTTTGATGTTTCCTATTTTGTTTGCAACAGAAAATCCTATATTGTTGAGAGCTTCCCATTTCGATAATAAATTATGCCAATCTGCAGCATTGTACTTAATTTTTCTTGCACTGACAGATAAGACAGTCCTTTTGGGAGTAACCATGCCAGAGTTCTGACATCCATAACTTTGGCGCCCAAGATCTGGGCCGTAGGAAGGTTGACGAATGACCTGGAACCAATCGGGAGCGCCCTTAGTGTCTTTTGGAGAGGTAGAGTCAAGATGGCAGAGTGGGAGCTACCACTTTTGCCTAGCTGTTTTATATCCTTCCCTACAATGACTGATACAGAAAAAGCATCAGGGAAAATTCTGTTCAGGAAATCCAAGAAAAAGCCACAGTTAGTAATTTTTATAGCCAAAGGCAGTTTAGGAAGACAGAAAATAAAATCTGCAGACATTGAGGTTGGGTTGGCAGTGGCAGCAGCAGTATCATCAACAAACCCAAGTGGCAATAAGCTGTGGTTAGCAGCACCACCAGCAGAAAGTGGCCTAGTGCCCAAGAATTGTAAGGGGACAAAATAACTGGAAAGAAAGAAATCCCAGGAGACTCCTCACCAGAATTGGGAGTAGGGACAGATGCCATCTGGAAGCTCTGTCTCCCATTACTCAGTTCTAGAGAAGAGATGAACAGTGGTGGTTGTGAAGAGGAAGTGCTCCTACCTGTATAGGGAACAAGTTCCAGAAACATAGCTGTGTGACTGAGCTGAAGAGCAAAGGAGGGACTCTGTTCTATCTTTAGCAGAATGATGATATGGCTGTAACCACACTGAGAAAATGGAACTGCATTAGGAGAGGAGGCTGCCAGAGATGAAGATTCCCTCTCTCTTACCTGGGTTGGCAATGGTGTGCAGAGTAGTAAAACTTATGCTGGGAGAGGTCAATATAATGGATTGGCTGTCAAGGGATGCTCTCCCTCCTCTTATTAGGGAGGTGATGCCATGACAAGCCTGTGAATTGGATTTGAGTTTGGGGGGTGCCAAGTCACCAACCTCACTTTCTCCCCCAGAGCCTTCTGTGTCCAGTGGCAGATATGAATCAGGATGACTGGAAATAACCCTGGATACCAGGCAGTCAGGATTAAGTGACTTGCCTAGCTAGTAAGAGCCTGAAATCAAATTTGAACCCAGGTCCTCCTGATTTCAGGGCCAGCACTCTACCCACTAGCTATATACATGAGTCAAGAACATCTAAAGGAAAAGTGTCCAAATGTTTTAAAACCAGAGGGCAAAGTAAAAATTGCAAGAATGCACTGGTCACCCTATAGCAAAATAAAGTCAAAATGGGTACAGGTTTTAGACATAGAAGGTGATATTATGAACCAATTAGAACAAACAATCTTCTTAGATCTTTGGAAAGGGGAGCAGTTTATGACCAAAGGAGAAATAGAAAACATTATAAAAGAGAAAAAATAGATTAATTTTGATTACAATAAATAGAAAAGTATTTATACAAACAAAACCAATGTAACCAAAATTAAAAGGAATGCAGTAAATTGGGAAACAATTTTTACAACTAGTGTTTCTGACAGAGGACCTGTTTCTAAAATATACAGAGAACTGACTCAAATTTATAAGAAAATCAGTCATTTCTCAGTTGATAAATGGTCAAAGGATAGGGAAGAGCAATTCTCAGATGAAGAAATTAAAGCATTTCTATAGTCATATGAAAAATTGCTCTAAATCATTACTGATTAGGGAAATGCAAATTAAAACGATTCTGAGGTATCACCTCATAACTATAAAATTGACCAATATGACTAAAATAGAAAATGATCAGTGTTGGAGGGGATGTGGGAAAACTGGGATACTAAAACATTGTTAGTAGTATTATGAACTGATCCAGGGCAGCTAGGTAGCACAGTGGATATAGCACTGGTCTTGGATTCAGGAGGATGGGTGTTCAAATTTGGCTTCAGACACACCACTTACTTGCTGTGTGACCTTGGGAAAGTCACTTAACCCTGATTGCCTCACATCTAAGGCTGTCTCCATTTGTCCTGATTCATATCTGGCCACTGGACCCAGATGGCTCTGGAGGAGAAAGTGAGGCTGGTGACTGAGCACAGCAACCTTTCACTCAAATCCAATTCATCTGATTGCCCTGGATTCACCTCCATGATATCATGGCCTTCTTCAAAAATGAAGGACATTATGAACTGATCCAATCTTTCTGGAGAGCAATGTGGAATTATGCTCAAAGAGCAATAAAATTGTACATACCCTTTGATATCCAGCAATACCACAAATATCCCAAAAAGATCATGAAAAAGAATAAAAAACCAACATGAACAAAAATATTTATAGCAACTCTTTGCCACAGTGGCAAAGAATTGGAAATAGAGCGGATGTCCTTCAATTGGGAATGACTGAACTAATTGTGATATATGAATGTGATGAAACACTAATGTTCCATAAGAAATCACAAGGGACAGGACTTCAGAAAAGCCTGGAAAGACTTACATGAACTGATGCTGAGTGAAACGAGCAGAATCAGAAGAACATTACACACTCTAACAAAAATACTGAAGCCAAATTCGAACTCCCATCCTTCTGAATCCAAGACCAGTGATCCACTATGATGGTCTTGTTTATTTCATCAGTCAAAAACAGTTCTAAAAGACTTTTAATGGAAAATATCATCCATATCCAGAGAGGGAACTGTGGAGTTTAAATGCAAACCAAAGCTTACTATCTTCAATTTTTAAAAGTTGTTATATTTTATGTGATTTTCTCTCTGTTTTTTCTTCTGTTTGGATTTGATTCTTCTTTCACAATGATTAATATAAATCTATGTTTAGTATAATTACACATGTAGAGTCTATATTAGATTACTTTCTGACAGGGGGAGGGGGGAAGGAAGGAAGGGAGGAAGCAAATGTAAAACTCAAAAACTTTGCAAAAAATGACTGGTGAAAACTGCCATTGCATCTTGTTAGAAAAGCAAAAAAATAAAAATATTTACATAAAATAAGATAAAACAAATTAGGCTCCAGCCCAAAAACAATCAAACAAACAAAAGAATCAATTAGTCACCCCTTGAAAGGAATTCCAAATGAAAACACAGGAATATTATTCCCAATTTACTTTGCTGAATCTTCATCTGGGTCACACTCACTTAACCATGAGTATACCACAGGACTCTGTCTTGGGTCCTCTTCTCTTCTCCTTCTGTATTATTTCATTTGATGAGCTCCTTAGTCCCAATGAATTTAAGTATCATTTCTGTGTTGATGTTTCTCAGATCTACCTATCCTGCCATAAGCTTTCTGCTGACCTCAAATCACAAATCTTCAACTGCCTTTCAGACATCTTTACATGGATATCTGCAGGCATCTTAATCAACATGTACACAACTAAACTCATTATCTTTCCCCTTAATTCTTCATTTCCAAACTTCCTAATTACTTTTGAGACTAACAATATCCTTTAAACCCCCCAGCCTAGAAACTTAGTTGATATCCTCCATTCCTCACTCTCTGTCATCCTCTGAATCCAGTATACTACCAAGGCCTACTGAGTTCATCTTGGTAACATCTCTTGAGTACATCATGCCTTCTTCTCTCCTTCAACACTCACCAATTTGGTATAGACCCTCCTCTCCTCCTGGAACACTGCAGTAGCCTACTGGTTGCCCTGCCTAATACAGATTTCCCTGCTGCAGTCTAACTTTTATTCAGCCGCCAAAGTGATCTCCCTAAAGTATAGGTCGGATCATGTCACCCTGCCCCAATAAACTCCAGTGACTCCCTAACACTTTTAGGATCCAACAGAAAACCTTCTGTTTAGTAATCAAGGCCCTTGGTAAACTTCCCTTTCCCTACCTTTCCTGCCTTCTTATACCCCACTACATAATAACTAACATTTATATAGGACATACTGTATGCTAGCCACTGCTAAACATTTTACAATCTATCTCTTTTGATCCTTTTAGCAGCCCTAATTATACCCAATTTATAGATGAGGAAACTGAGGCAAATAGAAGTCTAATGAATTGTCCAAGGCCACAAAGCTAGTAAATATTTGAGGCTACATTTGAACTCGGGTCTTCCTAATTCCAAGCCCAGCTCTCTATCCATTGTGCTACCTAACACACTATATATATATATATATATATATATATATATATATATGTATGTATGTATATATGTTTCAGTCAGTGATAGCTGACTCCCTTACTGTTTTCTGAATAAGACACTTCACCTCTTTGCTCCTGACATTTTTCTCTGATGTTTCCTCATCCTTAACCTCCCCTCCCCCATACCTGGAATACTCTCTTTTCTAATCTCTCTCCCTTCTGGCTTTCTTGTCTTCCTTCAAGTCCCAGTTAAAACCCTACCTTCTGTAGGAAGCTTTTCATGAGCCTGTTTAATTCTGTTGCCTTCCCTCTGTTGATAATTTCTTATTTATCCAGTTAGCTTTTATACAAAATGTGCTTGTCCTTCCTCAATACTTCACACCATCCACCTTAGGTCTCCCTGTCACTCAGCCTTCACCTGTGACTCCAAAAAGCTGTAAGAGGGCCCAAAACCTGGTAAAACTATCCACATGGGCAAAACCAGGTTGTGGGCATCAGTGAATTAGGGGGATGTCTACCCCAAGTAAATGAAGACTTCTTCAGCAGAATGGGCAGATGAGAACAATTTGTTCCAGGGGGTCAAGAAAGTGCCTTGAAGCAGGAGCTGTGGACCTTGAGCTTGGGCAGACAATGAAAATTCTAAGGTCATCCAAGCTGCATTCTGGCCGTTACCAATCATCTTCACTTTTGTCCTGCCACTGGAGGGGTTGAGGACTGTGCAACTCTGCCTCACATCTCCTTCATGCACACAACAAGACGTCATCCCTCATCCACTATTTTACCCCAACAACATAATGTCATTGCTCCTTTTTGAAAACAACGAATGAACATTTATCAAGCATATAGCTTGTTATTTGCATGAAATTGTTTGCTTGTTGTTTCCTTAAGGTCAGGGACTTGTCTTTTGCCTTTTGTGTCTTTTGTACTTAGCACAATGCCTGCATATATGATAGGTAGTAATAAATGTGTATATTCTGAGTCAAATTATGTGGAGACCACAGAGAGATGGGACAGGACAGAAAAGTCCTAATGCTCCTGGATGATTTTTCTGGGAGCCAGTTCCCAGAAATATTCTAACAAGGATCAAAGGACTCTTGAAATAGAGTCTGAAAGTCTTTTCTGTCATAAGTCTGAAATCTAGGATTGGATTTTGAGGAATAAACATTGTCCTTTAAATTCGTATTTCTTTGGAAGGAATAGGGACTATATGCATTCATTCTTCCTTTGAACTGTTAGATAGCTTTTCTCTAAATATCTACCTGAGATCTGTGTAAACAGACAAAAAGACCATCATTCCTTTATTTTGAACTATGGACAAGAGATCCAGAACCCTGGGGCAGCTAGGTGACTCAGTGCATAGAGTGCTAGCCCTGGAGTCAGTAGGACCTGAATTCAAATCCTGTCTCAGATACTTGACAACTACTCAGCTGTGTGACTTTAGGGAAGTCACTTAATCCTATTGCCTTGCAAAAAACAACAAAAAAATAGAAATACAAATCCCAATTTTTTAATCAACTGTGTTCAAATCAACCTTTTCTTTGGAATCCCCTATCTTTATTTGATAATAATGATGAAATTACAATTGTCTGCAAGGATCTTTAGTTTTTATCCAAACTTCAAAATCCTTAGTCATTCTTTTTCTTGGGTTTCATCTGGTGGTATCATTTATCCCTTCCCCCACAACTCAAATCACAAAGGTGGTGAATAAATAGATACTTGTTCTTGTTGATTCATGACCCTATTTGGGGGTTTGTTGGCAAAGATGCTGGAGTGGTTTGCTGTTTCCTTCTCTAGCTTCTAAGTTTCTGATGCCAGATTTGAAATCAGATCTTCCTGACATTAGGCTCCATTCACTGTGCCCCCTACCTGCCCTGGAAGTGGATATTATGTCTGACAATTCTTGGGAGACTCCCTTTCATATGTCCAGTAAGACAGCCAAGTGTTCTCCTTTTCAACAAGTCAAAAAATAGTTACTGGTAGAATAGTGGGATTCCCCCCTCACCTTGCTCATCTTTTTCCCCCCCACTGGTCATTAATATATCTTAATGGAACCTGTGGCTTCATACTGTCATTCCTTGGAGCTCAAGAAACAGCTTCTTCCATGAGAAGAACCTTAAATCTGTTACAAAGCTCTAGTTGTTCATTGGTTCATCTTACTCTCCTTCCTTGTGCTACATGTCCAATTCCTGAGACTGGTGTGACCTTTATTCTGCTTATCTTCATCCTCCCAGCCCCCACCTCCCCATTTTATTTTTCCTTGAGTAACTTCTTCCATTTTCTCAATGAACATTTCATTCTCTTATCAAGAGAATAGACATATGCTCCTTTAGTCTGTAACATTGTCTATCCTGGCCCCTGCTGCCTACAGATCAGGTATATTACATTTTTATACCTTCCTGGGGGTCTCTGGTACCCTTAAAAGTTTGGGGGAGGTATTTAGATTTTCTGCAAATGACTCCAGTTCCATCTATGATTTTCCTCAAGTGTGGGGGTGGTCTCCTGTATCTCATTTCCCTTTAGCTACTAACAGATTTGCTTTTACAAGGATACATTTATTTCAAAGGATATTATCATAAATTTACAAACTCTCAAAACATGAGAGGCATAATCTGCTCCTTTGTTTCCATTTCAATTCTGATCGGAAAAGGGATTAAGTTCATAGTTTTGCTCAGTTAGCTCCATCCCAAATTTTACAGTTAAAGCCCCTTTTCGGTTCAAGTTCCAAGCACTCTGACTTTTCAGAGCTGGGCAAACTAACATCCTACATGCAATTCTGGCTCCAGTAGTGCCATGGCTCAGATTCCTGAGTCTGATGGGAATCACCCCAAGCACTGGAAACCAAGGACAAACAACATAGAACGGATCCATTTCTCAGAGTTGAAGGGAAAGGTGGGGGAAGTTAACTCCCTTCCCCACCTTGGTTAGGCTCACAGAACCTTAAACTCAAAGCACTTGGACTGTACTTTGGGGGCATAGTTGCAACACAAAACTTGAGTTTTAAAAGTAATGAAAATATTCAATGAGGGAACTCTTTCCAACTGAAGCCTTCCACAAATTTGGCCTCATATGCATATTGGCTCTTTGTCCTTGGGAAAATCACTTAACTTCACTTAATAGCAGTATTGTTGGGAAGGTTCAGTGAGATGATATTTTATATTTAAAACACCTAATAAGTGCTATATTAATGTTAGTTTTTAGTACTGCTTACTTAATTTTATCTTGCTGCTGATCTCCAGATTTTTCTCTCTGATTCTCTATTCTAAGTTCTTTGTCCCTACCTTGGAAGAATATAATTGAAAATGAATTTATTTAGGAGATAGAAGGAGAAAATGTACAAACATACAAGGAAAGAAGTTGATAGTTAGTCATCTAATTACTACCCAACCAAATATCTAGTTTCCACTTCTACTGCCCTCTTCTAATGATTTGCCTTTATTTACCTGACTTTTTGTCTATTGGTAGAGAATTAGATGATAAATTTAGAATTTTTTTGGTGGTTGTTGTTCCCAATCTCTAATTTCTTTGGTATAGGGAGCTCTTAGTGAAAAGTTAGAATGTAAAAAAATCATAAAGACATATTAGAGGTCTGTGAAGCATGATCAAATTGCCTAACATGGAAGAATCCTAATGGGTGTTATTCTTTCCCCATTATCAATACAAATGAGTGTTTTTTTAAGATTTACAGTCTTAAAGACTTCTCTGAGGCACTGACAGATACAGCAAGAGCATGTAAAGAGTAGGACTTTGAATTTAGATTTTCCTTACTCCAAGATCAGTTCACTATACATAATGCCTGGCTTTCACAGGGATCTGAGGTTTGCAGGTGGAATATGTCACATATTTCATATAGGTGATACATATGTAATATGTGCATATATCCCCAAGGACAAACACCAAGTATCTATGTGTATCCACATATTTAGTATGCATGCAGTCATTTGAATACTCAATACCATCACTTTTGTTATACTTTACCCAGTGAATTAATGGACCCATCACAATGCTCACAGTATGAGACTATTTCTGATAAAATTTCATTTTTCTCTTTAAATTGCCTGTAGACTTATAAAAAAGATAACTATATTTACAAACCTACAAATGAGAAAAATTATGAAAAATATTCCCATCATAATATTATAAACAGAACATGATATGGAAGCTTTTTTAAAGCAGTGAATCACTTGATTTCTAACGTCTTTTACATCATTAAAATCTTTAGACTTTTAGATCCTTTGTAAACTTAGGTCTTAGGAATAATTCCTTGTAAAAAGTGAGAGAACATCTGCTAGAGTGAATGGGAGGATTCCCTAGAATAAGGAAGACCTGGGTTCAAATTTTGTCTCTGATACACACACACACACACACACACACACACACACACACACACACACACACACACACACACAAACACACCATGATTCTGTGTGGGTAGAAGAGTTTCCATACCAGGAAAGGATTCCCTTATTTCATTTGAGTGAGGGGAGAGAATTAACTTCCCTCACTCTGATGAAATTATGGATCTGGACAGAAGAAAAAACATTAAATAAAAGATATAAATAGAAAAGATTAGCTTAAATTTCTCTTTTCTCAAATACTTTGTTTCAACAAGGATTGTTTGTTGACTATATGGATAACATTTAAAATGTTTTTAAAGTAACTGAAATTTGAGAATAGCCATCTGTGAGAAGCTTAAAGGAAATTTGTAGACTGCAAGTTGCTTTTTATGCCCTATATAAACAAAGACCCAGGTGGATTAGAGCAATCATTTTACCTTTGTTTCTATCACAGATGTGAGGACCACTCCATGAGTATATCAACTTTCCAAATATCTAGCAGGGCTAAGGCAGTTACTATGCAAAAGGAAAAGGATAGTTACTTTGGATGAAATTTTTTCCCCTTTAAGCAGTTTAAGCTTCTGAATCTTATGTAAATCACTGAAATCTTGATAGGGACACTCTTAGGTCTTACTGTTCATAATTGTCTTTAAATTAGTCTATGATAAAATCTAGTACCTAACAATCAAAATCCCATTCTAAAACATCAAGAACAAAGATATGCTTGGTAAAATTTGTAATTAACTTCAACTTATAACTAACTTAAAACCAATAACATCTTAGAACTTCTCATCAGTACTAGTAGGAGAGGATGCACACAAGAATGCTACCCCAGCTCAAACTGCCAGGTGGAATCCTTCTAGTATATGACTTTTTAAAAATATTTTTTCAGTTATCAAGCATTTATTTTATTCTTTTTCCCACTTGCTCCACCCACTGGGAGGAAAAAACCCCCAAAGTAAAAAAATATATAAAAAATATATAGAGAGAGATATAGAAATCATGTAAACTTAGTCAAGAAAAAACAAATGTCCACATTGACGACTTCCAAAAATTTGTGTCTCATTTTGTCTATTAGTTCATCATCTCTGTCATGAGGTAGTTGGCATTCTCCTTCATTAATTCTCTGGCATCATGATTGATCATTTCATCTGTTGATCAGAATTTTTAAGTCTTTCAGGATTATTCTGAGTGTGACAATACCTTCAATAGAAACTTATACTGAAGCATGTAGTTCAAACTCAGGTTCATCCTAGGACTTCTCTAAGAAAGAAAGGGTATAGCAAGCAGATAAATTGATTGTGTTTTTAGACAACTTCATATCACACTTTGTATGTCCAAATTTTAGGGTGTTTTTACCGGTTTTAGAGTCACAGGTCATGGATTCAAATTTCCTTTCTGTTACTTACTAGCTCAGATAAGTGACTAACTTTCAGGCCTCAATTTCCTTATCTATAAAATAGTAGTGAGAAGGTAAGGGGATTGTTGGTCTAAATGCCTGTCAACATCCCTTCCATCTCTAGACCCTAGGGCTGAAAGAACAATTGTCTCTTGATAAGGGAGATTGGTAGATAGAGCTATATACATTCATATATGTACATACAAACCTATATATCCACCTAGCTAGCTAGCTCTACAACTCCATTTTACAGAAGAGAAGATAGAATGATGATGGGTCAAATGACTTGCTCTGGAGTTACAGGGCAAATCAAAGTCTATAGTTCTCTAAGCTTGAACTCTATCCTTAATCTAGTTACAGCATAATATAGTTTCTTTGAGTATCAATTCTCCTTATCTGGTATATGCAATTGGGCAAGTCACATCCTGCCTTGGAATCTTCACCCTATTTATTTAAGATGGGGGAAAGTATTCATGGAGTCCCATCCTACAAAGGAAATTACTTTTAAATGGATAATTATAAATGGAGCCCTACCACTATATTTATATATGAATGGGATGGACCAGATGACTTTTTGGCTTTCCCATTCTATAATTCTATGAATCTAAATTGTGTGCTTTCCATAGTTAATGTTACAATAGGCATTGACATCCTTAGGAGACTGTTAGATATGTTTTCTTTTCTTTTAAATTTGGAATAATATATAAATACTACCTTAAGTCATAGGAAGAATAATTTATATGTAAAGGAACCCACCTATGTAGGAGGGATTTAGAGTCAGAAAACCTAAGTTCAAATCCTAGTTTTTCAGACTACTCTGGTCATACTCAGCTGTCAAAGTACTTTCCTAAAGCTAATGTCTGACCATGTCATCTCTTTACTAAATAAAACTCCAATGACTCCTTATCCCCTCTAGGATAGGGTGTCATTTGAAGCCCTTTAGAACCTGGTCCTTCAATTGAAGTCTTTTTTTTTGTTGTTATTTTTTATGTTTTTGCAAGGCAAATGGGTTAAGTGGCTTGCCCAAGGCCACACAGCTAGGTAATTATCTTGCCCAAGGCCACACAGCTAGGTAATTATTAAGTGTCTGAGACCTGATTTGAACCCAGGTACTTCTGACTCCTGGGCTGGTGCTTTATCCACTGCTCCACCTTGCCACCCCCAATTGAAGTCTTCTTAAACCTTACTTCCTTTTCCCTACTGGAAATCCATTAACACTGGACTCCTTACTATTCCCTTCTCTTCTTATCCTAGGCATTTTCACTGGCTGTCCTCCATTTGGAGAATATTCTCTTTTCTTATTTCTGTCTCTCCAAACTCCTGACTTCCTTCAGGTCCTAGCCAAAGCCTGTCTTTTACTTGAATTCTAATTTACCCTATATCTAGCTTGATTGTAGTTGTTTGCATAGTTTCTCTTCCATTTGACTTATGAGCTCCTAGAGTACAGGGATGGTCATTTGCTTTTCCCCAATATGTTGCATATACTAGGTACCTACTGTTTATTAACTGACTGATTTGGGACAAGTCATTTAACTTTTCTGGGCCTCAGTTTCTTCACCTGTAAAGTGAGTGACTTCAAAGGTCCCTTCCAGCTCTTATGTTCTATGATCCTAAAAGATATTTCCAAATTTAGCAGTAATTATGGGGCAGAGGTTTTCTACTCCAGTTCATAAAGGACTGTCCTATATTAAATCTCCTAAAATAGTCATCTTGTTACCATTTGAAGAATTCTCATAAGTTCTTAGGACATATCTCATCCTAAGAAGAGAATTATTTAGGATTTCCTATTATTTTCTTTTGATATATTTTCTGGAAAGAAATCTTTCTTTTCCATGTTTATGTTCATAATTTTTAAGAAACAAAATCTTCTGGACAGGATATTTTCCTGCTTCTGTACCTTTGCTCACAATATCTTCCACTGGAATATTCTCTTTAATTTTTGGCTATTGAAATGTTACCCTTCTTTTATTGGTCAAGTGTGGCTTTATAATCACAGGATTTCAGAGATAGAAGGGATATACTGTATCCTTTCCATTCTTTTGTTGATGTCTTACTTTCCTCCTCCTCCAGACTCTAGTATTTTTGAGAGCCAGAAGTATGTCTTACTCAGATTTCTCCATAGTACTGAATATCCTGTTCTGCATATAACCAGTGCTTAATATTAATAAATATTGAATGTGTTTTTGTATAAATTTGACGATAAACCTCAAAACAGATAAACTTCCCCTCTTGCTTATTGGAAACTTACAAATGAAAACCAAAACTCATTCCAGAAAAATATGTTGTTACATTTTCTAATTCTTTTACTAACTAGCAAAAACTTTTGTTCACATTAAAATGTAGTTTATTCAGAAAATTTTCCTTAGTTATAAAATTGGTTGGTTTAATTTTTTTATTCAAGGTTGAAATTCTTTTTGCCTTGATCAAGAAAAATTTTGCTTTTTTTCACTATTAATTCCTTAAGCTACTATCCATCTGCCTGCTGCTTTTACTCATTCTTGTATACTTATAATGAAAAATTGCATAAGCTATGTTTATCTTAGAGAATTCCTTCTTTTGTGATACTGTAATATGTGAAATTATTTGGAGGATTAGTGTCACCAGTTCTCCAACTCAAATAAAATGGGACTCTATGGAAACCTATATCTAAGGAATTTCTAAGGAATTTCTTATCTTTCTAAAGAGGCAGAACTCAATTTGCTGATCTGATCTTCAGAGATAATTGGTATTTAAAAGCTGATTTTTCAGTTGCTACAATTGTATTCTCTGATTTGTTAAAATCAGTGTCCTATTATTGGTGGATTTTACTTATACTTTAAACAAAGGGTTATATTGGTCAAATTCATGAAGGTTGAAATTAAAATAAATAAAAATAAAGATTTAGATCTCCAACTTTGCTCTTGGATTCTTTTTTTCTGATTATTACAATTTGGACTTTTTAAAAAGAGTGAAACAGAATAAAACCACTTGCAGTTTATCCGGTCACAAAATGATGCTATTAGCCAGCCAATTCAATACAACAAACCTTGATTAAATGTCTAATCTGTAAAAGTATAAACTTTGTCTATGGGGGTGTATATTTAAACTGGGCTACACTATCCTCATCAACTAATAATCTTCTATCATCTACTTTATAAATGCTTAGCCAAGGTTAAAAGGGCAACCTGACTGAGGAACAGAGTGCTTTCTCTAGGCAAAACTAAATGGTGGATAAAGCCATTGAATAAATGAGCTTGAGCTTATAATGTAGTACTTTAATCAGCCCAGACCTAGCCAAACCATATATTCAGTGGATAACAACAAGTCTTTTGAGTCCACCAGGGTAATAACCTTCTGAGAAGACAATAAATTACTGAGAACTTGGATCCCAAATCTGCCATTTAATTAATTTTCTTATTCTCAGGACTAGTTTCTCAGCACTTTGGGTCTATGAACTAATCACTAGAAAATGATAGGTTTGCCTTTGACCTAGGGCACTGAAATTTAGAGGGTGCTTGATAGCACATGTCCTTCATCAGCTGGGAGAAACAATTGATTTTCGTCCATACTTAATAAGAATTTAGTTTAAATAGGATATTACCAGATAGTTCTTCCTTCTCCCTGTTATGGTGTTCCAGGTGAGCTCTTTCCAGATCTGGGAAAACCTACCCTGTTTCCTTCTACAGCAGCAGTTGTTAACCCATATGTTAGAAAACAACTGGAGAAAGGTTGATGCACATTTCGGTAAAGTTGAACTTACTGGAGTTTCAGCCATTATTCTTCAACATCTCTTCTAGAGCAAAGAAGCTTCTCAGAGGCACCTTTTTTTTTTGTTTTGTTGTCTTTTGTTCTGTTGAGAGGAAGAAAAACAAAAAAGGGGGGGGGATATGTTTTGCAGCTTATTTGCTGTTGGATCAAACAACTGACAGTAAATTAGACAATACAGAATCCTGTTTGAGAATATGGGAGGCAGAATTGGACCCCAGAGAGAAGAGGAGTAGCCTACAGAGAAGCAGCTTTCTGTCATACTGCTGTTCCATCCTCAGTGAACCTATAATGTTAAAGCCTACAGCCTAAAATTGAGTTACCCTCACTGAATGGGTTTTTCTCATGAAAATCCCTCTTTTCAAGGTTCTGAATGTGTTCAATCTTCCCCACAGTTAGTTTATTAATGTGATATTATATTTATGTATAGACTGTTTTATTCTTGTATTTGCTTTATATTGAATATATGTATTCCTTATTCTTGCTTTTGCCTTTGCTTGCTTTTGTTAAGTGTTTATGTTTAAAATCTACTGGTGACATCATTTTGAGTGGATGGTTTTTGTGTCAATAAGAATTACACTGATGAGGGCTCAAGGACTATAGTGGTAAGGAGGAAGAATTTATCTCTTTATGAAATAGGATTACTTTTATGGAATCTGAAAAAAATTTTGTAGGACTCTGAAAAATTTGAATTTAGTGATGTGTTAACAGATGGTTCTTTTTTGGGAACCCAGATATGTGAGTGTGTTAAGAGTGAGCCACCTTAAATTTAGTGGATAAGGTATCCTTTACAGATGGTAGTTACAATGTGGGGATTGTGTGTTGTGTGTGTGTGTGTGTGTGTGTGTGCGTGCCTTAGTAGGGACCCACAGGATTTTTATTCAAATATATTCATTGATCAAAATTACAATATATACCAAGACAATATTTTTGATTAGAGAGAAAAGAGGAAGAAAATATTGTCACGGTGTGTTTTGCAATTTGAGAAGGAATATAGTTTTAATTTTCAAATCTTTTACAGAAAGAGCCATTGGGTCCACATATAAAATGGAAAGTAATGGGAATGGAGCAGGTAATCTTCAAGATCTTTAAGATTCTCTGGGAGGAGAGAAGAAAATAAATATTTATATAGAGCCTATTATATGCCAGGCTAAGTGCTTTATAAACAGAGGTTGAGTGACTTGACCAGGGTCACACAGCTTGAGTCTGAGGCCAGATTTGAACTCATGTTCAGCTTTGTAGACTCAGCACTCTACTGTATCACCCATAATTCTGATTTCATCCTAATCCTTAAATTATACAGTAATATTTCATTATTTCAGATTAAGGTGGTCAGTCAATGAAAAGTAAGGGATTATTCATTTTATTGTTTTCTTTTCATTCAGATGCATGATATCCTCAGTGTAATGAACTTCCAATGTAAAATGCATTTCCTTGGAATTCTGAGAAGTCAAGTGATATGCCATGGTCACATAGCTAGGACAGGGAATTTCAAAAGTGTTAGTGCAGTTTTAAGCTTTAATAGCTTGGAACACTTTGTATGTGTCGGAGATAGAATGTTCATAAATTTTTTTTAAAAGATGGGCTTTTCATTTCTTTCCAGAAAAGTTAATAAATTCTTATATATAAAACATGATAATTTTGACACATTAAATATTCATATATACATATATTTAATTCAACAAATGACTTCTTTCCCGTGTACCAAGCAGTTTCCTGTTTTCTTTGTGTTAGTGTTAAAACTTTAGCACCATCAACTACCAGTCAAGCTGAAGACATAAAAATTAGTCTGATAGTTCCAATAGCTATGACCATGATGTTGTGTCATTACTGTTTTTTTTTTCTGTTAGCAAGTATTTATTCAGTACCTACTGCCTACTTACCAAGCATTTTAAAGCAAATGCAACATGAATAAGTATTCTTGTTTGACCTAGGGGGGCAGACAGGTGGTGCTGTGGATAGAGCTTTGGGTCTGGAGTCAAGAAGACCTGAGTTCACCTGAGTTCACTCCTCACCTGTCTCTTACTATCTATGGGACCCCCCCCCCCCCCAGCAAGTTACTCAACCTCTGTTTGCCTTAGTTTCTATACCTGTAAAATGGGGATAACAGCACCTCTAATAACCTATCAAGGTTATTGTCAGAATTAGAGAAGATTATATTTGTAAAGGGCCAGGCAAGTAGTAGGCACTATGGAAATGTTAGTTGTTATTATCATTATCACTATCATAATTCCCAAGAAACTGATAATGTAATCCAATAGGGCCAAGAGAGCATTGTGGTATTTTAAGGAATAGAGAGGAGCAGAATTATCAGGTGACACTTCCATTAATGTTAGTAGAAATTTGGTGGGAAACTGAACATTAGTGATGCAACAGATTTTTGAATTAAGCTCATTTACTATATCAATGATATTTTATATATGAATACCAAAAGATAAATGACTTGCCCAAGGTCATAATACTATAGTTACTACCCCATGTTTAGTCATTTATTCCAACTAGTTTAGAAAATGAGTCTCTACACATTGGAGAGGCCCCCCACTCATCCTGGCCATTTAGAAATGTTCTCTAGGTAGAAAAGCTGAGTATATGTTTTTACTATGGTCCTCTATGATTCATTGATCTTGTGTACTTCAGCTCTTTTCTACAAGGCACTGCTGACTCATGGTCAAGGAGTATGTAGATCTGTGAGCCTAATAAAAAATCACCTCTTGAATTCTCATCCATCCATTGATGAATCAGACTATTTTTTCATATAAATATTTTGTTTTCTAATTATATACAATAGTAGTTTCTATCAACCATTTTTTTGCAAGGTTTTGAATTTTACAATTTTTCCCCTCTCCTCCCTCCTCTCCTTCTTCCCCCAACAGAAGGCATCTGATAGTCTTTACATTTGTCTCCATGATATGCATATATCAAAATTGAATGTGTTTAGAGAAAAAAATATGTCTTTAAGGAAGAAAGAAACATTAGAGATAGCAAAATTATGTAATGCATGAGACAACTTATTTTAAAAATTAAAGATAATAATCTTTGGTTTTTGTTTAAACTCCACAGTTCTTTCTCTGGATACAGATGGTATTCTCCAACATAGATTCCCCCAAAATTGTCAGACTATTTTTAAAAGAATTTTTTGCATATTGTATATTGGCAAAATGGATAGAATATCTGGATTGGTTGTGAAGACTCAATCCTGCTTCAGACATTTACTGTCTTTGTGATCCTGGACAAATGACTTAACCCTGGTTTGCTTCAGTTTCCTCATCTGTAAAATGAGCTGAAGTAGCAAATGACAAACCACTCCAATATTTTTGCCAAAAATCCAAAATGGCAGTCACAAAACCTTGGACACAATTTAAAACAACTGAACAACAAGTATTGGATATTATGATTTAGTGCAGTGGATATAATGCTGGGCCTGGATCCAGCACGACCTGAGTTCTAAGCTGACCTCAGATAGAAACCTCTATCTGCTTCAGTTTCCTCATTTATAAAACAGAGGTGATTATGACATTTACCTCCAGGGCTGTTGTGAAAATCATGAAATCATGAAATAATATTTGTAAATGCTTTGCAATTCTATAGCATTGTATAAATACTACTCCTTGTTATATTATTAAAATATAATTTCACAGCATAATGGAATTTTTCTCCACAACAGACATTCTTAGATATTTTATGCCATTATTTTACTCAATGTAGACTCAATCAACAAGTTCTTAGTAATGAGAAAAAAAATCTAATAATTAAAAGTCTAGTGAGTGGTTGTGAGCTTCTTGGGATCCAGTAGCTCCCAGCCAGAGGACTGCTATGACCCAAGAGTTTGAAGAAATGAATAATTTGAGTTTATTTAGTTTCCCATAATTACATCCATTCAAACATGTGAAGAAGTATAAACAACAATTTCTACAGACAGTTCTAATTCCAGTAGGATCATTAAGGTGGAGAGGCAGAAATTCTGGAATTAGATTATTCCTTAGCCACAAGTAAAGAACTTGAATTGGTGCCAACTGGAACACATGTGTTTTGGTTGGTGCTTTCCCTGATCTTGTCCAGTTGTCTTGGCTATTCCATCCTGTGGCAGGATGAGTGGACAATCATCTGCCCTGGCCTTGTCTCTCCCTAACCTTGAGCTGAGTTCCTTTCTGCAACAGTGGCTTTGTATAACATTGCTGACTACTTCTTCATTTGCTCCCTACCACCAAACTGTCATTGCTCTGAGCAGCAGAGGGAAGAATAGCAGGTAAGAGAAATGTTACATATATTTAGAGAATGTCTGGTATTAGGAAAATTGTAAATACAGGGAACTAGGTAAAGCAGTAAGGTGAACTGTGAGACTGACTTCAAAGGTATCTATTTTTCTAATTCATCCAATGAATGATATAGTGAGTAAAAGGCACTTGGGAAGTCTGATGCTGAAGGAAACAATTTCAAACTGTAGAAGAAAGTCAAATATTTTTAAGCACTAGGAGAGGTATGCCCATTGGAAGGCCAATGACTCCAAATAGATACAAGAAGAAAGGTAGCTCCTAGTCTATAAAATGAGAGGGTGGAACAAGATTGATCTATAATGTCTCTAAATCTATGATCCTATGATTTAGTCCTGAGGTGATGCCTTTTAGAACATGTGCCTTCTTCCCAAACATGCCTCACTTCTCCCACATCTTTCTATTTGCTTTCATAAGTATAGTGTGAATTGTCACTGATTCATCCCCTTGTAACTTCACTGTTCATCAACCACAGAATGGCACTTGATTTCAAAGCAGCCTTCTTGTAAATGTACTTGATTGATTATAACCCTGACTGGGTTATAAGATTATGGATAGATTATTAAAACTCCATTACTATTACTGTTTTTCAAAGCAAAATAAGAATCTCCAAGCTTGGAGATGGGGTAAATAGTAAGCTCTTTATGTTTCTATTTGTAGAGAAACTGAACGTATTTTCCTGCCCCATGATTATATAAAAGCAGGACAGCAATAGCCTCAGTTTAGCTTTACTTTTCTGAAAAAAAGGTTTCAGATATAAGGTAATGATATAGTGTCAAGATTGGGAGAAGACCAGCTCAAAGAGTCTTTGTCATTTTTTTCTGGATAAGCTTTGGATTACTTTTCAGAACAATGGAAATACCCTCTTGGTTGGGCACTGAGAATGGCAAGATATCACTGAAGAATGATGCAATGGAAAGATGCCTTGAATATGGCATGAATGAAATAAAAATTTGATTTCAGATGGACTTTTTAGTAGCTATGTGGAACTCTTTGTGGACAAATCATTATCTTCCTCCTTAAACTCAGTCTACCTCCTAACTTGTCTATTTCAATAAAAAGCACCACCATTCTTCCAGTCACTTGTGTTCAAAACCTAAAAATCATTCTTTTAGCCAATTACCTCTCATTTGACAAGTCTAATGACTAAAATTTTGTTGATTCCACTTCTCTCACCTGGGTCTGGACCTCTTCATTCATCCGGCTGCCAGCTTAGTGAAGACTGTTTCAATTGATATTTCTGTACCTGGAGTCTCTCTCTTCTCTTTACTTTATCTTACACAAAGCTGCCAAATTGATTCTGGAAGAATAAAGGTCTAACCACTTGTTTCCCTTCTCAAAAAACTCCAGCAGTACCTCTGGTAGCCTCTAGGATTAAATGCAAACTTCTGCTAAGCATTTAAAGTCCTTCATAATAACAGCAATCTGGTTTTTTTTCTCATGAAATATTTTGAATTTATTTAATACACATTTAGTATTTAGTTATTTGAACAGGCATCATTCCCCTGAGGTAGAATGTAAGGGTAGAAACTATGGTTTGTCTTTTGGCCCACAGTGCTTAGGATAGTGCATAACCTATAACAGGTGCTTATCGATGCTAACTGAAATGAATCAAAAACTGCTCCCATTCTTTAGGCCTGAGTTTCCCTCCCATGTAAAATGAGGGTGTCTGCCATGTCTTTCGAAATAGCAAGAATAGACAACCCGTGGTGGTATTCGAATTTTCTTCCCCAGAATATAGATTCAGGACCATCGGATCATAAAGTCTGACAGCTGGGGCCTCAATGACCCTCTAATCAATCTCCTTCATTTCACAGGTGAGGAAGCCTACTTACTATGTGCAAGCTAGAATCTAAAGATAAAAGAAACAGCCCCTGCCCTCAAGAAACTTCTTTTTCTACTGGAGGGACACCGTTTGAACGCGGATAAGTAAATCACAAACTGAAGTGAGGCAGAGAGCATCACTACCCGGCGGGACAAGAGGTGGCTTTCCCTAGGCGGGGGCACCTGAGCTGAGCTTTTAAGGAAAAGGAGCGTTCTGAGGTGGAGGAAGGGGAGGAGGGAGGCAGTGGGTTGAGGTGGACAGGCACTGCTAGCATGAGAGTGCCCTGAGACTGGAGCTCGAGACCCCGGCGCGGAGCCCGGTGAAAATGCCGGCACAGGCCCGGGACCCGAGTGTGGAGAGAGAGGGGGGCGCGAAAGTGCAAGGGAAGCTCGGAACCCAGTGCCGGCGGCAGGGCAGGAGCTGGACCCCCCGCCTAGCTCCGGCCGGACCGGACCGGACCCTCGCGTGAACTTTGCCTTGGGACCCACCTGCGCGGCCCCCAGCGGCTCTCCGTGCGCCTGGCTGGGCGCAGGCCATCCCCGGGAAGGAGCCGGGGCGCGGGGCAGCGAGCAGCCCGCCGGCGGTGCCCCTGCTGCCGCCTCCCTCCGGCCGGACTCCCCGCTTCGCCTTTAAGAGGCCGGGTTACCCTTCTCCTGACGTCAGGGTGTCTGTGGGCCCCGCGGAGCGGAGCCTGGGCTAACCTGCGCGGGCCGGAGGAGGAGGAGGAGGAGGAGGAGGAGGAGGAGGAGGAGGAGGAGGAGGAGGAGGAGGAGGAGGAGGAGGAGGAGGAGCAGGAGCAGGGAGGAGGAGGAGCGGGAGGAGCGCGAGGAGGAGGAGGAGGAGGAGGAGGAGGAGGAGGAGCAGGAGGAGGAGCAGCAGGAGGAGGAGCAGGAGCGGGAGGAGCGCGAGGAGCAGGAGCCGGAGCGGGAGCCGGAGGAGGCAGAGCCGCGGGCGGCACCTCGGGGGTGCCCGCCCACAACGCCCCTCCTCCCTTCCCTCCCTCCTCCCCGGCTCCGCTTCTCCCTCTCTCCTCCCCGGCAGCCTCCCTAGCTCTCCGGGGATCAGGCAGCGGCCGCCGCCGCAGCCCCGCCGCCCGGAGCCCCCGCAGCCCCGCCGCCGCAGCCCGGAGCCCCCGCAGCCCTCAGCCTAGCGCCTCCCGGGCTCTTCCCCCACCATGTCTGTGGCCGGGCTGAAGAAGCAGTTCCACAAGGCTACTCAGGTAAGGGCGCCGGAGCCCCGGGGATGCTGGGGCCGGAGTCGGGGCGCGGGCTCCCTGCGGCACTCCCTGGCCCCCCGCTCCCGTGTCTGCTCCTGTCCCGGAGCTGTCCAGGACGCTTGGAGGCGACCCCGGGGCTCCGGGGCCCGCTGGGGCTGAGGATGCGTCAGCTACCTGTGGGAGCGGGCGGAGGGGCTGCGGGGCTGGCTGCGGGGAGAGGGTCGAGGAGGACCCTGGGGCAGGACCCGTCGAGCTGTGCAGCCTGGCCTCGGCTAAGCGAGGAGGAGGAGGAGGAGGAGGAGGAGGAGGTAGTGGTGGTGGTGCTGGAGGAGGAGGAGGAGAGGGGAGGCACAGCGGGGGCTGAAGAGCTGCGCTCCCGCGGCTGCCCTGCCTGTCGGGGTTACCCTGACTCTCCTGCCCTCCTCCAGGTCGGCTCTGTGCCGGGGAAGATACTCCTCGGATGACTCGAGAGCTCCAGAAGGAAAGCCTTTGGGGACCGGCCCGGCCCGAGGGTAAAGAGGGCACTGCCGACCTCTAGTCCCCAGGGGTGGCCGGAAGGAGCAGATATGTCGAGTCGCCTTATCCTAACATCCTCAGCCCCACCTTCAGCGGGTCTGCCTGGCGCTTTTCTTTTCCCCTGGCTCAGGAGTCGGGTGGGAGGGTACAGAACAGCCTCCGGGAGAAAATTCAGGTGGAGAGGGGGCGCTGAGAGGGAGGGAATGAGACCTTGGTTTCCCTCTGCTGGCTGGACCAGCAGCATCCTTTGCATTATTGAGCAGGTGGAGAGAGGGAGACAGAGGGGGTGATGGCAGCTAAGCTGGGCTCTGCACTGCAGCCTGCAGCTCTCCCCACCTTCCCCATCCACCCTTCTTCCCTTTGCAGAGTGCCGTCGCCGCCGCCGCCTCCCCCTGCTGTGGTTTGGGAGTCGTGATTTTTGGTCCCCACGCTTCCCGCCTTTTCCTTTCTCCCTGCTTGACACCAGGACTCCCACACTCTGGCGCAGCTGGAAGGGCTCAGAGAGGGAGGGTAAAGAAAAGGCAGGGCCCAGGCCTGGACCTTGTGAGCCAATTGACATAAAAAGATCCCTTTTTTCCCCATGTGCCTGAAAGGAGCTGAAGAAATGATGCAAAACCTCTTCTTCTCCAGTGACCTTGCAGCACGATGTACCTAAGTGACACTTTGTCTGTATCCCTGGAGTGGTCTAGAATGAGCAGATGCCCTGACACCTACAATCCCAAACTTCCTACGGTGCCAGCAAAGAAAAAGTTAAGAGTCCGAGTCAAAACTTGTCTCAGCATATTTTGAAGGGCAAAGAGGATTCAGTTCTAAGGGCTTATGTAGAACAAATTATTACTGGGAAATATTTCATGCATGAGTTACATCAATTGTTGATCCCGAGTAATCACCTGGATTCAATAGAATCTATTCATAAAAAAAACAGGGACACTAGCACTCAGAGTTGGGTCTTTTTTGATATTTAACATATCATTTACCTTTTTAAGAGTCTTTTGAGATAGTAAAGGGAATGCTAATTAATATCCTGCTGTTTTAAAAAAAGTAGAAGGATCTCTCTTTGAGAAAGGTTCATTTCACTTTCTCTACCAAGATTAGATTTGCTCAGGGTAATGAGACCTAATATATAGTTTATATGTTAAAGTACTTCCCCTATTTGTACTATAAAAGCTAGCAAGAGATTCCATGGTTTTGTTCAGACATCAATACAGAGAATTTCTGTCTTAACTTTATAGATATTTCCTCCATATCTTTTTACCATTTTGTTTTGGAAGTCAAATCAACATCAAAAGGAAACTCCTATTCCAATAGGAGAAGCCTTCTATTCTGAGAGTATGTGGAACTATGGCAAGGGGTTCTCCCTGCATATTTCAGTAGCAAAGAAAAAGAAGTCCTATTTCTTTGGAGTAAACCAAACACCCTTTTGTATTGGAGGATATGGCAAATGACTGCAAATGTTTAGACATCCTTCAAATGGCATTCCTCCTGACCGAAGGATCCTTTTAGCAACAATTCCTTTCTAAGCAGTTTAGGTTAGCTGTAGCCCAGATTAAAAATAACCTATTGATGCCAACTTTCACAGTCTGCTATCACAGTCTAGAATTTGGGTTTTGCTGTATCATGCTGGAGATAGATTGGTTTTTTAATCGAATAATAATTATTCCATACAGGTAACCTACTATAAGTAAATCAATATATGAATGTCTGGCTTTAGAAAGAATGTAATCTTTCTTGACTTATTTGCATTAAAAGCAATGTTTTTTAAAAATGCTGAGGCAGACAGGTATACTTAAAATATGGCTCCATTTTTAAAAATTGATTTTTTGCAACTTTCTAGTAATACCTCTATTCCCCCCCCCCCCAGAAAATGAGTCATATATACATGTCATTTCTTAACGTTGTAGGAAAAATTCATTTTTTTTCAGGTTTGAAAGCTCCTTTTGGGATGTTACCCATTATTCTATTGCTTCCTGCATAATTAATGTGTCATAATCACATTCTCAACTTGAGGAAAACAATTATCATTCTTTTGATTCATAATTCCCTCTTTAATCTAATTCTTTGATGCTTTCATCAGATTTATGTTCTATATTTTATCTTGGTACTTAGATGCATATTATTATGTAAATCTGTTCACAAATCTGTTGATCTTCTGAGATTTGAAAATCTATTAAGAAATTTGATTAGAGATAAAATAACACCTTATTTAGCTAATCATACTTAACCATGGTTAAGATCCCTTATATGGAATATTTTGCTCTGTATTGGGCCTTATTGAGTAAGTGTAGGTAGTTAAGAAGTTATCTGATTTTAATTCACCCACAGGCTTTTGAGGGGAGGAGAGATAGAGGGGAAAAAAAAAACTTTACTTCTAGAATAGATTATATTCAGCCTTTTTGGAATTGATCTTCCTAATATTTGATTTGTAAAAACTTCCCTCTACTCTCTCAAAGAAGTGTTTGTTACTTTTAAACTTATTTTAAAGCATTGATATTGTTTGAGGAATTTAAAAACATCCCTCAAGGTCAATAGAGATATTTTTGGAAAAATCTGGATTTGAGTGTCTTCTTAGTCAATAAGGATTTGTTAAGCTCTTACTATGTTCCAGTTACTGTGTTTAGCTCTGGATCTACAAAGAAAGACCAAACAGGGTTTCTGTTTTCAAGAAACTCACATTTTAAGGAGGGAGACATTTTTTCAAGTAAATGTGTTATGTGCAAAATAAGTGGGAAGCAATCTAGGGGAGGTGAAGTAGAGAAATTGGGACATCTTGCAGAATATGGAATTAGTCTCCAGTCTGGAAGGAAGCCTGAAGTTATGGACGAAGAGGGAGAGAATTCCAGGCATGAGAATCATCAAGGATCTGGAAGGAGTTGTTTAGCAGGATTTGCTGACCACCAATGAGCAGACTGGTGAATTTCCTAACAGGTTGCCCTGGAGATCTTTAATTAAATGTGCAAGTGGTCTTTTTTGCCCAACCCTAGAGAGATGTCTATGTGTATAAAGTTCAGTTAAAGGATAGAGGAGAGAGGGATGAAAAAAGGGCAGTTTTAGATTTGGGGAAATCTAAAAAAGATATTCCCAGAGAATGTAAATTCCTTGAAAGCTATTTTCATTTTTCTAAATCCAGTAGTAATCATAGTACTTAACTAAATTGAATTGGAATTGGATGGAATATCAAATCAGTAACATGGATGACAGGGATTGCTTTTACCCTTCTTTGTATCCTTCACACAAGCCTGAACCATGGTGGATACTTAATAAATTTTTTCTGATAGAGTGGACAGGTGACCAGCTTGTCCAAAGATAATTTCCATGTGATCTGTCAAAGATGGCTAAAACACTGTTGATAGGACTGTTAACAAAGGCAGAGAATATTTGAAGGGATTTGATCTTTCCCTTTCTCTGTCCTTTTACTTTTCTGATCTTCTGACTTCTTTCCTTTCTCTCTCATGTCCATCTTTGTGAAATTGGCTTTGACACTTATCTTGTGGATATAGTTGGTAATAAGAAAGATTTAATAAGAACTTTAAAAACAGGCAGCTTTTCTGCTGGCACTTATATGCCCATTCACTTCACTTATGTGACGCCCAGTCAGGAGTGTTTTGTCTGATCTATTAAAACGAAAAACAAATTCTCTGTTAATGCCAGTCATTTCAAGAACACATCTTACTAAATATGGAATCTCTCAGGGTAGAGTATAAATTCAGTAATATAGATTATGTTTTTGTCATATTTCAGATCAACCAAATAAATTTCAAATAAACCAAACTAAATATATCGCATATATAAGAGCAAAGATAGAAAGTCTAAAATGCTTAGGCAAAAACTCAAGGAAATCAAGCACTTTAGAAACCTTCATTTCCATGTAAATATAGTTTATTATTTTATTACATTTATTATAATAATTATATTACATATTGTCACAAATATGACGAGATGGAAAAAGCACTGAATTTGGAAGCAGGATTATTTGGAATATTATTATGTATATGACCTTGGTCAACTTCATATCTACATATCTTAAAAAAATCAGGTGGATTTTTATAATATAATCAGCCTAAGCTGGATCTAAATCATAATGCTTAAGAAAGTACATGCACTCAGTTCCTTATATACAAAATATTGGACTAGGTACTAAAGGAAATCAAAAGATAAGTAAGATGTAGTTTCTGATTTAGTTAAGGTATGAAAACCAGAAATAACTTAGATACAAGACAACAATGTAATAAATGTAGATGAGCAGTAAGACTTCAGAAGTTAGAGAGATTGCTTCAAGTTGGAAAAGTAAAAAAGTCCTAGAAATATAGTGTAGTAGTTGGAAAGGGATTTAAAAGCCATCTAGTTTGTTGTGGGAAACATAAATCTCCTCTTCAAGATCTCTAACAATTGGTTATGAAGCCACTCTGAAAATCTCCAGGGAAGGAAGCTCAAAGTCTTACACAACAGACTATTGCATTTTATTTAGCTCTAATGCTTATGAAGCTTCAATTTGTCCTACCTCCCTGTAACTTCTACCCATTAGCTCTTTTGTTGTTCTCTAAGGCCAAGTAGATCAAATATATTCTCAGTTCTAAGTGAGAACACTTCAACTATTTGAAGATAATAATCAAATCCTGTCTAAGTCTTTTCTTTTCCAGATAAACATCTTCTGTTCCTTTAATCTATCATTATGGCATGATTTTAAGCCCCCTTATCATCCTGATGATCCAACTCTTGACATGTTCTAATTTGTCACTGTGGCTTCTAAATTATGACAATACAGGACTGGGCAGAATAGTCCAGATGTCCTAGTCAGGTCTCTCTTGTTATAGTATACTATACTTGTCAATGCGATTTAAGTTAATGTTAAGCTTTTCTGTCTGCCTCATCATTCTTACACCCTGAGCTTGTAAGTCTAATAAAATCCCCAGGTATTTAAAAAAAATATTTGCCAGTTTATAGCCTTGTCCTTAATATTTTCCATTTTTCCAGTTCTTTTTTTAATCCAAATATAGGACTATATTTAGGTTTATCTCTTTTAGATTTGAGCTGATGGATATTTCTGGGTGTTAATCTTGCCATCAAATTTGTTGGTTTTCTCTCCAAATTGTGTTGTTTGCAAATTTGAAATGCTAATTACCTATGCCCTTATTCAAGTAATTAATTAAACAATGCTGATCAACACAAGTTGAAGGACATATCCTTGCAGTATTCTCCCAGAAATTTCCATCCACATTATTATTTGGTTCATTAATATTCTTTTTTTTTTTTTAGGTTTTTGCAAGGCAAACAGGGTTAAGTGGCTTGCCCAAGGTCACACAGTTAGGTAATTATTAAGTGTCTGAGACGGGATTTGAACCCAGGTACTTCAGGGCAGGTGCTTTATCCGCTATGACACCTAGCCGCCCCTCATTAATGTTCTTTAGGTCTTTCAACCTACTAGTATTATAGTCTTCTACATCTTTCTTAGAATGTTAGAGTCAAAAGAAAACCAAGAGAGTCTAGTCTAAGTCCTCTGTTTCATCAATGAGTGAAGTAAGAATCAAAAAGGGCAATGAATTTCACAAGGTAATATAATATAATAATAAGTACTGAGTATTTGAATTCAAGACTTGTAACTCCAAGTCTATTGTCATTTCCTCATATCTTATCCAGGGGGCTGGTAGGTGGATGCTAGATGGATAGAGTACAGGTCTGAAGTCAAGAATACTCATTTTCCTGAGTTCAAGTCTGACCTCAGACACTAACTTGGCAAGTCACTTAGTGTAGTGCTGTTTGCCTCAGTTTCTCATATGTAAAATGACCTGTTGGACACAACTGAACAACAGCAACAAATCTTATTCACAAGATTGTAAGTAGACTTAAACTTGAATAGGGTCATTCGACTCTACTTGTTCTAAACTCATTTTACTTCTATGGAAACTGAGCCCCAGAGAAGCTGCAACTTGCCTGGGGTCACACAGGTAAAGAGTTTGGGTAGGGGAAAAGATTCAGGGACCTTGTAATCAGGTGAACTTCCTTCAACCCTGAATTTACATAATAATAGGAAGCAAAGGTAGCTAATAGAAGTGGGGTAAGTTTTTAAAAAAAATTCCACAATCAAAATTTTATTAAGTATAGCTAACTCCATATATGCTGATATATATCGATATTGATATCGATATAGATATCGATATCGATATAGATATAGATGATATAGCTATAGATATATATATAGTCAGGATCAACCATACCCCTGGTAGTTCTTTTAAAACAGAGATATTCTCTCTAAAGGAATAGAAGAGGTAGGAGTTGGCTTTGAGGAATGTGACTTCTGGAAGTGGAGAATAGTCAATACTTGCCAGCTGTGCTGAAGAGAAATGGGCCAGAAAGCCCAAGTGAGTTATCTGCCCAGGAGAAAGTTCAAGGAAGAGCAGTATAAGAAGGAAGAGAGCACTGCCATCGTGTAGTTCGAGAGAAGGATGAGTGCCTTGGCTATTTTGTTTCCCATATATGTTCCTATCTTCTAGTGTATTCTTACACATTCACCAACTTTTCCCATTGACTTTGTGTATTTGTGATAGAGTGTACACTGGGTTTGTGTGTGTGTGAGTTTGCTTAGGATACCATCTCCATAAATGTCTTTGCTAAATGTATTCTCTGTCTATTATTTTTTTTTCTGCCTATTATTATTGTCTCTAATAAGAGATGAATGCTTTGGGGGGAAAAACATGAGATGAAATTGTAGTTTATACCCACAGAGTGTTTTGAATTTGGGGCACATTGACTTTCAGAGGGACACAATTTTGGGGGGGCAGTTAAGATGGGGTGCTACATAATCATCAGAGGTGGGATGAGGAAAGGTTTTGTTGATTACTGAAACCCAAGTCTACTATATCTAGTAACTCTTTTACAAAAGGAAATAGGGTTAGTTTTTTGTGACTTGTTTTCATTGAACCCATCTTGGTTCAGAATGATTACTAGCTTTCTAAGTACTTACAAATAATCCTCAAATAATCTATTCTTGTATTTTTGTTTTCCTCTCTACCTCTCTCCAAAGGATGCCAAACCCACTGACCTGTGAATAATTTGAAGAATCTGCCTTTTTTTCCCTTTTTGAAAATCAGGACTATATTTACCCATCTTTGGGTCTCTTTCATTTGCTATAATCACTTGAAGATGACAGATTATGGTTAACAAAATTTTCAATTCTCTGGAATACATAGTTTTTTTTTTTTCAGGCCAGGTGATTTAGGTTCATTGAGCTCTCAATTATGCCCTTAGAATGATGGGGCAGAACCTCACATTACCAGGTTCAGAGTGGCAGTTTTGGATGGATCTGATAATCTTATCACTTACTTCTGTCACTGGAGATGATACCAACCTTGCTGCATAATTGCAAAGATGCCCAGCGAAGGGACTTATAGGAATATTATTCTCTCTTGACTTCTTCTGATGCTTGGTACAGGGAAGAGATGTAGACTCATACCTTGACTATAAATTCCTGGGATTTTTAAGTATGTCTTATTCATTCTTTGTTTAATCCAAATTGCCTAAAGGCATCATTGACAGCCAGTAACTGTCATTTTACCTTAAAAGTACTTAATAATGCCACCTCTGATGTGAGGCTTTATGTACTTTCATAACCATAGCATTGACTGAGCTAGCTGTATCAGCTTCATCATATTCTAGGACCATGATGAGGCTGGTTTCTCTAGTAACAGAGCTAAACATAGGTGTAACCTTACCAATTCTTTTTATATTGGTTTCAGGACACTGTTATCCAATTTTGTTCTAGACTTCTGGTTTCTTTTTGATAGAGAAAGTAGTTGGTGGGGAGAACTTCATGGAGAAGGTTGAATTTCAACAAAGAAGTGAAGAGTAATTGAAGAAACATTCCCAACTCCCAGATGTTGACAGTGATCTGAACAAGTCAGGAGATAAAAATGCCAGGGACATATTAGGAACAGAAGTACCCCAGTTTAGTGGAACCTTGTTGTGTTAAGCATGATAAAGTCATATGAAGTAAGGCTAGCCAGGTTAAGTAATATCCTGGAGAGTCTTTAATATGACGTTGAGGGGTTGAGCTTTTGCATTTATTCAGTACTGGTGAGTCAATGGCAAATTTTTGAACAGTTGGAGTGAAGGATCAAAGGTATGCATTAGGAAGATAACTTTGAAGGATGACTTAGAAAGTGATAGAGATTAGAGGCAGAAACATTTGTTAAGGATACAATTGTAGTAATTCAGGAAGAGATTCATGAAGATCTGCATTAGGGTGACAGGAGGGAACAGATACAAGGGAAATAATATGGAAATTGAATTGATAGGGTTTAGTGATTTGTTTTTTGGGGAAAGTAGAGGAACTGATGACAGACCCTTTCCAGTCTCAGTGTCAGATTGGTAATACCATTTACTGAAATGAGAAGTTAGGAAGAAAATTGCATTTAGATGAAAATATAATAGGCTTAGTCTTGGCCATGCTGGGATTTTGAGTTGATGATGGGAAATTCAGGTAAAGATATTCATTGGGCAGTTAAAAATTGTGGGTCTGGAACTTCAAAGGACTCTAGTTAAAAAATTATTCTTATTTATAAATTACAATTGCTTCTTTTGGGCAACATATTACCTTGGTTTGAGCTACTATATATATATATATATATATATATATATATATATATATATATCAAAGTATATCATCACAGTTCTTTACTGAAAAATCAGACTGTTATTTCTCCCTATAAGCAAAACTTTTATGATGTTAAATAAATGTTTATCTTCATTTACAACTCTGGCTAAATGTGTATTGGACAACATACTTACTTTTAGATTTTTTTACTATAAAAACCATTCCTCTCAGTTTAATCCAAACTGAACTCACAGAGGACTTTGAAGATCAGTGAAATCTTAACTGTTTCTTGATCTGTTCTAAAACAATAGTAATAATATTTTCATACAATTTCTAATTTTTATGTCATGAATACATAGTAGTGTGCTCTTATTTAGATTATTTGTAGTGTGTAGGATAGAAAGAATGGGTGCAAATGCATTAAAATGAGGTATTATACAAAAATAATTGTATAAAGTATGTCAAAACAGTAATGCTTTGGGGGAGATGTAAACTGATCTTATAACAAAAATGAGGTATAATTAATGGATTATATACCCTACTGATTTGCACCTACCATCAAAGGAATGAGAAGATAGCCCTCCATTACATCACTTGTATTACTCCCTTACTCCTATGACAGATTTACAAGAGGACAAAAATGTACAAAAAGTGCAAAGAATGGGCAGCCATGGGTTGCAATATGCATCACTGATGGGCAGATCTCACACTGCTATGACATCAGAGATCCATAGCAGTACTGAAGGATAGAATAATGTGAGCAAAGACAAAATAGGTTAGCCAGATTTCCCTTCCACCTTGGAGGTAATTAACTTTCAAAGATTATTGTGAGTAATGTTTATTTCATGCAATTATATTATGAATAGAGCATTGTAAAGGGATGTTAAGACATCTACCCAGATGTGTTTAGAGAAGCAATTCAAATATGATGCACTTATCTGTGTTACTATATTATGCTTAGAGTATTAAAAATTCCTTTCCTCTCTTCAGATTTTGACCCTGTTGATCACTCTCATTTTGATCATCTTTTCTCTCTAGGCTTTCAAGACACCATTCTCTCCTGGTTTTCATCCTTCCTCTGTCTGCTTTGCTGGATTCTCCTCCAGATCACTCTAATCATGGATGTCTTTCAGGTTTTGATCCTTATGCCCTCTTCTCTTCCCCTCTATACTACTTCAGTTAGTGATTTCATTAGCTTCCATGAATTTAAGAACTATCTCTATTCTGATGACTTTCAAATGGTTCTTTTGCCCTACTCAATTTCTTTGTTGACTTCTAGTTTCACATCTCCAGATGTTTCTCAAACGCCTCAAACTTGATGTCCAGTAGACATCTTAAACTCAATATGTTCAAAACAGAATGCCTGAACCATCCTTACTTTCTTTGCTATTACTGCTGAAGGCACCACCATCCTCCCAGTCTCTCAGACTCCCAGTGCAGGAATTATCCCCTTACTCCCCATATCCAAACTGCTGCCTAGACCTGCTGATTTCATCTTTGCAATATCTGCATCAACTCTCAATTATGCTCCATTTTCTCCTCTAACTCTGTCACCATCTTGGTAAAGGTCCCAATTAACTGTTGAGGAGGGTCTGCCTAATTTTAATCTTTCCCCACTCCACTTCATCCTCCATTCTGCTCCTCAAATGATTTTTCTAAAATGCAGATATGATCACATCAGATTCATGCTTAATGAACCCCAGTGGCTTCCTATTGCTTCCAGCAGCAAATATGAAATGCTTTGTCTGACCTTTAAAAGTCCTTTATAACCTAGCTCCCTTCTACCTTCCCATTACTCCTAAACTTGTACTTCAATTTAGCAACACTGGCCTTGCTTCTCCACCCATAAAACATTTTATCTCTTAGGTTCAGGCATTTTTTCTGATGGTCCTCATTCTTAGAATGCTCATCCTCCTCCTCTCCAACTATCAATCTTCCTGACTTTCTTTAAAACCCAACTAAAATCTCACCTTCTCCAGGAAGTCTTTTCTAAACCCTCTTAATCTCAGTTCTTTCCGTCTTTTAATTATTTCCCATTTATCCTGCATATGGTTTGCTTTATATTTATCTGTTTGGATGTAGTCTCCCTCATTAGACAATAAGGTCCTTGAAGGCACAGATTCTATTCCTAGAGTTCAGTACAGTGGTGGGCCATAGCAATTGCTTAGTAAATATTGATTCTTAGATTCAGCCAGATATACTTGAGCCTCTCTCTCTCCCTTTAAAAGAAGAGATTGCCTGAGTTATCTCACTAGACATTGTTTATAGGACCTCTCATTTGGAACTATGCCTGTTGGGACCTGTTTATGCACACTACTAAATAGACTTTTTTCTTTGATTTTTCTATTGCTTTTGGCTGCAGTAGTAGACAATCAATGGAATGACTTTTACAGTTGCTCTAATTGTATTCATGAGTGTTGTTGTTCATTTGTTTTTTAGGTGAATAATAACTCTTATGACCCTTTTTGGGTTAACACATCTAGTAAGTTCCTCAGACTGAATTTGAACTCTGGTCTTCTTGACCCCAGGCCTGTTGCTCTATCCACTGTGCCCCTAATACATGAGTCTTATGAAATGATTGCACCCCTTTAGTTATTTTGTGGGTGATGACAGCTGAGTCAGCTTGACTTTGTTCTGATTTAATTGATTATTCTACAAAAGACCATTAATGACATCAGAAAACTCTGGGATGAATAAATGAATGAAAGATAATTTGTTAAAAACTTTATTTTGGAGGGAGGCTAGGTGGCGCAGTGGATAAAGCACCAGCCCTGGAGTCAGGAGTACCTGGGCTCAAATCTGGTCTCAGACACTTGATAATTGCCTAGCTGTGTGGCCTTAGGCAAGCCACTTAACCCCATTTGCCTTACAAAACAAACAAAAAACTTTATTTTGGACTTAGTCCTAACCAAGTGTGGAAGAAACAAATAGAAAAGCAAAATGAATCCTCATCCTCTGGAGCTTATATTTTAATGAAGGAGATGAACCACTTAGGGAAGTGGCACTTAGGAAAGGTATGGTGGATTGGGCATAGGAGAGTTGATTATTTCTGTCTGGATTATCAAAATGGTAAGAGTTCAATTGATGGATCTGGAGCTGGAGGACTGGGCTGGAGAAGAGGGAGCTGAAGATGGGACAAATACACCCATTGCTGTGAAAAAGAAATCAGATGAGTGAGGAGTAAAGTAAAAAAAAAAAAACACTTGGTATCTGAAGTTTTCTTGAAGTGTTCATTATGGAGGGGCAGTCATTAAGCAGGGAGGAATACCTGAGGGCAGAAATTACTCTAGGTTGCCAAAGTGTTGGGCTATGGAAGGACAAAACCCGCCTGTTTCCTAAACTTTATCTTCTCCCCATTTCTAACATATCCCTTTCCACAGTGTTGGTATTTAATAGATATTTGGATGACCTAATAAGGTTAGGGTCATTTTTATATAGTTTAGATGCATGTGGGTGATACATTTATCCTGCGCTCTCCAGAGCTCTAATTATATTGTGTTACTTGGTTTAAATTGTTATAATGAGGACTTTTTTCTGAGTATGGGTTGAACAAGATAAGACTAGCATGGGTATTTTTCAGCTCTGAAATTCTGTGCTTCTGGTTAGGGTGCTGAGCACAACTGCTTTCCATATTCTCTCCAAATTTGAAAGAGCATTACAAATAAACCCATAGCTAACTATTTTTAAAGGAACATTTGAAATGAAACTGTTGCCAGGTCCAATAACTTTGCCTGAAGAAAAACAGTGTCACAGTTTTGATTTCTTTTATGTTGGAGGTGGAAAGAGAAGTCATCTACTCCCCCATATGAAGGCTCCCCTCCCATGGAGTCATACTGCTGTGGATGACTTGGCACCAGCTGTCCACTGTTCTTCCTTCATACATTGATCAGATGCCCAGTGGGGGCAGGACTCCCTCGTGGGCCCTCTCCAAAGAGAGATGATGTCACTTCTGCAAAGGATGACTTAGACTGTATCACTTTAATGGGATCAAAAGCACTCTCCTGTGCTCTTCCTTTAGAATGTTTTTATTTTTCCCTCACAGTAATTTCTGGATATAGCTCACTCCACTCCTTCTCTATAAGAAAGTAAAACAATTGATCAAAAATAACACAAATTATAATCATGACTTACAGTGAAGATTCAACATTCTACTCAAAGTTTCTCACCTGTCAAGTCAGAGGAGTAAGGTTATATTTCATTTTATGTTCTCTGGGAACAGAGTTGGTCATTGCTTATTAAGAGCTCAGCTTCCTTCTGTCCTCTTCTGTTTACTTTCTTGAAGTCCTAGTGTTTTCCTGGTTCTTGTGATACTCCTTTTAACTTTAAAAACCCAATGCAGGTAATCAATCCCTTTTGCCGGTCTCTGGGTTTTGAAAACAGGAAATGGAGAAATATAGCAAACATTTGCAGATATAGCTATCTAAAAAGGGCTTGGATATATAAATCTCTTAAACTTACTTTTTTTTTGTAAGATACATAAGATAGCAAACAGAGAGTTTAAATGGAAAACAAAATCACATTTCCAATTATTAGTTTGTCGGGTAATGGGGGTGGGAAGGGTAAATCTGGGAAGATTCATTTCAATAAACAGTTAAAAATAACTCAGGTGTACATTGTTCTAGAGCAGAAATATTTAAACATTTTATATCCTGGATGCCTTTGCAGTTTGGTGAAACTTATGAACCCCTACTCAAGTTATTGTTCTTAAATGCAAAAAGTAAAAAAAAAATGTTGGATTACAAAGGAAGCCAATGATATTGAAATACAATTATCAAAATATTAATTTATGGGCTCCTTGAAATCTATCCACAGACCTCAGGTTAATAACTCTTGCTTTGAATTTTGTGAAGCCCTTTACAAATATGATCTCATTTGATTCCCACAACAAACCTGTGAGATGTCCTATTTTTGATCCCATTACTGTGTTAGATACCCAAAATTCACAGAAGAAAATATAATCAAAATCCCTCTCTTTAGAAAGTTTAAAATGGAATGGTACTGAGATACCATTACATATACTGGTACATTTACTAAGATACATTTGATACAAGATAAAATGGACTAAGGAAAAAGAATGAATGGTAAGCTCTTTGAAGGCAAGAACAGTTTTGTACTTTTATTTGTATGCCTATGCTGAGCACACTGTTTTGCATCCAGTAAGAGTTTAATAAATGTTCATTGAATTGCAACGAGAAATCCAAGAATATTTGAGGAGAGAAGGAGCAAATTCAACTTGTAGGGGTAAGGAGAAACAGGACCCAGTGTAGAAAGGACTTCATCTGAACTAATCCTTGAAGGAAAAAAAAAGTTCAATAGGTACATATGAGGATGGATGAACTAAAATCCCAGGGAAGTGGTCAGCCATGCATGAATGAACCTTTCTGAGAGGCTGATATTTCCCTAGAGAAATCTCTATTAATATTTGATGAAAAGTGCTGATGCATTCCATACAAAAGACTCTGTGTGTTACTTGATGGAAGACAATTTTATAGATTTGGACCTGTGTAAACACATGTTTCATTTCCTTCCTTCCTTCCTTCCTTCCTTCCTTCCTTCCTTCCTTCCTTCCTTCCTTCCTTCCTTCCTTCCTTCCTTTTTCTTTCTTTCTCTCTCTCTCTCTTTCTTTCTTTCTTTCTTTCTTTCTTTCTTTCTTTCTTTCTTTCTCTTCAAGGCAATGGGGTTAAAGTGACTTGCCCAAGGTTACACAGCTGGATAATTATTAAGTGCCTGGGACCACATTTGAACTTAGGTCCTCCTGACTCCAGGGTCAGTACTCTATCCACTGAGCCACCTAGCTGCCCCATGATCCACTTTTCTGCAAAGGATACTAGTTTATATTTATTGAAGACAAAGTTGAAGAATCTTTGCATTTTCCTCCAGAGTTTAGAGAAATTCAGAATCTTCTGTAGGGATTAGATGGAGGCAGGATGATGAATCTTCCATTGGTATCATTCATTTAGTCTGCATGTGCAGAAAGTGACATCTCAATGAAAATATTTACTTAATATTGCAATTTGTCTAATTGTAGCTATGTTGAATCAAAGCAATTTTGATTTCCTTTTTTCCCCTTGGGAGTGGTAGAGTGAGGTAGTCTTTTCTCATTCTTTTGATCCTTTACTTTAAAGTATCACTCAGTTATCAACTCCTTTAACCTAGTCTTTGCTAACTTCATTGCTTCAAGTTTCTAGCAATCTTTCCTCTCCTCAGCCCTCACAAAGTATTTTGTTAGCTCATCCCTTGTACACTTAGGTGCAAATCCTTATTATAGGCAATTGCGTGTCATATCTTTCTCCTAGAATATGAGTCATTAGAACAGGGACTATCTTACCTAGACCCTGTGACTCTCTCTGTGTTCTTCCTAGGGTTTGGTACTCAATGGATTCTTAATGAGTGTTGGATACACTGAATGGTGACTTTATCAACATGAAGAAATCATGACCTCTCAGAGGATCTGAATTTTTAATTTCATACCTAGAAATGAGCAGACTTTAGCCTCTTTTGGATTGCCAGGTCACAGATTTAGAACTAGAAGATACCTCAGAGGACTTCTAATTTAATCTCATTTTATAGATGGGGTAACTGAGACCCAAGCAAGGTAAGAGTCTTTCCCAAGGTATCACACAAGTGCTAAGTGAAAGTCAGGATTTATAATACTGGTTCTCTAACTCCAAATTCAGAGCTCTTTCTACTTTATAGTCCATCTCTAATTTTTTTCTTACTATCATCTAGGATGATTGTAGAGAGGTTGGAAGGCTGTTTTACATAGGAATTAGCAATGTAAATACCTTGCTTTTCTCAACCCCTTGCCCTTCATCATCAGGACTAGTAAACCTAGTGAAATAGGTTTACTGAGTACTATAAAATCAGCATCTGTGGCCACTCTACTTTGACTTCTGATTGGTTTTTGATGAAATTTCTGGATACTGACTTCAATTTTAATGATACTCTTATTGTGCCAAAGAGCTTTTTGGACTCTTTGCAGGTAGAGGAATTAGTTTAACATCATGGTGTTATCTTAATTGGCCTACATCAAAGGGACTTAATGTCTTTATCATGACCATCACAAAGCAGTGAGTGTTGGCTTTTAGATGGCACAGTACTATTAACAGCAAGGGAAAAGACAATCCCCTGTGCCCAGATATAATTTTTCACTTCACTTATCACCTACACAGTTCTTTTTCTTGGAAATACCCTGATAAGAATCAGCAACTAGATCATTAGTGTTTATGTTTGCTTCTGTGATTTTTAGATGGCATTTTCTGTTTAAGTTCCCCAAAGATGGTAAAATAGCAGTATTGCAAAGAACCATCTTGGGTGTGGTGCCATCAAGCAAGCACTTATTAAGCACCTACTATGATGTAGTAATTATATAATTTATCATGTTTAAAACTAGGAAAGTGAGCATAAAAATTAAAAAAAATAGTCTATTTTGCATTTTCACTGACATGTAATTCCAACTTGAGTTTTGGAAGATACATTGTTGGTAGGAGTGGGGAAAAAACTGGCCCTGCTTCAAATCCCATAACCATATGGCTTTAGAAAAGTAACTTAATCTTCTTAGGCCTCAGTTCCCTCATTTATAAAATGTAAGGATTGTATTAAATTGCATTTTGAGGTTCAGTTCTGTGTCTAAGGTCCAGAGATTAAATGACTTGTCCATGGTTTCATAGCCGGAAAGGAATCCAGAGGAGCACAATGGAAGGCATGGTCATATTTGGAGTCAAAACATCCAACTTCACATTCTGATGCTGTGAAAGGGGTCTGTTGCATCTCAGTTATAGATTTTGCTTAAAATGGCAGTTTTACCTTAAACCGTATTATGGTGTAGAGTCAGAATGTTTGAACTGGGTGGAACCATACAATTGATCACTTCCCAAACTGGTGAAAAATAGGAGGCCCACAGACGTCAAATGATTCATGCTACGCCATTGATAGAGTCACTAAACTACAACTTGAGTTGGAGTTGAACATACCTTAAACACAGACATACAGACTCTCTCTCTCTCTCTCTCTCTCTCTCTCTCTCTCACCAGTTAAATTGTCTTTGTTGCTCAGTTGTGTTCAACTTCTTGTGATATCATTTGGGCTTTTCTTGGTAAAAAGATACTGGAGTGGTTTTTTATTTCTTTCTTCACTCATTAGATGAGAAAACTGAAGCCACAGGGTTAAATGACTTAAGGGTCACTTAGCTAGTATTTGAGACTGGATTTGAACTCAGGTCTTCCTAACTGAAGGCATGTGCCTCCTACATTGCCAATCAGTTAAATAGATTATCCTAAAGAACATTATTTTATCAAAACCAATCTCATAGAACAATTTAGCCACCTGACTCAATAATCCTAAAGTATTTTCATTATTGCTTAATGTGATCCAGGTTTTATTCTCAAATTTGGTTAAATTATCTTATGAGAGTCTTACTTCTCCCAATACCATCAAATCAACCCAGCCTAATGGGATTGATCACTTGACTGCCCAGGTGACTGTCTCTAGTTTCCAATAAGTGTGTTCTTCATCTCTGTATTGCTTCTAGAACTTTCTCTTGCCTTCCTTTTGATTGAGTTTGACCTGTTTCTCAAGTCATCTTTGCTTGGATTTGTTCTTTGACTTGTTAAAATTCAGAATTTGACTTTGGTCCTTGGTTTTCTTATATCTTGGGGAAAGGTCTGTCATTGATGAGCACACATGTTTATTTATTCAGTACTGCTAATTGGTTCTTCCTTATGCATGTTACTAGAAACAGTGCAGCTCTAAGACTTCCACTGTTGGAAGTCCTTTTCTTACAACATTCTCTTCTCCATTTAATGGCCCACAAAGGCCCTGATCTTCAATAATAAAAACAAGCATTTACTACTAATAATAGCTAATATTCTTATAACATTTTACATTTGTTATCTCATGTGATTCTGACAATAACACTGTAAGATAAGTTCTATTATTATCTTTATTTTGGATATGTAGAATCTAAGACCAAGAGAGGTTAAGTGACTTGTCCATGGTCACAAAATTTTTAAGTATCTGAGAGAGGATTTGAACTCATTTTCCTGACTCCAAGTACAACAGTTTCTATGATGTATGACCAAGTTGTCCCATACTTAAGGAGCACTGTCTTTGTGGAAGGTCCTCTGCTAGGTACTAGGGATACAAGGGAAAAAAAAACCCAAACCTAAACAAACAACTCCTCTAAACCAAAAACAATTTCTTTTCTCAAGGAGGTCGTAATTTACTGGGACAGTACATTAGAGTCCCCAGTAAAGCTCTCCCATCTCAGGCTCCCTTGGGCAATTTAAAGAGTATTTATATGTTTATTTTAATTTGAATATTCCTTATTGAGAAAGAAGAGACTTTTTTCTTTTGCATTTCTGTTTCCTTTGCTTTCCTTGTGTCTCCATCCCATGTATAAACCAGTTACCAAAAGGGGGAAATTTGTCACATCTCCCTGTCTCTATACTGGCAATATATATCTCCATGATTAGCATTTTCTGAATAAAAATACTCACTTTCTGTTTTATTAAAATAGAGCAGGCATAATCCTGACAGGCATAATCAACTTTCAGGTGTTGGAAATGTACTTTTAATAGTATTCCTCTGGAGCTATGGTTGGCCTACCAAACAATTATCCTACCAGTCTGGCTGGTGTGCATTGCTAACAGGTAGTCCATAGGAAATAATAAGGTCCATGTGCACTCAATGAAAATCACACCAACCACAAGGTTATGGTCAGAACCAGCTGTCAAACTTGCTCTGCCACTCTCTTGGGATGGGAACATCAGAAGAGCAGCTGGTATGCATTCCTAACAGCTAATGCCCTTTGTGAAAAGTAAAGAGTTCTGCCAGCTTTGGGAATACTACTAATAATAGTGACTGATAATTATGTATATAGCTTGAAGCATATCTAATCTTGTGAGGTAAGGGTCGTACAAGTTTTAGTAATCATATTTACCAGACAAGGAAACTGAGACACTATGGATTAAGTGACTTGCTCAGAATCATAGAGCAAGTAAATAAAAGGAGTAGAATTTAAAACCAGATTTGAATATATGTGTGTGTGTGTGTGTGTGTATAGCTTTTCCCAGTTATGAAGTACTATATTTCCATGACTCTGATAATGAAGATAGGATTAGACTACAGAATCCCCTCTAGATTTGTTTTTTTTCCCTGAGTAATGACAAGGGATTGGGGACCTGGACTGAGCTGGTCATATTGCTTGGAGGTAATGACCAGAGATTAGAGCCAGATCAACATTAAGTGAATTTAGCTCTTGTCTCAGAATGTGACTCTTACCTTCCCCTACTTCAAATATATTAAACTGGCAAAAATAAATAAAAATGGTGAAACTCTGTTTTAATGGAGCTGGGTAGGAAGAAGTGCCTGAAATAGTTCTTTATTGAATTCTATTTTTGAAAACTTTTTCTTCTTCTAATCCTGGAAGATAAAATAAAAATTAAGTAATCATACTCTTTACTCAGTAAGTCCATTATTGGAAATCTACCTGAAAGTGTTCTCAATAAAAAAAAAAGTAATTGTGTTGAAAGGTTTTCATGACATCTTATATAAGCATAAAAACTGGAAACAACTTAAATGTCCAATAATGGGGAAATGGTTAAGTAAACTGTAGTGCATTAATGTAATAAACTATTATAATACAAACAAGACTGATAAGAATGAGGAGTATAAATAGTGGATAGAGAGTTGTTTTGTGCATTACCCAATTTCTCTGCTAATAGGGCAGTTTTAAGGCAGTGGCAGTCTGAGTTTGCTAGGACTCACTGGGCTCAGTGAGGGAGTTTCTAGTGTAGAAGATACCAAATTTAGTTTCATTCTTAGTTAGCAACTCATGGGCTAAATAAAGAGAAGTTCCATGATGCTGAGAGATAGGGTTGAAATCCATAGTCCTTGCATTCATGTCCCCAGTTTCATTGCCATATTCATTAAGATAGTGGTGTGACTGTTGAGGATCTAGATTTAGTCCTAGACAAATCTTCATATACTAGTGTAATTATATAACATAATTTATCAGAAGGAAGGTATGGACTACTAAGGGCAGATTTATTGGGATATTGATACCACACTCAGTAGTGGACAATGGGGATAGCAAATGAAACAGATCAATGATAAGCCAGGAGAGCACTTTTGCAAAACAGCAGGTAATGTCTATAGAGAGGTGTAGAGAGTTTCTCCTGGCAAAAGCCAAGAGTGGAAAGCATGCTCATGGTCCTTAGGTGAGAGGTTTGTGACCCTGTTTGGAGGAAAATGACAAGACTTTTTAAGTTTTACAGCAAGTAGAAGTCCACTTCATGGGTAACTAGCTAGATTGGGGGTCCCAGTGACTGGTTACTGGATTGATTAGACCTGGCATTTCCTAAGGGGGTTTGAAGGCAGGGGTGCTCTTTTGTGTCCATTTTTTGACCCATTTCAGATGGGGTGGTGCCTTTTTCTTGTTGGCCACTAGGGAAGCTTATCATAACTTATCTATCATAGGATTGCATAGTAGGGACCTGGGGATGTCCCACAAGCTACAGGACTGGATAAAAGGAGAAGCACAAGGAGGTCTAGGGGCCTAGCATGTCTTGGGGCATACATAAAATTCACATCAAAGGATCCCACAAGCATTACATACTGTACAAAAATTAATTGGCCGTGGGAAAAAACCAGGGTTCACATTCTAACATGTGGGCAAATTACTTCTCTGCTTCCAGACAATTGTCTAGGATTAGACATAGTAGAACAGCTACTGAAAAACATAAGGAATACCAAGAAATCTGGAAAGAACTTTGTGAAATAAATCTTAGTGAAAAACAGTTGAACCAGGAGAATGGAGCATGTACTCAGTGTGATCATAATGGGAAAAAAGGTGAAAATGAATGGACAAAAGACCTGTAATGTAGACTAAGAGGAAGCTAATGAAATTAATATTCTATATTTTAGAATTTATTTAAATATAAATAATTGCTATTAAAGTTTGGATATTTACATTGATGTTCAATGTTAATTTTTTTATGTTTTATTGTATTTAATTTGTTAAATATTTCTATTACATTTTGATCTACTGGGGGGTAGGGGAGGAGGAAGCCCACCCTAGAATGTTACAGGTAGAGTTTGACACTTCCAGTTAATGGAACTCCCAGGTAGCAAGGACCCTCTACAAAGCAGGTCTGTCACTGTTATAATATATAGTCTTAAGAGAACTGGGCACTGAGAGGTTAAATGATTTGAAGAGGGTTACAGAGTCAGTTGTGGCAGAGACAAGACTTGAACCTTCCAGACTCCAAGGCTAATCTTCTATTCAACATATCATATTGCTTTAAAATATCAAACATACTATATGAAAACTTGAAATAGTAAGTTCTCTTAAAAAAATACTAAATACAAGTAAATTTAAAATGTCATGACTTTTATACTTTTCAAGAAACCTTCTTTCCTAGTACCATTGTAGAATCCTATAACATTTGACTATGTTAAAATAGTATACAGAGAGAGAGTAAACAAACCCGATAATATTTATCATTAGCTTATAATGACAAATTCAATGTTAATTTTTAACAAAATATTTAATTAAAATTATTGACAAAGACATTTTCAGTTGCATCTTTCTTTAGGTAGATACATCCTTCAGATTGCTTGTCTCTTTACCTGAACAAAGCAAAAGTTCAGCAGAAAACTCCAAAGGCTTGTAAATACAGATTTAAAATAACTTTCATCATAGATAACAATAATGTAGGTATTCAGTTAGTATCAAGGAACTTAAAAATCATTACCATTTAGAAATAGCTCAATCCCACAAAACACTTGGCATCAGTGCTGCCATGAATAGAAGAATACATTCTTCTAAAATTCATCCAAGAAAAATACCATCCATATTCAGAAAATGAACTGTGGAGTTTAAATGAAGACCAAAGCTTATTATCTTCAGTTTTTAAAAGTTGTCATATATTATGTCAATTTTTCCCTCTCTAATGTTTTATTTTTTCCATTTGGATCTTACTCTTCTCTCACAACAAAATCAATATGGATCTATGCTTAGCATGGTTATAAATGCAGAGCCTATATTAGATTGCTTTCTGTCAGAGGGAGGGGGGAAGGAGAAAAAGAAAAACCCAAAATATTGCAAAAAAATTATTGGTAAAAAACTGCCATAGCATCTTGTTGGAAAAACAAATAAAAAATTAGAAGAATTTATCCAAGAAAACTATCTTGTGAATCTGAATTGGCTCCTAATTAATTAGTAGAGTAGAAGAGCACTGGCTTTGGAGGTAGGAAGACCTGAGTCGGATACTGTTTCAGACACTTACTGTGTGACATTTACTCTTAGCCAAGTCATTTACAATCTCTTTTGGTCTCAAGTTTCCTCATTGTACTTAATGACATCTTAGATCCTTTCCATTTCTAAATCTTATGAGGCAGAGTCCTTTTGGATGGAAACCTCCCTGAAGGAGTAAAACTGATTGAGCAGAGTCAGCTTATTGGCTTTTTTGAAGGAGGACCTCAGAGTAGAAGACAGTCCTGTGCCATCTTTGACTTCTGGTAGCTTTTTATCAATAAGAATGCACTAAAATATGCAAAATAATTTTAATGAATGAAGTATTCTGATCAAATGCTTGGATTGAACTTGGTGTATTGGAAAGAATTGGATTTAAGGTCAAGAAATTTGGCCCTCTCTAGGTTGATCCATATATAAGTCACACTATCTCTAATCAACAGGGCTTAGATTCAGACTTTCTGGATTCTGAGACTGGATTCTTCTACTATACCAGACAGCCTCTCTAAAATAGCAGTACTATTATCTATACGAGGTGAACTGTGATGGATAAGAGCCACACTCCTAGTCAGGAAGACCTGGGTTCAAGTCTGGTGGCCTTTGACATGGGGCAGTCACTAATCAGTGATCTAGGCATCTTTCTATGACTATAAATGCTGATCTTCCTTGCTTGAGTAAATTTTCTCATTGCAAATTCCCTATTCCAATAGAAAAAAATGTTCCCAAGCCCCTATTTATATTACTAACTTAAAAGGATAATTATGAGGAAAGTTCTTTGAAAACTATATAACACCATAGAAATGTGAGTTATTGTTTTCCTTGTCATCATATTGGAATGTGTTCTTAGTTTATCAACGTGCTCTTGAGATTTATAGACATAGGTTAGCTTTTCTTGTGGATGTCATTAGAATGGGTTCAGACATATTTTTTAAAAATTGGAATTTTTATTTTCCTCATTTCAAGTTTATAGACTAGAATGATATTAATAAAGTATTAAGCTATATTAAGCTTCTGTTTTAATTATTTTTTCTATGGTAGAAGAATCAGGATGGTGGTTCTCCCTGACAATACAGAAAAACTGCACATTAGTGCACAGTTTCATGCTCTACTCCACCCTAGTCAGAAGAAAAAAATGAATGATTAATTCCTGATGTGTATCTAAATACTTGCACAAAAGTCTGGTATAAAAGTTCTGAGGTGGGGTAAGCTTGAAATATTTAGACATCTACTAAAGATCTCTTCCTTTTAAAAAATACAACTTTGATAACTTTTTGATTTGCCTTCCTAGAAATCTCCTTTTTTCAGGAGGGGTGTAATGAGGGAAACTTCTTTTCTGGACTTTATTCTGAACAACAGAGATGAAATAGTTGGTGAGAGGGAATGAAGAACTTGGGAGTCCGGTGCTATTTCATTTTAAAATTCATAGTCAATAAAGACATTATCTGCTATAGTCTGATATATTTAATATAAAGCCAAATTTCCTAACAATTAGGAAATGGAGTGTTTAGAAATGAATGGACTACTTAAAGACAAAAAGGGAAGGGTGGAGAATAGGAAAATGGAAGGAGGGTTCTTCTTTCCCTTCTCCTTCAATGAGAAGCTAGATGACTTTTGGTCAGGGAGTATTTTTCCATTTCTGAGAATCTGTGATTTTGCAAATTCAGTCATTTATTTCTGTAATAAATAGATTATATATTAATTATACATCATTATTGACCATTAATAATGATATTGCTTTAACTTCACAGGTGTGCCTTAAATATCATAAAACTTATGAGATCCAAAATCAACCAGCACATTATTCTTATAAAAGCATAATATGTCATTTTTAGCACAGCCTCTAGAATTATAGTATAAACTCTATAATGTAGAAGTAGTTACACAATAATTATTTATAATTGAACTAAGAATAGATAATTAATTCAAGTCATTTTTATGCTAAAACAATTATGAGAGTTAGAGTTGGAATGGACCTTACAGATTGAGTATGCTAGTCCAAACCTCTCTTATTACTCTTGAGAAAACTGAGCTCCAAGAGAAGGACACTTATCCAAAGTCAAATCTATGTTTTTTTTTAAGTGCTTGGGAATTGACAAGCCTGGACTTAGACCTGGGAATACAAAGAAAAAGAAAAATAATCCTACCCTCAGGGAGTTTATATTTTAAAGGGGGTAGATAAGGAGCTAAAAATTGAACCTGGGAAAATACCTATGGAAGGTCTTGGTGGAGAAGTTTGGATATTCAGGATCAGAGCCCAGAAAAGAATGAAAGAGCAAGTGTTGCTGAATTGGACTCTTACTCAAAATTGAGGTTCCTGGAGGAACTCACTGTTCAAGAGAAAGGGGCCCCTAGATGCAGTGGCATCTTCCAAGGTGCGAAGACTGGAGGATGGTAGACATTCCAGAGTCAAGAGTGGAGATAGTAGGTAGCTGAGCTATGTTTCAAACCTGATAATTTGATTTCTCCTCCTGGACACTTTCCTCCCTGTCACTGATTACAAATGTACTTCTTGTAGACCTCTGCTTATTCAAGAGCAAAATTTGGATACCTTTACTCTGTTAGAATAGTTGGAAGTTATTTATCCTTTTTAAAGTAAAGGTGCTTCAATATGCATTTCTTCTATATTATTTTAAGCTGATGAACACAAAAGCTGTACTATATTTCTTCTTTTCCTAAAATTGTTCCTCCCTACACCTCCCCAGCCCATATTATCTTTTGTCTAATCTCCATTTCTATGAAAACAAAATAAAATGAAGGTATAGCAACAGACATATTTGGTGGTATAGAATAGACTGTGTTTTGAATATTTATAGTCAAGAAAAAAGATTATAGCACCTGACATACTACTTCAGTAGGGGACATGATTAGGAAGAGTAAGGCCAATAAAATTAGGGGTGAACATAGGGAAAAAAAACATCAATATTCTTCCAATGATGTCATATGGCTGGGAATCCTAGAAGAATCAAAATTGTAACTGTCTTCAAGGTTAGTGAGGAGGTGCGTAGTGAGGCAAGCAGATTGAAGCGTGTTATCACACAAATAATACAAATGAGGCACAGAGAGCATCATAATGGATACACATGACTGAAAAAGGAGGTGGGCTACTAATCATGCTGCTTAATATTTGAAAGGGTTTGTAAAGGTTTGTAGAAGAGTTTACAACAGCTGTGTGGAATGGGTAATATATAAATAATAAAATTCCCCTTTTTTAGACAAAGAACTGGAAGTTCTGAGAGGAGGTGACTTTGCAATGATTTATCTATTAAGTACCTGAGGATGGACTTTGAATTCAGATGCTTTTTCTCTGTATTTGTACAGTATCCACCTTGTGGATCATCATTACCATATGAATGATGACCCAATTCACAAGAATTTTATTAAGCATTTGCCAGATAAATGCTGAAAACAAAAGCAAAAATAAATCCTGTCTTCAAGGAAATTATATTATAATGAGAAACAATATGCATATACATATACAATATGCATATACATGCAAAGACACATGGATATGTTCACATATAGAGAGATACTATAATATGCATATGTAAACACACATGCATACACATATATATTCATACATTTATGAAAATACACAATATATAGAAAGTAAGTGGAAGGTAAACTCAGAAGGGATTGAATTCAGATCTTCAGCTGAGGGAATGTAGAAAAGAACCTTGTGCAGAGAAGTTTGTATGTGAGTTGAATCTTGAAAGAAGTCACTTAAATTCTAATGAGAAGTGACACATATATGGAATGTTTTCCTCTTTTAGTCTAAATCATCATTCTACCTCTTAATATGAAAACTTTCTCTTTTGATTTCAGATCAGCAACCTTTTCTAGTTCTAGAAGGCTATCTTGAGTCCTTAAATGAATTTCCCATGGTCACATTCCATGTGAATCAGCCTCTAGGTCTTGCTAAATACAATGTCTGCCATCTATAAACTATTGCTCTGATTCTCTCAATGGTTACAATGGTATCTCAAAAATATTGAGAACGGATATAGTAGAAGCCTCCAGCATATTGGTTAGATGTTCATTAGCACATTTACTGATCAATCATAAATCATTTATGTATCTACTCTGTGTCATGTGATAGGTGTTGTAGTTACAAATATAAAGAATGAAGAAGTCTTCACACTCAAGACTCTTGTAGAAGTAAGAATTTGATATCAAAAGAATTGTGGGAGGACTGGGACTTGAGCAGGTGGAAGGAACTTCTACACTGATAATACAATGGATCCATTAAGATCCATGAATTTCTTGTTGGTTTTCTATTCTTACTAGATATTTCTCCTTTGTTTCTTTTCATGTGGGTCAAGTGACATGGGAATAATTAAATCTTTCTTTCTACATTATGAAAATGAAATAGTATCAAAATATGATGCTTCCCTCTTCAACACAATTATGACTTTAAGGTTACTTTGTTACTTAATAACTTTGTCCTATACAGTTTGCTAAAGTAGCTATCTTTACAGGGACTACCACTTTGAACATTTGTGTCACCTTTAAGAAGGGGATATAGCAGTAGTCTTCTTTGTTTAAAAGTAGATTCTTCTTTGTTTAAAAATCCCCCCCCCCCAAAGTTTGTCTTAAATAACCTTTTAAAATTGAAATCTACTGGTTGGAAAATTAATAATAATATTGATTAATGACTGACATTTGGATAACATTTACTATGTACAAGAAACTGTGCTAAGTATTTTAAATTCATTATCTTATTTGATTTTTGTAACAAGAGAGTTAGATGCTATTATGCTTATTTTACAAATAAGAAAACAGAGTGAAACAGAAGTTAAGGAATTTGCCCATGTCACATAACTAGTAAACTCTATTGATTTCTATTTGAATTTTTCAGTAGCTTACTTTAGTATTTTCCATGCTTATTATGATATTTAATGATAATTATAACTATTTCAGACATTATTACAACTTATTAAAGAGATCTCTTAGACTAAGAGTATAAGTTTCTCATCTAATACCAACCTTCATTGTTATAGGAAGTTTCCTTACTGAGAAGTCCCTATATCAGTGAAATTTCAGATCTAGGCAAAACTGAACATGTATTCTGTACATTATAAATATCTACTCATTGTATGCTCATAACAGCTTTGTGAAGTAGCTTAGATAGATGCTATTATTCCCATTTTCAGGGGTTCTATGGGGTAAGGAGACATACCTGTGGTCACACAGCTAGGAAATATAAAAGGCAAAGATTTAAAACCAGTTCTCTCCTGACTCCCATCATTATTTAATATTTCTTGCTGTTGCTCATTTGATGTTGATTCATAGAATTACTACACCTATACTTTTGTTTTATGAATACTTTTTAAAAGCATAGTACTCATCCATTGTACATTCTAGTAAGATGTGCCAAGTTTTGTGCTTTTGATTGATAAGAGAATGTAGAACTTCACCATCCTTGCCATCTCATACCAGGGCGCTATAATTATTTGTAAATTTATGGAATATTTGAGAGGTATTGCTACTGGAAGTTATCAGTCTTAGCTCATTTTGGAAAAAATGAAAAGGAGGGAAAAAAACCCTTTTAGGTATGGGATTAAATGATTTGCCTGAGGTCTTAGAGATAGTTCATCTGATATGGTCCTTAGCAGTTGCATTTAAAATATTTAATAATCAGAGAAGGATTGAAGCATTCATTTCTATTATTTCTGAATAGTTCTTTGATATATAGGTGGCATTTGAAAAAAGTCAAAATTTGTGCATTTGCTATTTGATAAATACGCATTTATTTATAAATTTTAAAATATTCTATGAAAAAATATACCTTTATATTTTGATTGGTTTTGCATTTGTCTGTGTCTTTGAAACTTCACACTATTCATTTATAAAATTCCAAATTCTTTAACCCTCCTTAGTAGTTTATATCAAGTGCTTTGCCCTTTTGGGCTTCCCATTCATTGAATTACAGTTCTCTGACATATTCAGGGTACAAAAATAATGGCTAGAACAAATTAACTAGGGAATAGTGTTCTGACGCACATGCATTAAAATTGCATGGATGCTGGCATGAGATCTGAGGGCACAAAGCCCTGATAGATGGAAATAGATCAAATTTTCATAGAAACATGACGTTTTAGGAATCACTGTCATTAAGGTGCATGCTATTTAGAAAGAGCCAGGATGTGTACTTGGAAGATGGGGGTTCAAGTCTAAACTTTATCACTTTCCAACTGTGTGATTTTAATCAAATCTTAGCTAGAAATCCTAGGTTAAGGAATATAAAAGACCTTAGATACATTTAAACCTTCATTTTACTAATGAGAAAGCCAAAATCTTAGAGATTAATTGACTTGCCCAAGGATACACAGGTAGGATTTAATTCATTTTCTCTGATAAGTAAAACACATATTCTTTTTTTTTACTCTGTTATATTTCACCCCAGTGACCTCTTTTGTAAAATGGTGATAGTAGTTGCACCATCTCCAATTATAGCATCTGTATGTATCTCTTTGTAACTATAAACATTATTTGAATTTAAGATGTTGTTTTCAAGTAAATGGAAGAGTTTAAATATCTTTTATAAGAAATGATAGCACTAAAATGCTTAAGGGGAAAAATTAAAACCTCATAAAAAATTGGAGCACAACACTGAAAATAGCATTTTAAAACAATTCATCCATGCACAAATATTCCAGAGAACATATGAAAAGAGTGCAGCTGCTCAGTCTCCTTCTTTTAGCATTTGAATCTTTAAAGACCCATTTTTATCAAGAATTAATCACCTAGTATTCCTAATCACTGTCTGCAAAGAAAACATAGCTGTGTAATCAATCTAATGAGGTCTACCTAGAGAGAATATAGGTAGTATATGTATACTGTCCTCATTCTGTCTCTGGGTATTGTTTCCCTTTCCTTCCTAAGACTCATGCATGCTGAAGTTCAAAGCTTGTACATTGAAATCAATAGATCAAGTTCATACAAGCTAGTAAATATCTGAGGCAAAATTTGAATCCACATTTCTCCTAACTCAAAATCCATTACTCTCATTTTGTTCTATCATGTTGCTATTGTTCATTTGACATTGATCCCAGTTTTCTGTTTGATTCAAAGATGTTGGTAAGTTTTTCTCTCTGTGATTGTCAGGGAATGACATTGAAAGACTTGTTGTGCCTCTGATAATTGATAGCCTAGTAGGGTTCTGGGCACTCTGTTTCCATCTTAGTATAGGAAAGAGATAGTCAGATCTCTTGATCTTTTCAGAATGGATGGTGCCACATTGAAAAGTCAAATATGGAGGATACAATTTCCCTCTCTTTGCTATTATTCTACATGAAATCCAGAGATAAGAGTGGGGGAAGTGAAGCAAAAATTTATTAAGAGGCACTATAGTGGAAGGAGCATTGGAGACCTGGGATCAAGTTGTAACTCGTTGTATGAGCCTCAATTTGTTTAGTTGTAGTCTTGGCTTATTTTAAGCTTTAATAGTTTAAAACTGCAATAAGACTTTAGGGGCATCATGTATAATGAGTGGATAGGATTAGAAGATGAGCTCTAATCTAAGGCCTCTTTCAGCTTTTAATCATCTACAAGTCTATGATTATCTTTGCTTATTTAGGCAAAACTTGTCAATGGAATCTATAATTTCAAATGTCTGAGGTTATAATGAGTGTCAAGGATAGAGTAGGTGGTATCTTTTTTGTACATGAAATCTAATTTTAAGTTTGTTTTTCTTTTCACCAGATTTGAAAGTAATGACCTAGAACATCTCTGGTCCTATGTCTTGCTATGAAGTTAATTGGCTGGCAGTATTCTTAAACTCTGTGTGTGTGTGTGTGTGTGTGTGTGTGTGTGTGTGTGTGTGTGTGTGTGTGTGTATGAGAGAGAGAGAGAGAGAGAGAGAGAGAGAGAGAGAGAGAGAGAGAGATAGAAGGAGACGGAGAGGAAGAAGGAGAGATGAGGGGGAGGGAGAAGAGAGGTGAAGGAGAGGAAGAAGGAGAGATGAGGCAGAGGGGGAGGGAGAGGAGAGGTGAAGGAGAGAGAGGAAGGGGAGGAGGAGAGGGAGATTGGGGTGGAGTGGGGATGGGTTAAAGGATGGTTGAGGGGAAGATTTTTAAAAAGACATTATGCTTCTGAAAATCATAGACCTCCATTTGGTTTTTCTCAGATGCCTAAATGATACTTGCTCTTTTGTTTAAAATCAGTCAGAGAGCAATGGACATGCAGGCATATGAGTAAAAGAGGGTGAGGGAGAATCAGTGCAAGGCTTAACAATTGATGTTTAGAGGATATTTTTAGAACAAGAAGCAGCTTTCCTCCTTCCATGGAATCATCGTGTGTAATTAACAACCCACATTTCCTTCTCTGACCAATCTTATCTGAAAGTTGAGTTGCCATTTTCTGATTTGAAATATAGCTTTGTTTTCCATACTAGCTATATGGTGTGTGAGCCTACATTCACATATGTGCATGCATAATATCTATTAAGTATTATTTTTCTCTTACCTTTCAAATAACTGTTATCATGATTGATTTCTTCCTCTTTCTTCAAATATGATAAGCTTGGTATTGAACTCTTTTATTCACATCCCTGATAAAAAATGTGGAATAGGAAAGGAGTGAAAAGACAGATCTGCTCTACCCCATTAGACACATCTTTTCAGATCATAGGATAATAGAATTTTAGAGTTGGAAGATACTTAGAGATTTTCTGATCCAACTCTCTCATTTTACAGATTTAGAAATAGCAGTGGAGGAAGGCCAGCTCTTTCCATATTTTTATCTGCAACCTAAAGGCATCTTCCCATAGTGGGAGAGAAGAAGGTGGCTTCTTTGAGGTCTCCCTTAAAGATGTTACTTTTCCCCCCTCACCTCCCCACTTTCACCTACCTAGCCATTTTTTTAGTTAAAATCCCCTTGGAAAATTGGCATACAAAATTCACTGACTAGTTGTGTAACCTTAGTCACTAACTTCTCTGCCTCAGTTTCCTCTTCTGCAAAAGCAGATGATAATAGTACATTTTTAATGCCTTTCCAGAAGTGGTTAGGAAACACAGTGAATAGTTTCCTGGACTTGGGGCTAGGAAGACCTAAGTTCAAACATTGCCTTTGGTATTTCCTAACTGTATGACCTGAGTAAGCCATTTTTGTATTCTCAGTTTCCTTATCTACAAAATGAGGGTATTAATAGCAACTACTTTACAAGATTAGTGTGAGGATCATATGAAATATATGCAAAGTGCTTTGCAAACCTTAAAATGCCATATAAATACTGACTACTATTATTACCTCATAGGCTTGTGTAGTCCAGAGGCAACATTGTAAAGGACTTTGTAGATATTAAAATTTCTATAAATGTGCCAACAGTTATTATTAATAAACACATAATTATGGAGCACTTGAGGGAGAAGTAGTTACTAAGTACTCAAATAATGAAATACTAGTCTTGCTTGTTATTCACACCTCATTTCTTTTATTAATGGAATTTCTGTATTGGTAGAACCACACTGTAACTGGACTTCAAGGTTTTTGCCAACAACTCTCATGATATCCCTAGGGATAAGATGGAAGACTTGGAAGCTATAACTGGAGGATTACAACTGTCCTCATAGAGAGTTGTTTAATGGAATACAGTGAGAGTAGGTGCTCAGAGAGAAATCTTTCATTTGGGTCATTTAATGGAGGTGTTTTTCTCCATTTAAATTATGACCTATTTAATTCTAGTGGTTAAAGGGAACAAATAACATTGTCCATTTATATAAAATAGAAACTGAATCAATGGAAAGCCTATGATAAGGGAGAAAGCATGATTAAAAGGAAAGCACACTAACTTTGGAATCAGAGGAGACCTTAATTCAAGTCTTACCCCTGGTACTTACTGACTTGGTGATATTGCCTTTTGGGGGTTTCTTTTTAGTGAATAAAGAGATTGACTTAAGCCGGTAGTCAGTCACAGTGTGATATTAGACCTGGGAGAGTCATACATAGATTCATAGATTTAGAGCAGGAAGGGACTTTAGGGAATACAGATGTGGGAAATGAGGCCTAGGGAAACAGTGACTTGCTTAAAATCCTGCATCTAAGAATGTAGTTCTATTTCAACCTAAATCAAGGTGTCTTCATGAAGTTAAGTTATGATCATATTTTGCACAGTGGCAGTAGCATTGACATAAATGCTCTCAAGGTGACACCTTTGGAAGCAGCATGCTGCAGAAAGTGGCCTGAATTTGGGGTCAGACAAATTGATTTCAAATGCTCTATTATTATTATTATTATTATTATTATCTGCCTTAATCATTTATTAAGTTGCTATCATGGTCCAAGTAACAGTGCTAACCTGTATGATTTTGGACCTCTCTTCCACTTATTTTCTGGATGACTATGGGTAAGTCATCTAACCTCTTTTGACTTCAGTTTCTCCATCTGTAAAATGATGAGGTTGAACTAGATGATTTCTAAGACTTTCAGATCTCAGTCTATGATCGTAAGAGGAAAGCAATGATTTGTATGCCAGTGTATTGTTCTTATTGCCCAAGGAACAATACTGTTACTTTAGAATTACCTATTTTGAGATGGACCAGTGGGATTTGAAATCTTGTGTAGACAACTATACCCACCTAACCAACTGTTGCTACTGTTCCTCCCTATCTAAAGTACTTGGAGACAGAAGATTTATCTGACTCTGGTTCTTCTTCCCTATTCTTTTTGGAGATCACTGACACTTTTCCAAATTCACAAGGCTTTGGGAAAAGCAAAGGATGGAGAATGTCTTCATAAATGGTTAAGAATCATTTGTACTCTAGACAGTACTTTCTCTAATATTCTAGTGAAACAATGAAAAGAAGCTGATTCTGGAGTCAGAGGACTCAACTTGACTACCTCCTACCTGTAATCCCTTGGTTTCTCTTGAGTCTCCATTTCTTCAAAATTTGGCATAGGGTTCAAGCCCTAGGAAATCATTTCAGGTAAGAAGAACAAGGAGGAGGAGTTACACAGCATTAGAGAATCAGCCAGAGTGGTACTTCTGCCAGTCTTTGACCTGAGATTGTTTGACAGCTTTTTGCTTATATTACTGTGCTTTATGGGTCCGAATGACCCTGGCCTCTAAGTATCTTGAAGGTTAGAACCCTTCAGATAAGTCCTGCCTGAGAAGGAAGCAGAGAGGCTAGCATTTCCTCACACTGATATCTGTCCAATTCATACTGATATCTGTCCAATTCAATTGGGACAGTTAAGACCCTCCTTTGCTGAGAAGAGTGCATAACAAAATCTCTGGCCTGAGGGAACATGAAGTTTAAGAGAAGGAAAAGCTAGCGTATGGTAAATGTATTGGAGAAGGGGTGAAAAATCATTGCTAATGGCAGAATTTTGTTGTCGTCACGTCTGATATTTTGTGACCCCCATTTGGAGTTTTCCTGGCAAAGATATTGGAGTGGTTTGTGATTTCTTTCTCCAACTCATTTGGCAGATGAGGAAACTAAGGTAAATGGTTCCCCAGGGTCAAATAACTCCTGAGTTGCTGAGGCTGAATTTACATTCATTCTAGGCCCACCTAGGAAAGCACACAATGAGAAATTGAAAGAGACTTGAAGAAAAAGGTAGTATTTGCATTGGGTTTTAAAAGATGGATAGTTAATGCAGTGGCAAAGAGAGTTCATGTTTATGTTTCACTTTAGAGTGTATTTCACTTTGCATATATCACCTCCTTTGCTGATTAAAAATGCCTTGAATTACTGACTCCATGACCTTTTTATCCTGTCTCGGATTCAATATCCTCATCCTACCTGTGTATCAGTGGTGCCACAAGACAGGCTGACAAACAGTGGACTTTAAGATTTACAAAATGCTCTCTTCTAAATACCTGTGTGAAGTTTGTAGAACATAATCATCCCTATTTTACAGGTAAGGAAACTGAGGTTTAGAAAAGTGATTTATAAAGGACTTACCCAAGATCATTTAAGTTGTACATGTTGGAGCAGGGAATTGAATCCAGGTCTTCTAACTGCTGAGTTCTCTGTTCCAGGAGGGTCACATCCTCACTTTGTTTTGCTGTTTCTTCCATTCAGATACTACCTTCCCTTAATTGTCATAGTAAGATGTATCCTCCTATGGATTTGGATGGACTCTAGTAACCTTGGCTTTGGAGGAAATACTAGTTCTCAGATTCCTTTGGGTGGTCACCAGTCCCTTTAGATAACAAATAACTATATAGCACACATTTATATAGCTATATATAACTATATAGCACACACTTCCCTTTGAACATTCTGTAATATACATAGAACATTCTTATGATTTCCATTTTAGAAGTCCTAGTGTGTGTTGTGGGGCAGTTAGGTGAATAGGTCACTGGATCTTGAGTCAGGAAAACTGATTTCACATTTGACCTTAGACACTGTGTGACCCTCATAAGTTACTTAACGTCTGTTTAACACTTTAATCCACTGGAGAAGAAAATGGTGAGCCACTCCAGTATCTTTGCCAAGAAAACTCCAAGAACAATACTGGCATGCTACAGTCAATGATGATGATGACACCACCACCACCACCACAAACAACAACAACGACAACAATAGAAACAGTGGCAGAGGCCTAATAATTCTCGTTGTTTCTTGACAGTTGAGGAGATAGCTTCTGAGCTGTGAGGACTTAGTGAGAAAGTCAGCAGAAGACTGAAGGAGGAGCAGCCAAAAAAAAAAAAAGATATGTATACTTAGGGCTATTTTTTTGACACCCTTTATGCAATTATTTCTGCTTTGAATCTATGGGTATTTCCTAAACTCTTTCACTTTTTGACTCATTCTTCAAGAGTCCCCTGAGTAGAGGGACAGGAGTATAAGAAAAGACAATTACAAAAGTATTAAGATTAAGTCCCTTTTGGGGCTTGAATCTACATCTTATGACTAAAACCATGCATCTAATTAATGCATGAGCCATCCAGAAAAGATCACTAGTTATACCACATTGATCATCAGCAATCAGCAAATTAGTGAATTATACCTGTGCCCATACCTCTCTGTTCACTACTTAATAATTTATTTAACTGATTTCATAATGGTCTCTTCGTAGGTGAAAAGAACTGGGATGTTTCTAAACATTTACTCTTTGGAGAAAAAGAATAGAGTAGGCAGACTTTGTCATCTGCTGGCCTAAAAGGACAACCTCACTTTGCTAATAGTCTCTAATGACGGTAACAGTCATCCGTGAAATTAGAGAATCTGGGACTTTAGTTGAGAGCTAAAAAAGATCTTGGAGATCAATTAGTCCTTTATTTTTGTAGAGCAGAAAACTGAAGTTCAGAGGAGAGAAGGAATTTGCTTTAAGTCTCAAAGCTAATTACTAGTAGTGTTCAAGTTAATATCTTGCTTATGTTTTGGTGTTTTTTGGGCATAGGGAAGCCGTAACACCCCATTTCTCTTCCACAGTGGTATTCACAGAGAATATCTAGGCAACTGGTTCTTGGAAATAAAAGTGGGAAGAGGTCATGACATACTCCAGTGTAGTCACTGTTGTAAACGGCATCCGAGTTGGGTCTTTCTGGAGAGCTGTGGAATAATAGTGACCCTCAGGGGTTATTCCACAGGAGACCTAGCTACAGCTAACTGTCAGTCATCTCTCTCTGTGAACCATCCAGTTAATTTATACAGAAACCAGTTGTCACAAACCATTTATATAACTCCTAGAGATATTTATTCATATCTTTCTCTTTTCTCCCCCTCTATTTTTTTAAAAAAAACATTTCTTTTCCTTTCTCTTTTATTCCTATTTTCTTTTCTTTCCATTTCTTTCTTTTTTTCCCAATTAAATTTTTTAATAAGCATTTATTAAGTACCTAGTGTGTGATCACCTTTTCTTTCTTCACCATCTTTCTTCTATTGTATTTTCTTAACTTCCTGTTCTCCTAGTTAGTGAGGACTCTTGAAAAGTAAATCAAAAAAATGAAAGATTTTAGGACTAGGTTCAAATCAGAAATATTGCATCAAAGGTGACAAAAAATTAGTTCTAAGTGTACATGTCTTTTTTTGGTTGCTTTTCCTTCCATCTTTTGATAACTTCCTTATGTATTTTTTGAAATTATATTCTGATCTTAAGCGCTAGATTTTTTTTTAAAAAGCACTTAAATTTACGTATCAAACAGAAAAAGAATTCTATATGAAAGCATGGTTTCTATTTTGTACTGCTTACTTTTTAAAATAGGATAAAATGAATTCCAAATATTTATACTATTATCCTGCGTATTTTGTGCTTTCTTCTGAACTTGCCTCCATTCTCGTCTTTTAAAAATGTCTGAATGGTTCTCCCTCTTTGGGGGATGAGGGCATCATTTTTACTTAATTTTTGTCTGACCTTGGATCCCTTAGGTTCCTGCACTGACCTCCTCTTCCTGGGCTTAGGTTTCTCTGTGAGTTCAGACCTTAATGTGATGTTAGGACATCATGTTAAGAAATTTAGAACCTTAAAATGCACCAGGGTCCCCACTGATTTCTGCCACTCACATTTGCCATTCAGGGTGCAAGCTGGGAGTTTTTGAGCACTCTATAGAGTTCTCTCCTTGGAGCCCTCAGTTCTTGCTATTTCTGAACATGAGCCTTGCAAGCCATGGGGAGACTGCCAGACTGTCTACACTAGAGCTGCTGGTTTTGCTGGCTGCCCCCTTTCCTATTGCCCCCTATTCCTATAGACTTGTGGCTATACCCTTGTATCCTTCTGAGGTAGAAGTAGTCAGTTACTATAGTTTTCATTGAATTTGTTGATCATCATTTGACCTCATTTTTTTTTTTTTTTTAGGATTTTGCAAGGCAAATGGGGTTAAGTGGCTTGCCCAAGGCCACGCATCTAGGTAATTTATAAGTGTCTGAGGTCTGATTTGAACTCAGGTACTCCTGACTCTAGGGCCAGTACTCAGTCTACTGCTCCACCTAGTCACCCCCATTTGACCTCATTTAAAAAATTTTTTTAGATTTTTGTTGGTGTAGATTCAGTTATTTTAGCCAGCTATTTTAGCTGCTATGCTGCTGCTGCTCTTCTCCCTAGTACATTGCTAAAAAGAACAAGTGAAGCTTAAACTAGTTAAATTCAATGCAATGTGTTTGAAAGCAAGGCTTTTGATGATGGTTACTTTGTATGAGTGTATCCATCAGTTCTTTGATTGCATGTGCAAACATACTCAAGCAATGCCCTGGGTAGAGTATTATGCTTGGAATCAGGAAGACTCAGCTTCATGAATTCAAATTTGACCTCAGGACTCTATCTGTGTGACCTTGGGCAAGTCATATAACCTTGATTGTCCTTGGTTTCTCACCTGCAAAATGAGCTAGAGAAGGAAATGGCAAACTCCAGAATCTTTGTCAAGAAAATCCCAAAATGAGGTCATGAAGAGACGGACATGTCTGAACGCTATATACATATACTAATATACCACTTCCCTTGTTTTTTGACTGTGCTGATATCTGGAGACTCTTCTGCTGCTTAAGACTATTTTTAATATTCATAGTCTAATAACTGTGTTGGAAAGGAGTCTTTTCCTCTATGATTTCTGAAAGCCAGGCTAATCTCTGACAGTGCTGCCTCCTCAGAGTTAAAAGAGTTAAAGAACAAATCTTTGAACAACTAAAATTTAAAAATTATATATATATAACATGCTGAAGATTGATAAAGGCCTTCTTGTGTCTTTTGAACTTTTAATTTTTTTTTTTTAGATTTTTCAAGGCAATGGGGTTAAGTGGCTTGCCCAAGGCCACAGGGCTAGGTAATTATTAAGTGTCTGAGACCGAATTTGAACCCAGGTACTCTTGACTCCAGGGCCAGTGCTCTATTCACTGCTCACCTAGCTGCCCCTGAACTTTTAATTTCAACCAGTGTTGGCTAATGCATCAATGAATGTCAACCTAGCATTGGACTCTAGTGTTACTCCCCCCATGGCTGTGTTCTTTGTCTCTGGATTCTTTGATATTTTTTTTTTTTTAGGTTTTTTGCAAGGCAAATCGGGTTAAGTGGCTTGCCCAAGGCCACATAGTTAGGTAATTATTAAGTGTCTGAGACCAGATTTGAACCCAGGTATTCCTGACTCCAAGGCCCATGTTTTATACACTATGCCACCTAGCCTCCCCTTCTTTGATATTTTCATCAAAAATGTTGTGACATTGAAGGCAGATGCCAAGAAACTGGATAGTTTAATATGTTGGATTATAAAGTTTACATTATAAAATCTTGTACTGAGTAAAATGAACAAGGGACAGATTATTAACAATGGAGCCATGGTTAAGTCTCTCTAAGGCTTTCATTTCCTTATCTGCAAAATCAAGCTAATAATATAAGTAGGACTTACCTCATATGACAATTGTGACTTCCAGGGCTAACAGTCTTTTCCTGTCTTTATTTCTCAATAGACATTTTAGTGCTAAACAGTTGAGCACCTTGGCTGTATGAAACAAAGCCTCACTGTGACTTTCTCAACAGATCATTATATGATGGCTGTAAATCCCACAAACAAGAAGTAAAGTGTAAAAGTATATTCACTGTGTTTGGTCTTTAACCTTTCTCTTTAAGAAGAAATGCTGCTAGGGAAAGGAAGAAGCAGTGTGTGTGTGTGTGTGTGTGTGTGTGTGTGTGCCCAAGAGGAGGTATTTTCATTTGAGGGTTAATAAGAGCAATTTTTTTTTCCATTCAAGTTATGATCTATTCACTTTGTAGGATCAAGCTATGAGAGGCAAAGCAATGTAGTAGACATAGTTCTAACTTGGAATGAGAGAAACTTGAGTTCTAGTTTTGGAGATCTGACTTTACAATACTAATAACCGTGTGACATTAGGTTCATTATCTGCTCATTCTCAGCCTCAATTACCTCATCTATAGTATGAGGAGTTTTGGATTAGAAGATCCTGATGGTCCTTTTCTAGCTCCAGAGTTTTATGATAAGGTGGGTTTATTTTACTGTTGTTTTTTAAAGTTGTAGACCTGCAAAAGTCATTATGATAGGGTTGGTTCACTTGTAGAAAGATGAATCTTTAGGAACTATAATTTTACTTGGGTTGTGGCTACAGGGAAGTAATTGTGATACTTGCATTTCCAAAGTGAAATGCCACTATTTCTTTGCTCTTGAAAATGGGAGTGTATGTGTCTTGGTAAGTTTTGAATTAAAGCTAAAAGAGTACAGGTATCTCAGAAGCAACTGGATAGTGCTTGGGATCCAAGGTCAGGAAGACCTAAGTTCAAATTTAGCTTCAGACATTTACTAGTTATGTCATCCTGGGCAAGTCACTTAACCTTTGTTTTCCTTAACCCATTGGAGAAAGAAATGGCAACCCATTCCAGTATTTTTGCCAAGAAAACTCTAAATGGGGTCATGAAGAGTTGGACATGGCTGAAAAAAACCACCAAACAATAATATCTTTGTTCTAATTTTCTATCTCATTTTAAAACTGAGCATTTGTTTGGTGATGCGCACTGTATAAGTTTCTAAGTATTTGAACATCCCTATAAATCTAGGATTTTTCAGTTTGGCTAGTTTCTTCCCCAGCTAAGTGACAATTTGTTGAGGAATGATTAAGAACAAAGAGATATTTTAATCTGTTGTGATTTAAGCTGCTGTTTTTGTCAATCATTGAACTGTGAAGTTTGAAAGACTTCTAAATATTTCCATGACTCTTCCCCTCATGCACCCACAATAAATCTGCGTGGCTTTAGGCAGAACAGTTGTAAGGTAAATTTGGGGTTGAAATTACTGGCACTATGTAAATAGTGAAGTCCAGAAAATGTTAATTCAAGTGTGACCTCTGACACATGCTGACCTTGTTACCTTGGGCAAGTCACTTGTCAGTCCAACAGGCTATAGAGTTGCCAAGCTATGTTGATTAGGAGGAATTTCAATGATGGCATTCCTTTCACTGATGAAATTCTTTGTTTAGAACAAAAAAATAAAAATATCTACATTGGGATTATAAGGTCATCCCTTGACTATGGAACAAATGGAGAAGAAAACTACCAAACATCTGAAGATTATTTTTAGCTGGATTTGGTATGCATGTATATATGCTCAGCTAGAAAGACTCAGGAAGCACATCTTTGTCTTTTTCACAGAACTTTGCTAATACTAGGTTCTCAATTAATGATTGTTGAGTGAATGATAAACTACTTAAATAGCTCTATATTGCAATCTATGCCTACCTCCAATTCCTTATTGTTTTTGTCTTGTTGCTTGTGCCCTGGACTCAGCTGAGTGTGTTATGGGATAAGTGTTGATTTTGGTAGCTCTGGCTAATTCATGGATATCTGAACTGTCCATCTTAAGTTTTTGAGACATGTAGACTGATTAATTTCCAGAAAAGTTGCAGGATTTAAATTGAGTTTTTAGGTTCTTGTTTTTTTAATCATTTTTCATTTGTCTCCAACTCTCTATGACTCCTTTTGGGATTTGTTGGCAGAGATATTGGAATGCATTGCCATTTCCTCCTCCAGTTTATTTTACAGATGAGGAAACAGACAGTTGAGTTTGTGACTTGCTCAGTGATACACAATTAGTGTCAGAATAGATTTGAATCCAGGACTTCAGACCACTGTATCATCTAGCTGCCCAGTTTCCAGCTCAATGCTAAGAAAAGATCCATTTGATGAAGTGTCATTTACTACATAGACAAGGCAGTTGGCATACATACAGGTTAAAGTGTAAAGTTTCTAATGCACAAAGGAGGTAGAAGTCACTAGGTAGTTGGTAGAAGATAAGAGTTGCTTGCATATTCTTTTTTTTTAAAACAAGAAGTTTATTTAAACAAAACAAGATGTTTGACTTGGAAGGGAAAACTGTCTAGCATCAATTTCTTCATAGTAATTTTAATTTATCCCTACTGAGAGACAGAGATTGCCCTACATGTAACAGCAAGTTATAAAATCATCCTTGTTTTTACAATGATAAAAGAAAAACATTGAAATTATCCAATCAAACAAGGTATGCAGGGATTTTTTTTGTGGGTTTTTTTTTTGTTGTTAAACAGTGAGAGCAAAATAACTTACTGGAATATAAAGATAAAAGTTGAATGAGCATGCCACTAATGGAGAAAAGGGATATTTTCACAGAACCAGTTTGTTTTACCCCTCCCCATCTCCATTTGATGTTGATCAAAACATACCATCGGCCATTTAGTTTAAAAAAAAATACGCATTATGCCTGTGCACATACACCAGTTACTTTATGTACGGTAAAGGAATGGGAGAAGGGAATCAAAGAGAAAACTATACTGCAGTAGTCAGGATGTGGATGAACCAAATCTTGGTTTTCTAATTGTGAATGTATTGTTTTCCTTGGGAGCACAGTTCTGGAGTACAGTTGCAGGTTCTCTTTTTAGTAAACACCTCCTGTCTGCTGCTGGAATACATCAATTGTATCTTCATCCTCCATTTCCAACTGTGCGGGTGTGTCTGTTTCATTGATTGGTTGCCCATCAAATCGGAATCTGATCTGCCTCATTGACAAACCCTGTAGTTTACAATAGGCTTTCATTAGTTTACTAAGTGGTGTGTGCCTCTTAATCTTAAATCGCATCACTGAACTATCTTGCCCTGCCACCTTCAAATTAATGTGGTCTTTGTTTTCAGTCTTGACTCCTTCCTTGGGCTTTTGGTTGGCCATGGCGAGTCCGGGGGTCTCCTCAGCCGCCGCTTCACAAAAGAGGCACCAGGAGGGTCCGTTCCAAGGGGGGGGGGGGAGAAGTAGCAGTGGCAGGAGCAGGAGCAGGGCAGGAGGAAGATGATGGTGGTGATCCATATTGTCTTCTTCATCGGTCAGTGAGCTCCTTCAGAGCTGAGTTTGTCTCTCATGGTAGTCATTTATAAATGTATCTTGACCAACTGAGAAACGAAGTAGTAGAATAGAAAGGTCATGGACTTCAGATCAGATCTGTTTTCAAATCTGTTCTGCTACAAATTAGTTTTATTACCTGGGTAAATCATGCCCTTTCAGTTTCCTCATTTGTAAGATTAGGAGATCAGATGAGAATACTAGTTCACAAACATTTTGGTCTCAGGCTCCTTTTATGCTCTTCAAAATTATTCAAGACCCTTCAAAGAGCTTTTGTTTCAGTGGATCATATGAATATTTACCATATTAGATATTATATCATTTTAGTAATATTACTAGTAATATTTAGTAATATGTCTCATATTATTATCATCATATCAGACATTACATCAATTTAGTAATATTATTAGTAATATTTCAGTAATAATATGTCTCATGGACCCCCAGACATTTCAACAAGCACTCTTTGAGAATTGCTTAACATTTGATGATTTTTATCATTGGAATCCTCTTGTTTTCATCTCAAAGCAAACCAGTTGTTTTCTCATAATTGCTAATTAATCAAGTACCAAAGTGTCAGGCAATGTACCTGTTGATGGTTTTATGTAGAGGGATCTTTGAGTTGTTTCCTGACAGATTGGGTAGCTATATCTACTATTAAGAAATAACTATAGGGTGGGGAGAGTAAGGGCTGGGGGACCTAAATGAGCAGAAGTTACTGAGAAAGAAAGAAAGAAATATTGTGCTTCATTCAGAATGTAAGCTCTTTGAGGACATGATATGTTTTATGTTTTGTTTCTTCATCGCCCATATCTGGCAGAGATCTGGTACATAATGAATGCTTACTGATTTCTTAATTCTCTATTCATAGAGCATTTTAAGACCTATGAATTGCCATCTTCAATCACAACCAAAAAAACCCCCTTTTTTATAAGATTTAAAACCCAGCTGATGTCTGATATAACCCCCCTCATTATATAACCCCCCCGTCCCAAGAGGTGAAGGGTCTTGCCCATAGTCATATAGCTAATAAATACTAGAATTGGGATCTAACTGTAGGTTCACTTGGTCCCATGTTCTTTCTAGTATATTGAACCTCTAATGCCTCTTCTAATGATGTTTTATTCTGCCTGATATCATTTATATTACAGATGCTATTTCTATAATAGTACTACATACCTGTCTTACTAATATGCAATTGGGTGAAAAGGACAGATTGTAGTGAATTTCTTTCTGCTTGCACTGACGTTCTTGCTTGGGGGTTGGTCCTGCCTTAGTTGTACCCAGTAATAACCATGTTCTCCAAAGGCAAGACTGCAAAGAATAGTCCAGAAAGAGCAGCAACAGTATAAGAGAGAGGGAAATAGAAAACCTGTGGTTGACTGGCTGGGGGAGGTGATGATGGAAGGAGTGCTAGAAGTGATGAATAGATTACAGTAACCCTCATCTTTAATACAGTACAGTTTGAAAAATAGCTTCCTTTTCACTCCCTTGTTAGATAGAAAGAGGATCCCACTTTACAGATTTTGATATGGTTGTTTAGAATGGTTCCTTGATTTCTTCAGGATCACTAGTTTGGAAAGTTTCAGAGCTTGAGTTTGTGGCCAGGGTCCTGATTCCAGAGACAGCCCTCTTTCTACTTCATGCTTATTATTATTTGAACAAGAGCATGTGAATAAGGACAATGATGCAAATAGTATTCAGAAATCTAATTCATCCAAAGTAAGTTCTATTCTCTTCATAAAGAAATGAGCTTAGTTGTCCCTACAGGGTGCATTTAATAACCTCAGGGAACTAATTTCCAGAAAGGTGCACTGAATGAGTTAATGATTAAGTGCTTTTTTCTACCAGTATGTGCATTTCTCACCAACTTTCATCTGAGGATAAATTCCTATATATAGTTTTCACTTAACAGCAAACAGCAGGATCCTCACTCTGGCTGATGCCCCATTAAAATGCTTGATGAAAGAGTGTGAGTGGAGAGCTTCTTTCTACTTTACTTGTGACAAATTTTGTTTTGAGGGCTGGAAGGAAACATGAACTTTTCCCCTAGATTTGATAAGGGTGAAACAATCCTATATTTTCTTATGATGACTAATTTTATCTGTAGGGTAAATACAAATAATCTATTGAATCAGTTGGAATGAAAATGTTGTATATTTCTAGGTAGTTATAGTGATGATATACCAAAATCTATTAAATATATTTTTTGAATTTCCTATTAAAGCATTCTTTCCTTTATTCTCTTTCTCTTGTCTCTTGTCTGTCTGTCTCTGTCTCTCTGGGTTAGCTCATTATTCTTAAGTTCTAGTAATGTTCCCCCCACCCCCAGGCTATTCGGTGGGCAATGAAATTAAGTGACTTGCCCCAGATCACACAGCTAGTATTAAGTGACATGCCAAATTTGAACTCAGGTCCTTCTGATTCCAGGGCTGGTGCTCTAACTCCGCCACCTAGCTGTCCCACTTTTCCCTTTTTGTATCATATTCACAGTTATATCTGTTAGTGTGTGCAATATTTTTTTTGATATCCACACTTCTTTCCATTTCTATCAAGAAGACAGAGGTATATTATACAGTTTTGGTTCTCTGAATTCAATATTAAGTCATTTCATTTAATTTAAGTTCAACTGCTTTTCATTTATTTTCATTAACACTGAATGTATTTCTCTTATAGTTCTACTGTCACTCTGTAACAATATAAATTTTCCTAAATTTCTTATATTTTTTGTTTTTTATGGCACTACTTGACTGATGCCATTTTCTTTCCAGTTTTTATTATCATAAGACCACAAATAAAAGCAAAAAATATTGTTAAGAAACTTTTTTTATGTATGAGATTCTGTCTTTGAACTTGCCCAATGCTTTTCATGGGAAGCTTAACTGCCTAAATTTTCAACTATCCAATTGTGAAAAAAAGCTGTGGCCTATCTCCAAGTAGCATTTACTCTATCTTGCCCAGAATGGAAAAATTGTGTGTGCTTTCATAAAACATCTAGCTGATACTGCTGAAAATTAAAATGACAAAATATTTTGTTTCAGTAAACAACAACAATAGCTTTATTTTTTTGGCAAGAAAGCATACAGCTTCTACCCCCACCCCAGCAGTCTGTTCTCTGAAGGTTTGATTATTTAATAATTTTAGATCCTAGGAGCTTTTCATTCCTTTTATGTTTTCCAAATCTATATTTTTTTACCTGATAAATAAGCAACAAAGAATATTATTCTCTGAGTTCTAGAGCCCCTTTGTGAAAATTCAAAATGGAAATGGTTTGACTTGAGAAGATCCTCATTTTATTTATGTGGCTTTTGAAAGGAGAAAAAGAATCCATATTAAATGTGTAAACTTTAGTTAACACAGTAAAAGATGTTAACTTCAAAGTTTCTAATCATTGTTATAATGTTACTTGAATTTCTTATGTTAACCTTAGCAAAAAACACACTACTCTTTTCTATTCTTGGTGAAATGAATACTAGATTTCTGCCATTAGTAAATAGCACTGTAACATTGAATGAATGATAACAGAATTGAAGCCTGAATCGTAAAATCTTAAAGTTGACTAGGATTTTGGAGGTTATCTGTTTTAGTTCCAATCTTAAGTAGGAATTCCATTTTCAGTATCACTGAGAAATGCTTTTTCAGTGTCTGCTTGATAACCTCTGATGAGGGTGAATCCATGACTTCCAGAGGTAGATCTTTTCACTCATGGACAACTCAAACCATTAAGAAAATTTTCTTCTCTATTGGTGGTTTCTACTTCTTGCTTCAAGCTTTGTTTTTTTGGACCAAGGACAAATCTAATCCCATTTTCACCATGACAAATATATGCTTCACAATAGATAACATGCACTCCTGAAGTTTAGGATTATAGATCTAGAACTGGACAACTTATTTTATCTTCTCATTTTGGAGGCAGAATGGATATGATTTGGAGGCAGAGTCGATAAGAACTCATTTTATAGGTGGCACAGTGGATATAATGTTGAACTGACCTGGAATCAGGAAGACCGGAGTTTAAAACCAGCCTCAGACACTTACTAAACTACATAATCCTAAGCAAGACATAACCTCTATTTGCCTCAACTTCTTCAACTGTAAAAGGGAAGAATAATAGTATAACAACAACAACAACAACAACAACAACAATAGTTGTGCCCAAAATGAGAGAATATTTGTATAACAGTTAGCTAGGATGGTTAGTTAGGATATAAACAAATGCTCATTCCCTTCCTCATTCAAACCATCTATTTTCTTTCTACTTATTAGAAGTCTGAAGTTTTGGGTTCAAGACTTTAACTTTGTTACTGACAAGCTAGGTGCCCAGGGGCAAGGAACTTCCTTTTTGAATCTCACTTTCCAAGTTTATTCAAGAACAAGTTTGATACAGATGAATTGTAAGAACTGTTTCAGTTTATATAGATTAGATTCAGGAGCTTTTCTTTAGGGTAAACATCCCTGTTTCCTTCACCTGATCTTTCTCAGATATGTTGCCATTTTGACTGTATTATTTTGGAATATGCATTCTCCAAATCCATTAATGTCTTTCATCAAACTTATCCCAATACCTGATCTGGTCTAATCAGAACAGAACAGAATAGGATTGTTACCTCATTTATTCTGGACACATTGGTTGTCTGAATAAAGTCTTCCTAACTTATTTTGTGTTGAAATTTTGCTATTTTAACTCTCACATTTATGGAGAATGCTAACTTCTTTTGTATTACCTTTTTAGAGGAAGTTCTGGTGAAAGAACTTATCTTCATTTTCTATGTTAGCACCTGCTTTCTCAACAGTTTTTTCCCCTATAACTTAGGACTTCTTTTCCTCCTTGGATAGTGTTCATCTGGATGCAGTGAAGATTTCTTATAGGATCCCAGATTTAGAATTGGAGGGGGAACATGGAGGGTATAGTAAATTCAACTCCCTTATTTAACAAATGAGGATATTGAGACAGAGGTTAAAGAAGCAGATCTAGTAAGTGTTGGAGGTTAAGAGCTGAACTGGAATTTTCCTAATTCTATTCACTAATACTGAATTATCTCTTAATAAATCAGAAATATTCTGCTTCCCCATGCCCCTTGTAAATAGTGTCATGCTGCAAATGCATTAATTATCTTGGTCTCCAAAAAAAGCAACAAAATCTGGACTTTGGGAGCAGCAGGGATCTAATAACAGTATGTTAACCAAACTCTCCCTCTCAAATCTTTCCTCTACCCACCTTAGAGGAAATACAAAATCAGATAAAGCCCTTATGTCAGGAAATTGTCTTGGTTGTTTCATGTTGTGCTGCTTTAATCTGACTGAGTGGAAAGTGGAAATCTGTGTCAGACCCTTCCAATTCTGGATAGAATTGGAACACAATGAAAACATTATTATTTGTGTGAGGAAAATTATTTTCTGTGAAGAGTGCCCTAACCTTCTGTAGAACTGTGACACATGCCTAGTGATTTCTATCACCCTTTTTTACCCAAACTTTTCTGCCTTTTCATTTTTCTTCTGAAAAGTATCTAGTAGATAACCTCCAAGATCTTAGATCTTGAATCTCTGGCCTCCAACCCCACTTAAAGCTCTCCCTGCTTTGTCCTGGTGACATTTTAATTCAGGAGAATGACAATTCACAGAATTTTAGAGTTGGAAAGGACTCAATGGTCATGTAATCTAAATCAAAACCTAAAACAGAATTCCCATGACTATACTGTAACAAGGGGTCAGTCCTTCTTTGCTTAAAAATCTGGAAGAAAATGAAGAACTCACTGGCTCCTAAGCCAGTAGTACATTCCATTTTGGGATAACTAATCATTGAGGAACTTCCTGGCATCTAGACTAACTGGGAAAATGCTAGAGCTGGTGTTCATTTTTTTTTTTCTTGAACTCCAGGTCATTTAGACATCCTTTTGGCTGTCTTACTGTAAAATCAGTCTACTGATTGAGAACAGTGTGGGTAAATAGAAATCAGAGGACCAAACCCATCTCTGTCACTTAATACTTTTATATGACTATGACCAAATGATTTCTCCTCTTTGAACCTCTTGTTTCCCCATATTTAAAAAAGAGGATGTTAAATTAGATAATCTCTAAGGTTCTTTTTAGCCCTGAATCCTATGAGGACAGCATATTTATTATACTTATTTTGTTCATCCATAAAGCATCTCTTTTTGACTAAAAAAAGGATGATAATATTTAAAAGCTTAGTCATTCAATGCAATTCAGACAAAGGAGCATGATGATTTCATGATGTGCCATATACACTATGCATCAGTGACCCATTTTTCCTAAAAGATGAAAATGGCATCTCACTCCAGTAGGGAACACTCCTGCTACTTGCTTGTTATAGTTATTTTTTAAACCTTGGCCAGAGGTAGAGCCTGCTCAAGTAAATTTTTGTTTGCCCTATACCAAAATCAGGATCTGTTTGTTTTATGCTTGTATTTTGGAGACTGTTGAACTGCCAAAGAATATTGTATCTCTGCTGCTTAATATGAAATGATCTCAGGAAATGAGACACTGTCACTTCCTAACAGACAAAGGAATAATGCCTTTGTTTTGATGAAATAATGGAAGGCAGTACATTAATTTATTAGTAGTATAGTCAAAATTGCACTGAATTTGGAGTCAAAGACTCAAATATTGTCCTATCCAGGTTATTGTTTCATCTGGGCCTCAGTTTTCTCCTTTATAAAATAAAATTGAACTGCAAGATCCCTAAAGATTCCTTCTGTTTCTGAGTTCCATGAATTTTTAATTATTATTTTCATGGTTTATTGTGAAATAACCACAAAAATACTCAGTTTCTCCTTTTTGATGGTTGTGGTACAGTCTTCAGTCATTTTCCAACTCATTAGCTACTCTTGCAGAATATGGAAAGAAAAAATGACTTTTAGCTTATATTATTCCAGTCTGCTATTTGCTAGGATCTTTGGTATAAGAAATGGTGGTAGAAAGCAGGGGATAGAGAAGAGCTTAAAAGCATTCCATATTTGGGGATTGGATCTGTTTTCTTTACTTAACTTTTCCTATCCTCTATTAGGACAGATAACAAAAAGCTTTCATAAATATTATCATTAGTTTAAAAATCTTAGGCATCATTGAAGGGAATATTCTTTTTTAAATTTAATTATAATAGTTCTTTTTTATATAGTATTTTAAGGATTATAATGCACTTTCCTTCTTACTTGAGTAAAAGAAGTCAGGTTTATCCCCTTCTATGAAGGGAGCACATAATACATTAATCTGTTTAAAAGAGCTCTGTAATGTCTAAACCACATTTTACACAAAATATTATACTGAGCCATTAACTGAAACCTCAGTCCAGGAATAGCATGTCAAGTGGGATCCATGGTAGGTAATTAGAGGAAAAGAGGACACAGAATATGCTTCTTCTTTCCACCATACATTTTAGGCTTTCCATCATCAGACCCCAGATTAAGGTCATGTGTTTTATTAGTTGGCATTAGGGCCTCTTGAGTTTTAGGTATATAAAAATCAAGAGGAGATTTGCTTATTTTCTCCTATTTCATTTTAACCTTCATTTGATGGCAAATGCTTCTCCAGATGAAAGATTATGTGGCAAACTAGGTTCACCCAGGGAGGGAAAAGTAAGCCCATGGATAAGACTTTCATGTCCAAAGAAACTGATGAAAGGGAGGTTTTTCCCCCCAGTCTGGCTGAAACCAAGAGTGGGATGCTGCAGGCTTCTCTCCAAATTTGTATTCAGATTGATTGATGGTGTAGCGGTTCCAAAAATAGTTTCCCCACTTTCCTTTTTTTTTTCTTTTTTGTATACCTAAACTTCTACTTCTTTTATGTGTTAGAGATGTTTCTTTCTTTTTAGGGATTCCAGGATGGTAATTGGTGGGGAACAAAGTCTCATCTTCTACTTGTATTCCAGATTTATTTCTCTTAGGGTCTTTGAGTGAAGTGATTGGTTGAGGGAAATGAATGTTTCCTAACCAGTCAAGGTTAGATAAAAATGAAAATTAATAGAGTCTTATACATTATGAGAGAGAAAGAGAGAGAGAGAGAGAGAGAGAGAGAGAGAGAGAGAGAGAGAGAGAGAGAGAGATTTCAAAATCAAAAGCAAGGAATATAGATTATCCCTTATTGGTTCCAGAGTTTTCCTTCAAGAGAGAAAGGTGCTTATGAGTTGTTTCCTCCCTATATGAAATGCAAACTTAGATTCTATAGGGAAGATGGAGTAAACTTTCATTATACCAAGATCCTAATAAAGTAGAAAGATCTTGCCTTAGTAATATAGTTATACATAAATAAATGGGTTATGTGGATATGTAGTAAGCACAATTGATTCATTTATGTTCCCCAGAGTAAAGGACAGGTTTTGTGGCTGGAAAATTATGAGAAACAACAATATACTCAAAAGACTTAATAAGGAAGGTTCATAGAATTATAGAGATTAGAGATTATATAAAGCATCCTAGGAGTTAAAACTTTGTTGGTTTTCTCAGAGAACTCTTCAATTCCCTTAATTTGTAGGAGCAGATTATGAGTCACAGAAGTGCATAGAAAGGGAAATAAGGAAAAGGAAAGAAGAAAGTAGCAAGGAGAAATGGGGTGCTTTTTTGGATAGTTTAGAAGTCTGAAGTGAGCCATGGTGCCACCAAATACATATTTTTTACAAATTAGGGAATTCAGACTATTTTAAAGACAAACAGTTCAATCAGCAATGATTTATTAAATATTTCCTTTGCCAGATACTGTTCTAAATGTTTAAGATACAGAGATATAAATAAAAACCTTCCCCTTCAAGGAATTTGTATTATATCAGGAGAGGAAAAAAATACTCCTTTTTTTCCTGTATTTATTTATTGATTTACATTTAACATGTATAGTTTGATAAATAGACATAGTTCAGAGTTAGTAAATTGGTATTATAACATTTATTAAAATAATGCTATGGGTTAATAGAAACAGCAAAGAAACGAAGAATTAAAATGCAAGCTATGTAAAATCCCAATTAAAACCCGAATGTGTTTAATGTATTCATTCAGTAGCTAACTAAAAGCCCAAGAAAGACAACACTCTTAATATAATAAAGTACTACAAAATAATTGGCAAAAAATGTACATCTTTGAATATATATATATATACAAAATTAATGCAACATAATTTTTTTCAGGGAGTGGGGATGTTATCAAGAAAGACTTCCTACATAAGGAGGTAGTTGAACTGAAGGTATTATAGTAATCCTAGGTGAGAAGGGAACACATAAAATAATTTCAGGAAAGTAGACTCTATGGGATTCTTGGAGAATATTTCTATACCAATGTGTCTAGTAGAGATGGAAATAGTATCACATTTATAATTTTTACAAGATTCTTTTCACACTTTGCTTCCTTTGAAAATCAAACCAGTTAATGTTCTGAGGGAATTCCTCTAGATCTAGAGATGAAACCCAGAGAAGGTGATATAGAGATCTAGATCTAGAGATGAAACCCAGAGAAGGTGAAGTCAAATGATTTGTGCAAGGTCCTATTAATATCAAGTAACAGAGCTGGGATTTAAACTCTCTGGCTTTCAATCCAGATTCTTTTGTACTGAAACCTCCTATCTAAATGGCAGCTAGGTGGCAGAGTTTATAGAGCATTGGGCCTTGCCTTGGAATATCTGAGTGCAAATGTGATCTCGGATACTTACTAATTGTGTGACTGTAGGCAAGTCAATTAAACCTGTTTGCCTCAGTTTTCTAATCTGTAAAATGACCTGAAGAAGAAAATAGCAAATTACTCCAGTATTTTTGCCAAGAAAACCCCAAATGGGGTCACAAAGGGTAGAATATGATTGAAAACAACTGAACAATAACATTTTGTCTCAGGTCATTTGCTTTGCTGGTGTTAATTGTTCATTTATAACAGTTATATTGTCTTTTAGACCAACAGTCACTTCTTAGAAAGTAGTTTCTTCTATCGTTATACCGTACCCTAAACTCCAAGGCAATGCAGAAACAGAGGATGACGTTGACATTCAATTTGGGTCCAGGACAATTTCACTGTGCCCTTAGAGAACCGTCAGCAGGATAACTCCAAAAAATGTAGGTTTTTTTAAAAAATTGTGGTGAAAAGATGTCTAGACAAAGCTGGAATCTCTTGGTAATTATGTTACTGCAGGGTTCTAGGGTTTACTAGATTTTCTGTTGCATTTATTTTTATGAAAGTCTTTCAGATCAGGAGTACTTCTGAGTCTGAAGGAGAATCTTTGCTGTCAGAGGCATCTGAAGGTTTTCCAAATTTGCCTTTGTGAGGATATTCGGTATCTCAAATTTGGTAGAAGACCAAAGACATTGAAGACTTCTTTAGGAGGGAAAAGGAACAGGGAGATGGAGCAGGAGCTCTGCCCAAGCTCATGCTTTTCAAAATAACTATAAAATTTGTGCTTGAGGCTTCAGTGTGGAATTCTCTTTCATACATGTCACCGTAGGTGGCCATGGGGGCAGCTTGTTACACCAGCTCCTGACTCTATGAATCATGGCTACTCTATCTTCAGTCTACACTATATACTTGGTGAGAGGTAGGCTGTAATAAGACTTGCTCATCTTTATACCAGGTCTAAGAATAATCAGGTTTATCACTGGTAGTCAAAAAAAGAAAATTTTACCTGGGTAATCTTGGTCAGGTCATTTAGCCTATCTGTACCTTAGTTTCCACAACTGTAGAAATAAAAATATCTACATTAACTACCCTGTGGTATTATTGATAGGCAAACATTTCATAAATAGTAAATGATTTGTAACTGTCAGCTATCATCATCATCATTCTTATTATCATCCTATTAATTGCTTTAACTGTTTGCTGTCTTTTAAATGGCTAAGAAGTAGGTTTACATTCTGATGTAATATTTGGGTTATCTTGGCTGAGGCATCTAGGGCAGATGGCTGGGCATTCAGTATGATGTTATAAGCTTGGCAGGAAACCAGTATTAAAAAAAAAAAACTTTAAAAATCTCCCAAAGGAAAAAATCATCACCAAATTGAGTGGTTTCTTCACTTGCTTTTTAAAATTATAAATATCAAAGACTATCTGAAGGAATTAAAGCAAGTTTCATAGCCTAACTTGACCCAACATGAAGAAGGATCTGCCTCTGAGTGACCTCTAAATTCCAATCATTGGCTTAAACCAGTGTACTGTAACAACCTAACCACTGATACTGTCCTAGCTATCTGGGTCAGAGAGCTGCATTAAAATACAAATAACAAAACACATTGAAATTCTTCGTAACTGCAAAGAACCCTGGTCTACCAAGCATTTGCAGGTGTAATCTTAAAAAAAAAATAACATACACCAAAGAAATGCCAATATGCTTGGTAGTTTTTAATTCTACTGAGCTGGAAGAGCTTTCAGCATAATCCTAGCAGCAGATGGTGTGTCTGCTGCCATAGGACCCATCTAGCTAAAGTTGCAGAGGCTCACCACTAGTGGGTTGACTCTCAGGTGATAGATTTTCGGGCTTTGTCAAGAATTGAAATGGATGAAACAACATCGATTGAGGGAAGGGAGTAACTACATTAATTATATCATGAACATGGTATCAATAAATCACGTGAGGCTAAAAGTAGTTATGTGTTAGGTAACTCATGTAATATAAAATGACATACCAATCTAAGGCAGTATCTGTACTTAGCCAAGTGAGTTTACCACTTACCACTGACATTGTCCTTCTAGAATATCTATGTCATTTGGGTTGATTAACTGACTCCCCAAAGCAAGGAATGTCTTCCAGGTTGTCTGACTTGGTTGTCTGTTAATAAATTGCAAGTCCTTAAAGGAAAAACTAGAGTGGACTTCTTTTAACTTTTGAATAATTTTTATATTTCTTTGACTGGCATTCAAAATCTTCTAAAATTTAGTACCAATTAAAATCTTCTAGATAGTTCCATGTTACACCTATCCATATCCTCTGCATTCAAGTTCAAATGGAACACTCTTTACCCCAGAATTCACATTACCTTTTTTAACCTATGTCTTGCTATACACTATTCCTTAATCCTGGAAAACCTTCTCTCTCATCTGTTGAATTTCTCTTTAAAGTATAACTCAGATGCTACTTTTTCCAAGAAGTCACCTTCTCTGATCCATTCTTATTAATAGTAACTTTTCATCCAGGTGTGATAACATTTTTATTTTCTATCTCCATGTAAGCATGTTATTGTGTATTATTGATATTTGAAATGTATTTGAGAAATGGGATGTCACTTTCAGTGATCCCAAGTTGCTCCTTTGCACAATTCCCTGGGGGTATTACAGGGAAACTACATTACTCCCCTTCTGAAGTAATATGGCTTTGAAATCATGGGACATTCTCATATCTGAATAAGCAAAATTATTGGTGACTGAAAAGGCAATGAAGAGATGATAGTGTGAAGTGGGGTAAAACATTTAATCAGCAAATATGTGTGATCGGAGATAAATGTTGCCACTTGAGACCTGAGAGCTAGTGATAACAACTGAGTAGCCTGAGGGCTGTGTTGGGAATCATGGAAAGACCTTCTGCATATTAGATAGATCGTGGAAAATTTTGTGGGAGAATTTGACCAAGAATATCATAGGATGAGATTGTGACTGGGTTTATGGCCTACACTGTGGAGGTTATACTCAAATAATTCATCCACATATTATTAAGATTTATATATATAAATATACATAATTATACACATACACATATAATATATGTATATGGTGTATGTGTGTTCTTACTTGTAGATTATAAGCTCTTTGAGGGTAGTGACATATTTTATTTAAGCTTTGTAGATCCCTCATTATTTAACTATAGTCCCCTGCACATAGTTGTTTTTGTCCTTTTTTCTGTAAGAGAACCATGACATCAGGAATGTGATACCATGTAAGAGAATTGAATTTCAATGAGGGAGGGCTGTGCAAAGTCACCAGCCTCACTTTCTTCTCTGGAGATGGCCTTGGATACAGTAAGAGACTTTGACCTTTTTTTGAGCTAAGGTCTCGGTGTGATTGAAGCAATGCCTATTCAGTGATTAAGGCTACGTAAGAAAGAAAATGAGACAGAGAATGATCTTTTCAGTCTAGTACAAAACAAAATCAATCTGGGAAGGAAAGACCCTCAGGGTTTCTATCCAAAACCAAAAATAATTGCTATTTACATTCACTTGTAGCCAATCTTGCTTATATGGACAGGGAAAGAATTAAGCTAAAGAGCTAGGATAACCACACCAAAAAGTATATTTTATTTAAGTTTCTTCTTTCTCCCCTAAATGTGGATATTTACCAAGCAAATATAACTTAGACCTAGTTAATTTGTCTATAACATCATAATAATGATCTTATGATAAAAAAGGACCTTAATAATCTAGTCCAATTTCTTCATTTACAGATGAGGAAACTGAAGCCTATGGAGATTCAGTGTCAACTAGAGTCACAGTAGCAATAGTAAATAAGATCCAGGGCACATAAATCCAGGTCTGTAAGTCAAATTCAGCAATCTTTGCATTGTACAACAATGTTCTTGGCTTTCATTATCATCTCTTTGTAGAAGATGGATGTTGAAATCTACCTTTCAAGTCCACACCTGTCTCCTTAACTTCAGGCTCACATTTTCAATAGATTGATAAACTTCCATTTGGATGCCTCCCTTCCATTTAAACCCAACTTATTTAAAACACTTCATCTTCCTGTCACTGTCTCTTGAAAAGAAAAGAAACCTTTCAGCTCCAAACAGCAAGGCTGAACCAGCAAAGCAAGGAAGGAACACTGCTAACAACACTGCCTGAAAAATAAACCAACCACTTCATTTCCATATGTTTTCCTTGTTTCTTCTCTGTTCTGTTGGAGCTCCTGACTTGATTGGATATAACTACTCAGATCATGACTTGAACACCTATCTTCTGTACAGGATTCTTCCTTTCTGACTATGTTCATTGGATCCTGATCACTGTAGCAGGAACCCTATCCCTTCCTGGGTGGGATAGGAGAGAGTGGAGGAATTACATATAGCTAGTCTGCTTTGCAATATTGTTTGCATTCATAGGCCCCAAGACTCAGATTTTTGGATCTGGAAGGGACCTTAGAAATAATCTCTAAATTGACTTCTTTACTGGGATTTGATAGAATGCTGGACTTCACATTAGGAAGACCTGGATTCAAATGCTGCTTCTAACATTTAGTAGCTATTGGTTTAAGTCAATATCAAAAAGCCTTAAGACTCAGCCAAGACTGAGTTATATAGGGGGAAACTTTTGGAGGTCACATGCTTAAAAATTGCAAGTTAAATAACATTTATTTTGACTGTGTCTTCACATTTTGAATGAAATAGAGAATTGAAGTCATTATTTGGGAAAACTCGGGGTCAAAATATTTTGGACTTTAATTATTAAGTTGCTTCAGTGCTTTCAGGATTTGTGACTTCATAAATGAAAACCCTGTCTCCATTCTATGCCCTTTCTACTTATATGGTCTTCAAACATTGCTTTGGTCAGAAAAAATGGTTACTAAAGCCAATTTAGTCCATTGCTTATTAAGCCCCCCACTGTTAAGGCCAACCTGGTGATGAGCAAAGCTTTCCAAGTTTAAGTTGGTTGGTCTTTGAATAACAACTATGCAGTCTATTACTGTCTTTTCAATTTTGTAGGAATTGTGAGAAAACAGGGGCTAAAAATCAGCAGACATAAAAGGCTATTGTATATGTATATGTATATGTATATGTATATGTATATGTATATGTATATGTATATGTATATGTATATGTATATGTATATGTATATGTATATGTATATGTATATGTATATGTCACAGTGCTTGGTGGTGTGAATATAAAAACAACAGAACCCCTGCCCTCAAGGAATTTACTGTTTATTTTACTACTGAAAGTAAATTGAAAGTAATTTTATGAGGTTGACAATACTGATTGGGGATATCAAGAAGGCTTCATTTTAGGAGGTGGCACCTGAGTATTTTGAATGGGACTAAGGATTCTATGAACAAAGAGTGAGTATATTTTGGTAATCATTTATGTAACCATTTGTGCAAATGCACAAAATCAAGAGATGTAATATTGTATTTGGGGAGCTTCTTACAGGCTAGTTCACTGGAAGAGAAAGTGCATGAAGTGAATTAAAATTAAATAAAACCCAACAAATTGGTAAAAGGATGACATTAACACACTGTGTTCATACCAATTATTCTAATCATTCTCAAAAGTAATTTAGAAATAAGTTAAGAATGTTATTATAGTGTCCATATCATTTGACCTCATAGATCTTATAGCTAAACATATATCCCAAGGAAGTTATAATAAAAGATTTCAAATACACCAAAAAATTAATAGAAATAGTGCTTGTCATAGCAAAGATCCTGGAAACAAAGTAGATGCTCTTAATTGGGAAGTGACAAAACAAAAAAAAATTTGGTTCACAAATGTAACAGAATGTGACTTTGGTATAAGCACTGATGAATATGGAGAATTGAGATAAGTATAGGAGCACTTTCATGAGCTGAAGCAGAGTGAAGTAAGCAAATCTATTGATTAATATGCATTTAAGCACCTGCTATGTTCCAGTGACAGTCAGTTGGTGCAATGGATAGAGTGTCTAGCCTGAAATCAGGGAGAATATCTTCCCGAATTCAAATGTGACCTCAGTCACTTACTAGCTGTGGGATCCTGGGAAAATCATGTTAACTCTCTTTGCCTCAGTTCCTCATAGGAAGTTTGAAGAAGGCATGGACTTGGGGGAAATTTGAATTTCGTTTTTGACCTGTAGATTTAAAAAAATTGATGATGGTGGTGGGGAAAAGATTTAGGCATAGTTGAGGGTAACAGAGAATGAGGCTGTAGATAAGGAAAGCTAGAAAAGAAAGAAAGATGAAGAAATGCTCAATAGTGTAAGATCTGGGGTGACTAGGTGGCGCAGTGGATAAAGCACCAGCCCTGGAGTCAGGAGTACCTGGGTTCAAATCTGGTCTCAGACACTTAATAATTACCTAGCTGTTGGGCAAGCCACTTAAACCCCATTTGCCTTGCAAAAACCTAAAAACAACATGTAAGATCTTGGAGAAGAAAAGGAACGGAATCAAAAGAATAAATGGAAAGTTAATCCTTTTTTACAAAAAAATAACCTATCTTTCTGTCAGAGATGTAAGGTATGATTAAGAGAGGTTTTGAGGAGGGGCCGGCTAGGTGGCACAGTGGATAGAGCACCAGCCCTGAAGTCAGGAGTACCTGAGTTCAAATCCTGCCTCAGACACTTAATAATTACCTAGCTGTGTGGCCTTGGGCAAGCCACTTAACCCTATTGCCTTGCAAAAAAAAAAAAAAGAGAGAGAGAGAGAGAGAGATTTTGAGGACTGGAATGAGGAAAAGAATTGTGCCTGCTCCAGTTAATCTCTTTTACTGTAAAATAGAATATGAGCTTCTCTACTGAGAGACACTGGGGAGAAGAAAGGACCAGAGGTCTGAGGAGATTAGATTTGAAATGGCCAACAAGGGAAGGGTGTAAGAAAGACTGTTGTTGTTCAATTGTGTCTAACTTTGGAATTCCATTTGGGTTTTCTTGGCAAAGGTCCTGGAGTGGTTTGGCATTTCCTTCTCCAGTTCATTTTACAGATGAGGAAACCGAGGCAAACAGAACTAAGTAATTTGCTCATGGTCATATAGCCACTAAGCATTATAGGCCAGATTTGAACTCAGTAAGTTAAATCTTCCTGATTTCATGCCTGATATTTTATCCAATGTGATACCAAGATGCCAGGAAAAAAGTTCTGGAGAGCCTATTAGGAAAAATTAAAAGATTTTCTTGCTAAGTAACAATGAAAATGAGCTTAGCTTGTAATAAAAGCAGTCAACTCCGTTGGGCTTCAAGAGCATGAAAATAAAAGTGGAGAAGAAAAAACTTGATGTTGATATAGACTTTGAGCACCCAATGCCACTTTCATTCCCTCATATAAGGTATTGAAGGTGGGTTTTAGTGTAGGAAATTGTCTAGATATTTAAGGCAAAGCAACTGAAATACTTTTGGACTGAATTATCCAAATTTTTGCTTCAGTTTTCTATTTTACTTGGTCGTCGTCTTCCTTCCAACTTTTGATTTATATAATTCTCCAGTTACTCATAGTTATTATATCTTCTCTGAGGTTGAATTCAGATAACGTTAATCACATTTTTAAAAATTAAGTTGGGGGCAGCTAGGTGACATAGTGGATAAAGCACTGGCCCTGGAGTCAGGAGTACCTGGGTTCAAATCTGGTCTCAGACACTTAATAATTACCTAGCTGTGTGGCCTTGGGCAAGCCACTTAACCCCATTTGCCTTGCAGAAAAATTTGCAGAACTTGCAGAAAAAAAAAATTAAGTTGGACTCATTTTGAAAGTTGACCCTAAACTTTGGGGAAATTGGAAGGAGGGTTTCTTTATTATTGCCATTATTTGGAATTTTCTTCATTCAAACTTTCATAGGCTAATTCATTTTGTCTCCTTGGTCTTTTGATATTTGAATTTAAAAGTGCTAGAGAATATTTCTTATTCATGGATGATTTTGTTAGTCTGGTTGACTGCCAGAGTGAAATATTAAAAATAAGATGTATATCTATGCATCTGTTTCTTCCTGTTTTACCATGAACTAATAGAATTGAAAAATGCAAATAAACACTCTCTAGTGTCAAAATGCTAAGCCATATATAGTTGCCAGTTGTTACTAGAGGCTATGGAAAAGGGAGAGTAATCATATGATTGCAAGAATCATAAAAAATGATTGAAGGTTCAAGGATCTTAAGGAGGTAAACTTTTAAAACAATATTCATAATAGATGCACATAAAATTGAGAGGCTTATAGTGAATGAGTTGGAAAAACTCTTTTTTACTGTCCACAAACTGTCTTCTTTGCTCTACCTCAGGTATCTTTCTACTGAATTTACTCTGGTTTGCCACCCTATTTGCATCCCCTCCATCCCAAGTGAAAAAGCAGAATTGACTATTTTACTAATAAACCCACAAAAATACATAAATTGCCCACAAGAATGTTTATTGCTGATAGTATTTTGTGACATTTTATGCTATATCTGGCTTATTTAGTAGCTACAAGACATGGTAAGGATAATTTTAGTAAACTATTCAACTAATTTGAGTTTTGTTATGATTAAGGTGAGAAGGGATACCATCTAAAGCTGACTTTTACCCAAAGAGCAATGAGGATTCACTGAAGTTTTTTAAATGATAGGGAGTGCCTCAGTTTCCTCATTTGTAAAATGAACTGGAGAAGGAAATGGCACACCACTTCAGTATTGCTGCCAAGAAAACTCCAAAGGGTTCAGTAACAGTCAGACACATCTGAAACAACTCAACGATGATGATGATTAAAAACAACAAGAAGTCAGATGATCAGACTTATACATTGAAAGATTAATTTAGCAACTGAATGAAGAATAGATTGGAGAACAGAATGACTGGAAACAGATCAGTTAGAAAGCTGTTATAGTAGTTCAGATGTGCAATGATAGTAATAACTTGGAACAGAGTGAAGGCAATGTAAGTGAAGAGAAGGAGCTGGTAATAAATATCATGGAGATAAAACTGACAGAATTTGGCAAATAATTGGTGAGAGAGTCATGATTCAAAATGAATCTTGCCATCAAAAGAAATGAGATTGGGAGGAGAGACTGGTTGTGAGGGGGATGATTCACTTGAACATGTTGAATATGAAGTGGGCTTCTTGACTTTGGAATTATAGTTTGTCATTGGATCCCAGTATTAAGTGTTCCTCTCCAGGAAGTAGCTAGGTGGTCAAGTGAATGAGTCCTGACTTATAATCAGTAAAACCTGTAATTCAGATTCTCCTTCAGATACTTGATCACTGTGTGATACTAAGTAAATCATTTACCCTCCCAACTCATTTTCTCATTTTTAAAGAAAGGGCAGGGGGAAGGAAATAACTGCTAAGTGATTTACAAATATTTTCTCATTTTTTCCCCACAACACCCTATAAGGTAAATGTTGTTATTATCCCCATTTTATAATTGAGAAAACTGAGTCAAATAGAAGTTAAGTGACTTGCCCAGGATCACACAGCTAGTAAGTGTCTGAGGCTAGATTTAAACTTGAATGTCTAGACTCACCACTTTGCTTCCCTGCTTCCAACTAATCTGGAGGTAAATTACAGCATCTGTCTCACTAGTTTGTCGTGATGCTCTAATGAGACAGAATGCTTTGCAAATCTTAAACTGTTATATAAAGGCTAGCTAATATTATTATCATCTTGAAGTTATATGAAAAATTAAAAAGGTTCTTTGCATCTATACATATTTCCTCTTTTTGTCAACCCCAGCTTGATTTGGCCTGCAAGACTTAGTACCACTTGATACTACCCATACTTCCATTTCAGGCAGTTCATCTACATAAATATAAGCAATCTGTATCCTTCCCTCTTCTTTTGTACTTAATATTTTTGGTCTGGAATACTGTCATCTCGTACCCTCAAGAAATCATCCCCTGGTGGAGATAAAGGAGTCTAGGCTTTCTGTCAAAGCATCTGGGCTTGAGTTATGCCTCTGCTCCTATTTCTCTAATCTCCTTTTGACCTTGGGAGAGTCATTTTCTTTGAGCCTCAGGTTTCTCATCTGTAAAATGGGAGAGGAGTTGGAGTAGATGGATGATCTTAACATTCCTATCTAGCTCTATTGCATTATAATTCTATAGGTAAGGTTTATAATTATTATATAACTCTACATTTTTACAAAGTGTTTTCCTCACAATTGGTGAAATAAGAGTATTTAGACATATTTCACATTAATATTATCATGCAATAATATCTCATTAAATTGTGAAATGACATCATATTGTCAATGACCTATTTATAGTATTATTTCATAGAAATACCTGTCTTCTTCAAAGTTACCCATATATGTTAAGTAGAGGGGGTAGACAGTCTGCAGATTAGGAAAGTAATCACACAGTTAACAAATGAAAGCAGAGACTCCAACCAGCTGATATCCATATCTCAATTCTTAAATTTTGTTATAATATTTTGTGCTGCCTAATAAAGTTGATTTCTTTTTGGTGTTTTAGTTTTAAGGGATTATATTTCTTGGGTAAAGTTTTCTACCTTTCTTTTCAGCTATATTATTACAATCTTTTCCTCAAGAGTTTTTATTTCATTTCTTTTTATATCTTGCTTCATTTTTTTCTAAGTATTCCTGTATTTCTTGTGGGAAATTCACATTTCCCTTTGAGTTTACAATTGTGTGGGGTAAGATTTAAAATAATTTTAATGCTGGATCATGTTTTCTTTGGTTTACTCATCCCTCCAGTTTTATTTCCTGAATTGTGGTTTTGTTCCAGTACCAAGCTCCTCTCACTTTCCCTGCTGAACTTTTGGGTAGAATGCGTGATCATATAAAATCTCTCCCTGGGTTCTATGGGTTCCTAGGGTAATCTCTATCTTCTGGGATTTGCCTCCCAACTCCAGGATCTTTGAGAGTCAGGACATTGTATCTTTAGGACATTCTCTGGCATTTTAGGATAGGATGTTAGATCCCTCGTAGGTCCTGGATCTGAGCTGTCCCACACCAGGCATTGGTGCACTGTGTTGATTGCTATTCACTACAGTTTTCTGACCATTCTTGGGTTTTTTTTTTTTGACATTTTATAACTTTATTTAAAGGAAATTCAATTTAGTTTTCATCCACATTGACTGTAAGCTTTTGAAAGTGGTGACAGGCACATAAGTAACCAATGTATACAGCTTGTTTGGTGAATCTTCATCCTCGTTGCATTTCCTGGATAAACGCATTTCCTGGATAAATGCACTCGAATACGGTATGGAACAATCCTTATTCCTTTGGCCCAAGCAGCTTTGTTGAGTCTGGTGTCTATGCGTACATCTGGTGTTCCCATTTCTTTCATGGCAAATTTGCGAATTTCTTTTAGAGCCCGGGGAGCTCGTTTTTTGAAGCCTACTCCATGAATCTTCTTGTGAATGTTGATGGTATACTCTCTGGTGACCACCTCGTTCATGGCAGAACGTACCTTCTTCTCTCCACCTTTCTTTGCAGGAGCAATCCTGCCAGGCACCAGGACAGAAAAAAAGCCATCCTTAGGATTTTTCAAAGGAATTCTCTCTCTCTCTCTCTCTCTCTCTCTTGCTGTCTTTGCCCATTAACCTTGTTCTTGATCATCTCTGGAGCTAATGGGAATCTACCTTGCATTGACTTTGGTTTTGTTGGCATTTCCCTTGGTTGACTTTTTGGAATGGAAAAGTATTTTCTCATTGGATTTCTTGATCATATTTTTAATCTGATTTGAATTTCAGGAATTATCTGAAGTAGGTAAATATGAGAGTTGGACAGCCTTCTCCTGAACTTCTGGAGGCCATGTGGCAGGAAATCTCCCATGATCTTTTTTTTTTCTTTCTTTTAAATTTATTTTTTATTCTCATTTTGTACAAATTTTTTTACATTAATAAAATATTTTTGTTTATAAGTAAACAAAATATCCCCCCCCCCCCATGAATATAGATAGACTTACTTGGGCGAAAAAAGTAAAGGGGAGAGAAAAAAAAATTAAAAAAAATAATAGTAATAATTGTAGGTATGGCCAGGTGGCGCAATGGATGAAGCACCAGCCCTGGAGCCACGAGCACCCGAGTCCATATCCAGCCTTGTAAACCCAACAATCACCCAGCCATGTGACATGCAAGCCACCCGATCCCCACTGCCCTGCAAAAACCAAAAAGAAGAGAAAAAAAAAAGACCCAAAATAAAATAAAATAGTAATAATAGTTGGGGTGGCTGCGTGGCAAACAGAGCATTGGCCCTTGAGCCAGGAGCACCTGGGCCCAAATCCGGCCCCAGACACCCAAAGATCCCCCTGCTATGTGGCCCCAGGCAGGCCACCCAGCCCCACTTGCCCTGTACCTCCCCCAAATAATAATAACAAAAAATGTGCTTCAGTTTTTGTTCCAACACCAACAACTCTGTCACGGGTGGATCACATTCTTTATGATAAGTCCATCACAAAAGTTACTTCCATATTTTTCCACTGTTGCCATTGCTGATCACAACTCCCTCCTTTCATATTTCTCCACTACCATGTACTCTATTTTCTCTCTCCTTTCACTCTGACTCTGCTGTAGGGTCGCTGAGTGGCGCAGCAGACAGATCCCTGGTCCTGGAGCCAAGGAGCCCTGAGCCCCCATACCACCCCTTAGGCCCAGAATCCACCTGGCCCTGTGGTCCCGGACAGGCCTTCCAATCCCAGCCCCTTGCAAGAAGTAAAAAAGAAAATGTGTGATATCTGACCACTCTCCCTCCATGGTCCATCCTCTCCTCCTTTATTCACATCCCCACCCCTTTGTGCCCGGTGCTCCCCGGGGTGCAGCTCAGGAGACTTCCCCGCTGCTGTGAGCTGAGGCTCCCAGTGCCCTGGGGCTGCCTCCGGGAGGCTGAAGTTCTTTGGCTCTGGGGGGCCACCCCTCTGGTGGGCGCCTCTCCGACCCCGGGGAGCAGAGCCTTTTAACTCTTTTCCAGGTTACTTTGAGTAGGAGAACTGCCTCACTGGGTCCCTTTGTGGGTTCTGTCTCTCGAAAGTTTAGTTAGAGTCCTTAGCTTATGAGTTTTATCAGAGAGCGCCTAAGACTTGATACCTTCATGTGGCCATCTTGGCTCCGCCCCCTCCCATGGTCTTTTAAAGATTGCTGACTATGGCTCACAATCATATCTGTTAGTTTTTAGCAATCTGGAACTAGGTAAAGTGCTAGGGAGTCTTATTTTCTTCTTAACTGTGTAAAGTTATCTTATATTATTTTTCTATCTTTTATACTTTTCATCACATTCAGCTGAGATCAATGTATACCATGGAAACAATGTAAAGACTAACAGAATGCCTTCGGTGGGGGGGGGAGGGAAGCAAGAATGGGGAAAATAATATAATACTCAAAATAAATAAAATATTTCTGTGTATCAGTTATCTATTAGTCATTTTTGGTTTGTCCTTCCCAAGTCCAAAGATCATTTTCTTTGACAGATAAAACCAAAACAAAATAAAAATTCAACAATACTGCACTGTCTTCATTATTTATTCTTATTGTTCAATCTACCCTGTACAGTGATCCTATCCATTCTTGTATCCTTTTCTTTTCCCTAAATTTATCAAAAGTAATCACCACCCTCCTTTCCCAAAATGCAGCTCCAACCTACTTTTTATTATCCTTGGCTTTCCTCACTAACCTTAGCTCATTTTTACATTTAGCACATTTTCAGTATTTTAAACTGTACTTTTCAATGCTTTTGTATCTATTCTCCATTACTTTTGCTTCTATTTTCTGTATTTATTGCAACCAACCATCAATCTTTTATGACAATGTTTTTATTCCTTCTTATAAGAATTGTTTCTCTTGGTGTTTTCAGAATTCATTGTTGAGAGCCTCCTTTCTCCCAGACTGTCTTCCTGTGTAGAAAGTTGGCCCTATATAGATCTATCTACACATTTTGAAACTTATTCTAATTCTAGAGGATATGTCCAGCTATTCTGAGCTTTCCTATGCTCTTTCATAATTCTAAGATAGAGTCAAGAAATAGCTAACTTCTCTCTTGAAAGAGAGAGCATGAACCCCAGAAGTCATTATTATTTCGCAGGTATCTAGAGAAGAGAATTCTCTGGAGTACTACCCTAAAGTAATCACTTAAATTACTTGTATGCTTTGTTCAACTCTAACCAAGTCTAGAATTATTTTAATCTGTGTACAAGGAACTGACTAATTACACAAAGTCCCTCTTTCACTCATTATTAGAGACTTAGATGTTTTCCATTCTTGACATTCACAGTTCAATGGAAATAAAACTAGCATTGGAATGATTGTTTTATGTTCATAACAGAAAAAAAGTTCTAGTCTGGAAGTTAGGAGGTCAATTTTAAATTTTGGCTCTCTCATTTCTCTCTGAGCTTTCATTCTCTTATTGTTAAAAATAGTGGGGTTGGAAACTATTATGCCTTAAGTTCCTTTTAGCTCTAACTCTTCCAATTCTATTGTCTTCAACTTGATCTTGGGCATCTACAGATTGAAGGCAATATAAGGACCTCATATATAACATAACTTTGTAATTGTGCACATATTTGGACAGTTCATGAATTGAATTGTTTCCATATAGCTTATTTTTTTATCTGTCTCTCTGTCTCCCTCTCATTTATATAGGAAGAAATGAAAGAACCATGCATTTACTGAGTGCCTGCTTTATTCCAGAGACTGTCTTAGATGCTTTATAAATGTTATTTGATTCTTACAACCTTGTGTAGTGGGTATTACTATTATCTCCCTTTTGCAGTTGAAGAAACTGTGGTAAAAAGAAATTAAGTGATTTGTTCATTGTCATACAACTAGAGTATGTGATTAGATTTGAACTCAGGTCTTTCTTGGTCTATGTCAAGCACTCTACCTATTCTAGTTATAGCTTTGTCTTTTTAAAAAATACATGGATTTTTTCCAAAAGTTGAAACTATGTGGACAAAAATGAGGAAAAGTGTTATGAAGAGAAATAAGTCAACAATTTTCTTCAGTTTACTGTTGAAGTGTTAGAATGGAAAAAGTCCTGGACTTTGAAAGAGGGCTGTATTCTGATTTGTGTTCCTGTATTGCAAATGAAGGGATAGGATAGATATTCTTCAAAATTCAACTCTAAATTCAATAATATTTTAAGTCACCACAGACAAGACATGGGGACAATAATATTTATACTCTCCACCTTCAAGAATTGTAGTGAAGAAAATGTTTTCCAAACCTGCAAGTACTAAAAAGCATCTCACACAAAAAAAGTACAATATTATCATTGCTAATCATTCATTCCTTCCTTTTGCCTGTCAATGCCACTAATAAATCTTACTTTCTGTGTCACCATCAAGAAGTCACTTAAACCATTTCTGATTTTCAGTTTCCATTTGTAAAATGAAGGAATTGGCATAGATGACCTCAGATGTCCTTTCTGGCCCTAAACTTGTGATTCTGTAAGCTCTCTTGTACTCACTAAGACCTGCTATAATTATGGGCTTTTTCTGGAGTCTTTTGAAATTGCTTTCAAGTATTTTTAAGTCTCTCATTTCTCATTAGCCCAGGGTGTGTCTTCCTTAAGCAATAGCTACATCCCACATTTTGTTTTGGGCAAATTTAAGTTTGGTTATGTGAGTGCTAAAGGGAATCTCTTCATAGACTTTTGCTGCTTCTGGAAGGACCCTTTGAGATCACCTAATCCATTTAATTGATTTTTTACATTTGAAATACAATAAAGTGATTTATCCAAGGCCACAAAGCTAGATCATGGTCAAGTTAGGAATAGAACCCAGGTTTCCTCATTACCAGGACAATATACTTTTTCCCCTCTCAGCCACCTTTCTCTTTCAAGTCTCATCATTCAGTGTGTGGGTGAATATAATTCACTAAGGGGAGAGGCTGGAGGTCAACACGTACCTTTACCAGAAACCAGATCAGAAATTACTGTTCCCTGCACCCTCAGGTTCCCTCAGGGCAACGTATAAAATCTCATCAAAGGCTGACTATTCTCATGACTTTATGATTGATATAGCTGAGCAGTGAAACTCCTGTTCCCCTACTACTTTATTTTCCATCCTGCTTTTTGTTCGTGTCTTCTGGAGCCCCTTTGGGGCCCGGGATCATGACTCATGCTGACTATCTGCTTTAGTGGGGGGACCCGAGTCCTGGGAACTGCTGGTGAAGACCTTGAGGGGCTAGCGTGTAGGTGTGACTCCAGGGCAAGAGTGCTGTGAGCTCTTCTTTCACCTGTGCAACATGTCAATAGAATTGGCAGTGCATGAATATTTTTCAGATACCTGATGTGACCCTTGGAGAATGAAGAAGAGAAAAAAGACTCTGTGATTTTGTGTGTGTGTGTGTATGTGTGTCTTTTGTATAAAAAGAGAGTAACAGTGAGGCTTAAAAAAATGACTCCACAGGCTGTAGATTTTGACCTGGCTTCAGAGCTTGCCATTTTAAACACCTCCTTTTTACAAAGTACTGTGCCCCATCCTGAGGATGAGGGGGAAAACAAAAACAAAACGGTAGAATTTTGCTTTCAAGGAGTTTATGATCTGCCAGAGGATGTCCCAAAAGAGCTCAAATAATTATGAATCAAAATATACATGATAGGGGTAAAGGGGAGATATAGACAAGTTTTCTGGGGGAAAATAAGAGAACTGAAAGAACACTTTTAGCTCTACTTTGTTAAGCAGTTACCATGACCCCAGACACTTGCTAAGCACAGAAGATACAAAAAGAAGCAAAAAATAATCCTTGCCCTCAAGGAGTTTAAAATCTAATGGTAGATGTGGCTTTGGGCAAGCCACTTAAGTCCATTTGCCTTGCAAAAACCTAGAAAAACAAAATCTAATGGTGGAGACAACATGAAAACCAATATATACAAAATAAACTACATGCAGGATAAATAGGAAATAATTAAAAAAGGGAAAACTCTGGGATTAAGAAGGACTAGGGAAGGCTTCCTGTGAAAGGTGGGACTTTACTTGGGGTCTTGAAGGAATCTAAAGAGGTCAGTGTTTGGAGTGAAGGAAGGAGAGCATTTCAGACATGGGAGATAGTAAGAGAAAGTACTTGCAGAAGAGTGGTTTGAAGTTTCCTTAGCTTTCAAATGAGGATAAAGAATACTTGCAAACCCTATCTTACAAGACTATTGTAACAATCAATTTAAAATATTTTATGTAAAGATACCTTTTAGGTTATTAAAGGGCTAGGCAAGTAACCAGGAGAAATAAGAACAAAGCTGTTGTTATGTTGCATTCTTTATATATGCCATCCATCCATCCATCCATCCATCCATCCATCCATCCATCCATCCATCCATCCATCTCTCAGCTTTCCATTTACTACAGCTGCTTCACAAAGAACCTGAATAGAGTAAAAAATAACATTTAAGTTCTTTAGTCCTTGTGGCCTTGATTTTTCCTTGGGATTGTGGGAAGGGAGCATAAATCACAGTGTATGAGCTTGAGCCTATCACAGAATACATTCTTTTGTAAGAAAAATTAGGAGAATGTTTAGGGCAACTTAGACATTTTAAGAGAAATTTAAGAGAAAATTAAGAGAATGTTTAGGTCAACTTCATCCAAGAAGACTTGAATGTACCTTCCACTCTACTTTTCACCAAACATAAAAAAATCTTTCCTTTCTTTTCCACAGACCTAACATTGCAGTATGTTTTCATACCTTTGCATGGATTGATAAAATATTTTACATTATGGTTACTAGTGAGAGGCAGCATGCTGTAGCAGATATGGATAGATAGCCCACTGGCATGTATAAACAAACAACACAACAACAGATATGTTATTATTTCTTCTAGTTTCTTGTCTAGCCCTGAACTTTTACGAACAATATTTTTAATTGATTCTTATAAGAGCCTTTTGAGATAGGGTTTACAAATATTCTTAGCCTTCATTTGAAATTATAAAAAACTGAAACTCAGAAAGGTCACACAGGGGAACCCTCAATTCCATCAATTTTTATGACTCACAGAAAAGTTTGTTCTTTCTTTTATACCAGGTTTACTTTCTTATTCAAACGTTTACCACATTTCACATTTGTTAGAACATTTTAGAATTTACAAAGTACTTTTCTTAAAAACCTAGTAGATAAATGGTCCCATTTTATAGTTGAGGAAGCTGAAGCCCTGGCAGATTAATTAAAATATCCATAGTTGCCCCAGTAATAAATGCCACACCCAATACTTGAATTACCTTTTCTAAGTCCAAGTCTTAGTTGACATTCAATGAAAATAACAACATTAGCAGTGATGAAAACTGCTTTTTCTGGTATAGTCACATTTAAAAAATGAACCACAACCATCACAACTTAAAACAGAAAATATTTTCCTAATTTTAGCCTTAGAATTCACACACACACAAAGCTAGAAGTGACCATTTTAAAATGCAATATAACTGTATTTGCTAAACTTAATTGGTATTTTGATAAGTATTCATTATCCTTCCACCTATTTCTCAGTGATTGTCATAGTAATGCACTAGATGTTCAGAGAAATACAATTTCCTCTGCAGGGGAGCAAAGCACCAGCATTAGGCCAGCAGATGGTGTTTGTTGAGGTGACACCTGGTCCTTATGGTTGTTTGTAAACCAAGACGGAGTAGATCTCTTTTACTGCTGTTCTGATTTGGACAGAATTGAAGAGTCAAGGTGCTTGAATTCTAGGTTTTCTCTACTCTTAAATAAAGCATATTATTTTATCCCTCTGGACATTGAGTTCCACATATTTTCCAATTTAGCTCTCCTTAGCCAGTCCACAAACATTTATTAAGCCATGAATGTCAAGTACTATCCTACAGGGTGATGGGATAATTGAAAATAACCACCACCACCACCACCACCAAAGATAATAAGAATAGCTGACATTTACATGGAAAGAACATTTTATATGCACAATTCTGTTTGACTTTCACACCAACCCTTTGTGGGTAGAACAGTTACTATTGCCCTTATTTTCCAAAAGGGGAAACTGAGGACCAGAGAAAGGTTAGGTGACATGAAGAGCATCACATGTCCAACAAACAGCACAACTGAAACTGAGTTTTTGACTCAATCTTTCTATAGTACTACAGCATCTATGAAAGCTCTTTATATTTCTTATGACAAAAGAGCTATAATTTTAAGGATTCCTTTACAGTAGTGGAAACTCAATATATGACATGTTAGAGATGCTGGAAAAGCAAAGATGAGAGCCCCTGCCCTCCATGAGCTGTGAATGGAGGCTATATTAAGAAATAATTATAGTATAAGTTGTAGAATGATTCAATCCATTGAAGAGGTCAAAATGCATGGTCCTACAGACCTAAAGAAAAAGAGATACAGATGAGGAAGTTAGTGGAGAGAGTCATGGAAAACTTCAAGGAGAGGTATTACTTGTGCTGGGTCTTCAAAGAAATATATATATGTCTTTATGTGACAGTGATCTAGTGGAGAAAAATCTGGGCCAGGCATGGGGATGATGCTAGGAGGAAAAGAACTGAAATGAGACAGGTGAGACAAGATTAGGGACCAGTTAGTAACAAAGTTTGGCAGGAGTCTGGTGGAGGTAGAACTGAATATAAAGTAAAACTTGTTTGTGTTTAATGGAATTTGATTTTTAAATGTTTTTTTAACTATATTCTTACTCTTTAAAATAAAATGATAAATTTATTGAGAACATTTAATGAACTAAAATTCTGAATTTTTCTTTTTGTTATATAAATATTTTATTTTCCAATTATATACAATAGTGGTTTCTACCTATCATTTTTTGGTAAGGTTTTTGAATTTTACACATCCCCCCTTCTCCTCCCTCCCCCCCCCCCAAATTCTGAATTTTTCAATCATGCTTTGTTTTCTAGTAAATCAATAACACATTTATTAAGTGCCTACTATATGCCAGTCACTATGTGAAGTGCTGGGGATACACAAAATATGGCAAAAGGGACTCCTTGCTCTCAAAGTTTACAATCTAATAATCTCCACTACCAGCTTCTGCCTTCCACATAAAAGATACTAGGTTGGGAGTCTGGTAAGTTGGTTTTTAGCTTCAGTTCTCCCACTTATTCTGTGAGACCATGTACAAATGACTCACTCATTATGAGCCCTAGTTTTGTTGCTGTTGTTCAGTCACAAAATGGGGGGAGGGTAATAAAACTTTCTTAATTTACTCCAATTGCTGTGAAGAAAATGCCTTTGAAAATGTAAAGCACTATATAAAGATGAGCTAATTATTAAAATTAAACTTATGAATTCATAAGTTGTTGAAACAGGCATTTATATTTCTGGTATAAACTTAGTAATGTTACCTCTGAGGTCCATTCCAAATATAAGATACTACAATTCTGAGAGGAACTGAGTCTCTGGGATTTTTTTTCCCTCTTTAACTTCATTAAATTGTTTTTTTTTAAAGTATTTATCTATGGCTATTGCTTCATTTGTCTTCATCAGGAACAAAGTTCTATTTCTTTTATAAACAGTCTCAGTAGTGGTCAGAATAATTTTTTTCTTGGTTATGACAATTCACTCCCCATCCTTTTCTGGGATGGTAGTAGAACAAGCAGTATAAGCAGGGTTTAGAGAAAGATGTCCTGGCTCTATAGAGTTGGAGGAATATGTGCACTCTGACTTCCAGGCTTGAGATTTTGATCTTTTAGTATGAGGCTTACAATGAGAGAGAATTAAATTATCACACAGATAATTTCAGGGTTTTTTTTTGCAAGGCAATGGGGTTAAGTGACTTGCCCAAGATCATACAGCTAGGTAATTATTAACTGTCTGTGCTGACTCCAGGACTGGTGCTCTCTCCATTGCACCACCAAGCTACCCCTTGAAGCTTTATAATTTAATGGGAGTCTTTGACTTTTTATAATTTAATGGGAATCTTTTTAATCAGAAGATGTAGAGTCTAGGCAGAGTTTGAAGCTGAATAATGACTAGGGGAGTTGTTTCTTAGATAGGATGGTAGTGATCATTGACTGGACATGTCATCCACTGCCCTTTTTGTTGGTAGCCCTTCATTATTACAACTTGGCTTAGGTGTGGATTTGTGTCATTGTGATTAGCTTGCTACCCTAGAAGAGGGAGTTGAAATTCAATGCCATTTTTGTAACTTCAGTGTTTTTTAGGGAAGCAGAGCTCCTGCTAGCTCAGCATGCAGGGACAAACTCTTTGACAAATTATTGTCTCATCAATTTTTGGAGGTCAAGCTCTTGACACCTTTCCTTCCTTCTTTCCTACTGTCTCTGCTTTTGTATCTCTCAACCTTTATAAAGCACATGACAACAGAAAATTGTAATTGCACAGATCTTATAAACTAAAGAAAATATTTTAAAATTTTAAAAATCTGGGCTCTGTAAAACTGAGACTTGTTAAAGACTTTAGCTTAAAAATTCTCTCACTGCATCCAGGGCTATTTCACCTTATCCTGATGTTTATTTTGCCACTGGACCCAGATAGCTCCAGAGGAAAAAGTGATGCTGATGATTTAGCACCTCCTTTTCTCACTTGAACTCAATTTACTTGCATATAATGACATCACCTTCCTGATATCTTATCCTCTTCAAGAATGAAAGACAAACAACCACAACAAGTACCTGGAGGCTTTGGATCTATTTCTGATTCTACCCTGAAGGAAATGTGTGACATTGGGTAAATAATTTCCTCTCATAAAAATCACATATCTTTAGAACTGAAAGACACATAAGAAGTCACATATTTTAACCTTAGAATAATATGTGTGGGGAAACTGGAACTGAGAAAGATGAAGTAACTTGTTCAGTTTCATGCAGTGCCTAATGAGGGAGCAATGCTAAACTCATAATCACTATTTGTAAAAGAAAAGTAACTCAATTAAATCTTAAGCTTTAAATTAAATAAACATTAAATAAGAATACTTTCATTATATTTGATGTAGTTTCATAGTAGGGATATCAGAATATCAGATGAGAGTGTAAAGGGTTTTAATTTACAGAAAACTTTTATCTTGATTACTTTTTGCTATTATATCTTTTATAAGCTAGCTGCCTATTAGAATTGTCAGTATATCAAGACTGTTAACTCCCAAGGTTCTAAGACATCTTAAATAACTATTCCCAAGAGAACAGAGATTCAGAAGGTGTTGTCTAGGATACAGTAATCATTGTCCTTGTAACAAAAAAGTATTACTAACTAGCCTTTTGATGTACTCTTGTCCTTAGACTTCAGACAAACTAAAATTCATAAGGTTTCCCTTGGGGGACACACAGCACAAGGGAACCCAAAGCACAAATACAAAGTGAGAGATACCTAGGTAACCAGACTCTGTAGAGTCTTCTTATTCTGCCACAAAGAAATCTCACCTGACTTTATTGATTTCTTTACTTTTTTCTTTTTTTGAATAATTTATTTTTTCCCAATTGCATGTCTAAACAGTTTTTGATATATATTTTTTTAAATTTTGAGTTCTAAATTATCTCTCTTACTCCCTTACCTACTTCTGCCCTGTAATGGTAAGCCATATGATATAGGATAATACATGTGCAATCATGAAAACATTTTCATTTTAGTTTCACATTAATTGTGAAAGAAAAGACAGACCCCCCCAAAATAAAAAAAAAAAGTGAAAAATAATATGCTCCAATCATCACATAGACTCTATTGGTTCTTTCTTTGGATGTGGAAAGACTTTTTCCTCATGAGTGGTTTGGGATTGTTTTAGATTATCGTATTACTGAGAATAGCTAAATCATTTACAGTTGATCATCATAAAATATTTCTGTTATTGTGTGCAATGTTCTCCTGGTTCTGGCTCATTTCACTTCATCAGTTCATATGTTTTTCTAGGTTTTTCCAAAAATATCCTACTCATCATTTCTTACATCACAGTATTCCATTGCAGTCATATATCACAGCTTGTTCAGCCATTCCCTAATTGCTAGATGTCCCTTCAGTTTCCACTTTTTTTCCCCCTTTCAATGCACTAACAGTATGAGGGTCAATTTTAGGAAAGCTTAAGGTGCATGATGATGGTCTTGACTTTTCTTGTTTTTACATGCTATCTATAAGAAGCTTCCAAAAGTGAGAGAGGTGGGTATATTCTTATTGTCATTGTCAGAAGTATGTTCTAACAACTAAGTTTTCCTAATTCCTTGATAGATTCAAAGATGAGTTTTGAAGCTGAGATAGAAGAAAAACAATAATCTGGTTCAGTTTATAATGTAGCATAAGATTAGAATGATATTCTGTTCTGTTACCATCATTTACTTTTGTAGTGTTGGCTTTTCCATCTCCAGAATTATAAATCACATGTAACATGCCAGTCTGTCCAAGGGAGTCTCATTATTTGGAAATTACTAATATTGATAAAACCATAGGTCCCATCTTTATCTCCATCTCAAACAACATTGTGTAACATACCTTCTCTCCTCTGATTCTCTAAGTCCAACTTTAAAATTTCACTCATCTCCCATCCTCTTATTGCGCTCTACCCTATGGACTTCCTTTGATGTATTATTGTTATTACCTTTTGGACATCTTGGGGATGTGGTCCTGGTACATTTGTTCAGCTCATTTTGTGGGTATCCTGTTTTTTCAGTCAAATTGGAAACTGCTAGAAGGGAAGAAATGGGTCTCATCTTGATTTGCAGACTCCTTAAGACTCATTTTATCTCAACAAACTGAAATAGTAAATGCCACATTATATAAAGAAATTTCTAGTGGATGAAGGCATAACTGTGATTATCAGGAAAGATTTTTGGAAGTATCACTTGAACTGCACCTAGAAGACAAGAAGGGATTCTAAGAGGTGGAGGTAGGGAAGAAGTGTTCTATTTACCTCCTTACAGCAGATCTACTCAACAAATGTTTATTAAGACCTTGCTGTGTTCAAGATGTTGTACCCTGGAATTGCTTTGTTCTTGTTTTGCATAAACATTCTGCTTGCTTCTGATTATTTCTGGATGAATGACTTATTAAGAAGCCAGGTTCATGCTACCACTGAAACCAGCTACTTGAGTTGCAGACATATTATGAGAAGGTAGAGCAAGCATTTAAAGACTGGTTTTCAGTATTAAAACTATCACAACTGAGGATGGAGATAGCAGCATGCTGGGGATAGATAGGGAGAGGGACTGGATTTATGTCTTCATTTGAAACTTTACCAAGTGAAAGTTGACACCTTTTCTTCAACTTGTAAGGACAATTATGTGGTAAATGGATAGAGTGCTAGGCCTGTAGTAAGGAAGACTCATCTTCCTGAGTTCAAATCTTGCCTCAGACACTTCCCAGATGCAAGTCCTTGGGCAAGTTACTTAACAGTTTGTCTCAGTTTCCTCATCTGTAAAATGAAGTGGAGAAAGAAATATCAAACCACTTCAATCTCTCTCTTTTTTTTTTTTTTTGCAAGGCAGTGGGGTCAAGTGGTTTGCCCATGGCCACACAGCTAGGTAACTATTAAGTGTCTGAGGCCGGATTTAAACTCAGGTATTCCTGACTCCAGGGCTGGTGCTCTATCCACTGTGCCACCTAGCCGCCCCTTCAGTCTCTTTTCCAAGAAAACCCCAAAGACTCTCATTATTAGTTTATTACAGTATTGACTTCTGTTGACTGTGGACTTGAATTCCAGTCTTACTGATTTCAAGGATAGTTCTTTATCCACTATATCACTTTCATAGTGGGGAGAGGAAAGGAATGAAGGACCCATTGCCTACCTTGCCTTTTCTTGATCTTTTACAAACTTTATCTTCATTGCATAGCTGTCTCCTAGGAGACCTAAAAAGTTTAAAGATTAATAATTAAAGAAATTGCTGCTTCCTAGTGACAAGTCTGGAACAATGTATGCCCCTTTGATTTTGTTGTCTATGGGTGACATTGCATTGTTCACTTATACAGAGACTGATAAATAGTGCTTGACTCCAGAAACACTGGCCAAGAGCCTAGTTAGGACCTGCACTTATCCTGTCATAGACTTAGAGTGACTCATGATTCTCTAATTACTTAGAAACTTGAGGATTAGAGGTTCACTACTAGTCAGAATGACAGCAACAAAGAGGGAAGAATGAACACTAACTTGATGGGGATGACCTTAGATGGCAGTGAAAGAGCCCAATGACTTAGACATCATTATTATGGTGTATGGTGCAAGCATTTGACATTCTTAGTGTGAGTTATATAGCCTTGGGACTGACCATAGTGGGCTAAAGGAGAGAAGATGGAGGCCAATAGGACTGAGGGTGTTTGAAGGGTCAAGGGAAAGTCTTTCACTTATTCTGTTCCCTTAATTCTTGGAAACTTCTATTAATAAAAAATTATAAAAATGATTATGAAGCCTAAGAACTTAATGGGAAGTGATGTATACATAGCATAATCTTGAGTATTCTCAAGTTTCCTTCAAGCAGTTTTATTTTTCTGGCAGAACATTTTGTGTTTGGGGGGAAAAATACAATTTGAAGAACTGTTTAGTCAAAAAATGAAAGGGACGCTCTCCAGTTACTTTTCCCTAGAGTTCACAATAATCTTTTCTACTCTTTATTATTTCTCTTCTGTGCTTTTTAAATATTTCTTTTCTGTGCTCTCTCAGGTGAACTATTATCTTTGGATCTAGGTTTCACATCAAATATTAGCTTAAGTGCTACCTCTTCTATTGCTACTTTTTCTCTTATCAACCCCCAATATTGAGTGCCTCCTCACTCCCATTCAATTTGCCTTGAATATATAGTACATTTTTAAATATATGAACATCTTATTTCCTTCAATAGAATGTAAGCATCTTGAAGGCAGAGAATGCTTAATTTTTATTAGTATCCCTAGCAGAATGCTGGCACATGGTAGACACTTAATAAATGTTTGCTGGTACATTGATTTTTAATGTATCTTATTTTTCTACTGATTTTTTCCATATTTGTTTTAAACTTATTATTTCTCTACCTCTATGTGTCCAACATGACCACTGGACTGTGGACTCAGAGATTAATTCTTTTTATCTTCCCAGTAGTATATAAGAAGTTATGTGACCTTAGACAATTATTTTAATCACTCTACACTTGTTTTCTTGCCTGTAAAAATGAAAGGGTTGATTTCTAAGGTCTGTTCCACTTCTACTCAATGATTATTTATAACTGGGTATGTTTTACAAGTGGGATAAAAGGGCATTTCTTTATATTATGAGCAATTATTACTGATTTTATTTTTCTTTTCCCAGAGAATAGATCTATATTGTTTGGTTGAGTTAGTGTAGCATAGACTGTGAAATAAAAGTGAACCTAGGTTGTGAGTCAAATTATAGTGTTTCTAGATTGATCCAATAACAGGTTTCAGCAAACTTTGTAAAAAAAAAGATTGTTATAAAAGCAAATGCATTTGATTTTGTATCAGCACAACTTCCTTTTCATTGATTTTTGATAAAACCTTTGATAAAAGGAATACTGATATTTTTAAAGAGGAAACATTTATTTATTTAAAGATTTTATTTTGAGTTTTACAATTTTTCCTCTAATCTTCCCTCCCCCACCCCCCACAGAAGGCAATTTGTCAGTCTTTCCATTGTTTCCATGGTATACATAGATCCAAATTGAATGTGATGAGAGAGAAATCATTTCCTTAAGGAAGAAACATAAAGTATAAGAGAAAGATCAGATGATAAAATATCATTTTTTTCCTAAATTAAAGGTAAAAGTCCTTGGTCTTTGTTCAAACTCCACAGTTCTTTCTCTGGATACAGATGGTATTCTCCATTGCAGACAGCCCCAAATTGTCCCTGATTGTTGCAATGATGGAATGAGTGAGTCCATCAAGGTTGAACATCACTCCCATGTTGGTGTTAGGTTATACAGTGTTTTCTGGTTCTGCTCATCTCACTCAGCATCAGTTCATGCAGACCCCTCCAGGCTTCCCTGAATTCCTCTCCCTCCTGGTTTCTAATAGAACAATAGTGTTCCATGACATACATATACCACAGTTTGCTAAACCATTCCCCAGTTGAAGGGTATTTACTTGATTTCTAGTTCTTTGCCACCACAAACAGGGCTGCTATGAATATTTTTGTACAAGTAATGTTTTTCCCCTTTTTCATCATCTCTTCAGGGTATAGACCCAGTAGTGGTATTGATGGGTCAAAGGGTATGCACATTTTTGTTGCCCTTTGGGTGTAGTTCCAAATTTCTCTCCAGAAGGGTTGAATGAGTTCACAGCTCCACCAACAGTGTAATAGTGTCCCGGATTTCCCACAACCCTTCCAACAATGATCATTATCCTTTCTGGTCATATTGGCCAGTCTGAGAGGTGTGAGGTGGTACCTCAGAGAAGCTTTAATTTGCATTTCTCTAATAAGTAATGATTTAGAGCAGTTTTTCATATGACTATGGATTGCTTTGATCTCCTAATGAGGAAATATTTAAATGGAAAGCTGGACTTGGAAGTCAGTCAAAACACAGATATTCTATTTCCGTACTGTTATTTAACTATTTGTGTGACCTTGTACAATTATCTGGACCTCATTTCTCCTTCTTTTTAGGCAATTTTACTGCCTGGGCTTTAATGTGTCTTCCATCTTTTAAGTGTTCTAACTAATAAATTTATAACTTACAATCAGACAATAATGAGTGATATATAGTAACAATCAGAAAAACTGGTACTTCATGAAAAATAGATTTTATTATGTAACTGTCAACTTGTCAAAAAGCAATTGAGAGGGGGACTATCTCTGTGATTCATTGATTCAAAGATCATCATCATCATCATCATCATCATTATAGTTTATGTAGTGCTTTTTTATGTACTTTGATGTTCTTAACAACCCTGTGAGTGGGTTGCTATGTTCCCACTTTACAGAGGACTTGACACCCAAAGCAGAATGGGCTCCCTCAGGTTTGAAGTAAGTTTCTTATAAGGGGATATCTTTAAGTAGAAGCTTGATAACCACTATTTGTGGATGTTGTAAAGAGGGCATTGGGTTGAACTAGATGACTTATGACACTGAGCTCTCTCTCTCTCTCTCTCTCTCTCTCTCTCTTCATATATATATTTATTATAGTTGAATAAGTCATCATCAGTTGATTTGGTTTAATTTTGCAGCAAGGTATATTTACAGTGTCTTACTCTTGAATCATTTTCATATAAGAGGGTAACCATCACAATAATACAATCAGCTGTTAGAAGAAGGATGCCTTAGAGTTATGAAGAAGAGAATAATGAACCAATCAACTAGTAATAGTCAATTACTAAAACTATTTCAGCTTCCCTTTGACTTTCTTGTTCTCTTGGATATTCAGGTCTTCTTAGTTTATAATTGTGATCTCAATTGTGAGGTATGTATACTGAGGAACATTCACTTCCTTTTTTTCCTGTAATGATTTAAATTTAAGCTTCTTTGGTAGGGCCCTGTAAACCCCCAAATGTGACAGTGCTTCATCATCTTGTGTTCATTGATGTGTTTATGGTATGCTTGGAATAGAAATAAAGGAGCATTAGGTAGAGTGCTATATCTAGCTAGAGTCAGGAAGATCTGGGTTCAAATTCTGCCATGGACAATTAATAGTTTTGTGACTCTGGCAAGTCGCTCACTCTCTTTAAGGACTATTTCCTCTAATACAAAATGAGTGAGGTTTTTACTTTAGATTCTTTTTACTTCTTCATCTATGATCCTATGACTTCTTTGTTCCTAGGGGGGAAAAAGTCCTGGGTTTATTGTAGGTACTTGCTAATTATTTTGGCTTGATAGATTTTTTTGTTCTCATTTCCTTTCTTGTAAAGCACTTAGCATTTAGCTTGTAAAGCACTGATGCATCGCAGATACCTGTTGCTCCTCTCCTCAAGGTCACACAGGTTGCAAATAGTAGTGATGGGATTTGAATTTGAGGCATCTGATTGAAAATTAAGCCCTCCTCCTCCTGTACTAGGCTTCATCGTGTCTTTGATTAGTGGTATGGTGCTGTATGTTGACAATAGTAAGAGAATATGGTCTTTGTCACTTATTGCTTGTCTGACCTTGAACAAATCCCTTGGTCACTGTAAAAAGAAGAGGTTGGGACTGATGTTTTCCAAGGCTTTTTCCATTTCTAAAATCTGTGATTCTTCTGAACCTTATTTTTGTCAGGTGGACCTGCTTTAGAGGTCATGTTCCTCATAAAGACATTCACTCTCTATACTAACCATGTAACCAGAGGGGAAGGGGGATGAAGTTCTTACACATATTTGCAGAGGCCAAATAAAGTTGCCCAAGTCCGGCTTTAAGTAACACTAAAACTAACCCTGTCTTTCTGAAATCCAGTTTAATTGCCTGAATGGGGATTCTGGATACTTTAATTTTTATAGAATCTTTCATGTAGTTGGAACTTACTTATGGTATGTGGTTTTTAATAGCATTGAATGGATGTAATAGGTGTAAGACCACACCTAACTTTACAAGTTTTATAGTTTTATGTCTGTTCTCTTTGAACAATCTGCACAGCTCAACTTGTACAGCCGTTTTCTGATTCCTCCCCTGTCTCTGTCTGTCTGTCTGTCTGTCTGTCTGTCTGTCTCTCTCTCTCACACACACACACACACACACACACACAGACACACAGCACACACACAGTAGCATATCTCTTTTTTTGGTGGCTAAATAAGTATGCTCATAAAATAAAAACATTAGACCTTCATATCCTGAATTCTGAATTTTCAATTCCTCTATTATCCATTTATCAGACCCTGGGCAGGTATTATTCATTGAAAGTTTGAGTCAAACATGTATAAATATACACATATATGACTTTTTGTCATGCATACACACATATATGTATACACATACACACATATCTATATATCTATATGTATATAGGTATATTTGTAGCCGTGTATGTGTGTAATTCTTAAATTCTCCATTAACCTACTACCTTTAATCTGAAAAACTGAAATGGATAGATAAGGGTTGTGGGCTATTATATTGGTATTTATCCACGGTTTGTTATAGTAAAGTAAAAATTAAAATAATGATAATGATTATCATTATGGTTAACATTTATATAGTGCTTATTATGTACTAGCCACTATGCCAAGTGCTTTATGAATATAATTTCACTTAATCTTTACAATAAAACTGAGAGGTAGTTGCTATTATTATTCCCATTTTTCAGGTAAGGAAACTGGAAACAGATGTAAGGTGACATGCCCAGGGTCACACAGTTAGTAAGTGTCTATGACTGAATTAGAATTTGGGTCTTCTTGACTCCAAGCTCAGCTCTTTATTCACCGTTTAATTTAGCTGTCCAAAATATCTGTTACCTCATGATCCATCAATAGTGATGAAGTTCTTTGCAGGCTCTTAACAGCGCACAGTCAGGCCCACACTCAAAGCCACACCAGCTTAGAAGGATGTGCCAGAATTATGCTTTACTGCTATAACCTCCAAGAACCCACAGTCACCTCCTCATCACAATGAGGCATTAAAGGAAGACTTTTATGGAGGCATGTTGATTATAGACTCACAAAATTACATGCTTAAGAAACCACTTTCTTCTCTGTGGGAATCGTGCCAAGAATCCAACTCATGTAGATGCTTTTCAAATTTGGGAGAGGAGGAAATTGGAGTTTTCTTTTGGTTCAGGAAATGGTAATTTCACCATATAGGCAAGTCTAGTAAATTTGCACTAAGTTAATAACCCTTGCATTGAGTCAGATATTTAACACATACCGGAAAACAATTTAAAGTGGTCATTTAGTTCAAATAATGTTTCTCTTGTGTCCACTGAACTGGCACTAGTTACCTTTTTCTTGGCATAGTCCTTAAAGCACAAACCAAAATTAAGGCCAGCTGTCTCTGTTTATTGTTGAAACAACTGCCGGGATTGCTATTTCAGTCCTTGGGTGGGTTCTTGGTCTTGTTTTCTGTGTTTCTTTCTATATTAATGTATAATAATGTTCACAAAAATTGAACATTAGGACACAATGGTGTTCAGTCATTTATCTATATGTGTAATTTAATGTATTGAATTTTAATGGACATTATTTCTAAGTACTTGGGATGGATTTTCTAAATTATTAATCACTACATAATTAATGTACCTATTGATTAGTTTGATGCTTAATCACCTGCTATGTGCTAGTCACTCTGCTGGTGGTAGGAAGAAGAAACAAATGAAACAGCACGTACCTTCAAGGAACTTAACTTTTATCAAAGTAGTCAACACACACACACACACACACACACACACACACACACACACACACACATCAATATAAAATTAGTTACAAAGTTCACTTAATCTTATTTGCCACAGTTCCTCATCTGTAAAATGAGTTTAAGAAGAAAATACCAAACTACTCCAGTATTCTTGCCAAGAAAACCCCAAGTGGGGTCACAAAGAGTCAGACACGACTGAAATGACTGAACAACAATGAAAGGGAAGGGTCACTAGCAACTGGGAATATGTGTCAGGAATGGAAAGGAATGAAGAAGACTGGCATAAGTGGTTTTTGTTGAGATGGTTCTTTTTTTGTGGAGAGGGTATACTTCCTAAGGATAACTGAAACTTTCTAATGAGGCTGCCAGGATATTTGGGCTTAGTTTCGTGCAATCTTCTTGCATGCCTTCATGTCTTCCTTAATATAAGAGACCATGTTAGAAACAGAGATAAATAGGACTTTAAAGATATTTGAACTCAAATAACTTAAAATTTGGTGGAAATTAATTCAACTTTTGATGTAATTGATATATGATTAGGATAGAAGCTGATACTTCATAGGAATGATGGTTATCATTTTTAGCTTCACAGTTATGAGACTATCACAAATTAGATATATTCACTTTAGTATTGATACAACAAAGATGCTTGAGTCACCAATAGATGATTATTTGAAATTAGACTTCTAAATCACTTGATCCTTGACTCAGATCATTCACAAACTCTGTGTTTGCCCTTGAGGACCTTGGTAAAATCAATCAGGTTATACATTCTGAGATATTTTCTAGTTCTTTTTTTTTCTGGATCTCTAATTCTATTTGTATTTATTCTTTATCCATTGAAGGCAAAGGCAAACTTTTCATTTCTTTTTCCCTTTTTTTATTTTTTCAATTTTCCCCCCAATGAACAACAACCAAAAAAAACCCCCTACTTTTTCTCTCCTTTTCCCTTATTGAAAAAAAAAAGGAAAAGAAAATACAATAAGTTGGTACAGTCAACCCAGAGTCCTTCATTGGCCACGTTCAAAAAATATCTCACCCTGAGTCCATTATCTCTGGGTCGAGAAATGGGTGGCTTTCTTCATCATGGATGCTCTTAAAATGTTTGGTTATTGTGTTGATCTGAGTTCTTAATAACTATTGTATTATTTTGCATCAGTTCTTAGAAGTCTTCTTAGGTTTATCTGAAGCTGTTCTCTTCATTTTTATAGCACACTAGTATTATGCATATAATTTGTTCAGCAATTCCCCACTTGAAGGGAGTCCCTCTAGTTTCCTGTTTTTTGTTATCACAAATGGAACTGCTGTAAGTGTTTTTGTATTTATAAGGTCATTTTCTTTTAAAAAAATCTTTGGTGCATTTACTTTTTTATTTCTAATGTCTTAGAGCAAAACACTGAATCAGATCTTTTCATTTCATCAGAAGACCTAGTTGTTTTAGGTATGGAGTTTCTCTAGGCTTGGACACAGATAATCCTAAATAAAGTTCCATTTTTGAAGTGTTAGAAAATAATTTTTGTTAGTAGACTCTTATACCTTTTTCTGTCATCTTTCTAAACTATCTTTTTGTCTGAGTTCCACATACCTAGAGGCTTTTAGAGATGTAATTTCTCTGTACCTTCTTTGTAATCTTCATAACTATACTTACTACTTTAATTGATTCATTATGAGTTGTGATAGATTTTACCAAGGTCCTCAAGGACAAACACAGAGTTTGTGAATGATCTGAGTCAAGGATCAAGTGATTTAGAAGTCTAATTTCAAATAATCATCTATTGGTGACTCAAGCATCTTTGTTGTATCAATACTAAAGTGAATATATCTAATTTGTGATAGTCTCATACCTGTGAAGCTAAAAATGATAACCATCATTCCTATGAAGTATCAGCTTCTATCCTAATCATATATCAATTACATCAAAAGTTGAATTAATTTCCATCAAATTTTAAGCTCTAATCAGTTGCTTCAGAAGAAAATTTTGATGCTTCCAGAATTTGTAATTTTCTTGTTCTGGGGACATTTCAACCTAGCTAAACTTTAGTAGATTCAATTCAACAAACACTTATTCTATATACTCTATGTGCAAGGTACTGTACTAGATGGTAGAACTGTACAGATAAAATTATAATAGTAGCTGTATCTCAAGATGCAAATGTTCTACTGAAATGGGTCATTAAGAGTCCCCGAATTGCTATGGGTTAAAAATTCTTCATGGTCCTAGACCTACCTTTTATTTAGCTATGAACTTCATTGGAGTTTTATCTTCAGTGTTGATATCAAGTTTCTTTATGGTCAACTTTGAAAATTTGTCCAGAAAATGTTTGACCATATTGAGGACCAGAAGCAGAGCTAAAGAGGATATAATGCAATTGCAACATGGGTAAATTATTGAGATGATCCATGCATTGAGTTGTGTTGGGCTAAATCACTTTAAAATTCCTTTCAATCCTTGATTTTATGTTGGGTGTTTTTAGGTCAGTTGGTCCTTCTGGTCATCCAAAGCATAGTTTAGAGATATTGGCTGAATGTCTGTTGTCTTAGGATTAGACTGAATAGATCCAATTAATCAACAAGTATTTATTAACCATCAGCAATATGCCAGGCTCTATGCAAAAACATGAATGTCCATCACCTTTTACATGAGGACTGCTCAGATTTCTGTTGACTCAATGAAATTGCCATCCCTCCCTAGTGTTGTATTTATTTTGTATTTATGTACACATTCTTTCCTTCAGTAGAATGTAAAAGCCTAGGATTGATTGGACCCTATTGGTCTAGTCCTGGAATAACACACACATAAGCCATCATCAGGCTTGTACTTAAAAACAAATCATTTTAAATTACATTATTATTGTAGAAATCACAGAGCTGATCTAGGGAGAGCTTGGTGAAATTCTTAATTTAGATCTTTGTTGTGATTGATGAGCGTAAAGAGGTACATCAGTAGACTAGCTAAAGTTTATAAATGGAAAAGTGAAATGCTATTTCCTCTCTCTTTGAACCTTTTGTTATCTTTTTTTTTTCCTTCCAGAAAGTGCCTTGTGACTTTTGGGCATGACTTTTCATTGCTCTCCTACATGAAGGTATAGAAATGCTGTCTGAATTTAGCATCAAACTTCATCTTGGTTTTGTAGGTGAGATTGTGACATGGTTTTTCTGCACCAAGAACTTCAAGATTGACATTGCTAATAAGATTTGGTTACAATGGATGAAATAAAAGGGAAAGAAGTAGAAGGGTCATTTCATTTTTTTTCTGCTTAAAACAAGGACAGTGTATTGGATTCAGCTGTATTTGTTATACACTAAATAAATTTACTAGAAATTTTGAACAGAAACTTCCTCTCTGTCTAGCCCATTCTACCTTCATGTTTGCCTCCCTTCCACTTAAATCCTCCTTTTTCTATGAACCAGTTTCTAACTACCACAACTGTAAGTAATTTTTTTAACCTCCTTTGATTTCTATGGCATTTATTGTCTGGTTCATTCATACAGCTTCTGCTGCTGTTGCTGGGGTAGGTATGTCTATAAATGGTACCCATGTGTATTTATAGAAGCAAAGTAGAAAGAATATTGCATTAGGAACCCAAATATTTTTTTCTTTTTCATTGGAATCTTTATTGCATGTCATTAGATTGTAAGCATCTTGAGGACAGGAGAATTGTCTTTTACCTCTTTTTGTATCCCAGTGCTTAGCAGTGTTTGGTACATAAACATTTAAACGATTATTGATTGATTGCTTGACTATGCCATTCTGGGCTGGAATGATGACATCCCTCTCTTTCCCCACTGTTACCATTTCTTCCACCTTGGTCCTCCTTGTTTCTGAGTATCAAGTCCAGCCTAGGATTTCATTCCCCGCCCCCCCCACCGCCCCAAGTATCAGGTCCAGTCTAGGATTTCACTCCCCCCCCCCCCCACCGCCCCAAGTATCAGGTCTAGTCTAGGATTTCACTCCCCCCCATCCCATGAAGATTTTCCTACTAGTCATAAATATTATACCTCTCCATGTCCTTTATTGTCCATGTCCAACCTATTGTTTTTCAAATGTGATACTCCACCTTTCTTCTCTCTGGATTGCAACATGTCTGATTTTCTTTAAAATTCAGCTTAAATCTCACCAATGAGAAAGAAGAGATCCCTAACTGCTAGTGCTTTCTCTTCTATGGTTGCCTTGTAGCTGATTATTTTTGACTTTCATGTCTTTCTATATGTATATGTCATATTTCTTGTTAGAATAAAGCTACTCGAATGTAAGGGGCTATTTTGTTTCTGTCTTTGTATCTCTATTTCTAAACATAATGTTAAAAGCAAATAGTGGGTACTAAATACATTGATTAATATAAGCCAAGGAATTATCAACGTTCTTTTTTTTTTTTTAGATTTTTTTGCAAGGCAATGGGGTTAAGTGGCTTGCCCAAGGCCACACAGCTAGGTAATTATTAAGTGTCTGAGACCGGATTTGAACCCAGATACTCCTGACTCCAGGGCCGGTGCTTTATCCACTACACCACCTAGCTGCCCCTCAACATTCCTTTTTGATAGAGCAAGGAACTCTAGTAAATACCTGGATAATTGAATCACTATTCTATCATGCCTACATGCCAGTGTTTTGATCTCTTTGCTGTTGTCTGCCTTCTCCTGTCCAGATGGTGTGCCATATACTCCAGTGGAATCATCTCTTTTGCATGTGCATCTGTTAATCTTCACTACGATGCTTTTCCTCCCCACTCCCCCACCCAAATTTCCTCATTTGAATATGATGAAAAACTTTTGATTTCTTCAGGGTGGGAATCTTAAGATATGAGGAAACTGAGGCCCTGGGAGGTTAAGTGACTTGCCCATTGTCATACAGTGTCAGAGTTGGATTGAATTCAGGTCTTGTGATCCATTTGCCTTCCATATTCTTTAGTCTACAGTTTTCTGGAAAATAATTTCTTTAACACTGTATCTAAGGTAGCCATCAACTTTCTTGCCTTTTCTGCAGTATATGATAAGGATGGGCAAATACTTCTTTGACAGTTCCTTTTCTTTGTTGGATTTTATAATTCTTCAGTGTTCTTCCGCTTTTCCTTTGATTGGGTTCTCTTAATTTTTCTATTCCATAAATTTAGGTTTCACCATTTTTCTCTTCATACTCTGCCCCTTGGTGATCTTATCCATTTCTTTTCTTTCTTTCACTATTGTCTTTTGAGACCTTGACTTTTTTTTTTTTTTTTTTGCAAGGCAATGGGGTTAAGTGGCTTGCCCAAGGCCACATAGCTAGGAAATTATTAAATGTCTGAGACAGGATTTGAACCCAGGTACTCCTGACACCAGGGCCGGTGCTTTATCCACTGTGCCACCTAGCCGCCCCCTCATTATTGTCTTTTGTACTAATGAATCCCAAATGGTAGATTTGACTTCTGTATTTCTCTTAGGCTTCAGTCTCACATTTCCATTTGCCTTATGATCATTTTACCTTGATGAACCTCAAACTTAACATGTCCATGTGAAATGGTAGAATAAAAAGGAAATTTGCAATCAAGTATATTACTATTTTTTCAGACATCCAGAGTTGATTTGTTTTTTATTTTTTTTCCCCCAAGGTCCCCCACCCCCACCCACTTGGTCAGAAAGTCTTCCATATTGTATACAGACCTCTTTTATATCATTCCCTTTTTTTTCCCATTCTTGCTACTGTTATTCTAGTGTAGACCTTATAAATTCATTTGTTCTATTCTTCCAACTTGTTGCCTAGAGATTCTTCCTATGTCAGGCTATTTTTAAACTACTCGCTGGTTAATACCAACTATACGTTCCTTAAAGCAGGGGCTTGCTCAAGTTTTGTTTTTAATTATTTTTATTTCCAGTGCATAACATAAGAGCACATAGAAGTCCATGCTGATTGATTATGTTGCTTCCATTCTCAAAAATACCCAATGGCTCCTCATTGCTATATGAAAAAGTTGATGTTTTTTAAAGCAACAAAAATCATTTGAAAAGGATCATTCTCTTAGCCTCCAATAAACTTTAACACGGCTTTTAAAAATATCTCACAAGTCAGGAATTTTATTTTTATTCCATGCTGAAATTAGTCTCACAAAGTTCATTTAGGCTTGAACATATTGCTGCCATATAAGATTAATAACATTATACTTAATATTCTCTAATTTATCTCCATTTAGGCAAAAGGGAAGAGGGTAAAGAATGAAAACATAAGTACAGTTTTGTTATTTATAGTAGGTGATATACAAATAACTTCAGAAGCATGATTTAAATTTAAAATTCACACAATTCTAGTTATTGTAACAGCAAGTCAATTTTTATTTGAATTATTTCCTTTTGATCATTTTAAAAATTACACTGATTTTGTAACAATTTATATTAGCAGTTTTAAAACATATTTTTAAAGTCAGAGATCAGCTTTGATTAAATATTAATTTCACCTTACTGTCTTTGTGTAAAGTGTTTCTAGACAAATGTCTTTTACAATTACATTGATATTAAGCACATCAATTATTTAGCTCTCCATAGAATTCATCTGTTCATGGTAAGAAGGGAGATGTGGTTACTAGCCAAATGAGTCTATAAACTTTCCTATCCTGATTTTTTATTTTTTTAGATATGTAGAGGTGATGTCTAAATAATCATAGAAGAGGAGAATATGACAGAAATATTGTTTAATAAGTCCAACTGGCTCCAAGCCATTTCAGTAAATTGATTTTAAGATGATTGCTTAAAAAATGGATATTTAGACATTTTATTGATTCTATCAATATTGATGACATTGCATGGAGCACTAGGCATAGTTCCTTGGAGGATACAAAGAAATTAAAATCTAGTAGAGGAGGTAAGGCATAAACAAGGTTAGATTATTAGGAAGTATATGATAAATAACCTAAGGAAAGATCTAGCCAAAGGGGCTATGGGAGTTCAAGGGAGGGAGTTCAGGGAAGGCTTTGGAGACCAGGGAAGGTTTTGTGGAGGAGATGCCATTTAAACTTCATTTTAAAGGATTGGTAGAATTTCTGAAAGGGAATGGAGAAGAGAAGCAAGGAGGGACGAGTATACTAAATTTGGATAGACATAAATGGACAGAAGGAAGAGAGGAGGGGGAATATGACATAGAAGTAAAGAACATTAAAGCTGGAAGAAACCTTAGAATCATCTAGCACTGTCCCCTAAAGTCCAGAGGAGGAAATTAATTGCCCATGGATCAAAATTCATTTTTCCTGACTCTGAGTCTATTTCTGACTCTCTTTTTATCCCATGCTAGTGCCGGTAACATGCCACAGCATATTATTGCTCATGGAAACTTGAATAATAATAGTTTGCATCTATGTAATGCTTTAAGATTTGTAAAATGATTTTACTTTCCTGTCTTCTTTGGTACTCTCAACAACCCTGTAAGGTAGTTATTATTTTACCCATTTTACAAAAGAGAAAGTTGATGCTCAGAAAAGCTAAATGAGTTAATTGCCTGTGGTCTCGAAGCTATTAAATACTGGGGGTACGAGTTAAACTCAGGCCTCTACTTAATCTCAGCATAATACTTTTGTCCTTTAAAAATATTTCTTTTTGAATAGTCCGAATTTAGTAGAATATAGAATGAAGTAAGGGAGTAGTGTCAAGAAGGAAAGACTGGTGCCAAATTGTATAACTCTTTGAGTGCTAGGCAAAATAATTTAGGCTTTTTTAAAAATATTTTAACTACATTGTAATATATTTTTTAAAAGTTGATGATAGATTCATTTTCTGGTTTTCTTTTTTAAATTTTTTGTTCCTATGAATATGGTGGCACTTTAAATATCTTTATATAAATATGTAGATATAATTTATATTATATAATTTTATACATTTTAGATATGCATATTATGTGTATATTTGCATATATACATATTTCATATGTATAATTTATGGATTGTAGATAATATTGTACTCTTGAATTGTAGATTATATATATATATAAATTGATATCTCAATTTTTTTTTTTTAGTCATGTCCAACTCTGCATGATTTTGTTAGGAGTTTTCTGGGTAAAGATACTGGAGTGGTTTGCCATTTCCCTCTCCAGTTCATTTCACAGATGGGAAAACTAAGACTTACGGTGTGAAGTGCCTTGCTCAGTTAGTCCCACAGCTAGTTAGTAAGTGTCTGAGGCCAGATTTGAACTCAGCAAGATGAGTCTTCCTGACTCCAACACAATGTGCTCTATACACTGTACCACTTACCTGCATGGTTGTGTATAAATACATATATCCATAGATAATATGATGATTCAGTTAATATATTATGTAAAATACAGCAAGTGTTTTTATAACATCCTAAAATATGTAAGTTTCTCTTGGAAATGAAAATGACTTCGTTCTGATAGTTACTTGCAGAACTGCCATTTGTCTGTTTAAAACTTTGAGAATAATCTTTTATAATTTTACCTTATTTCAATATAATTTTTATCTGTACTTGTGAAATGAAATTCTCCACTGAGTGCTACAATGATTACTCTTGAAAAAAACAATCTAATCTTTTAGGTTCCATTGACTGATTTCCATGGTAAAATATACCATATGACGGTTGATGTTTGTCTTCTATCTCATTCTTCTCCAAAGAAAGGTAGCCTCAGAATTAGGATCAGCTGAATTCTAAACCTGTATCTGTGATCCTGGGCAAATCTTTGAGCCTCTTGATGCAGACTCTAAGTAGCAAAACAATTGTAGGCTGGTCTCCATTGATAGAAAGCATTCTGGTTCGATGATGAAGTCATAAGTCTGGCTTCTCCCTGTTTTGCTGGGAGGATCCTTAAAGATGACCTAGTCTAGCATTTAAAAAAAAACTGATTAAAAAAACCAAGTTGCAGAACTGTAAAATGACCTGCCTATGATGAAAGAGATAACATTTAGAAGAGATGAGAAATGAAGAACCTAACTCTACCAAAAACTTGATTATATTATGGATGAAATCATGTTCCCTTGGGTGATGTCCTTATATATGGCTTTCCTATATTACCCATATTGTGCCAGAACTCGAGTTTTAGGCATTTTAATCAAATCTATTTTTCTTTGGGGGGGGAAGGAAAATACAATTTATATATCTATTAAACATTTTTCATTATTTTAATTTCCTTTTAAGGACTTAACAGTTCTATTGGATAATAAGGATGATTTTACTTTCTATTTCTGAAGTACAAGTTTAAGGGAGAGGATACTGGTTATAAAAAATGAGAGATTCAGGTAAAGGAGCTCAAATATGATTTACAGATGTCTTTGTTAAACAAATGAGATGACATTTGGTGCATTGGGGAAAATGACTTTTATTTATGTGTAGATGAAAATGGAGTCTTATGTTTTTCTTAAATGAATTCAAGAGCCCTCTATGCTATGCTTGAATTTAGTGCAAATAAGCTATTCAAATCAATTTTTTAGACATCTGCTCGAGCTGTATCATAGAGGAATCACTTGTTAATAGATTTGACAGGTTCGTACCGAAGTCACATTTACTATATCCAGATGTGGCTACCCAGAAAAAAATGCTGATGGACTCATCTCATGAACTCATCCAAAAGTAAAATCTTCAAGGGATGTGCCCAACCCACCAGTTTTCATATGGCCTTCAATTTTTTTGTGATCATTTTATCATCTTGGATGATTTTGGCTGTTTGGCATGTTCCAACTAGATAGAATCCCACCTCACCATGACATTTGGAATTAAAATCTTTGCAACCAGACAGACTTTCAATCTAACTTTGGCATGAAATATTGCTCATAGTATATATTACAAAAATATGTGGAGGATGATTGTTGCTAAGGCGTTTGCTCTAGAGAGCTGTAATTAAAGTCAATTTTAAGTGTCCCTGTCTTGTCAGTCTGACAATACAGTCTGACAGCAAAAATATAAAATTATGAATTCAATAGAATGGAATCTCCAACAATGACCCTTTTAAAAAACATTTGCCATTTATTTTTTGGGAAGAAAAGGTCATAATACTCTCAATTATTCTTGCTGATGACTTAAAAAAATCTGTCAGTTTCCCAACTGTTTACCATTTCTCTCTACATTATTATGTGGCACTCATTGAGTGTTAGATGTCAATTGAAGAATTTGATTTTTATAATATTTTGCTTTGTTTGGCACGTGCTATGTCATAGGTATAATTTAATTCTTTTCAGACATATGGGTATTTTGGACTTAAGAAATTTGGGGAGCAGGACCAGCTTAGCAAGATGTGCCATCAGTCAAATGCTTGGAATTCACTCAAAAAAAATCAGATCCCTGTAAAAACTTAACTAGATTTAAAAAGACTGAGCTAACTCTGATGGAATTTTTCATAGACCTCCTTGTCCAATTTCCTCACAGTCTCTGGTCACATTGGTGTGCATCAATTCACATATTTTCTCACCTGACTGTTGACTTGGAAAATCATGACTTTATCCTCTGGTGGGCTTGCACATTTATTCATTGACCTTGTCACTGATTGTTTTTACTTGATTTTTGAAGAGGACCAATAGCATTATAGGGTGATGTCTTGACTTGTATGGTTGAATCTAAGTGAGAGAGTTGCATAGTCTTATTCTCTTTTCAAGAGTCATCAAGGTCCAATATACAAGAGAAAAGTCATGACGGTTAGTGATGACTTAGAACTCCACCAACACCTTCCTTCAGTCCCCTTCATAGATGGAGCAAATTGTTCTCATCTGGCTATACCAAGGGGAGAAGCCTTAACATTCTAGACATCCCCTAGGGTTCTGAGGTCTGTTCATTATCCTCAACCTGGTTTAGCTTGACTGCCAAGATGGTTTTATTGGGGTATGGTTACTGCACGTGCTACAGCTTCTTGGAGCCATAGATGAGAGTTGGATGAAGGTGGACACCAAAGACAGATAAGCAGCCCTGAAAAAGGCTGAATAAGATCAAACACCAGAGGTGCTAGTTCTTCCTGAACATCCCATATACCTCATGCTAGCAAATACCAGATTTATGAAATAGATGTATTCCCACAAAGTTGATTAGAGAATCATTTTCTATACATAGCATCTCTTTTTTTTACAATGGCTTTCATAAAATTGGAAATTTAAGGGAAAAAATCCCTTATACATAGAGATGAATTCTTTGTTGTTATTTTGTAGATGTTGTGGAGATCGTAGTCAGGTCCTTATTTCAATGAGTGTTGGAGGCCAACATTGGAATTGGAGTAGGAGTTGACAGCCTTATGTTATAATGGAAAGGATGCTATTATTCTTGGAGTTAGGAGAATCAGGGTTGAAACCTGACTTTGACCCCTGCTAGCTATGACTTTGAGCCATTACTTAATTTCTCTTGGTCTGCTTTCTTGGCTATAAATCAAAATATCTCTCACAAGGTTGCTTTGAACAAAGCATTTTTAAAACTTGCAAGTGCTATAGAAATGAGTTATTTTTGCTAGAATTCTTTTAGAATGAATGAATGAAAGAAAGACCTATTAAGCTCATAAGTACTGACTTCAAGCCCAGGAGATACAATTTACGCAAATAAGGCAGTCTTCCCCCCTCAAGAACTTTACCTTCTCAATTTACAGATGAGGAAATCAAAGCTATCCTTAGTCATATGAAAAATTTCTCTAAATCATTCTCTAATCATTATGATTAGAGAAATGCAAATTAAAGCATCTCTGAGGTACCACCTCATATCTCTCTGATTGACCACTATGACCAGAAAGGACAATGATCAATGTTAGAAGGGATGTGGGAAATCTGGGACACTAATACATTGTTGGTGAAGCTGTGAACTGTTCTACCCTTTTTGGAAAGCAATTTGGAATTACACCCAAAGGGCAATAAAAATGTACATACCCTTTGATCCAGCAATGCCACCACTGGGTCTATACCCTGAAGAGATTATGAAAAAGGGTAAAAACATCACTTGTACAAAAATATTCATAGCAGCCCTGTTTGTGGTGGCAAAGAATTGGAAACTGAGGGTATGCCCATCAATTGGGAAATGACTGAACAAAATGTGGTATATGTTCTAATAGAACACTATTGTTCTATTAGAAACCAGGAGGGATGGGAATTCAGAGAAGCCTGGAAAGACTTGCATGAACTGATGTTGAGTGAGATGAGAAGAACGAGAAGAACATTGTACAATGGGACCGCAACGTGGGGGTAATGATTAAACTTAATGGACTTGTTCATTTCATCAGTGCAATAATAAGGGGCAATTTTAGTGTATGGAGAATACCATCTATAACCAGAGAAAGAACTGTGGAGTTTAAACAAAGGCCAAAAACTATTACCTTCAATTTTTTTTTAGGTTTTTGCAAGGCAAATGGGGTTAAGTGGCTTGCCCAAGGCCACACAGCTAGGTAATTATTAAGTGTCTGAGACCAGATTTGAACTCAGGTACTCCTGACTCCAAGGCTGGTGCTTTATCCACTTTGCCACCTAGCTGCCCCATTACCTTCAATTTAAAAAAAAAAAGTTGTCTTATGTGCCACATAAATTTGCTATCTCTTATTCACATTCAATTTTAACCAATGTATAACATAGAAACAATGTAAAGATTATGAGACTTCCTTCTGTGGGGGGGGGATGGGGGAAGGAAGTAAGATTGGGGGAAATATTGTAAAATTCAAACATTACAAAAATGATAGGTAGAAACTGCTGTATATAATTGTAAAACAAATAAAATATTTATATGAAATAAAAAAGTGGAAAAAAAACCTTTACTTTCTAATGGGAGAAGAGAATGATGAACTATCACAAGGGCAGGGTACAAAGCAGAGTGTTGGATAAATTTTAGAAGGACAAGATAAGCACAACTTTGGAGCCCCCCAAAGGCAAGAGTCCAGATAATGGTGAGACAGAGGATAAAGAATAAGGGTGAAGATGATAACTAGGGTTCAGGTAAAATGGCTTGAAGGTGTCTGGCAATTGATATGGACTAGAAATGTCAAACACATATTCAGCAAAGAACCTCCTGGATGCATGCGATTGGGAAACATTTAGTAAAATAAATACAAATTCAATAAAATATAGATAGCATTACATTTTAAAATCAATTCAGTGTGTCTAGGCAGGGATCCTTGTGTTTGGTTCAGTGATCTCCATCACTATTGGAGGCTGGTACCACTGAAGTTCCAGGCAAGATAAAAGGTCAGCATTCACCTACCAGATGGGGTTGCAAGAGTTCTAGTGGAACAGGTCTGAGGAACATGACCCTTATTCCTCATCTACTTTGACTGAGTACCTACAGCTCTCAGACTTTCTTTCCTCTTCTTTGTGTCTGGCTCTTTACAAACTTCTGTGTATCTTCTGGTGTTAGATTTCAGTTTTATTCTTCATCAGGTTTTGTTGTTGATGATGCATCATTTCAGTTGTGTCAGACTCTCCATGACCTATTTGGGGTTTTCTTGGCAAAGATATTAGAGTGCTTTGCTATTTCCCCTTTCAGTTCTTCACATGCCATCATTTAATACATAAACTTTTGTAAACAGAATGTCTGAGGTTTTTGCTACCTTACTTTTATGAGGCTAACTATGTTCCAGGTCATAGACTGGTTCTGAGCATCCTTGGTGGGCTGGGTCCCTTGATCCTTTCTGACTCCCCTTTTAGTGTTCTCTTCTCCCATGAGGGTGGAAACTTGTTTGATTGTTTACCTAATATCCTCTGTGCTTTAATACAGTGCATATGAAGCAATACAAAGCACATATGAAGAAGTGCTTAAGAAATGCATGTTTTCTGGTTTATTCTAAAGGTATCTAGTAATTTTGGTGGATCATAGGGTATCATGATTTAGCTATCTTAGAGAAGATTCTCCATACGCCCCTATAAGGTAAACAGGATAGGTATTCATCAAATAGAATTACATATGTGTGACCTGGAGCTGTCTTTGTTCTTGAAGAGGACCATAATGACTGACCAATGTGGGATCAAAGCGTGGTATAGCTAACCATCAGACCCATACAAGCATAGGAAGTTCTACCACAGGTCAGGCATAAATAGTCCATACAAACATTTGAACTGGCATTGTCTCAAAGTTTGCTCATCTCACATTTCTTTTGAGTTGCTGCAGTTCTGCTTTGCATTTTGAACATCTTTTATGATGTTGGCATGCCATGCTAGGTGGTCTTGTGTCAGTCAGTATCTCCCATGCCTCATAATTGATTCCAAATTTTTTTAGAGATCCTTGTATCGCTTTTTTTTGGTTTTTGCAAGGAAATGGAGTTGTGTCTTGTCCAAGGTCACACAGCTTATTTAAGTATGAAGTGTCTGAGGCTGGATTGGAACTCAGGTCCTCCTGACTGTAGGGCTGGTGCTTTATCCATTGCACCACCTGGCTGCCCCTGTATTAATTCTTTTGACCTCCATTTAAGTGCCTGCTTTATTTGAGTTTTCAATAAAATATTGTTTTAGACAAATGTACTTGGTATTTGAACAATGTGGTCAGCCCATCAGATTCACATTGTCTGAAGGAGAATTTGAAAGCTTGGAAGGCCAGCTTCATAAATGACCTTGTCTTTCCAGGTAATATTTAGAATCTTCCTAAGACAATTTAAACATAAGTGAATTCATGGATAAGATAAAGGGTCAATGTGGAAATGTTTTAATTCATTGTTGATTTCCCCTTTTTGCATCTGCTCCTTCACTTTCATAGCCAGACTCTGATTGACTCAGTGTTAGATGCTACAATACTTCTTATAATAGCTTGTTCAATTTCTAGAGGAGAAGAGACAAAAATTAGGCAAAATGCAACCTAGATGACATTCCAGAGTAATCAGGGAAGGGCAGCCACATGGAGTCTACAGGGACCAGGGTACTATGTTTGCTCATCCTGACCTTTCAATGACATAAAGTGTACTTGGAGCTTGAACACATCTCTCTCATGATAAATTTTTATTTGCTGATATTAGAAAAGAACAATAAAAAAGAGAAGTCTAAAGATAAACTAGGACTTGCTTAGCTTGGGCTTATGTTTTTAGGTGCCTTGTTTTCATGTCCATAAACTTCCCCTTTCTCCTCAAAATGGTCCTGATATGATTCACCTCTGAAAAAGAAGAACTTACGGTGGGATAATAAGGGGGACATGCATTATCCATACATATTCTTTAGCATGTCCTCAATGACTGGAAGTAGGGCTCAAAATACTTGAGTAGAACTCGAATGAGCAGCTCTGAGCTTGTTCCCTAAGATGTCCCTTTTCATATAGAGATCATTTGTTGTCCACTTTGCTTTGGTTATTAGAGGGTGGGAATCTGGGGAATGTAGGTTCAAGTTTTGCTTCTCTTACTGGGTGTGTAACCTAGTGTAACCATTTCAGTTGGTTCCTGTTGCCTCATCTGAAAATTCAGGGGATTGAAGTAAATATGAACAAAATTCATTCTGGTTGTTAATTTTGTGGTCATGAGAAAGGAAAGGGACTAATCAATTCACCTAGCATTTATTAATGTACCCTAAATAATTACTTTTATCAGAATGCTTTAAGAAGTTATAGTACTTTGATTCAATAGTGTGCTAAGAAAGAGGACTAACCAGTGATTTTTTTTCTTTATTTAGTCTTTTCCTCCTTGGTTGCTAAGCAATCATGACAATGCCTTTGCCATGTATATTAAATATCAGCTGCTCTTCGGCTTTCAATTTTTTATTAGTTAGAATTTTTTCCTTACTTTTTTTTTCAGTCTGCATCTCTCTTCAGATCAGTTGTTAGATGTGATGTTTAATATGCAAAAGATGAAACCAAGATAGATTATCAATTCTATAAAATGTCCTAATAGAGATCATATATACTGTGTTCTCTTTACTATTTTAATGGCTAATTAATACTTAACATTATTTTTATTTAACTCTTTATAAAAGTTATAACACAATTGAAAAGGGAGATAACTAGAAATTCATACCTGGATCCTAAATATTAACTGTAGGAATAGTGTAGAAAAATACCTCTATAAACTTGTAGAATATAAATAGATCATAAAGGAATATAATATATTGGGTATGAATACTAATTCAATAGAGGAAGATTATATAAGCTCTTTTCCCAAAGGGCAAAAATTTCACCTTCACGGGGAATTTATATATAATTTTTCTTCTCTTCTAGAATAAACAAGTTCCTATTTTTCTTAAATTTTTTTAAACTTTAGATACTCCTTAAATGATAAATGCATTTTAATATGACTGTTGATTATTATCCTTCATTCTTGAAGAGGACCAAAATAATATCATTATGTTTGAATCTTGCAGTGTATTCCATTGTGACTGAACAGATCATTAAGAATTAGAATGCTCCACTACAGGTTGGGCTCAAATAGTCCATGTGCACTTTGGGGTATGGGAACAGTTCTCTAAACTTGAGCATCCCATGTTTCCTTTGAGCTACTTCAGTTTTGCTTCCCTGTCTGCCTGGGACATGGCTTGTTGGCAGTCATGTGACTGTGTCCATGTTGCATAATGAATTCCAAAAAAGAGAGATCTTGAGATTATATTCCCTGTTTGAGTTCTCCGTAAAATAGTCTTTTTGGGGGGGCAAACATGTTTTGGTATCAAACCATATGGCTGACCCATCAGAGTTGTACTCTCTGAAGCAGAGTTTGGATGCTAGGCAGTTTAGTTTGAGAAAGGACCTCAGTGTCTGGTGTCTTCTGCCAGGAAATCTTCAGAATTTTCCCAAGACAATTAAAATGGAAACAATTCATTTTCCTGGCATGACGCTGGTAGACTGTACAGGTTTCACAGACATATAACAATGAGGTCACCACATTGGTTCTGTAGACCTTCATTTTGGTACTCAGTCTAATACCACTTCTCTCCCACTCTTTCTGTTGGAGCCTGCCCAAGACTGAGCTAGCTCTGGTAATGCATGAGTCAACTTCATTGTCAATGTGCACCTCACGGGAAAGGACACTGCCAAGGTAAGTGGATTTGCCCACAGTTCTCAAAACCTTTCCAATGGTTCCACATATGGATGATGTGGTGTTGTCTGATAGAGCACCAGTGTTTTCTTGGCATTAATTGTTAGGTCAAAATTAGCACAAGCAGCAGAGAATTGATCCATACTTTGTTGCATCTCAGCTTCAGAAGTTGCATTGAGGCACAATCATCTGCAAACAGAAGATCATGCACCAACACTCCCTCTACTTTGGTCTTGACTTGTCCTTTCAATTTGAAGAACTTATGATCAGTGTGATAGCTGACCTTGACCATGATCATCCTCAGCGAAGGCATTTGAAAATATTGCTGAAAACACCATGTTAAAAAGTATGGGAGCAAGTACACATCTTTGTTTCACTCATTGGTGGCTGGGACATCTCAAGAGCACTGACAATTATTCAGAACCTGGGCAAGCATACCTTCTTGGAACTGACATAAGATACTGATGAACTTCTCCAAGCAACCAAAGTTTGGCATAATTTTCCATTCTTTTGAAAGATGAGTAGCCCACAAAAGGGTCTGGAAAGTCTTCATTACCAGAAGTGGTAGTCCTCCCTGTGCACTCCATCTGCCCCAAATACAAATTGCTCTGAAACACTATTCATATGAAATACAAGTCAAAGCACCTTGAAGGTCTCACCCAACAAAATTGACAAGATATAGGAATGGTCAGATTTTGAATGAGTACAGAAAAAGTCATATTAATACAGTGCTGGTAGAAATATAATTGTGACAAACCTTTTGGAAGTCATTTTGGAATTATGTTAAAAAGTGACAAAAACTATTTATACCCTTTGACACAGAGGTTGACCATATTGACTGCTATGTATGTATGACACAGAGGTTAAAAACAGGAAAAAGGTCACTTTGTTAGACTGAGTTTCTTTGACTGCAAAATGAAATTGATAATAGGACTTGAATTCCAGGATCAAATGAAATGATATTTGTAAAACACTTGACAGTGCCTATATTCTATACAAAAGTTATATAAATGTTTGCTATACAATAATAACAATAATGATAATAATAATAATAATCACTAAAATATTTATAGCAGCAATGTTTGTGGTTACATAAAACAGGAAAAAGATGTCTATCAGATGGAGACTAAATATTGTAGTATGTTATTGTAATGGAATATTACTATGCCTTAGGAAGTGATCAGTGTGAAAAAATTTAGAGAACTGATTCAGAGTAACGGGAAAAAACCCCAGGAAAGCAAAGTATACAATAACTACTACAGTGTTAATTAAAACAATAACAACCTTTCACTCCTCAAAAAACAAACTGACTAGTGTGTAATTATAATGACCAAAATTCTTCCAAAGAAGACATGAAAATATACATTTCTTTCCCTTCTTTACATAGGTGGGATAGTTATGGGTGTGGTTGATGTGTTGATTATTATCTTTTTTACTGTTCACCCTTTTCTTCTTTATTACAAGAAATGGCTCTGTGAGCAGAGGGGGGAGAAATTAACTTAGAAAGGGTGATGCAAAAGACAGTAATACAAATTAATTTTATAAAAATAAAAAATAAACCCTAAATTTATATGAAATGTATATAAATAACATGCTTATGTTTTAAGCATCTTTGTTAACTTATTTTATTTCCATCAATGTGGAGACTAGTGTAGTAAAAAGAATTTTAACTTTTCTTTTTCTAGAGTTTTAAATTTCATAGAGTTATAAAATCATAATATTCTGTGAGGAATGAGATGTGGAATCTGTGGTTGAGGAGATGAAATGACCTAGATTCTTGGTTTGAATTGGAATGTATCTTTGAGATAATCTAATTCAGAAAGAGGAAGTTAATTGCTCAGGCTCCCACTGATAGTTGGTGATCTAGCCAAAATTTGGACCAAATCTCTGTCTGCAAGACCAGACTTCTTTCCATGACACCTTGGGACTGAAGCTAAAAAAATCATAATTACACATGTAAAGCCTATACTAGATTGCTTTTTGTCAGTGAAGAGGGGAGAGAAGGAAGGGAGAAAGAAAAAATGTAAAACTCAAAACCAAAAAATTGCATGTTGTTTGAAAAATCAAGTAAATGAAAAACATTTAAATTGGAAAAAAAATCCTGACAATGCAATAATTTACGGAATTGCCCCAACTGATTTACCCATTTTAATCTAACATTTAGATCTAATTTACCATTAAATGTATTATCCTGGGTTGAGAGCCTGAGTAGAAGTGACTTTTAAGATTATTATAACCATTTTTTTTCCTTCTTATGGACAAGAAAATTGAGAACCAGAAAGAAGTGACTTGTATAAAGTCATGCAGGTTATTGAGTTATCAGAGCAAGGATTTGAACCTATAACAGCTGACTCAAAATCTAATGTTCTTTTGGCTACCTCAACCTTTGATCCTCCTTTCAAGATATCAGCCTGTGTTTTCTCTTTCTTCCTCATGTGAAGTCACACATTTATTGTTTTGGGGGGGCCTTCATTCTTAATAGCAAAATCTGAGAATAACTTAGTATTCCATTGAAAAAGGAAAGAGTTTTGCATTAAGTGACAGAGAATAGCTCTAGGCTCCACCATGCTTCCTGCCATAACAAAGCAAGTAATATAAATAGTTGGAAAACATTACACTTCTGTCAACACTCTACTTTGCAGAAGCTAGAGAACAGATTTTTCTCTCCTCATGTACAGTGCTCAAGATTTACAGGAGTTCAACTTGTAGAATTATATGAAGTGTGGTGTCTAATTGCTCTCTGAAATGCTGATATTTTGTCAGTGTCTGTAGTTCCAGTATACCAGTAATATCACTGTCACCCTAAGCATGACTGGTTAGATGGGATTTTTGAGAATATGAATAAAAATGGCAAAATGTTACCAGAGACTCCTTCTGGAAAGATGGTAAAAATTCCTATTTTCATTCTGTATTATTAGTCTTAAATATGACTCTTTGTAGCCTTCGGCATTAAGTACCTACTATGTGCAAGATGTTGGCAGTAACAAAGAAAAATAGCTAATCTTCCAAGAGCTTACATTCAACTTGGGGGTGTAAATAAGGTGGTGAATAGAAAACAAAATGAACGCAGTAAAAGTACACAAAGTAAAAACAAAAATTACCTTTTTTTAGGGGAAAGATGGGAATTCAGGAAAGGTCTTATGGGGATCACAGTTGAGTTGAAGCTTTGATGAATTAGTATTCTAATATGTGGAGGTTGAGCATTTATGAGCTAAGGAAAGGGCAAATACAGGAGGATGACATAACTCATAGAGAAAACAATCCACTTTATATTTTTGGGCTTCTTGTCTTCTAACACAACTCCCTATTTTTGATGATGGTACCACCATTCTCCTGGTTACCTATACTTAGTTTTTAAGAGTCATAGTTGACTCTTCCTTCTCCTTCATGCTGTGATCTTAAACAGCTGTTGTTGGTTCTCCAGCTTACTGTGGCAGAGGAAAGTTTTGCATACTATGAACTACACCATGCAGGATTACCCGAGATAGACAGGTCATGGTGGAGAGTTCTGACAAAAGGTGATTTACTGGAGAAGGAAATGGCAGACCATTCCAGGGTCTTTGTAAGGAAACTCTGTGATCAGTGTTAAAGTGCTAGAAGATGATCCTCTCAGTTTGAGAGCCTGGATTGTTCCATGGCTTCATGAAGAGTCAGACATGAACTACTGAACAACAACCTGACTCCAACCTAATTTTTTTTTAGTTTTTTTTTTTGCAAGGCAATGGGGTTAAGTGGTTTGCCCAAGGCCACACAGCTAGGTAATAAGTGTCTGAGGCTGGATTTGAACTCAGGTACTCCTGACTCCAGGGCTGGTGCTCTATCCACTGAGCCACTTAGCTGCCCCTCCAACCTAATTTTCAAGACAGTTCATGTTTCTCCCATTTTTTCTATGTTGCAAACAAGCTTGGCAACTAGTGATTATGTACTATTTCCCATCTTTTTGACTAAATGGAATGCATTCTCTCTTTATCTTTTTTCGGATTCCTTTTTCTTTTGGATTCTATACAGGTGCTGCCTCTTCTGTGAAGACTTCCTTGATTTCCCCCCAGAACATTTTGTCAGCCTTTTTTTCTTCTTTTTTTTCTACATTAAACTTTTAACTGTTACAGTGCCAGTGCTTAGTACAGTTGTTGTTCAGTCATATCTTACTCTTCATAACCTCATTTGGAATTTTCTTGGCAAAGATACTGGGGTGGTTTGCTATTTCTTTTCCAGCTCATTTTACAGATAATGAAGCTGAGGCAAATAGGTTAAGTGACTTGCCCAGGGTCACATAACTACTAAGTATCTGAGGCTAGATTTACACTTATGTCTTCTTGCCTCTAGGCTGAGCATTTTATATATATACACTGCACCACCTAGCTGGGTGGCACTTTGTGGGTACTTAATATTTATTGACTGACTGCCTTGCCCATAGAAGATGTTTAATTAATGTTTGTTGAATAGAATTGCATTATTCTACGATGCCTCTTTCTTGTATAACCGTTTTAATCTCATCCATAAAAATATAAAATAGAGGTGCAGAATGAGACATCATTTTCAGACATGGCCAGTATTGCATTTTTGTTCCAAGAGAGGGCTTTTTTCTTTTTCTATGGAGGTGAGTTTGAAATGAGGGTAGTGATAAGGATATTATAAAAAACGGAATAAAAGAAAGAAAAGAGGCACCAATGAATATTTAAACAAGAGAGAGCAGAAGGAAGTACCAAAGGGGATATAGAAAAGTAGGGCAGAATTGGATGTACCATGTTAAATTTGAATTATAAAAAACCCCACATAGTCAAGCTATATATAGCAGAAGAAAAAGATAAACAATATATATATATATATATATATATATATATATGAATTCACAGTTTCATATATAATCAGCTTTTTTCATTGCGTATTGAATATTCATTTTTGATATTTATTAAAAAAAGAAAAATTGTTACAGAAAAAATAAGATCAGGAATACTCTGAACTGTGAATTATGTTTAAATAGCATTTCTGGCTGCCTCAATACTTCCTAGTTGCTAGTTAATTTTATTTTTATTACTAGCTTTGGGGCATTATGCAATATAGCTAGATGTCAACACTGTTATAAATCTGCCATTTAAATGATTCAATGCATGCTCAAACAAGGCAAACTCATTGCTAAAAGCTTGTGATTAAAGGGAGGGTGCTCTCATTGACTTGTGATGGTTAAAAGGAAAAAAAAATACTTTCCCTTGGAATTAGGGGAGAGAAGTCCTATTATTGTGACATGTGACTATCTATGGGTTGCAAGTCTGTCACTTTTCATTGACATAGAAAGCACAGAGCATTCATTTTAATGTGCTTCCAAAATATGATTCCATCTTTGCTGTCTAGAGGCTATTGGGATCTTCAATTTGATTGTGAAGGTGGTGACATTCAAAGGGAACCTTAAAAAGGAAAACCTGGGAATTCTTTGGAATGAATATTTGTTTGAAGTGACCTTTACTCTTGGGTTTTTACTATGTTTACACGTAATTCTTATAAAATAGAATTGTTTTCAGAAGCTGTTAGCAGATAGACAAACAGCTGTTGGGGGCTGGCTTCAGGCTTCTGTTTCTGATTTAAATCTTGAATTGTTCCTTTAATCCTCTTAAGTTAAAAAGGATTCTAGTAACTATGATTGGAAAGTGGATTTCCCTAGCAGATCCAAGCAGCTGTGTTCTGAAAACAATATGGGCTTTTCAGAATTCTAAATTCTTTGCTTTGCTTAGACAATTGGACCATTTTACAATATTATACTGTCTTTAACTTTGCCTCTGCTCCTTTGTCATTGGAAATAAAGAACTCAGTGCTTACCTTGGGTGGATAGTATAGATGGTCTGATTTCCTTACACTTATCCAGTCCCTACTCATTTCACATTCATGTATGTTGGTTTGCTCTTCTATGAAATATTTATATTCTATCATGTGATAGAAATGCATATATAGAAGAAGTCAAGTCATGGTTTTTAAATGCTTATTTTTGGAGAAGGCAGAAAATATTATTTCCATATGCAACCCGTTTTCTCTGGGCCCTCCTTATTCTTTCCTACCCCCTCCCACAATTGCCTTGATGAGTGTTGACCTTTCAAGTTATCCCCTTAAAATGTAGCAAAAACTTCAGAATATGGAAGGAAATGCCAAAAGATTTTGTGAGCATAACTGTGTTCGGGTTGGAAATAAATGATTATGTTTTCAGGCTTCCAGATTTAGATCTGGAAGGGATCTTAGAAGTGATCCATGCCAATTTATTTGAGGTAAGGACTATATGGACCAGAGATGCTTAGACTTACCCAAGGTCATACATTTAAAGACAAAGTGTTTGAATCCAAAATGTTTGAGACCTCTTACTCTAAATTCATTATTTTGTTTGTTTGTTTTTGTTTGCATTCCAGTATACTGCTGCATTATTCAAGAAAAATATATGTAATAATTCTCATTAAGTCATTTAAATTGTATTTGTGATCTTACTTGGAATTTTCTCAGCAAAAATACAGCAGTGGTTTGCCATTTTCTTCTCCAATTTATTTTACAGATGAGGAAATTAAGGTACATAGGATTTAGTATTTTTCCCAATGATCACACAGCTACTAAGGCTGGATTTGGACTCAGATCTTACTGACTCCAAGCCCACTGTAAAATCTAGATGCCTGACATAATGATTGTATATACTTGTTTAATTATGCTACAGGGTCCGCATACCTTTCTCCTTCACAAAAGTGAAGGTGAAGTTTCTATTCATATTTTCCATACTCATATCTGATCTATGATCAATTCTATTTTTTTGGATAATTGACCTTTTGATGTTTTATACATATTTTACAACTTTTTAAATTGTACATTTGGATGCCTTTTTAAATGGGAGTGTTATGCAGATAAGTTCTTTTTCCTCTCTTTCCATAGAGATGAGTTTATAGAGAGTAATAGTATAGATAGATTATAATAACCTTCTAATTGGTCCCCTTTCTTCAAATATCTCTCTTTTTCAATCCATCTTCATATAACTGCCAAAGTAATTTCCTAAAGTCTAGGTTTGACTTTGCCAACCCCAGACTCAAAAAAAAAAAAATCAGTGACTTTCCATTTATTCCTAGGATCAAATATTAGCTTCTCTTTTTGGCATTTATAACTTTTTCTTACTTTTTCAATCTTCTGCTTTACTCCCTTTTACACATTCTATTGATGTATCTACATTGCTATCTCCTGTCTCCATGCCTTTGCCTCAGCTGTTTCCCATTGCTGGAAAGCTCTCCCTCCTTAACTATACCTCCTGGTTTCACTGGCTTCCTTTAAGATTCAGATTTTACCCTTTGTACAGAACTTTCCTAGTATCATCCCCCTCTAAGCGAACATACATCTGCTTTGTATGGATTTTATGTAACATTTATGCATGTGTTGTCTTTTTTATTAGAGTGTAAGCTTCTTGAGGTTGGGACTGTTTTTTGATGGTTTTTGGTTACCCTTCTGCCTTTCTAAATTACTTTGCCTGTATTTAGAACTCATTTTGATTTATATGTTAAATACTTGGCAAGCAGTAAGGGCTATGTGATTGTTGATTGATTTATGTCAGAGTGGTCCTGACTTGCATATTTCATCATACTATTTGTTATGGTAGTTGACTTGCTTATAGAAAATTCATAATATAAGTTTTTGAGAACTTAGGATTTGAGCAGATGCTGAAATAAAAGGTCTGATGGTGGTTTACGTATTGCAAATCAGCATAACTGTATTGTTGACCCTGTTCTCTTAATCTGGGATGCTGGGACTAAAGTATGCTTTCTAAGGGCCAGGTCAGGTAATGAGAAAGCGGACCCTATTGGGTCAAATTTTCAAGATTGAAGCTAGGTGGAGTTGTAGCATGAAAATGATAAAGTCCTATCATTTAGGTGTTGAACCTTCTGACAGAGACTTTGGTGGAAGCAGTCTCTGTCAGAAGGTTCAACATCCTAAATGATAGGACTTTATCAGTGGAAATGATATTATAGAAGAGGTGTTACGATTTGCTTTAAATACCCTAACATGATGGGCCTTTCTTATTTGACTTGAAGCTGAAAACTTTCATAATTTTGTTGTTTCCCCTATTAGAATATGAGTTCCTTGGGAATAGGGGCTAATCTGCTTTACTATTTGTCTCACCAGTATGTTGCACACTGTTGTTGTTTTTATTGTTGAGTTGTTTCTCATGTCAGACTTTCAATGACCTCATTTGGGGTTTTCTTGGCAAAGATGAGGGAGTAGACTGCCATCTCCTTCTCCAGTTCATTTTACAGATAAGGAACTGAGGTAAATACATTTAAGTGCCCTAAGTGTCTGAGGCAGATTTGAATTCAAGAATCTAAATCTTCCTCATTCCAAATTCAGTGCTCTATCCCACTGTGATAAATTCTTTATTTATTCATTCAAATATAGCATTTTATGCTAAACTGTCTCCCCTCCATGCTACCCCTTTCCCTTTTGTCTTTTTTTTTTTTTTTTTTTTGGTTTTTGCAAGGCAGTGAGGTTAAAGTGGCTTGCCCAAGGCCACACAGCTAGGTAATTATTAAGTGTCTGAGGTCTGATTTGAACTCAGGTACTCCTGACTCCAGGGCTGGTGCTCTATCCACTGCGCCACCTAGCTGCCCCCCCCCCCCACTTTTGTTTTCATTATGAAGTTCTTCCTTAACTTTGTAGTAGATCTCTGAGAGATTCATACCAGTCCACTAGATTTGAGTCACTTTTAGATTATTTTTAGCTCTGTCTTTAAGGGATGAGGGTAATGTGATCATTCTATAAGAATTATCCTTCTCCTAATCATTTAAGAAAGTATGCATGGACCCAAGGCTAACAAAAGAGCAGGATAACGTGGTATAGTAGGAAGAACACCAGTTCTTTGAACATTATCTCTGGCATTATTTCCTTGTAACCCTGGACATGTCACAACCTCTTTGGACCTTCTATATCTGGGAAAGGAGGAAATTAAACTAGTTGGCCTTCAGTGACCCTTCTAGTTCTAAAATCCAATGATTCAAAGCTTTCCCAACAGAAATGACAGAATAGAGAATATATTACTCCCACTGAAGTCAGAATAGGACTGACTAGATTCTTCTGTTGGTAAATTTCAGAGTATAAATTTGTGACAACCAGAGAAACCTAATTGAGGATTGGCCTACACCACCCATGTTTTATTTCAAGCTAAATTTGCTGTGATATATGAGCTATTTAAAGGTACTAAGGCGCAATTCTAGTGCTAAATTTGTTCACTTTGTAGCTAAGTAATAATTACTCATGAATATTCAGATTGGTGGTTGGATGATGGGTAGATTTGGGAATAGGAAAGCAAAGCTGATAGAAATTTTGGTTTCTAAGCAACTAAATACAAATAAATCTAGATCATAACCTTAAATTTTATGTTAGATGTAATATCATAACTTTTTTGAAAGTGACCTTAAAAATAAAGTCCAAACCATTTATTTTATCATTGAAGAAACTGATGTTCAAAAGAAGAAGAGTACTTAACTAGAGTGACATTAATAATAACAATACATAATAATAATAATAATAATCTTAATAGTAAAAGGTATCATTTATATAGCATTTTAACTTTTGCAAAACACTTTGAAAATGTTATCTCATTTGATCTTCACTACAACCCTGTGAGACAGTTACTATTATTATTCTCATTTTTATAGAAGAGGAAACTGAGGTAGACAGTAGTGGAATGACTTTTCTGGATCACAGAACTAGTAAATGTCTCAGGTTGGATTTGAACTCAGATCCTTCTGACTTCAGGTTCAACCAATTACCCACAGATAGGTTTCTGTGGGTAATTTCTTTTTGCTGCCCAGATAGGTTTCAAGGTTAGAATTTTTTAAAAAATACTTGCCCTCTGACTGAATTCCAGTTTATCAAAGGATCTTAACCTGATAGTTTTTTAAAAATGATCATTATATTTCAATATAATTGGTTTCTTTTATGCTTTTGAAAACAATAGTCTGAGAAAGGATATTTCATAGGCTTCACTGTAATGCCATGAGACATGAAAAAGGTTAAGAATTCTTCCATTATATCATACTGCTTCAGGGCTAAAGTAATGATTTTTCTCCTCAGGAAAGTTATTTTACATACATACATACATACATACATATATGTATATACGTGTATATATATATATATATATATATATATATATATATATATATATATATATATATATATATATGTATGGGACTGATGTTCTTTGCTGTCTGATCTTGGATAAGATATTTACTTTTTTTTTAGGTTTTTTTTTTTTTTTGTAAGGCAAATGGGGTTAAGTGGCTTGCCCAAGGCCACACAGCTAGGTAATTATTAAGTGTCTGAGACTGGATTTGAAGATTTGAACCCAGGTACTCCTGACTTCAGGGCTGGTGTTTTATCCACTATGCCACCTAGCTGCCCCTAATATTTACTTTTTTCCTAAGCCTCAATTCCCCTCATCGAAAAATGAAGGACTTGGACTAAATAATGTTTCCATTAATCCAGCAATATTTATTAAATACTTTGTGCAAAACACTAAACAAAAAGAAAATAATCGCCTGCATTTTAGTCCTTCATTCTCTTGGGAGGAAACTATCTATGTGTGTGTGTGTACATCTATGTATATGTACATATATGTATATATGCATATATTTATACAAATATGTATATGTATATTATATAGATACACACATTTAATATAGAGTTGTTTAGAGATTCTTAGGTGGATATAATGATTCATCTCATATATATATATATATAATATACACATAAGTAAACAAATTTAATATAAAATAAATAGTTGTTTAGAGATTCTTAGGTGAATAATCATGATTTATTTCTAAGACCATTTCCAAATTTAAATCTTGTTCTTTGAAGAAATTGGATTCAGATAAGTAAATATTCTCATGAAAAGCCATATTGAATAGGTACTTTTCAAGATGATAGTGTCTCCTTCAGGTGTTCTATGTTATTTGGCTTTTTACTAGGTAAAGAGGTACATTATCATTTGTTGTACCGCCAGAAACCCAATTATGATTTGTTAAAACCAATCAAATCCACATATGATTTCTTGACCATTTAAATTTCATTGCCAGTATTTTACTTTTTTTGATGTATCAAATGAAACATTATGTTCCTACATATACCCGATAAGATAGATGTCCAAAGCAGAGCTTAAATTTTCAGCATTAAATTCTTGGATTTTCTTATTGACTGGCCCATATTAGTCCAGTAAATCATAATAACATTAACATTTCTGTAGCCTCTTTACTTTCACTTTCACATATTGCTTATTTTTTCTTTTCAAGCAATTTAAAAATTATTAATATCTTTTGTTTTTATCAAATTTAATGTTAAATATATCCCCTCTCCCTTTTCTACCCAGAGAACCATTTCTTATTAGAAAGAAGAAAGAAAGGAAGTTAATAAAGAGCATCCCAAAACACCAGTCTGATAATATAAACATTATTTCTCCCCTATGACCCTGTTAACCTCTGCAGAGAAAGTAGGGGAATTCATTTTCTCCTTAATGTCTAAATTTAGTCACTATGATGTAACATTCAATTTTTTTCTATCCATTTGTAATTCTCATTGTATATATTGTTTTCCTGGTTCTGCTTACTTTGTTTTACATCAGTTCATGCTTCTGTAGAATTCTTAACAATAACAACAATAATAACTAATATTTATAAAGCACTTACCACAATGTGCTAAGTAAATTGTAAAGCACTTTATAATTATTATTTCATTTGATCCTCACAATGACCCCGAAAGGTTAAGTGACTTGCCCAGGGTTGCACAGCTAGTCAGTATCTGAGGTCTTGTTCTGATTCAGATCTTTCTGTCTCTTATTCACCATTTCTTATGGTACATTAAATTTTCAGTAATGATTTTCTTGATTTTGTAACATTTCAACCAATAGGTATCTATTTCATTATACTTTTTAAAAACTGGGACACTAATATATTATTTTTTTAATTTTTTAAAATTTATTTAAAGCAATAAGGTTAAGTGACTTGCCCAAGATCACACAGCCAGGTAATAATTAAGTGTCTGAGGGTAGATTTGAACTCAGGTCCTCCTAACTCCAGTGCTCTATGCACTGTGCCACCTAGCTTCCCCCAATATACATTTTAAATTTGGTTTTGACAGTAACCCTGTGAAGTAGATGGAGTTGGAATGAATGGGACATCCTGATCTCTATTTTACAAATTAATAAACTTGGAATATTATTTAATAATCCAGATGAATTCTTATTCATCCTTTCCCTTTATAGCTAAATCAGTTTTTCAGGTTCTGCTTAATCTGCCTTTATCATATCTCTTATAAACATCTTATTTCTACTTACCTGGACATCACTGCAGCTAAAACCCTTATGAACTCTTACCAGGATTTTTGTAGGAGGCTCTTTTTGAATAATAAATTCTTATTGCTATCTTTTATTTTCATGTCATCTGCATTTCCAATTTTATCTACTTTTCTACCTTAATAGATCTATCACTTAAAATAAATAAGAAAATTAAGAAAGAAGTTCAGCAAAATTAACATTTCAGAAAACTTTAACATTATCTGAAGTATTCCACACCCATAATCCTTGGTTCTACTTAGACCCTGTGACATCAGTTTGTATATCTTTTTATTCTTTTCTTCAGTCTTCATATTTATTGTTTCTTACTGCTCTGTAATATTCCATTGCATTCAAGTACCACGAATTTGTTTAACTAACCCTAATTAATGGCCAGTTACTTTATTCCTACTTCCTCATTACCACTTAGTGTTGCTATAAATAGAGAGAAAATAGGTAAATGAATAAAACTGTATTTGCGCGCTCTCATGCTTGTGTGTGTGTGTGTGTGTGTGTGTGTGTGTGTGTGTGTGTGTGTATGTGAGTTCAACTTTTTTTTTGTCACTGACTTTTTTGAGATATATTCCCATCCTTGATTAAGGAAATCTAGATTGAAGGATATGAGTAGTTTAGTCATTTCTTAAACTAATTTTAAATTGTATTCCAGAATAGATAAATGAATTCACAGCTCTATGAACATTGTGTTAGGGTTCTCATCTTTCTGTAACCCCTTCAACATTGATCACCACCATCTGGTCATCTTTCAGTTGCCTTGTAAATGATCTCTTTGCTCCCAATCCGTCCTCTACGCAGTTGCTAAATTGTGGAGATCTGACAATGTCACTTACTCCTCAACAAATTCTAAATACTCCCTATTTTCTTTACAACTGAATACAAACTACTGCCTTTGGTATTTAAAGTCTTCAGCACATTGACTTCAGTATATCTTTCCATTCTTATTATATATTACTGACATTCACTCATTCTACAGTCTAGACAAACTTGTCACGTTGTTGACTCTCATAGCAGTGTTCCATTCCCCCACTCCTGTGTCTTTTCCCAGTTTTATCCTCCATGACTGAAATGTGATCTCTCTTTCCTTTCACCTAGTTTCCTCCCCAGATTCTCTAATTTCTTTCAAAACTCAGCTCAAGTGATGCCTCTTATGTGAGACCTTTCCTGGTTCTTGTGCTCCACCACATACCCATGTCATAATGTCTCCAAAACCAAATAACTTTTTATTTCTCCCAATAGACAAATTCCTTGAGGTTATTTCATCTTTATATCAAATTTAGTCTTTATATGCCCATTTTCTGGCAAAATGTCTACCATATAGATAATAAATGTTAATTAAGTAATTTGCTGATGTTGTCATCACTCTTTCCTTGTACATTTCTGCTATCTTTTATATCATTTTGCATTAAAGTTGTTTGACTATGTCATATCCAACTACTCAGTTTTAAGTTCCATGAGGTTAAGGACTATATCTTATTCATACTTATCAAATGTTCCAGGAGTCAACTAGCACAGTGCTCCTAAATATTTAAAGGGTATTTACAAAGTGGAATTAAATAGTTTTTTTATTTTTTTCTTCTCTCCACAAATAAGATAGATTTTGTGACATTATGAATTATATTGTATAGTACATGTGGGCCAGGTTTTTGGATAGTAAATTTATTACTGAAATGCAAGAGCAATTACCTAGACTACAGAAAGCCATTTGACAGGCACTTTCCTAAAATCCTGGTTAACAATGTGAAAAGTTATGAGATGGGGTGATGGCATTGTTAGGTAAATTTGTAACTTGTTGAATGAATTAAGGCATATAATGTTCAGTATTACAGAGGTGTTAGTCCTCTCTTATTCCTGGTCAGATCTGGTGTTGAATATAGTGTCAGTTCTGCATGTATTTCAAAGTAGAGCAGGAAGGAGGAATATTTACCCTGGAAAAGAGAAGATCGAGTGGTGTGGGGCATAACAGCTTTTTTTTTAAATGTGTGATGACCTATTTTAGTATTATACTTTCTTTCTGCTTGGCACCTCAGAGCCATAAGTAGAAGAAGGGTTAGTTGTTTTTTCTCCCAATTATATTTTAAAATAGTTTCCAACATTCATTTTTATAAAGTTTTCTTCTTCCGATGCTCCCCTTTCCCTGCCCTAGGTTAGCAAGTAATCTGCTATAGTTCATACATGTACAATCATACATATTTTCATATTAGTCACACTGTGAAAGACAGCAGACTAAAGGGAAAAACCTGCAACAAGGAAAAAGCAAAAAGCAAGTTTAAAAAGGTGAAAACAGTATGCTTTAATCTGCATTCAGAGGCTTTATTTTCAAGTAATGAAAAAATTCCTAACAATTAGATTTATTACACATTGAAATAAGCTTCCTCAGTAGATAAGAGACTAGAAATCTTTAAAAGTAAAGGTAGGAATGTCCACTGCTTCCTCTTTTAAGGAATGCATTTGGGTTCTTTTAGGGGTTAGAGTAGATGGTCTCTGGGGTTTCTTCCAACTTTGAAATCCTATGTTGAAATCCTATGTTATCCAATGTCAAACTGGAGAGAGAAAAAAAAAACATTGTAAAGATGACAGTTGTCCCAAAGTGAAATGGGCTACCCTTGGGGGGAGTAGGGAAGAGTTCCTTCCCTAGCTATTTTAAGTAGAATAGCCATCTCACTCTAGGTTGTTGTGGAGGGAATTCCTATTCTGATATGGGAGGGACTGTATATCATCTGAATTGTCTTTCAACTTTGATATTTGGAATTTCGTGACTTCACACTCCATGTTCTTTGATCACACATTATCAAATTGGTAGTATGGGCCATGTTCATTACTGAAGAAAGTGGGTGGCAAGACTAACACTGGCAATGAATGGATTGCATGGAATAAATAGCATGCTATGTGCTAAGAGCTTTACTTTGAACATCCTTAGAGCAACAGACAGAAGTCATACAGGCACACGAAATAACATTGGAACCTAAGGAATGGGGCAGCTAAGTGGCACAGTGGATAGAGCATTGGCCCTGGAATCAGTAGGATCTGAGTTCAAAGCCAAATTCAGATACTTAATAATTACCTAGCTGTGTGACTTTAGGCAAGTCACTTAATCCCATTGCCTTGGCAGAAAAAGGAACCTAAAGAACTGAACTTATGGAGTAAATGAAGTGGTTTTAATATTACTCTATTAATATTAGTCTAATATTAACTTACTATTGGTGACTTAAAACCATCATAACCTATCTGGCATGCCATGGTTGTATGCTGTTGCCTTTTTCATTACTAAAGCACATCTTTGTTTTGCAATTGAACAATTAAGTTTCATAGCTATATTTATTTTCAAGTTTTACCTAAACAACTATATCTCAGAAGAAATTGAATATTAGCCACAAAATGTTTAACACAACATAATGAAGTTTTTCTTAAGACTAAAATAATATTGGTTAATGAAAATTAACTTTTCATCCTAGGCACTGCTGGTATTCTGTAGATTATTTTATTGAATTGATGGCAAGAGCTTTCATCTTTGCCAGGATGAAGACAAAACACAAACCCCATTAAAGCATACAGTAAATAACTGCAGTGAAAAAAAGCATGATGACAATTCATATTGTCTAGCATTGACCCTTTGCTTTTCTGTCTTAGCAAGTTTTATTTAATAAGTTCTAAATACAAATATGTATTGTAATAATATTAAGTCATTAAAAAGCTAATATGCAAATTCACAGGACTGATTTCAGCTTATAAACTTGGGATGGTCATTAGACAATATCCAGGTCAGTAGAATCAGATAAACAAAAATAGGAGGACAAAGATCAAAATCTTTATTGTAATCAGGGAATACTTTCTGCTTTAATTAAGGTATGGACAAAATTCTTTTTTTTTCTTTATATGTAGACTAGCACCAGTAAACAAAACAAAAAACCAAACAAGAACCAACCAAAATCGTGAACATTCTCTACTCACAAATAATTTTAAAAATTATAATTAAAAATGAACTCACTGTAAAATATACAATGAAATATCTGTTCCAAAGTTAAGTTAGAAAATAAAGACTTGCTTTTCTTATTTGTTAAGGTTACTTGGGATGGTACCTGTAGCATCCTGATTCTGTAGATTTGGGCATTTTGTTTGTTTGTATATGGCAGGAAATGAGACAGTTTAATGTAAACTGTTTTACCCTCATTTTTGTCATGTATGGCTAATACTTTTCTTGGGCTCATCTCCCATGCCTAGAAACTACTTTATTACATCTCTAGAGGCTGCTTTCCTGTTTAGTTTCCCTTTTCATACTTCTTCCCTCACTGAATGTCATCTGTTTAATTAAAGTAGGTGAATACATTTGAAACCCATCCTCACAGAGCCAGTGACTAATAGTCTGCAACTGAACAAATAACATTTTTTGACAGATCAATGAGAATTTGACCAATTGAGAAAATCATGGATTTTCTCATGAGTATATCATGCCTTAGTTCATGCTCTGGATACCGATGTGGTGACTTTTCTATATGTTGCCATTCAAAGTGCCATCACTAGATATATTTTACAGAATTATAGAATGTAAGTACAGGAAGTTAATGCAGACATCAGCTGTTCCTTTTTTTTTAAACAGATAACAAAACTAAAGTCCAGAATGTTGTAGTAGAAACACTTAGAAGTCACTGTAGGGTTATTAATTGACCTACTTTCAATATTTTTGTATCTTTGGAAATAGGAAAGACTGAGAATAGGGAGAAAAATATTGATGGGGAATTGGATTGATGGAACGCACAATATTTATTGATTAAGTTTTCTGTCTTTTATGGGTATAGTTTGTAATGCCTCCAAATAATTATCATGACAACATCAAAGATCACTGCTCACTGATCCCCATAACAGATACAATAATAATGAAAAAGTTTAAAATATTGTGAGAAGTGCCATAATATGACACAGAGACATGATGTGAGCACATGTGGATGGAAAAATGACATCAATAGATTTTCGCATCTCAAGGATGCCACAAAGCTTCAAATGATTAAAAAAATGTAGCAGCTACAAAGCGCAATAAAATGAAATGCAATAGAATGAGATATTCCTGTAAACAGAATAAGAGATTATAACACATTTATATGTGCTTTAAGGTTTACAAAGTATTTTATTTATATTTTCTCATCTACTCTTCAGTGAGGTAGAGTGGCACTAGCTTGTTGGTTGTACTTCAAGTATCTCCCCACCACAATCTTCCCTCCACTGAGTGTCAAATTAATCTTCCTAAAGTTAAAATCTGATCTTCTTATCCCTCTTCTTCTGCTCAACATACTAAGATGGTTTCCGATTTTCTCCAGAATCAGGTACGCCGATGGCAATTTGATGTCATGAATATGCCTACTTCTAATGATATCAATGGCATCGCATCCCTGCCTTCTTTGTGACTATTGTCTCCATTCTCTGATAAACACTCCACAGATGTCTAGCCTTTATTCCAGGGGATTACCTTTTGATTTTATGAGATTGTATGGGTACCAGTAGAACACACTATCCATTGGTTCTCCATTATTTTCACTATATGATTAGTTATTTCCTTCAGTCATTTGATAGTATCATATATTTCCTGTTTCTGCAATAGTAGTAGGCTGTATCCCAAAAATGCATCTTTCCATGTTCATTGGAAAGAACAAAGGAAGCAAAATGAAGGGAATAAACATTTATGTACTGCCTACTGGATGCCAACACTAATCACTTTACAGATAATAGTTTTATTTGACTCTTGACTATCTGCAGAGTGTGAATATTTTGAAAATAGGGATATTTCATCACTTTTAAACATTACCAGAGGAATCTTGAGGTTAAAAAACTGAGTTTTAGTTTTAATAGGTTGAGATTTTTTAAAAACACTGCATATTTTTCCAGAGGTAAATCTCTTATTACATTCTAGATCTAATTAATTGTCAGTTGGTAATACAAATTCATCATATATGTATTAATGAACAGATCCAGAAATGATTTTCTTTTGTTTAGGTTCTTTTGCAAGGCAAATGGGTTAAGTGGTTTGCCCAAGGCCACACAGCTTGGTAATTATTAAGTGTCTGAGACCAGATTTAAACCCAGGTACTCCTGACTCCAAGGCTGGTGCTTTATCTACTATGCCACCTAGCTGCCCCTATCCACTATGCCACCTAGCTGACCCTAGAAATTATTTTCTTTTATCACCCTCTGTACTTAGAACCAGCATGATATTTGGGAAATAATCTTGAATTTGTTCTCATGTCATCTTGGTTCAAGTATTTACTCCACCATATACTCCATCATCTTCGTGATCTTGAACAAATTTTTAACCTCCCATCGTTGCAGCCACCTTATTAGGGGACGCTAAGTGATTATTAGAATAGAGTGCTGCATTTGGAGTCAGGAAGACCCAAGTTTAAATCTTGTCTCAGACATTTAGTTATTGTGTGACCATAGAGAAGTCATTTAACTTCCCTTAGCTTCACTTTTCTTATATTTTCCATGTAAAATGAGGATAACAACAATATCCATCTCATAAAGTTGTCATAAGAATCAAATGAGGCAATTTTCTTAAAGTATTTTACAAATCTTAAAGCATTATTTGTGTTGATTACTATTACTTAAACCACTACTACCACCAAAATAACTTTTTTAAAGAAAGATTTTATTTTGAGTGTTACAATTTTCCCTTTATTCTTGCTTCCCTCTCCCCACCCCCACAAAACAACTTTCATGTTATATAAATATATATACACATATATAATTCAAGATTCCTTTAAATGTATTATATTTATATGATATAATATATAATGACATTATAATACATGAAAATAAAACATTATAATACATACATAATATATGTGGTATATAGGAAAATAAAACATTATAATACATACATAATATATGTGGTATATAGTTATAATACTATATTATAGCATAGTATATCATATTATGCTATATAATATGAACATATATAGCTGTGTTATATACATAAATATAATATAGATACATATACCGTATATACATGTGCTTGATATATATTATATTACAATATGTTATAATATAATCATATCACTATATTCAACATATCCATATAGAATGTTTTCTAAGGAATCTTAAATAATTTTTGAAAGTAACATGGGAGACAACATGTTGGAGATTTGTTAAGGTGATTTTTTTCTTTTGAAATCAAATACTTAACCACACAATAATGCCAACAGTGAATCAAATAACTGAAAGACATATGGTTTCTGAAGATATCTATTATGATTGAGAACTCTGATACAGATTTCAAATTGAAAACAGATAGTCTATAAATGGTGAGGTTTTCTAAATTCTCCTAAATGCTTAGTAACACTTAATAGGGACTTGCTCACTCATTGCATTGATTCAATCAAACTTTGGGTAATTGAAGAATCTGCTAAATGAGTTTCATAATCACTCAAAAAAAGTTTGGTCTAACTATCCAAACTAACTAAATAAAGAAAGAGTTTTAATTGTTTAGACATGTTCAGATAGAAACCTATGATATTTATCTCTTTTATATCTGTGTGTTTATGTATTTTGGACAAACATTGCAGATGAACAGTGAGCTGGTCCTACAACAGAAGAAGTGTGAGGGAAAAGTTTTAATTTTCTTTGAGATTACACTGTCTGTGTCTGTGTGTGTGTGTGTGTGTGTGTGTGTGTGTGTGTTTAATGACTTGAACTTTCTTCCCGAACCAAACCTTATTTTAAAAAATTCCAACATTCTTTCAGAGAGATTGTATTGTTGCAAGTCTTAGCATTTTGCATATTATGATTAATAATTAACGAAAGGGCAGTAGAGAAGTGTATATCAGGCTTAAATATAGTGTCACACAAACAAGAAATTATGCAAAGGAATTGGTGTGAAAGATGTCAGCAAAAAAAAAAAAAAGGTGTGCTTGAAAAGAATCGGTGTGTTCACATACCAAGAGTGTTGGACAACAATTGAACAATTCATCAGTTCCATTAGTGACCTCTGAATGTCAAAAGAATCCAAGGGAGACCTTTTTGGATATCAGATGTCTACCTTGTGATGAAATTATGAACAAAAGTCACTCAGTATGACCAGACATGAATGGGTTTCAATATGTATAATTGGAAGGAATACTGACATTAATAAGATCATCAAAGTCATAAAGAAAGAGTACTTGGCTCAGTTGATATCGATATCATCCAGCCATAGGATTTAGATTATTTTCCTTAATGAGGGCAAGATGTGGCCCAAATAATATTGTGTAACACATTCTCTTTAATGACAGAAGTAAAAATATGGGTGGAGTGGGGAAATATCATGAAAGCAGAGTGTTTCATGATAGTGAGACAGAAATTGATGGATTCTTGAAGAAAAGAACATTTTCAGAATTGAATCACTACTAGAGAAAAGAGAAACAAAAAGAGAAAATTGATTTCTTAATAAGATGTAGGTAATCAGCACCATCTTTGGAGTAGAAAAAAGTTAATTAGGGAAAAAAGACCAGAAATTTATTAATAGATGGAGTAATGGTGGCATGACCTAGAAGGTGTTGAGGGGTAGAGATGAGACAAAATAGGACATGACCTCTATTTATAGAAACAAAGCATGGACAAAAAAGGAAAGTGGATAAACATATGCTAACAAGCAGTTGTCTTTAAAATAATTTTTAATCTTACAGATCTTTTATTTAAATTAGAAAAACTTGAAATCAAAGATGATAATTAAAACTATGCCTTTAATTTTAGGTGCTTGTAATGAACAATGCAAAGAATTTCCACTCATGATGAATGATTTTATAAATCCATAATCTTAATTGTAGATGTCCTGGGATAATAGGGAAACCCTAAAGGTGAGGAAACCTGCTTGTTTTATTTCCTGTAGGTCAAAATGGTGAGCAGATATTTTCTATTTTAAAGCTCTTTAAAAGAACTACTCCCTAGGGGCATCTAGGTGGTATAGTGGATAGAGCACTGGCCCTGGAGTTAGGAGTACCTGAGTTCAAATGTGGCCTCAGACACTTAATAATAACCTAGCTGTGTGGCCTTGGGCAAGCCACTTAACTCCACTGCCCTGCAAAAAAATAAATAAAAAAGAACTACTCCCAGAGACATATAAATCAGCTTTTTGAGCAAACTGGACATCCTGTATATTAGAACTGGTTGAAGAAATTAGGTAGATATGTAACTTAAAACTGTTTATAAGACTTTTGCTACATACTATGTAAATCACCAAATTATTGAAAAATCACCAACTTTGGTCTTTGAAATGCTTTCTTGGTCATATGGTCATCCCTGAATTTAGCTTTCATCCAAATCCTCAACCTTACCTTACCTTTCATTAGTTAGATCCAGATTCAATTCACTCACACTGTATTTCCTTAAGAAATAGAATTTCTTGACTTTCCATGCTACAGACACATAAGTGGGTTTTTTGTTCATAGTTTTCAATAATTAATAGCTATTACTTGAGCACTCTCTATGTGTCTAACTTTGTGATGGGTAGTCTTTGTATGTTCATGGATACAGATCAGGAATGGACAGAGGATAGATAATACAAGAGAAGTATCTGAGGCAGTAATGGTTTTTTGCACAGAAGCTCAGTTGAAATTACTTCTATGTTTTCTTGACAAGATAACTAAGATTTCTCTATCTACTACATTGTTATAACCAAAGTATTATCATACAGTAGAGTAGATTGCTTGTTAAAATAACTATATCATCCAGTTGTCATTTATTGGAAGATAGGAGATATGATTGCCATTTTGTAGAGAACAAGATGCCCGTAAATGCCAAGAAAACGAGTGACAGAAACAGGAATTACACATCCTAGACCTCTTGACTCCACTAGTTGGTTGCTTTCTTTGTCACAGTGATAATGAGGTATATAGTTATCAAGCTGTCCAGTAGAGATGATCGGTTTTAATGTCAGAATTCTGGGTCCCCATTTGCAGGTTGGCAGGTTAAAGGATTTAAATCAATATCCAGGGCTGTCTATGAAGCTAACCTAGTGCCAGTGCTCATGACTTGGACCTTGATTTTTCCCTTGCTCTTTTTCTTGATTAAACATGCCCTTTTTCCTGTGACATTTTAATTTTTGTATGTGCACTTTTTGATAACACTGATTTTTTTTCTGATAATATTTCCTAATAAGTCACTGTAATGTTGACTTTGAAATTACTACCTTCAAACTATTTATTTTGCAAATAATACTAAAAACTAGACTGGTTGGAAATATGGAACACTATTTGATTTACAATTCCTTTTTATTCTTATCATCTGATGGTACTTATATTTAGAAAGAATTTTAATGAGACTAATACAGTTTTATTAATGCCTTTCCCCCCTTCATTTTAGACAGAAATGGTGATATATAATACTAAGTTGATCCTTGAATATAGAATAAATATAAAGATTTATTTTTTCTTTTTTTATAATACAGTACATTTCCTTCCTTGTAAACATTTGTGATTCTGTTTTTAAGCAAATATTGCTTTGTTTTTTTAGTTTTAATTAAAAATTGTGACATAAATTAATTATCTGAAAATTATAGATTATTTGAGAAATTCTCATTGACTCTGCAAATGTTAAGGTGCTATTATTAGTTTAATTTCATCTTTTTTGATCATTTAATTTATTATCATTTTTATGGTTACCTTTTTTACCACTTCTCTCAAAAATCCCATTTATTACACATAACATGAACATCAGAATCGGCAGTCAATAGCAAATCAGAGAAATGCACACAAAGGTAATATAAAGCATAAACTTCATGTATCAAGAGACAATATTGCATCAATGAAAATCTGGCAAAACCCCAAAACACTGGTATTTTGGGTTCTATCAATACCACTGAGGTATTAGCATCCTAGTCAGGATGAAACAACTATTTGTAGTAAGGTATTAAAAAAATAAATAGGGTAAAATCAGTTATTATTATTATTATCAGTATTATTATTATTATTGTCATCACCTGTTGGCAGATATAAAATTTTTATTGAAAATGTCATCATGTTAGTAGCTTATTTCTAAATGGCAAAAAATTTTAAGTGCTCACATTATTTATAAAATTAGCACTCATGAAGATTTATATAAACAATATACAAAGTGTGTATTCTTTAAATTCATTTCATTAATTATTGATTTAATCTATATTATGTGTAAGACTCTATGTGTTGGAGATATAAAGATTAAAAACAACCAGTTCCTTACTCAGATGGTTTCTTTCTACTGCTTTATATTACCTGGCTATGTTGCTATTAATTTCTGGAAATTTATCTATATATCTTAGATGAAGAAGCCACAATAGGAAGCATATTCCTCAGAGTTGTGTTCAGATTAACTAGCTCTGTCTCCTCCATTAGAAATGTTTTGGTAATTTGGTTGAAATCAAGAACTATTATTCATTTAACATTATTGATTAATTAATTAACATTCATGATTGTCTTTAGTCATTTTAGTGTGTCCAACTCTGTGATCCCATTTGGCATTTTCTTGGCAAAAATAATGGAGTAGTTTTCCATTTCCTTTTCCAGATCAATTTTTTTACAGATGAGGAAACTGAGGCAAACATTTTTGCCTTGCCTAAAGTCACACACTCTGAGATCTGAATGCAACTCAGGTCTTTCTGACTCAAGGGCCAATGCTCTATTTACTGAATTACTTCACTAGAGTTAGAGCTAAAAAGGACATGATAGACTATGTCTATTATTATCATTGTATCTGTTAGATCATTCACTTCATTTTATAGCTTAGGAAATTAAGGCTCAGAGAGGTTAAATAACTGCCCAAAGACACAATTGATAGAATCAAGTCTAGAAAGCTAGACTTTTGACCCCAGGGACAGATCATTATACTTCACCACAAAGTCTTCTTTTGGGCAATAGATATATGAAACTGAGTAAGAAACATTCCAGGCACTTGAGCAGCTTATGATCTAGTTGGAGTTTTCCTCACTAGTTATTTTTTCTTCATAATAGATGTCTGACCTGCAGTTCTGCCAGGAAAAGAAATGATTGTCATTCTGCCAAGCTTTTGAGAAGAGATTGGATAGATATTTATTGCTTCTTTGATATGTCTCTTCTAACAACCTTAAAAGCAATGGACATCTAGTCATAAAAACAATGTTAAAGGTGCTTACCCCCCCCCAACTCACTCCATATGGATGTGAAATAGAAATTCTTATGTAGAAGAGACCCTCTTTTTGGATCTATAAAAGTGACAATATTTCCCACTGGGAAATTTGTGCTCTATCCCTGAGAGACTTTTTTCTGTGGAACTGTGAAGAAGTAGATAGTCTAGCAGATGAATAAATGCTCCTAACTGAATTTCACTGAAGGAAAAATATGCAGCAGGAAGATTTTTCCATGGTAGACAGTGAACATTGTTATAGTCTCATAAATAATAGTCATAGAGACAAATGTCATTAACATTTAGAATGGTTGTGAGCCAGTGTACTATATATAGTTCATATGACAGAAAATATGTCATACTAGTAAGTTATCATTTCAAAAGCAAGGCAGTTTTAGGTGTTAAACTTTTTTGGGAAATTTAATACTTTTATTAACATTATCCTATATCTTATCTTAACTACTTGATCCCAGGATAAATTCCTTTACTTTTTAGAGTCTTAGTTTTCTCCTCTGTAAAATGAGAATAAAAGTATTTTCCAGAGTTGTTATGAAGAAAGTGATTAATGGATCTTAAAGCACAATGGAAATATAACTTGTTATCATTATAAAACTTGAGCCCTGAAGTCAGGAGGACCTGGATTCAAATGTAACCTCAGACACTTACTAGCGGTTTGACCTGGGGCATCTAGAGCTATTTCCAGTCATCCTGATTCATATCTGGTCAATAGACCTGGATGACTCTGGAGGAAAAAGAGGATGGTGCCTTAGCACAGCACCTTCTCATTCAAATTCATTTCACATACATGCCATAGCATCACCTCCCTGATGTCATGAACTGCCTTGAGAACAAAGAGAAAACATCATAAGACTACCTCAGAAGACATCTTTTTCTTCAACTATTCAGTATTACAATATTTTGAATATATTTAAAATACCTACAACGTAGTAACTATAAATACTTGGAGATTTGCAATCATTTAAAATATGTTCTTGGTTGATACTATTATAACTCATGGAGAAAAAATGATAAAACACTCCAGTATCTTTGTCAAAAAAGCCCCAAATAGCATCACTGAGAGTCAGGCAAGATTTGAATCCAATAGTCCTGATTCTAAGAAGTTTTGCCACTAGCTCATATGATTAAATATTATATTTACTAAGATTTTATTTAATTTATTAATATACAGGGAATAACTCCCATTTGAATATGAGTTGTTTGGTGGCTGAAAGGAGCAGAAAATGAATTTCTACAAAGAAAAAAAAGATGGATTCCTTTTGTTAAGGACATAAAGTTGTCCCTTCTTTGTGTGCAAACAATCTGGTCACTAAAAGGGATGGAAGAGCAACTTTTGTACACAAAAAAACTGATAAATTAAAATATATGAAGAAACACATCTTTTCTATAAAAATAGGAGGACAGAAACAAGAGGACTGAACAGAAAGGAAAAAGCCTTTTTGAGGGTAGAGACTGCAAGGAATTGTGGTTCCTCATCTTATTTACATGTTATTGTTTTTTAGAATTTGAGAAGCTAAACCTTGTAAAGCTGTAAAAAAATGTGTTTACAATTTAGGGGAAAATTAAATTTGGATGTTTGGTTTCTTAAGTGACAGATTTCATGAATTTTATCTCAAAGGGGAAATGAATCACTCAGTCACTAACTAGGAGACTATTTCAGCTGTTAGGGTCAGGGAAGAAGCAAGAAAGGAATTAATAGGATTACAGGGTCAGTTAACATGTCAGCAGTAAGTGAGAAGACATAAACAAGAAGGCTTCAGGTGCTGTTCTTCAAAATCTTCAAGATTAGAAGAGAAACAGAGCTTTTTGGACTAGTTTAGGAAAATTCTTGGGGCATGCTCATTGGAGGAGAGCTGAATCTTGCTTGCAGTTTTAGCACCATCTGTTCTTGGAATGAGGCAAAGTTTCTCAGAATTGTTGGGTTGTGTTTATACCCTCCAGTCCCATAGAATGAGACTGAAAAGCAATGGGGGAAGATAGATTATATAGTTGTGATGTTATAAACTTAGAATAAGAGTTGATGGGAAAATTCAGCACTCTGTTGAGTGGAAAGCAGGTTGGGGTTTGTCTTGACCAAAGAACTAAACAGTAATTTTGATTTTAGCTCCTATTTTTTGTGGTAACAAGATGCTGAGAATTGACTGGATGACAAAGAATTCTACTGAGTAAAGAATTGGACTAGTTTGCATCATGCAGAGAACCAAACTGAATAGTTTTACAATTCTCTGACATATGAGAATTGCTTGTCACTATAATAATGTCAGTGCAGCTAAATGGGCAATGGATAGAGCATAGGATCTAAGAAGTAGGACCTTACCTATATTCCTGTTAAATTTATCACAGTTGGTTTGTCCTGTTGAGATATTTGGTGATTGAAATGCTGTGCTATTCCTCTCAACTTTGATATCCTCACATTTGATGGACATGTAATCTATGCCTTCTTCGAAGTCAGAGATAAAAAATCTGAAGAGTGCAGGACCAAAGATAACAACTGCATTTCAATGGATATTTCCTTCCAATGATTTGTTATTATTATAGGTACTTGTATAAACTATGAAGCTTGTAAAGCATTTTGCATCCTTTATATCATTAATCCCAAATCAGATTTGTTTCTTATTTGATTCAGAAAATTAAAATATTCTCTTCTCAGCAACTTCATTTTAAGCATGTTGCTTTCATCATAAAAAAAATCTTTCTCCTTTCACTATTCTGACTCACACTATTACCAAGTCCCCGAGTACTTAAAACTTTATGCAAGGGTACCAGCAAAAATAAATATATCACTCTGATTCCTCTTAGAGTGAAAATGTTCTGGGTTTGGAATGCTGGACTCTAGGAGGAGTTCGTCTGCTTTTAGGTATTTACTCTTTGGGTAATTCTTGACAGGTCATATAACCTCTGTTTGCCTCAATTTCTTCAGCTATAAAATGGAATAATAATAGTACCTGCCTCAACAAGGTTGATGTGAGGATCAAGTGAGGTAATATTTATAGTTTTTAACACTGTGCCTAGGACATAGGCAGTGTTATTTACATGCTTATTCCTTTCTCTGCCCTAAAGGGCCATAGAATTATTAAGCAGAAAATCTTTATGGGTGACTATTGCAAAAGACATAATTATCTTGGCTAAGTTTGGCAGGACATAATACCAGCAGCCAGACTCTGATGATAGTAACTATAATAATTCCCATTTATATAGTGCTTTACAGTTTATTTCATCTATCTTATTTTAATTGATACTGTGTCTAGAATACATGTTCATTAGTTTGTTTTTGGTTATATCAGTACATTGTTGTCTCCTCCTTATAGAAATGTACATTGCTTGGGAACAGAGATTTTATTTTGTTTTTGTAATCCTCCATAGTGGGCTCTTAATAAATGCTTGCTGAATAATTGATGGCCATGAAAGTTTGTGGGACAAGTTACTTCCACAGAAGACATTATGAATTTAGCAGCATTGAAGAATTAAAGTAATTATTTTCCTTTTTTTTAGCTTTTGAAAGATTTTATTTATTTTGAGTTTTACAAATTTATCCCTATTCTTGCTTCCCCCCCCACAGAAGGCAGTCTGTTAGTCTTTACATTGTTTCCATGATATGCATCTTAAGTGAATGTGATGAGAGAGAAATCATATCCTTAAGAAAGAAAAATAATGTATAAGAGATAGCAAAATTACATAATAAGATAATGGTTTTTTCCTAAATTGAAGGTAATAGTCTTTGGTTTTTGTTCAAACTCCTCAACTCCCTCTCTGGATGCAGATGGTATTCTCCATCACAGATAGCCTCAATTTGTCCCTGATTGTTGCATTGATGGAATGAGCAAGTCCATCAAGGTGGATCCTCACCCCCATGTTGCTGTTAGGTTGCACAATGTTCTCCTGGTTCTGCTCATCCTGCTCAGCACCAGTTCATGTAAATCCTTCCATGCTTCCCTGAATTCCTATCCCTCCTGGTTTCTTTTTTTGGGGTTAATATGACTTTATTTATACATTACTAAAATATTCTTGTTTAAGAGTAAACATAATACCCCCACCCCCACAAAAATATAGAACCTCTTGAGAAATAAAGTAAAAGAAAAAGAAAAAATATGTTTCAGTCTGTGTTCTGATACCATGAGCTTTGTCTTGGGTGGATCATATTCTTTATCATAAGCCCATCACACAAGTTGCTTCCATATTCCACAGTTGCTGTTGCTGATTGTAATTCCCTCCATCCATTCCTCTCTACTACTATATGTTATACTTTCTCTATCCTTTTACTCTGTCTCTCTTCTAAAATGTGCTGTAGGGTAGCTGAGTGGTGCAGCAGACAGAGCATCAGCCCTGGGGCCAAGAGGCCTGAAGCCCACATACCACCCCAGAGACCGACCTTGTGGTCCTGGACTGATCACCGAATCCAGCACCTTGCAAAAAGTAAAAAAGAAAATGTGTTATGTCTGACTATTCTCTCCTGTGATCTACCCTCTCCTCTATCACCCACATCCCTCCCTTGCCCTTGTCCCCCTTCTCTCCCTTTTACTCTAGATGTCTATACCCTTTTGAGTGTGTATGCTGTTTCCTCTCTGAGTCATTTCTGATGAGAGTGAAGGTTCCCTCATTACCCCTCACCTTCCCCCCTTCCATATCATTGCAAAAACTCATTGCAAAAAAATATACCTTTTATATGAAATATCTTAGCCTATTCCACCTCTCCTTTCTCTTACTCCCAGTGCATTTCCCTTTTAGCCATTAACTCCATTTTTACAATATATTATATCTTCAAATTCAGCGCTCTCCTGTGCTTCATCTATAGAAGCTCCTTCTACCTGCTCTATTAAATGTGAAGGCTCATATGTATATTATTAGTATCATTTTTCTATGCAGGAATACATACAGTTCATCATCATTAAGTCCCTAATAATTTACCCTTCTCTGCTCTCTGTGCTTCACCTGAGTCCTGTACTTGAAGGTCAAACTTTCTGTTCAGCTATGGTTGTTTCAAAAGGAACATTTGAAATTCCCCTGCTTCATTGAAAGTCCATCTTTTCCCCTTGGAAGAAGATGTTCAGATTTACTGGGTAGTTGATTCTTGGCTGCATTCCAAGCTCTTTTGCCTGCTGGAATATTATATTCCAAGTCCTATGAGCCCTTAATGTAGTTGCTACTAAGTCCTGTATGATCCTTACTGTACCTCTATGATATTTGAATTGTATCCTTCTGGTTGCTTGTAATATTTTTTCTTTAACTTGGGAGTTCTGGAACTTGGCTATAATATTCCTGGGGGGTTGGTTTTTTTGGATTGCTTTCCAGGGGAGATTGTTGGATTCTCTCAATTTCTATGTTGCCCTCTGCTTCTACAATATCAAGGCAATTTTCCTATAGGAATTCCTTAAAAATGAAGACAAGGCTTTTCCTGATCATAAATTTCAGGTATCCCAATAATTTTTAAATTATCTTTCCTGAATCTGTTTACCAGATAAGTTTTTTTTTCAATGAGATATTTCACATTTTCTTCTAATTTTTCATTCTTTTAGTCTTGAACTATTGTGTCTTGATTTCTTGTAAAATCATCAACTTCCTTTAGCTCTATTCTACATCTAAAGGATTTGTTTTCCTCAGAAAGCTTTCTTATCTCCTTTTCCATCTGGCCAACTCTGCTTTTTTAAGCCATTCTTCTCCTCAATAACTTTTTTGAACTGTTTTGTCCATTTGACCTAAGCTGGTTTTTTAACACGCTCTGTTCTTCAGCATTTTTTTGGATCTCCTTGACTAAGCTGCTGACTTTGTTTTCCATGTTTTTCCTGCATCTCTCTCATTGCTTTTCCCAATTTTGCTTTTATCTCCCTTACTTGATTTGCAAAATCTTTTTTGATCTCTGTCACAGCCTAAGCCCAAATTCTATTTTTCTTGGAGTCTTTAGATGTAGAAGCTTGTTCTTTCTCATCTTCAGATTGAATATTTTGATCCTCCTTGGGATCATAGACAAAATATTTGTCAATTGTCAGGTTCCTTTTTTTCCCCTGTTTACTCATTTCCCCAGCCTGTGCCTGGTTTTGGGGTACTTTCTGAGCTTTTGAGTTTTATTGGGACACAATAGTTGTCTCACAAGGACCTCAGTGTGTGAGGCTCTGACTGCTCTCCTGGTCTGTGAATGACTACAAGCACATCCTTCTGCCACAGGGCTGAGGTGGGGGGCTCCCTGTTCTATGGGAGGCCTAGACTGCCATCAGGATCTGAATATGGTCAGAGCCCCAGAGTCCTGTTTCAGGGACAGAGGACAGACCTCAGAAGTCTCCCTCTACTCCCTTACTTTTGGTGGTCTGAGCATTCAGGGCACAGCTGCCTAGAGGTTCCTGCTTGCCGGCTCCACGAGCCTGCTTCTATTTTCTGCATCTGAGCACGCTGAGTGCCTGGCAGAACTGAGTGCCGCGATCGGTTGAGGGCCTGGGCTTCATGCTCGCTCTGGCATAGGTCTCCCTGATGATCTTACAAGTTGTGCTTTGTACTCCTTGGTGTGCAGGTCAGGAAATGGCTTCTGCTGCTGGGAATCATGGTTCCCAGGTGCCCTGGGGCTGTTCCCAGGAGGCTGAAGTTTCTTCACTCAGGTGGACTGCCCCTCTAACTCCCTGGAACAGTTTTTCCACTATTTTCCAGGTTACTTTGGACTGGAGAATTGCTTCACTGGATCTTTCTGTGGGTTCTGTCTCTCAAAAATTTAGTTAGTGTCATAATTTTAAGATTTTTGAAATATTTTGGAGAGAGCACCTAGGAAAGGCTCTTCTCCTGCCACCATCTTGGCTCCCCCCTCCTATTTCTAAAGTAATTATTTTTAATGTAATTGCCTCATTTGAGAACCATCATGGGATGGTATATCAAAAACACTTGGTTTAAGACCCATCTCTGACATGTTTGGCTTTAGACAAGTTACTAAACCTTTCAGTGACTCATGGAGTTTTCTGAAATTGTAAATTATAGATCTGTACTGATAAAGGGAATTTCTACTTCTGCAGAGCCCCCGTATAATGATAATGATAAAATCACAGGTCTGGAACAAAAAAAGAGACAAACACTGTATTAAGAAACTGAAAGGTGGTGTAATACAATGTATAAAGTGCTAAATCTGGAGGCAAGAACACTTGAATTCAAATCTGACCTCAGAAACTTAAAGTTATGTGACCCAAGGAAAGTCATGTAATTGCTTTCTGCCTCAGTTTCCTCAACAGTAAAATTAGTATTATAATAATAGCACTTACCTTGCAACTTTCTAAAGCCTAGTGCATAGTTGACACTATGTAAATGCCTATCTCCTTCCCCATTCTATTGTATTATACAAGTAATGAATATAATAAAAGTATTATATATGCACTGAAATATTTTGTAATATAATATAATATCTGCAAAAGAGGGATTGAACCTTTGATTTCAGCCAATGAACTCCAGGGTGAGAAAACTTCCTCCACTAATGCAGGTTGGTACTTTTTTCCTAACTGTGGTTTTGGAGAGTTGCCTCAAGTCCTAAGAAGTTAATTGCCTCAGGTCATGCAGCGCAATGGTAGGGCATGAACTTGATGTTCCAAGTGCCAAGGACAGATCATTATCCACCCTACCAAGCAACATTATGTGATATATTAAAGATTTAATGGCTATGTCATGTAGATATTATGTTCATTGGAAACTCGATCAGATCGATGTTTTTAAGGTGTAAGTACATGTAACAAAAACCAGACATACTTTATAAGTTATCACTTTGCTCTGATATCCATTACCTAGGATTTTAGTCCTCACATTAGTATTGTTAATTATAGAAATGTTAAATAACACAGGAAGATTTTAAGTAGTTGTTGAGTGATGGATTTGGCCTTAGAATTCAGAAAACTGAGGCTTTTCCTTATGTTATCCAATTTATACTAATTTCATTTACCTACATTATATTGATATGGAATCCCCCACAGTCTGAGCTGCTCCAAAGGTGTAATTGGATGCCTCGGGAAGCTGGATTCATTTCCTCGGCAAATTAGAATACCATTTAGTGGATCAGAGAGTATCTGGCTAAAAGTAGACCAGTGAGTACTTCAATGGTAGGAAACTTGGCCCAGAATCTACTAAGGCATTTTCTTTTCTAAAGAGTTTGAAGTCAATACAGTTTTCTTCCCCATTTCACTGTTTCACACTTGACATCAATGAGATCCATGAGACCTCCCATGCAGGGTCAGTGAGTGATAGAATGTCACAAATGTCTAAATTATGATCCTATCTCAAGATTGAGAGTATAATAGAATTCAGTATGTCATGGAAAGAACACATGGTTAATTTATCCTTTGAAGAGCCACATAAAATAGCTCTGAATGGTCCATGCATAACTTTTTCAGTGACTCATAAATGGAAATGCTACAAACCATGGCAGCAAAATGTAACATGGAGAACTGAACATGCTTAACATAGCTTAGAAATTTAGGTCTGATACCTTGCCTAAATCTGACTTTAAACACATCTTTAATTGAATGGAATCCAACTTAGTACAAATTTGAATCTTATTATAGGGAACAATATTTGCATGAAAAGCTATGAAAAGGTCATATTTTATGACAATTATAGCTTTGAGAAAGAAAATGCATGAGACTAGACTACAGAGATCTCTGCTTAAAACTTAGTATCCTTGGATTTCTGATGGCTGTTACTCAGATAATATTATTTGGGACATTGCTGCCAGCTGATGATGTCATTTGGTTATCTGTTTTGCTAATTTGGAAATTTATTTTGACCTGAAAGAAATGAGTGCTTTTCTTTCTTGTCTCATTTCTTCAAAAACTCCAAATGAACACAAGCAGAAATCTCAAAATAAGCCATAAGAAAATGCATTTAAAAAAATAAACAAACAACCCAGTAGCATTTTAATATCATAGCCCAAAGATTTGTTCTTTTTAAAGCCCAAATTACCCAAGGCATAATCAATAAGGAAGTATTTTAGTGGTATGAAAAACTCGTAGGGAAATAAAGGAGAATAGTTGAAAATACTTTCTCCCCTACCCTTCAACAACCTGAATTATTATTTCATATTAGTTTCTCACTTTTGATGCCTCCTTCCTGTGTCACCTTGAGAAAATAAATTGACTTCATTGAGCTTCTTTTTCTCCATCTTTAGAAGAAGGGAACTGAACTAGATTACCTTTGAGGTCTCTCTTAGGAATTAAGCTATAATTCCACAATACATGCTGACATCTGGCCCAAATCCGAAACATATAAATGACATAATTAGTGTTTCTTGTGAGACTAGCAAATTATTCATGATTAATCAAGGCTTAATTTTGTGATGATCATTAATCTAGTTTCAGTATCTAAATATACAGTTTAAGAGAAATTTTCATTCCAAATGAAATGTGGCAGATTTATCCAGTTAGTCTGGTAATTATGAATCAATTAACAACACTATAGTTTTATTAGTTAATATACTGAGCTGACTTTAAAATATCACTACCTTTAGGTTAAGCTTATAGTGAGATTATTGGAACAAGAAGAGACATTAGAGATCATTGATATAGAGAAGGAAAGGAATTGGTAAATCATCTCATTTAGTTTTCCTATCACTATAGAAGAAAAGCAACATGTCAGTGAATTAAGATCTGATCTTGAAAGAAAAAACAAAAACAAAATAAACCCTACTGCTATGTTTTCTTGCTTGACACAAAAGTGTGTGACCCTGGGCAAGTCTCTAACTTTTTTCAATGCTTCAGATAGTTTTCTAAGGCAAAAAATGTCCAAGAAGGTGCAAACTGGAACTGGTCAGTTAGGAGTTTTCTCATCTGAGGTTCTATGACAATGAAATAATAGAATTAATAATTCAGTCACTCTTCTTTACCACTATTTATATGAAGAAACTGAGATTAAAGCAGTGCCTTGATTTACTTAATGTTACATGAAAATTTGATATCAGAGACAAGATTAGAATCTAAATCCCCTAATCCCGTCTAATTTTCTTCCTCCTATACCATGCCAGTTATAAATTCAAATAGCCTACTTGTGCCTTTAGTAGTTGGAGTGACATCTGCAATAAAGTATGCTTATGTGTGAGGGTATTTTGTTGTTTCTGTTTTGAGCACCTCAGTGTCCTTATCTCAGTCACTGATATATCCTACTACTTTCAGCCTTCCTCCCTTAGCCAAATGCATAAGTCATTTAGCCCTGCCAGATGTAAGGCTTGTTTATGAAAGATGCCTGCTCCATTTCTGATTCCCTTTCACCCTCCTCCTCCAATAAAATCTCAGGATCAATTATCAACTAACCTGACTGCAGAGATATAATATGGTCCATCTTTTTTAATGCCCATTTTTACCATTATTGAATTAAATTTTTTTAAGCTACTAATGATTTTTAAAGACTCTATCAAATCTCCAAGTTTTGCTTTCTATCCACTGACTTCCTTTGGCTGGATCAGCATGTTCTTTATTCTCCTGGTATTTGTCCTTTTTCCTGACATCTACATCTATTTAATTGGAGAAGAGGAGAGGAAAATAATGAAATAAAAACCACCAGAAGAGTGAAGTTCTCAGAAAGCAGTTCTCCCCAAATGATGGAGCATTTGTAGGATACTGAGGAGCTAGGGCTCCTCAGATGATGCAGCAGGAAACAGTATAGAAGAATTGTCCTTTTTACTTTAGTTTCTGCTTATGATCCTGTTTGGAGCTTTTCCAGCTGTACTTTTGTGTTTTTTATTTATTTTTAACTCCGGAAAAAATGTTTATGAGATTTACAGACTTGCATTATCTTTCTCTTAAGGCTGTCTGATGTCCTTTGGGTGTTTTTATTCTCTGTAATTGATGAATAAAAAAAGACAAGACAATAGTATCAGGATGAAGCATGTAACTTTGCCAGTATTATTTGCCATTGTATCATTGTATTTTGTAAATTCTTCAGGGTTATACCTCTAAGACCTTGAAAGTTTGAGATTTGAGTTTTTAAAATTAGGAGCTCAAGATAAAATGATTATTTTTTCATGTAATACATTTTTGTTTACATTAAGGGCTTAGTGATGTCCATGTGAATATATGATGTATTATCATCATTTACTGAGCACCACAAGGGAAAGGACTATTTCATACATTGGCCATCATATATAACTTTTCTCATCCAATTTCTGCTTAAATTCCAAAGAATGGAAATTGAAGGGATGTTTAAGGAATATGGAAGGCATGCGCCTTCTCATACAATTCCATTCTTAATATATAATCACATAATTATAGCATATCTCACCTACAAGTATTAGCATAGTTTAGTGTAAAGAATGCTAGGCCCAGAAATCTTAGGTTCAAATCCCAGAACTGACATATTAGTGATGTGAACCTGGATATGTCACATAATCTCTGAGCCCCATATTCCTCATTTGGACTATGGGAATAATAATGTGTACCATATAATCTAAGGGCTTGTTGAGAAGAAAGACTTTATAAACCTTTTAAGTTCTATAGAGATCTAAATTCTTACTATTATTAAGTTTTACTTTAATATGCTAATGGAGGTTGACTTTTATACCTATTGCCAGCTTTGGCAAATAGACCTATTACACTGTATGTCATTTAATATTTTAGTCTTATGTTATTTGAACATTTTCTACAAAAACCTGACATCAATTTTTTTCTCTCAAAGAAACATTTTGACAGAGGACTGTACAACAAAGCATATCAGTATATAAAAAATAGTTCTTGATGTGAGCTCTCTTTGGTTTATTATAGTTATTACTACCTAGCAGTGAGAGATGTGCTTGAATTTCATAAGTATGAGTGAATTTCAAACATTATGCTTTTTCTAGCAGGGTTCCTGCCTATTTTAACATGATAATGCTTTTTATTTTAGTACTAACTCTTATTTATCTGAACAAATAATTGTTCTTCATAGTATGCTTTCAACACATGGATGGACTAACATGGTGAGGATAAATTGTGACCCTCTGTCCTCCTCCCCACTCCCACCTCCAGGCTTGCCTTCTTAATCTAGGTGATTCTTCTCTATAGAAAATTTTTCTCATCCTGACTGAATCAGTGATCTCCATACCTTTTGAACATAACAACTCTATTTATAATTCCCCCCCCCCCGTTTGATATGATAAGAGTATGTATGTTTGGGGTGGCAGGGAGGAATATTCCTAGTCTTACCTACATAGCTGCTTCAGTGGGTACCCTGGTTATTATTATGACCCTTAGGAGCCTATACATGACTCAGAAGGGGGGGAGATTTAGAGCTTGCAGAGGAATAGGAAAGGCTGTGTTTGTGTGTGTGTATGGGTATGTGTGGGGGGATGTAATGACTTGTGATACATAAAAGAAATGTGATTGTCTTGTATTAAGGTTAAAAACCCCATATTTGCCTATTACAAGACCCATCTCCTATTTTGATCATATACTAATTGAGATCATGCCACAATTCTTCAGAAGGACCACATCCTTTATTTGGAGATCACTGTTCTAGATATTTAAATATTTTATAGATAACTGTGTAACACTTAGCTGTTCATCTGTTATCTAATTCTATATGATAGCTCTATCTGCTCTTTTGATCATTGATCACCACTGGTGGTATACTATATCCTACTTACACTTGTGTCACTTTCTCTATTATACTTTTGTCCCCCTATAATTGTGATTCATTTCATCTATAAATAGTTCATGATATGCAATGATATAAGCACCACCTTTCTGAGTGTGAGGCAGCCCCAACTCCATTTTTTGAAATTTATTTAGGTCCAAGTCATTGGCCTTTTTGTAGTGCCTAGAATATAGATATTAATGAATGTTGTCAAGGTGTTGACAATTCAACTGCTTGTCATAAACCACATATTTTTCATTTGTCATTAATTTTTTCCATCATCAATGTCTGGGTTTATCTCTTTCAGGTGATCCCTTCTTTTTTTTTTCTTGTTGTCATTTTATTTTATTTTTTTCCAATTGCATGTAAAGATAGTTTTCAACATTCATCCCTTTATAAACTTTTGAGTTCCACATTTTTCTACCATCCCCTCTACCTTTCTCCCACCTCCCCATGGCAGTGAGTAATCTGATATAAATTGTACATGAACAATAGTATTTAACATATTTTCATATTAGTCATGTTGTGAAAAAACTAGAACTAAGGGGGAGATCATGAGAAAGAGAGAAATAAAAAAAAGAAGTTTTAAAAAGTGAACATAGTATGTTTTGCTCTACATTCAGACTCCATAGTTTTTTCCTCTGGATGTGGATGGCATTTTCCATCTGAACTGCTCAGAGGAGCTAAGTCCATCATAGTTGATCATTTCACAATATTACTGTACAATGTTCTCCTGGTTCTGCTCATTTTATTCAGCATCAGTTCATGCAAGTCTTTCCAGACTTTTCTGAACTCTGGCCATTGAAGAACAATAGTATTCCATTACATTCATATGCCATAATTTGTTCAGTCATTCCCCAATTGATGGGTATCCCCTCAATTTCCAATTCTTTGCCACTTACAAAGAGCTGCTATGAATATTTTTGTACACTAGGTCTTTTCCCTTTTTTTTATGATCTCGTTCTGATATAGACCTAGTCATGGTATTGCTGGATCAAACAGTATACACAGTATTATTACCCTTTGGGCATAGTTCCAAATTGCTCTTCAAAATGGTTGGATCAGTTCACAACTATACCAACAGTGCATTAGTGTCCCAGTCTTCCCACATCCTCTCCAACATTGATTATTTTCCTTTTTTGACATTTTAACCAATCTGATACATATGAAATTGTATCTCAGGGGTGTTATAATTTTCATTTCTCTAAAAATAATGATTTAGAGCATTTTCTTTTCATGGGTGGATCTCATTCTTTATGATAAGTCCATCACAGAAGTTACTTCCATATTTTTCCATTGTTGCCATTGCTGATTACAACTCCCTCCTTTCTTATTTCTCCACTACCATGTACTATATTTTCCCTCTCCTTTCACTCTGACTCTGCTGTAGGGTCGCTGAGTGGCGCAGCAGACAGATCCCTGGTCCTGGGGCCAAGAAGCCCTGAGCCCCCATACCACCCCTTAGGCCCAGAATCCACTTGGCCCTATGGTCCTGGGCAGGCCTTCTAATACCAGCCCGTTGCATGAAGTAAGAAAGAAAATGTGTTATATCTGGCCACTCTCCCCCCATGGTCCATCCTCTCCTCCTTTATTCATATCCCCAACCCTTTCCCCTGCTCCCCCCCTCCTTCTTACTCCAGATGCCTATACCCCATTGAGTATATATGCTGTTTCCTCTCCTAGCCATCTCTGATGAGAGCAAAGGTTCCCCCCCCCTTGTCTTCCCCCTTCCATATCATTGCAATAGCTCATTGTAATAAAAAAAAAATCTTATTATGTGAAATATCTTGGACTATTCCCCATCTCCTTTTTCTTTCTCCCATTCCATTTCCCTTTTTTTCTATTGACTCCATTTTTACACCATATTTTATCTTCGGATTCAGCTTTCTTCTGTGCTTCAACTATAAAAGCTCTCTCTACCTGCTCTATTAACTGAGAAGGTTCATATGAGTATTATCAGTGTCATTTTTCTATGCAGGAATACATGCAGTTCATCATCATTAAGTCCCTCATATTTCCCTCCTCTCCTCCAATCTCCATGCTTCACCTGAGTCCTATATCTGAAGATCAAACCTTCTGTTCAGCTCTGGCCATTCCAAAAGGAACATTTGAAATTCCCCTGGTTCATTAAAAGTCCATCTTTTTACCTGGAAGAGGACATTCAGCCTTGCTGGGTAGTTCATTCTTGGCTGCATTCTAAGCTCTTTTGCCTTCCGGTATATTATATTCCAAGCCCTACAAGCTTCCAATGTAGTTGCTGCTAAGTCCTATGTGATCCTGACTGCAGCTCCACGATATTTGAACTATGTCCTTCAGGCTGCTTGCAATATTTTCTCTTTGACTTGGGAGTTCTGGAACTTGGCTATAATATTCCTAGGGGTTGGTTTTTTGGGATCTCTTTCTCTGGGGGATCGGTAGATTCTCTCCATTTCTATTTTGCCCTCTGCTTCTAGAATATCAGGGCAGTTTTCCTGTAGTAATTCTTTGAAAATGATGTCAAGGCTCTTTTCCTGATCATGACTTTCAGGTATTCCATTAATTTTTAAATTATCTTTCCTAAGTCTGTTTTCCATATCAGTTGTTTTTTCAATGAGATATTTCACATTTTCTTCTAATTTTTCATTTTTTTGGTTTTGAAGTATTGATTCCTGATTTCTGGTAAATTCATCAATCTCCCTGAATTCTATTCTTTGTCTGAAGGATTTGTTCTCCTCAGAGAGTTTTCTTGTCTCTTTTTCCATCTGGCCAATTTTGCTTTTTAAAGTATTCTTCTCCTCAATAACTTTTTGAACTGTTTTATCCATTTGACCTAAGCTGGTTTTTACCATGCTATTTTCTTCAGCATTTTTTTGGATTTCCTTGACTAAGCTGCTGACTTCATTTTCATGTTTTTCCTGCATCTCTCTCCTTTCTTTTCCCAGTTTTTCTTCCAACTCCCTCATTTGATTTTCAAAGTCTTTTTTGAGCTCTGTCATAGCCTGAGCCCAATTTCTGTTTTTCTTGGGAGTCTTTAGATGCAGGAGCTTGTGCCTCCTCATCTTCAGACTGAGTATTTTGATCCTTCTTGGGCTCATTTGCAAAATATTTCTCAATAGTCTTCTTTTTGTTTCTCTGCTTGCTCATTTTCCCAGCCTGGGCCTGGTTTGGGGGTGCTTCCAGAGCTTTTGGGACACTCCCACAAGGGTCTCAGTGTGTGAGGCTCTGTCCTCCCTCCTGGTCTGTGAATGACCATAAGCACCTCTGTCTGCCACGGCGCTCAGGTGGGGGGGGGCCCTGCTGTTCTATGGAGGGGCCTAGACTGCGATCAGGATCTGAATGTGGTCAGAGCCCCAGAGTCCTGTTCCAGGGGCAGAGGACAGAGCTCTGCAGTCTCTCTTCACTCCCCTCCCTCAGCTCAATGGGCTCATGCCCTGGGGGCTCCTGCTTACTGGCTCCACCTGCTTCTGTTCCCTGTGTGCCTCCTGGGCTCCATGTGCTCACTCTGGCAGAGGTCCCCCCCCCACCGTTCCTCCACTCTGTGCCCGGTGCTTCTTGGGGTGCAGCTCAGGAGACTCCCCTGCTGCTGTTAGCTGAGACTCCCAGCACCCTGGGGCTGCCTCCGGGAGGCTGAAGTTCTTTGGCTCTGGCGGGCCACCCCTCTGGCGGGCGCCCCTCTGACCCCGGGGAGCAGAGCCTTTCTGCTCTTTTCCAGGTTACCTTGAGTAGGAGAACTGCCTCACTGGGTCCCTTTGCGGGTTCTGTCTCTTGAAAGTTTAGTTAGAGTCCTTAGCTGATGAGTTTTATCAGAGAGCTCCTAAGACTCGATCCCTTCTTGTTGCCATCTTGGCTCCGCCCCTCTAGGCGATCCCTTCTTAACAGAATTATAAGTAGGACTATAATCAATAAATTTACTAATGTTCATACTCCTTTGAGAATATTATCTGGATCTTCTCTAGTTTTAATACTTACCTTTGTACATAGGGCAAATCAAAAAATGATTAGTGTTGGATATTTTTGGATACTTACCTCTTTTGGTTCAGTGGTTCATGATAACATTCAAAGCTGATCAGTTGTTAAAAGGGCTGTAGTAAAAAAATGGGCTATAGTAATCAATAAAGAAGATGAACCAATAATAATAAAAATTAACTATCATTTTGTATTTCACCTTCAAAGTATTTTAAATGTTATCTCATTTGATCCTCACACTAATCCTGAAACTGAGGAAACTGAGGCAAACAGAGGTTAAAAATGATTTGCCTAAGTTCTAACGTATGATCCAGGTACCATGGAGGGGGGGGCAATGTCATGAGGTCCATGAAATCAAAACTATTTTCATAATAAAACTAAGACATTTTAATTTCTGTTAACAGCAAACATAAATAGAGATAATCCACATAAACAAAAGCTCTTGTGAGAGGGTTCAGTACTTTTTAAAGTGTAGAGGAGTCCAGAGATTAAAAAAAATTGAAGAACGGTTTTTTAAAATGCTACTTTTTAGAATTGGCATTATTGTTAGCAGGTAATTATTTGTATTACTAGGAAGGAACCCAGACTTGCTATTTCATTGTTGTAAGGTACTTCCAGGTGAGGAAACTCCTCTCCATCATTGAATGTTAGTACCTTTTTTGCTACTTAAAGTCTAGAAGACCCAGTGTCCTATGCACAAAGCTATGTAATAAGGCTAGAAGAAGAACTAGATAATATTCTAAAAGGAGAATGGCTATTAGTAAATTTATTAATTAAAATCATATTTTCTTTTAAGAAGGATCACCTGAAAAGGATAAGCTCAGACATCTATGGCTAGCTTAGAGTTATATAATCCTTACGAATTAGAGGCAGGTTTCCATGGCTTTGACACCAACTCTCTTCCTACTATTCTATTCAACAGATGCCTCTGATATCGACTGACCCTAAGAAAGTTGTGAAGTGATGTTGCATGAATTTGAGTTATAGTCCTATTGTAGAATTACAAGTTTTATCTTTAACTCATTTATCTAGCACTTTATATTTTAATAATAATGATATAATGAGTATATAGTACCTACTATGTCAGACAGTATTAAGTATTTTCCAAATATTATCTATAAATATCTTACAAATAGTATTTATTTAAAAATTATTGATCCTCATGACAATGCTAAGAAGTAGATTTAATTATCTCCATGTTACAGTTGAGGAAACTGAGACAAAAAGATATGTGACTTGTCCTAGGTCACACAACTAGGTCCAATGTTTTATTCATTGCACCACTTACCTGCTCTTTACAACACAATTGTCAATCTGAGAGATTACATTATCATAATTCATTCTTCAACTTTATTGTAATACAGAAATAAAAGAATTTAATGTTCTCTACTAATTAGTCAGGCCATAAATCTTGGATGTCAGATCTTTCATCTCAAGGTGTAATTATTATCATGTCTTGTACAGATTTTCAATTGCATTTCCTGAGTCAGTTGTAGGATTTCAGCTTAGGCTAAATGTTTTTGATGACTGTTGATTGTTTCCTTCATTGTACACAAATTTATTTTGTTCATATACATTTAGTTACTTCCTAACTATTCCTGATTCCATCTCAGTGGCCTTATCACTTGTTTGTTTTATTGCAATTGCTATCTTCCCTCATCCAATTCTGCTTCCAATTCTGAATTTTCAAACTTATGAGTTCCTTATTAGACAGTGAGCTCCATGAGGGCAGGGATGATGTATTTTCTAAGTTTAATTTCCCTTAGAATTTACCATTAAGTTTTGAATAGTGAACGTGCTTAGTATATATTTTTATTATGTCTAATGGTGATATACACATAATATATGAGTGATTATTATATGCTGTACATATACACGCGTATGTATTATATGTTTGTATACCTTTTTTTTCTGGAATTTATATCTGGTTTTCTGAACAAGTGAGGTTTGTGTTTTGAGTTTTTGAAACTGCTCCAGTAAGATTTGTTCTTCATGATATGCTCTTGGAAAAAAAAAACACAACCACACTTGAAAAGATCACAGAATCACAATATTCAGAACCTTGGAGATTTGTCTATCTATAAGTGAGACAGCACAGGACAAGTGTATTGTTTTTGGAGCTGGAGGACCCGGGATCAGTGCTACATCTGCTACTTAATACTATGTGTGACCCTTGACAACTGATATAATCTCCTTATTTTTAAAAGGACTGTACAAGATGATCACTAAGGCTTCTATCTATAAATCTATTATCCGATGAATCATCAAATTTTACGGATGAAGTTGGGTCCAGGAGAGTGGAAATTAATTGCTTAAATACATACACACACATATCCCACTACTTCCACCACAATCAATTCTAGTGAATAGAGACCATGTCAATTCCTGAAACAACATAGATAGGAGTGATAATCTTAAATCCTCTTGGCAAGCCAGCTTGCCTCTGCCATCATGAAGACTGGCCAAGATAGGCATTTATGATGCATGCGCACTGTTAGAAATTGTCATTTCCTCTGCTCTGAAAACTTATTTCAGAATGCTGTCTCCCACCATTGTTCATCAAAAGGCAGCTGCCTGCTGTGTTACTGTTTCAGTATTTTCTTATACTGCCAAATGCAAACTATTCTCAGGCTCCAGGTATGGATGTGAAATATAAGCTTAAGACCGTTAACTAAACAGTTAAGTTAATTTCTTGAGCTCAGGTGTCCAGTTCCATTTCCTGGTAGGTGTGTTCACTCTGTGGGATGTCAATTCAGTCTCCTGGGGTACAGACATAGGAGCCTTAAGTGCGAGCTACATTCTGCTGCCACTTTCAGACCTAAATCATTATAGCTTGTCTTGTTCATTTTCACAATCGAGTTTTGGTTATCAAGTTCTATATGGTTCTCTTTTGTTGCTTAGAAGAATCTTAGTACATATTAGAGAGGCTCATGTTTGGAACCAGGTGAGAGAGAGGCAGAGAAATATCCAACTGCACACCCTATATCCAAAAACTAAATATATCTGGTTGATTGTTTTAATCTCTCTTCTGACCTATGTAAACTCCCCCCATTTAAGAATATTTTTACTCTTGGTGCAATTGCAAATCATAATAATACTCATTGAGTGGATAGAGACAATGTGATGAAATCTTCAAAATCAGAGATATTTCAAAATCAGAAAACGATGAGTTCAAGGCCCTGACTGACATATATCGACTATGTGATGCTGGGCAAGTCACTTAATCATTCAGTGCCCTGAACAACTCTTTTAAATCATAAATCATTGAGCAGATGATGACTTATATTTATAGAAGAATTTTCCTCATTGATAGTTACCTTTATCAATTAAATCAGAAGTCCAGTCCTGCTCCCCTCCAATTTCTCAAAAACTACCAAGCAAAAACAATAACAACAATAACCCACTAAATTCAGTAAATTTATAGAATGTACTAGAGACCCTCCTTTGATTCTGTTAATTGACCAAGTTAATTGATTGAGAAATAAAAATGTATATTTATATAATGATTTCTAGTTCTTAAAGCAATTACACATAATGTAATTTGATTGGTTGATCTCCATAGATCTGTGAGGTAAGCAAGGCTGAAAAACCTCTCACTATTTTACAGACAGGGAATTCAAGGTTTAGCGTTTTGAAATGAGTTGCCCAAGGTATTGCTGCTAGGAATTTGAAGAGCTAGGCGATTTTTTAAAACTTCATTCCAATGTTCTTTGTGCCATACTGTGCTGAGAGTCTGTAAATCTGTTTCTTTGGGGATAAGATGGTATAAATGACTAGTATGTAAAACCATATTACATTTTATGAAAGTGGGCTAATAGAAGTCTTGCTCACATCCAATGTTTGTCCTGTGTCAGCATTATTAGGAAGAGCTGTCTTATTAGCTAGAAATAATTAATTACTTAACAGATATTGTTTGCTGTGCAGAACATTTTAAAGACTAGTTTACTTGATAGTTGTGGCTAGTTTTGCTGCCATAGCTCATTATATTTTGAGCTATATTGATGGTTTTTCATCTTGGGTCAGTAAAAAAGTAGCAAAAACTGTCTCTACCTAATGATCACTAGATGCTCTGCATTTTAATATAAATCCAGAAGGAATATGTGTTTGCTTATGATTGCATTTCATATTCTGAAATCCTTTAAGCTTCAGGAGACAATTAGAATAGAAATAGATGGTACAGAGTTATATTCTGCCATTTAGGTAAAAGATCATGGTGATGGTGGTGGTGGTGTGTATGTGCATGTATTTGCAAAATTTCTGTCCAGCATTTCAGTTGCAGGATTCAGTAATTATATAAGAAAAGACAGATTCAGAGAATCAGCCTCAAATAGCAGCCTTCTCACCAGAGCCCAAGGGTGATCCTTTTATGATACAGGATATATGTGTCTTCGTAAAATGTCTTCTTGGAGAACAAGAAAATTGTTGCCTACTTCAACGTAGATTTTTTTTTGGGATAGAGTTAGGATAATAAAATGAATTAGAGGTGTTCTTATGGGTGTGTGTGTGTGTGTGTGTGTGTGTGTGTGTGTGTGTGCACAGGGGAGGCAGGTGGCCATAAAATTTTGCTAAAGGGAGATAATGAAACAACTATGTTCCTTATGCCTACAATGGAAAGGACTCTCTTCCCGTCTCTCCTGTTGAAATCTTTCTATTCTTTCAAGAACCAAATAATGTCTGAATTCCTACATGAATTCTTTTCTAATACCACCCTCACCCTACCCTTATGTTTCCTTCCCCCAAACTGAAAGGAAAATCTCTTCATTTTCAGACTTCTTATAGCATTTTCCCCCTAGTTCCCTCCTTTGCAGTTATCTGTCTCCCTTCTATTATATCAGAGGTAGAAAAGACCATCTAGTCCAACTCCCTTATTTTATAGATGAAGTAGCTTGAGAACTAGAGAGATTTAGTGAAAGATAGAAAGCATCAAATTTGGATCTAGAGATCCCTATGCTGTATAAAAATAATGGAGACTTATCATCCCTTCTCTTCCCAATCCTACAAATGGTCCCTTATTTGATGCTAAGTTTTCTGAGGTGGATGCTACTTCTCATCTCTTTTCCATTGACTTTTGGATTCTCATTTCAATTGCAAGGAAACAGAGTACACTACAGAGTCCTAAGCAACAATGAGCTTTGATTCACTCCAGGTATCCCCCCTCCCTCTTCCCTTATTCACAATCTGGAACACTGTTCATGGATGAGATTCCACCCTTGACAGCCCCAAGACCTTCCCCTTCTAAGCAGATGGGAGCTGACAAAAAATGCTGCTGAGAAGAAAAGCTTGGGATTAAATAAGAAATGCCACAGGGAGCCAGGTTTGACATCCTCCTTACTTGACTGTGGAGCCAAGTGAGAAAGAACACTCCGTTTTCTGCAGCACTCCTCAGCTCCTGTGCTGACCTGCTGGTCTGACTGTCTGTTTGCACACCCTCCAGGGGTCATGCAATGACCCAAGAAACCCTCCATGATGCTTCTAACATAATGATGTTTTAGGATTCATAACCATATGGCATGTATCACTTGGAGAATATTGTTAGAGAAATGGACTGAAAAAAAGCAATGAACTATTTAGGAGTATTAAAATTATTGTATACTTTCCCAAATACTCTTGACTGTTTCCTCTTTGGAATTTCTGTTGCATTTCAGACTCAGATCATTATCTACCTGGAGTACCTTTCTAGCTATGCTGACAGGTAGGGGGGGTACTCTGGCGATTGATGTTTTCATCCATGTGCACAATTTTACCCTGACCATAGACTGCATTTCCTCTGTGACTTTGTAGATGATAAATGAGATTTATTGTGGCTGAAATATTTAATATACTACAACTGAATTAGTGATGAGTCTTTCTGAATTTATTTAGGCTGATCCTTGAGTGATACACCTACAATTTGTTGTCATATTTGAACTTGAAATCTGCTGGTACTTTCAGCAATTCAAAATGGAAGATCTCTCAATATATTGATAAATGTTTTTAAGTGTATCTATATAAACAAATATATATAAATATATATATATATATATATATATATATATAATGTATGTATGAGGAGAGAGAGAGAGAGAGAGAGAGAGAGAGAGAGAGAGAGAACATATGTCCAAAAGAAATACTGGAGACCTAGGTTTTTTGTTTTTTCTTTTAATAAAACATTTTTGGGAACAAGCATAGTCCTCAGGCTGACAGACTGTTTTCTCTGTAAGATACCTTCTCTTCTGATCATATATTTTAGGGTTGCCATGGGAATATAGATGCTGGAGATGGAAGACTGCTGGTCCATATCAAAATCCCCCCAGCATTTTTTTCTTCCATCTCTCAGATCTCTGCCTCAAGCTTGACACAATTGGAATTGACTGAGGAGAAGCTATCTTGAAAGGGAGAGGGAGGGGAAGTGGAAACAGCACTGGGAACAAGTGAGATGGAGTGCAAAAGTGCAGACATTAGAGGATCCATCAGGGTTGTGTTAATGACCATGATCTTGAGGAGAAGTGTCAGCCTAGGGGCCACAAGAGGTATAAGCTAAGAAAACTAAACTTTCTTAGAAAGAAAGCTAAGAAAAAGATAAATGTTGAGTTACTGGAACCAGTTATGTCACTGAGAAAAGAAATATGATTGCTTATTTTTCTTCAGCTTTCTTCTTTTTTCTTGTTCCTCCCATTCTTCCTCCCAGGATGGAGTCATACCTCTTTCCCAATCTCTTTTTTTCTTCAGTTGTTTGCTTTGATTTTTAAAGGCATTTCTCTAAGAAGAATGTGGTTAACCATTGCATTGCTAATCTGTGTGAAGGACATCCCTAGAAGGAAAGTATAATGGCAGTTGTGTTGCTGTTTGATGATTAAATTTAAGCTCATGGGTGTGAACCAAGACTGAACTCTCAATTTAAAAGGAGAATAAGGGAATGAGAACTCAATCCTCTTTTTTTTAGGGGCCACTAAACTAAACATAATCTCTAAGGGTGTACCCAGAGCTAAGGGGGGCCTCTTTAGAATAGGGTGAGTGTTTCACTCCCATTTAGCCCAGCAATTGGGCTGTTACACCTGGATAACATTTTTCATGCTTAGTCTTGCACAACATTATTTATATGCTAGAGTCACTGTGGCTTTCTCCATTGTACTTTTTAATAATCTTTTACTTAGGTCCTTATGTTATTTTCTCCAGGCCTCTGATTTCATTTGTGCAAGGAACTCATGGTATGTAAGCTCCCTGCACAATTATAATTTGGCAGATTGTCTATAAGATACTGTTAGGGAATCCTATGGTACATAACATGCTCACACAGCTCCTAGGGTATATCAGAGGCAAGTATTGAACTGAAATCTTTCAGAATGCAAAGTCAATCCTCCTCAAAATGGTTCCTAACTTTTTTTTATATGTTCTACATCCTTTTGACCATTTGACTGAAGCCTGTGGACCTCTTCTCAGAATAATGTTTTAAAATACTTGGCATCAAAAGAAAACAATTATATTGAAATAAAGTTATCTAAAAAAATCAACTATATTCTCATACCTTAGATTAACAACCCTTTCATATACAATGTCTTTCAGATCTGTGTGTGTGTGTGTGTGTGTGTGTGTGTATAAAACCATATTATGAGTGCTCTTCTCTAGTTGAATAGCATTTTAAAACTTAAGCCATTATAGACCTTAGAGCTAAGTTCAGAAACAGAGAACCTTGACTTAAGCAGTAATAAGACAAAATCAATTAACTGTAAATAGAATCAGTAAGAAAAATGATACAGAATCAGTTTTGATCATTTTACATGTATGTGTTTGTGTGCATGTGCATTCTCATGTGAGGTTTCTATGATCATTTCTGGTGAGGAAATCATCTTTAAATGTCACAAATTAAACTTCCTCTATTTCTCATTGGCCTTGGGTAAGGGTAACATTTTGAATTTATAGCAAGAATTTCATCTTGCCCTGAGCTAGCATTCACAAGGCCTGTTCGCTTCCTGCTAGTTACCTATATCTCTCAGAGGCTTAAGCTTCCCTACCTGTAGGATACCTGCTTGGCAAACATCCTAAGTTATTGAGAAGTGCAGATGGACTGATTTAGGCAAGAAAGCTTTAAAAGCTGTAAATTCATTGTGAAGGTGGGCAAAATATGTAATGATTATTTTGGATCAGATCAAACAGTGGCCTGCTGAGGACTCTTTCCTCTGGTGGCAGGGCTTCTGCTGTTACTTAGAATGTTCTCTTTGGACACTGGGGCTAATCATTTAATTGATGAGTTTTGATTTGGAATGATGCATTTGGGGGAACTATTTGATATGCTGAGGACATGTCCCAAATCCTATTTGACTTTGTAATCTTTGGAAAATTATACAAGTCAGGATACTGTAATAATAATGATTATGATGATGATAATGATAAACTAATGTTTATGTAGCACCTACTATATGCCAAACCTTGCAATAAGAGCTATACAATTATTATCTCATTTGATCCTCATAACAACCCTGCAAGTGAGATGCTATAATTAGCCTCATTTTATTGATGCTAGAAGAAACAAAGAACTAACAAATACTTGTTCAATGAATTTAGAGAGAAAAATTAAAGAGAGGTAGTCTGGTTTAGCAGTTTGAGAGCTGGCCCTAGAGCCAAAAAGACCCAAGTTTCAATCCTGCCTATGACAGACATCTGTAATGGCTTTTTCACACTGGATAGTCAGTCACTTTAACTAGGCAATTCTGTAAGACTGAATTACAAGAGAACTTCTGGTCTGCATTGACATTCTCATCAAGATTTCCCTACACTAATGTAATGTAAATTAAAAGTAAATTAAAAAGTTTTAAGGAACAGATACTACCAGAAAGGACAAATGGGAAGGAAGAAAGAAACAAACATTTATAGAGCATCTACTCTAGCCACAAAACAGCCCTGTGAGATAGAGGTTAATATCCTTATTTTACAGTTGAGGAAACTGAGATAGAGGTTAAATGACTTACCCAAGGTCACTCAGCTAGTATAAGAGACTGAATTTGAACTCAGTTCTTCCCCACTCCAGGTCCAGCCCTCTGTCAACTATGCCACAAGATGCTTCTGGGTTCTTATCATCTGACATTTTGTAATTCTAGATGTGCTTTTAGTCATACTTCAGTAATCTTCATAGAATTAAACAGAAAACATTTAGTAGCTAGGGAAAGAGACAAATGTTTGTTTAACTCATGGTGCTCAGAATGAGGCAATAGCAAAGTGAGAATGCCAATCTTTCTGAATCTGTTGGATGGAATATATTCATTGACTCTTTTGGGTCATATAAATGCATATCATGATTTTCAAAACTGCTGTAACTTGGAATAGCCAAGAAGGTAAAATGAATTACAAAGAAGGAACTCTATATTAATGAAATACATCTTTATGGATAATTTATCTGTAGACAGCAAAAATTTGTTCAGCCCAGTTGCTACCTCTTTTATGAAGTTTTCCACATCATCTTTCATCAGAAGTATTCTCATTTCTCTCAAATTCCTTAAAATATAGTTCTCTCCTTTTTATTTGTCTTATTAGTATTTATGTTCAAGTCTTATCCCTACTACTAGTAAGCTCAATGAAGGCTAGATTTCTTTCTGTTTTATTGGTATTTAATAAAATTGTTGAATTGAACTGAACCTCAACTAATTTTGTTCAAAATCATTTTCATGATGGTTTTTTAAAGACAGAAGAGGGAGATAGTCTCATCTAGGAATAGTCAAAGGGATCAGGCACACCATAGTTAAATTTGGTTACACTAAAATTAAATTAAACAGTCATGTATTAAGCATCTATTGTATGCTATTGAGAATATCACTGCCCATGTGTCTTTTTATATTGGGGCTAATGTTCATTTGTTTCATTAGCCATCTATCCTTTTAATAGATTCTATCACAATGGATATTTCTGACTAAATCAACAAAATTATTTTACCTTCATTAGAACTTTCCAGGACAGAATGGTATCATCTGTTTTTCAGTGATTGCTAAAAATGAAGTAGATGCTTTCCTATCAGATATGATCAGTTTTTCTATTCATGTTTTATTGTGCTGTCCTGTATTATAAGCTACTGTGTCTTCCTTCCTTCCTTACCTGTTTCAATGCCTTGGCTGCCACCATCTTGGTTATAGTTGAAAGAGTAATAATTTAAAACACAGATTTAAATTCCATCTCTAACACTTGTCAGCATAGTGACATCAACAGTTGTTTAACCTTTCTGAATCTTCAGTTCCTTATCTGTAATGCTTGCTTAGATTAGATGACCTCTTAAGTCTCTTTTACATTTAAATCTATGATTCTATGATTTGATGAACTGGAAAACCATACTCTTAATACTTCAGCCAGCTGACCAGAAAATATCTATCCACAGGAATTCTGATCTTTGATCTTGGTTTGTAAAATGAAACAGAAATATCTAGGACACTAGTAGCCTGAGGTCTGAAGAGCATATATAGTTTGCCACTGTGCTCCATCTCTTGGGTTCCAAATAATTGCTCTAGGATGTGTTATCTGTTTGTGTGTGTGTGTGTGTGTGTGTGTGTGTGTGTGTGTGTGTGTGTGTGTCTGAGAGAGAGAGAGAGAGAGAGAGAGAGAACATGCTTCCAAGCTTCTTTACTACAACTTAAGTCCAATGAAGACAGAGATTTAAAAATATGAACTTCTACATACAACAGATAAATATGGCTCATCTGACAAAAGTCCATCATCTTCACTCTCAGTTGGTAAGCTTTTCTGAGGTGTCCCTAGTCACTGGGGGTCAAGTAGCAGAGTTTCCTATGTTCTCTCACCAAGGTGCCAAGGCATGTCTGTCTCCATTGGAGTTTAACTTCAAAGTGCTATACCACATATCCTCACTAAGTTGATGGGGAACTCATCAGGTTGATCAGCTACTCCCCCCCCCCCCTTTCAGGACTACTTTTATGTTCATTACAAAACAAATAGTTAGAAAATTTGCCAGTGTTACTAATGCAATTAGAAATTTGTCATTTATTCCTATATGAAAAAAAAATTAAATCTGTTTATCTTGTGATCTAAATTAGTTTTTCATAAACAGAATCATTCTTGCTATAATTTTCTACAGAGGCAAATTAGCATCAAATGTCAGAGATAAAAGGAAAGTCAACATTAACCTGAAAGTGAATTAAATGCCACAGCAGTGACTCTTCAGTTTTTTGTCTTTTCATGACAAATATTCTGCCTTTGGATCTTGTTTTTGCTATGCTATCTTATTATTTTTTCTATGACCCAACAGGAATAGGAAAGCTAAAGAAGAAAATGATAAGATATTCAGCTAAGATTACCAGCACTTATTAAATACCTAGTTATATGTAAGGTATTTATACACTGGGAATACAAAGAAACAAATATTCATTACCACCAAGAAGCTGACTTTACCAAAAAAAAATACAGAGTAATTAGAAGAGGCAGGCAATGAAGAAGGACTTCATCGAAGAGCTAGTATCTGAGCCAAGTCTTGAAAACAATTACAAATGCTTAGAGGCAGAGATGGGAGGGGATTCATTCAGACGTGGAGGATAGCATAGGAGAAAACAGGGGAGAGGAGATGGAATGTCAGTTTTGGAGTATTATAATAATAGGACAATATGACTGGAGTGAAGAATGCTTGAGGAGGTGTGATAAGAAATAAAACTGAAAAATGAGACCAGAGCTGTAGCAGGATTGTATTTTATTTAGGGGCAGATGATAGAGAACCATTGAACGTGAGAGTAATCCATAGTCAGACTTGTTTTTTTAAGAATTTTAATTTAGTAATAGTTTGCAGGATAGATGAGAATGGGAGACTAGAAGGAGGAAGACTAATTAGGAAACTATTGTGAAGAAGAGAGGTAATATTGCCCTAAAACTAGACTAATGGTAGTATATATGGGAAGAAAAGGCAATTCATTCAAAGAATTTTTTTTAGTTTTTTTGCAAGGCAATGGGGTTAATGGGGTTAAGTGGACAGCTCCTGGAAGAGAAATTGACTAAAAAGGGTGAAAGACATAGAAAACATGCCCAAAAGTGAAAAAAAAGGCATTTTGTATCAAGGTTCCTCAGATAAATTTAAGATGAAAGAAGAAATAATAGAAATGCCTCTATAACCTTTGCCAAAAATCTGTTCCATGATTTTATTTCAATATGGATCTGGAGTAGTTGTCTATAAAGTCATTGGTTTCTTTGCTTTCACAATTTTTGTTGTTGCTGTTCTCTGTTTCTAATAAGTTCTTTATTAACCCTTTTACATCTAGCATCATATGCTATAAAAGCTGAGATTAATAGCTTGGCTTGAGGCAAGTTTAGCAAAAAAATTTCCAAGTTATTTTTTTGGGGGGAGAGAAAACAACCTGGAGAACCCAGAAATATAATAAAATAACCACATAAATGTAATATAATAACATAATATGATACAATCCATGTATGTATATAGGTATATTACATGAGCCTATATGCATATATACATGTATATGTATAGGTTAAGAATTATGAGAAATCCTCTAGTCCAATATATTCAATTTACAAATGAGGAAACTGAAACCCAAAGACATTAAGGTTCTTATCAAAGGCCACACAATTAGCAATATATGTAGAAGAGTTTAGATTTGAACCTTTAAATCTAGAGATTTTTTTCAATGTACCCCCCAAAAAATCAAAATTGAGGAAAGGAGTCAAGGTTTGTTTAGAAAAATAGAATTTCATCATGGTATGAAAAATTTAGATTTTCAAAAAAGGTAAACATAAAAAATTAAAATGTTACCAGAAAATAACATGAAAAATTAATCTGATTTAAGACATTAACTTTTTTTCACTGAAGTACTTAAAAATTATCAAGATAGATACTTAGGTTTCATAATATTTTGAAAATTATATACCATATCACTAGGATAAAAACAACAGATGGTTAAAAATAGTTGCAGCATATTCAAGAGATATGGATATAAAGATTAAACAATCAATTGTCCTTATGTTCAACAAATGTATGAGCTACTTGGGAAATTTTATTTTGAGGAAATTGCATCTTAGAGAATTTTAATGACTTGTCCAATATTAAATAGTGTCAGAATCAGGATTCCAAATCCATGTCTTCCCTAAATCCAGTGTTATTCCTACTGAACCATCCTGCTAAAAATTTGACATCCAGTGTACCATAAAAAGAAAAATGTCCGAAGGTGATCCTCAATCACAATATCAAATAATAGAATGACAACTTAAGACAAGAAAATATATGAATCACAAATAATTGCCTGAATAATAAAAATAAAAATAGAAATTAAAACTACACTGGAGTATGCCACCCATGCCTACTAGTTTGACAAAGATTTAACTCGCAATTCTTATTTCTAGGGGCATTTAAACCCAATCCAAAGAATTTATTAAGTGCCTATGAAGCACCAGTCATTATGTTGAATGCTAGGGATACAGTTAATAAAAAGAAAGACAGTTCCTGTCCTCAAAGAGCTTATAAACTAAAGGGAGAGACAATACAGACAAGTAGGCAGGAAAGCAGGTAGGGAGGGAGCATACTGGAAAGTACCCAGCTTTGGAGGTGGGGAAGTATCTTGCTCATGACTTTGAAAGCAGATGGAACAGCAAATCCAAAGTGGAATATTGTATGATGAGAGGTTGCTGTGGTTGTCCAGAAAAGTGAGTGGAACTTGGTCATATTCTAACCTATATCCTTATGGAATTTGGGGGAACCAAGCCCTAGGATAAAAGTTGGGGCCATTGGACCTATTAGATCATAGCATTGCCATTTAAATTGAGCTGGCAGAGGACCACAGGAGAAAGGGAATCAGTGTGCAAACTTCACCTTCTTCTGGAGGAAATAAATATATGCTTCCTGTCATGTTGTTGGGCTGTGCCCATGCTATTTAGAGCTGTGAAAATTAAAAAAAAAATAAGTACAAATGGCAAAATTAAGTAACAGGGATGTGAGGAAATATGTACATTTATATGCTGCTGACTCAAATTGATATAATCTATTTGGAGGCCAATCTGGAAATATAGGCTAAATATTTCTACAAATACCATATCCTTTGAACAGCAATCCCAACATTAAGAGACTCTGCTTTTAAGTTGTTAGGTATGTAAGAAAGAAAAAAGAATACATGAAACTATTTCTAACTATATTATATACATATAATATAAATATGTGTGAAAATAATAAATATTTATTATAAATAATGTAGTTATTCTACATACATGTAATAATAAAAATCTATTGATAACTGGCACATTGCATATTATTCCTTTCTGTATATGCTACAGCCCAACACATGGAACATTCCATGTACTATTCTGTTTTTTTTTGTTTTGTTTTTCCAAGTCAATGGAGTTAAGTGACTTGCCCAAGGTCACATAACTAGATAATTATTAAGTGTCTGAGGTCAGATTTGAACTCAGATTCTCCTGATTCCAGGACCATTGCTCTATCCACTGTACCACCTAGCTGCCTCACCATCTATTCTGGGAGATACTCATTTACTCTCTCTCCTCCACCTCTTTGAATTCTTATTTTCCTTTCAAAGCTCAACTCAAGAGTCATTTTTCTTGTATTTATTCTGAAGTTACCTATATATCTGATGAGTCATAAGTAACTTGAGGCCAGGGACTGCTTAATTTTTTTCATTATAACCTTAGCACCTAGAAGACATTTAATAAATGTTAGGTAACTGCTTAGTCATTCTGCATAGTAGACCTTGTCTTTCCAGTTATTGAATAAAGACTTTAGGATAAAAGTGTGGTTTCTTTAAGTACCACACAATACTTGGTTGCCTTGGCAATGGATTATTTTTTTGAGTACTTTAACCACTTTTGTTTTAGAATTTTCAGAACATAATTCTAAATTTTCATTTTTTCTGTCTTACACAAGTCATATCCAGTCTCTGTAACTCTGCTATAATTTGACTCTTAGCTTCTCCAACCTAATAATGATGTCCACTTTTAAGACCTAAGCCAGCAGTCCTTAGCCTTCAGAATTCTTTCATGTGACATATTTGCATGTTGCCTGAGATTTAACCCAAATGAGTAATTCTAATAGTAAGAATTTTCAGCACTACATCAGTCTGGGTTGAGGCTCAGTTGTTCTTTCAAACAACTCTCTAAAAGGTACCTTTGCCTACTCTGCCTTCCTTCAAGGACAACCCTGTTAGATGTTTCCTGATTTTGATAAAGTCCAGTCCCAGTCATGTCTTGGGTGGTTTACAGCAAAAGGTACCAGATTTCTCCCTCTTTCTCTCCTGACAAGCAAGAAAGGAACTGTCAGATCTTGGGAGAAAAATGCCAGATCTGACACTGTGTGATCCTATCTGAATTAAGTTATTTTTACTTTGTATTCAATTGATCAAATCTTTATGGTGCTTTTTTTCCCCCTCCTCCTATGGTGAAAATAATTCTCTAAAGGAAGAAATAGACCTTCATATCTAATTATCTCTCTGAAATAAAGGTCTGTACCTCACTCAGGAATTTAAGGAGATATTCCCTCTTCATTCTCTTTTTTCTAGTTCTCTGCATTAACTTTCTTATTCAACTTCAATGAGATATTTAATACTTAGTGTTGATAAGGTTAGTCTCTTGAGTCTTAAATGAGTGGTTCAAAATGACACATTACACGTGTTTGGAACTGGGAAATATTATGTGTTGGTGGATTGTAATTCACTCAGGAGAAATATAATTTGCAGGAAGCTGTAAAGGACTTTATGAGGGACTATTTCTCTTAGATTCCAGGAAATTGTGAGTCCCACTGTGGATTTTTATGTGCCTGAAAATGACTTAGGGAAAAAAATGTCTCTGATGACTCAGTGTTGGAGGAGTTACACTTAGAAAGCCCAGGACATTTCCATTCCCCAATCTGGGATTTGATACTTTCCAGAGAAAAGCTGTATATGTTCTTCAGAGTAGTTGGGGGAATTCATGAGCAATTACAGTTCTGTGGTTTTTCCATTGAAAAAGTGCTATACCACTAAAGGAAATTGTTGAACTCATAGGAAAGCTCTACCCAACAGAAGAAAATGGCACTCATCCCCTTTATAGATTTGCCATATTTTGTAACAAAATGCAGTCAGTTCTTAATTAGGAGAAAGACTTTGAGCTAGGTCCATGCTTACATTATCTTATCTAAAGGGAGAGTGTTGGATGGTGGAAAGTACCCTAATTTTGCAACCTGAGTATACTTCTTGAGAACTCTGAGCTTCAATTTCCTCATAAGATGAGAGGGAATTGGTTCTAGATGAAGATCTAAGATACCACTAACTCCATACCTATTATCCTAGGAAATATAGAAAGAGGGACAAACAGAAAATTATTGTCCTGGGGAATGATTCTGTGTGGGGACTGAGACAAAAGGAGAAACTATGCAAACAAAAAAAATCTCATATCAGCAGAGTTTTATTGGTACTGTTTCTCTAAGTACAATAAACCTTATTGTAAAAGAACTTCCCCTTGTTCAGAGTTGTTGATATTATGATAGTCTTTGCAGTGCTTGTGAACTGGCAAGTTTGATTGCAAGTTTGATGGAGGCAGAGATGAAGATTTGCTCACCTTTGTGGCTCTCTGGCTCTCCAGCTCCTGGGAGGGAGTTTGCATATATAAGCACTCAGAAAGTATTGATTGCATATATGGCATGGTGTATTCATCCTGTGTTTCAAGGATTTTTGCAATTAGTAAGATGGCAGTAAGAACTTTGAGAGTGATTACCATCAGCAAATTCTATTTGTCAGCTCCTAAGAATATTGGATTAATTCCTAAATATCAAATACATTTTTTTGCAAGTGCAAAAGCACATTTTAAAGCCTACCATTTGTACAAGTTGAGTTGACTATTAGTTTTATGGTGAACAAAAAAATCCATTTGGCTTAGTTTTATACAATATCTGGAATATGGAACACTATTTTTCCCTTCTGTAAATATTATCTACAAATGCCGTCATTGCAAATATTTCTATCTTCTGGACCACAAAAGGGGAATGAGGTAGAAGAAATGAGAGTCCCTTAAATCTGTCCTCTTGAGACACAGTCAGATCATTATCCTTCTTTGGAATGAATCACACCTTCAAAGAGGAATATCTAGCCAGCTAACTTCTAGTTCCAGTGCTTAAAATACTTATATATTCTTGGTATAAAATCACATACAAAGACTGACTTATTTGCAAGTTGGTTAGTCAATCCAAAATTTGAAAGACCTTGCTCAGCTATAGAAAAAAAAGTTTTCATTCAAAAATGTTTTTAAAATGAGATTTTTTAGATTTTATAGGATATGTAGTGATTACTTTTTAGACACCTTTCCATTAGTTTTGCATGCAAAGAAGCCTTAGAAACCCAAGGACTTAAATGGACTTAACAAATTTTCCTTGTTCTAGGAGTAACCAAAATGTAGAGTTTTTGCAGAACTTGAGTTGGATGCCATCTTAGAGGCCTCTCAGTTCACCTATAGGTGGCAGAGAATGCATATTGCCAAAATGTTAAGTCTCCATTCTCCAGTGAAGACTCACCTAAAACAATCTATCCCTCCTTTCAAAATGCTCTGATTGTTAGGATATATGCCTGTTGCCAATGCAACATTCTCAGTGATAGCCTTTCAGATATTTGAAAAACAAACAAATCAATTCCCTTCTTCCCCAGTGCACTCACACAATACCTAACTAGTTTTCTCTTTTCTAGGTTAAACATTCCCAGTTTTTCAGCTAATCTTATCTTAATCTTAAGGTCCTTCAAAATCCTGGCTTGTGTCCAGCTTGCTGATGTTCTTCCAAACTCTGTCACCCTAAATTGAACCCCAAACTTCATAACAATATTAATAGCAATAATAATGATATTAGCTGGCTAGCATTTACATAACACTTTAAGATTTGCAAAGTGCTTTATAAATATTATCTCATTTGATTTTTGCAACAACCTTAGGAGGTTGGGGCTAATACTATCACCATTTTAGGGATGAATACATTGAGTTAGACAGAGAGTGATTTTCTTTTTTTAAAAAAAATTATTTATTTTAGGTAATAGGGTTAAGTGACTTGCCCAAGGCCACAGAGTTAGACAATTATTAAGTGTCTGAGGTTAGATTTGAACTCAGGACCTCCTGACTCCAGGGCTGGCACTCTATCCAGTGTGCCACCTAGTTGCTCCTGAAATTTTATCAGAATCAAACAGTAAGAAAATAAGGCCAGATTTGAGCTCAGTTCTTCTTGAACCCACCCAGGACCAGAGTTCTTTTCCAACCTAGAATTCAGAGAGAATTTCATACATACCTCTCATAATACAACCTAAAATCAAATGAGCAGTTATTGCTACATTATACTGTTGACTCATTGAATCTGAGCTTCACTAAAATTCCCGTGTCCTTTTCAGATAAACCACAGATGAATCTGTCCATCCCCCCCCCTTTATATTTGTCATACTTTTTGTTGCTTTTCCTTATTGAGTTTGGGAGAAATGGGGGAGAGTTAGCACAGTTTTCATTTCATAAAGAAAGTTTGATGCAAGTAATTTAGGGTAATCAGAGAAAATTTACTCAATGTAGGTGGCTTAACAGACATTCAAATTCAATTTTTTATGCTTGTTCCTAAGACCCTTCCTAGGAGTTGTACATCTGGATCATTCCTTACCCCTTAACTCAAACACTATTGGTACAGTCTAAGAAAACTCTGAACTTTCAATTCAGGACATATTCATTAAGCACCAAAGGAGGACAGGGAGGGTATGAAGAAAAATGATTATCCCTTGATATCTGAAATGCAGAAAACTTTTGGGGAATTTAGACTACAAAGGTAAGTTAGAGCTACATTGTAGAAGAACTGTAATACTAAACTCAAAATAAATGTCTTAACTGCTATAGCCTAGAAATTGGAGGACAAAGACAAGTTGATAGCAAATTTAGATGGTCTTGGTTATTCAGTGATTTTGCTTTGCATCCTTTGCTAAAGAATTCAAAATAAATTGTTAAATTATTTTTCCACTCCGAGTTCATAACATTTACAGTTTCATGAATCTGGAGTCAGGGAGACCTGGATTCAAATCTAGCCTTAGAAACTTGCCAGATGAGCAAATCACAATTTCTGTCTGCCTCAGTTTTCTCAGCTATAAAGCAGGGTTAATAAGAGCCTTTACCTCTCAGGGTTGTTGTGAAGATTAGTATTTTTGAAGTGTTCAATATGGTTTGACATGTAATAATTGGCTAATAAGTGTTTGTTTCCTCCTTTCCTCAAAAATATCCTTCCTTTCTTCCCAACTAATTGTACATATTTAAGATGAGACTATTCTTTATGTTCCCATTAGCATCAGAATATTTTTTTAAAGTTGGTTAGTCATAGAATGTATGTTCTCACTCAAAAAAACCACTTCCTGAATTATTCACTGATAACTATATCTTCTTGGTTTGAATAGAATAGGTTTCTCCTCTTCCTGAAATTTTATCACTTAGAAAACTTCCCTTCATTTTTGAATATAGATGTCATTAAATTGAAGTTTCAAAAAATGTGACAATTAGAGGAGAACCTATTCACATTTGTTCAATGGTATTGATGTTCCATTCTCCTCATTCCATAGGTTGGTTGCCACTACTATTTATCATTCTAAAGTAAGATAGGAAAGTGAAGGTCAGAGGATTAAGGAGATGACTATTATGGCAGAAAAGAAAGAGAATTGAATATGCAGTCAAAGGATCTGGGTTCAGAATGATTTTAACAAAGTCATTTTACTTATCTACATCTCATTTTCTTTATCTCTAAGATGAGGAAGTTGTAGGAGGTCTTCAGTGCATTTTATGTCCCGCATTTGGATAGGTACTATTTGGAGGTTATAATAAAGGTATACTGCTTCCTTCTACTATTTTGTGCCTGTTTGTTGTTAGTGCAAAGAAAATAAGTTGAGAAAAAGCTCATTTTTTAAGTATGAACAAAGGGAAAAAAACTCACTTCTGCTATATCTTGTTGCAATACACATTTAATTTATTCAAGTTATTATTTGGAAGTAATGAAGAGCTTTTAAAAAATTAAAGCATGATATTTCAGTCAAAATACTGATCTCAGACACCCTGAAATCCATTAATAGTATAGTTACATTTTGGCAACAATCTCAATGTTATGACATTTATTAAGCTTTGGTTTGGATTTTCCATTCAGTGAACCTGGGCCAAGTATTTGCTAGTCTCAAGCCCACTGATTCATAGACTTTTAAATCATGCTCTTTCCTTTGACTTAATAAGAGATACAACCAAAACTTTGTGTCTTTTTTCTGTCCTTTTGTGCTCTTTCTTATTCTGGGCTCTTCCTAGGAACAAAGGAGAACTATTAAATAATAGATAATAGCAATTGAATGAGCATTTCTAATGTTCTAAAAATCTTTAAGCCAGGATTTTTTTTAACCTGATACAAATACTCTCTCATGAGACTTACAGTTCTGAGGCAATTAGGTGATGCTTTAGTCAGGAGGACCTGAATCCAAATCCAATTTCTGACATTGAACTAGCTGTGTGGCCTTGGACAAATCACTTAACTTCTATTTACCTCATCTGTAAAATGAGGATAATAATAGCACAATAGCATCTGTTTCATAGGGTAATTGTGAGAATCAAATGAAATAATATTTATCTTTAAAGAAACTACACCTAGTAGTACCATATAAATCCTTATTCCTTACCCACACTAAGTACCTTATTCATAGTAAGTACATATAAACACTTACTCCCTCTCTCTTTTACTCCCCTTTGCAATTGGGGAAGAGTAGCAGATAAAAATTTAAAGGTGATAAGAGCTTATATTTACAAAAATAAATTTATATATTTTTAAATGTTATAAGTTTATAGGGAATACTCTTTCCTAGTAGTAAACAACCTCTCCACTAAGAGAAAGGGAAGTTATGTTTCACTATTTTTTTCTGGGTTCATTATTGGTCATTAAGCTGCTCAGAGATTCACTTCCTTCTGCTTAATATAAGGATTAAGTTATATTAGGGGCTAATTTTGTTAATATTCAGTGCATTTGCAATAAAATAAATTTTAAAGTTCATCTCTATTGTCCCAAATCCCTATGACAATGACAGTAAATTCAGATCATAAATCCTGCAAAATTGTTGGTCATATCAAGAATAACACAACCATTTAATACTAGACTGTTGTGAATTTGTAGTGCTAATTCATCTTATATGAATTTGTTCAGTGTTGTTCAATAATGTCATTCTTTGACATGAAATTGGCCTTTGGTGAGTGATCTTAACTGAAAAAAAAACACTGATTGTGATTTTTTTTTCAGTCTTAGAATTTCCTTAACTTATTTTCTTCTTTGTCTAAACACATGACCAGAGAAAAGATGGAAGCAAGTTTCTGGTTCCCTCTTTTACATGAAAATGTTCAAGGGTGTCTCCTCTCACCTTGATGACTGAATCACCGGTCTTCACATCTCAAATCACCATTCATTAACCTCCAGAGTAACTGATCATTGCTAATTGACAAGGTTTTTCTTTTTTCCTTCCTGTTAATGAATTCCATTTGTTCACAAGAGAATTTAGTGTCTGATTCCAAACAGTATGAATAACCTAGTGTGACTTAAGCTTCAGTCCCAAATGTGAATGCCTATTTTTAGTGTTGCTGCAATAGATTATTAAACCAAACTGTGAAAAATGTACAGAAAGTCAAATCCCCACTGTGGGGACAAAGCTGTCTCAAAATCTCTCTATTCTTGATTCTCAGACTGATGTTAGTTAGAATTAGGTTAGGGTACTTAAAATATGGTTTGGGAATAGAATGTGAAAGAGAAGCAGAGGCTGAAAAAAGGTAGATTTGAACATAATTTTTTCTTTTATTTTTTGTCATACATTCATATTTATTTTTTTTCTTGGATGAATTTAGAAAACAGTGTGAATCTGGTAAGTGATGACTGGTTGAAGTTAGAGAAAACTATCTCACTTCCAAAGAACGTAAAGCTTTGCAAGGTGGTTTATCATTAATCCTTCCCACATCACTAGGAGGTAGGTTAAATAATTAGAGCAGCATATTTTACTGAAATTTCTCCCATTAGGGAAATGGGACTTCAGGAAAGGTTTTGCTTTTAGCCCTAGAGAACCAAGTCAGAAATAATTAAATGTCATGAGAAGCATTATATACAGTCTAATTTGTCTATCTAATAAAAAGGAAAAGCTAAGAAAAAGAAAAGGAACCTAAGTTGTCTACAATAAATAATGTTTTTTCACCTTCCCCAACAATGATACAAGTAGTGATGAGGATAGCTATCATTTTTATAGCATTGTAAGGTTTACAAAGTTATTTCTTCTATAGATTTGCATTCAGGAAATATTGTCATTTGATCCTTTCCAGATCCATGTGAGGTAACACTGTAGATGTTTGATAATAATAATTAATAATAATAATAATAATGATAATAACCTTAGCTGCATTGCTCCAAATCTGATTGATGGAGAGAGAATAAATCTAGATGGCATCAGAAATCCTCATGAATGAAAATAGCCTGCATTTCCCTAAAAATTTAAGTTTGCAAAAGAAACTTTATCACATTGGATCCATACAACAATCTTATGAGGGAGGTGCTATGATTATTCCTATTTTATAGATGAGGAAACTGTGGCAGAAGTGGTTAGGAGATTTATCCAAGATTACATGGGTAATAAGTATCTGGGACCGGATTTAAATTCAGATCTTCCTCTTCCCAAGTCTAACACTTCATCTAGTATACCATCTAGTTGCCTAAGTTTCTTAAACATATACAAATTTAAAAGATTTTTTAGGAATCATTTAGGGCTCTCCACCTAATTTTACAGATAAACATAGTCTAGAAAAGTTAATTGGTTTATCCAAAGTCACATATTTATTTACCTTCAAGGTCTTTAGGGAAAAGCAAATTTCATCCCATCTAGTACAAGAGGAAGGATGCTATCAGTTTTGTTATTTAAGTGAAAATATTTTAATTTTCTTGGATATTTGAGAACAAGATTAAATTTAATAAGCATTTACCATGTGTCTTCTTAAATCCCAGGCAGAAATATAAAATAAAACAACTCTTCCTTCATGAAATTTTCAGTAGAATAGGGAAGAGAAGAAAAAGAAATTTATACAAAAATCATATTTAAAGACAAAATGTAATAAGTTGAAAGAGAGTGGTGCTAGGTGCACAGTGGATAGAGCACCAGCCCTGGAGTCAAGAATACCTGAGTTCAAATCCAGCTTCAGACACTTAATAATTGCCTAGCTGTGTGGCCTTGGGCAAGCCACTTAACCCCATTGCCTTGCAAAAAAACCAAAAAAAATAGTTTAAAGAGAGGCATAGGCAACATTTAGTGAAAATATGAAAAGAAAAGAGGTACCTACAGTAAATTAGGAGACAAAGATTAGTATGGACAGGGAAGAGAATGAGCATTTATATATGCACTGTGCTAAGCATGTATTATAGATATGATCTCAATTGATCCCTTTATAGAAAAGATGACATTAAGATTGAACAGTGAGGCAGGAGGAAATGTAGGTGGCAATGCAAGGATGGTTAATTTTTTTCTTTTTTTGCATAGTGGGGTAGCTTGAATAAAGGCCAAGATGAGAGAATGCAGAGTTAAGAATGGAGAATGGAGAGTAGTCTGGATTGGTTGGAATTTAGATTATATAAAGTAGAATTATATAAATCAAGGCTAGAAAAAGACTTTGCAAGAACCCCTGGAATTAAAATAGATTTGTGGAAATAGTTTTCTATGTTTTATAAGAAGCTCATATATTCTTGATTACTGAAAATTAGATATAGTTCAAAATCTTATCATAATTTTAATTAATACATTCATCTACAAATATTTTAAGTACTTACTCTGATACAAATCAAAAATATAAAGAAAGGTAAAAGTAGTCCATTCCTTCAAGATGCATACATTCCAATGGGGATGACAGCTAATAAATAAAAAAATGATATGCAAGACATATACTAAGTAGATGAGAGGTTGCCCTAAGAAGAGAAAACTTTTTTCCTCTTTTTATGAAAGATTTTATTTGAGTTTTATAATTTTTCCCCCATCTTACTTCTCTCCCCCCCCACAGAAAGCAATCTGTCAGTCTTTACTTTGTTTTCATGTTGTACATTGATCCAAATTGAATGTGATGAGAGAGAAATCACATCCTTAAGGAAGAAACAAAAAGTATAAGAGATAACAAGATCAGACAATAAAATATCTGTTTTGTTCCCCTAAATTAAAAGGAATAGTCCTTGAACTTTGTTCAAACTCCACAGCTCTTTATCTAGATACAGATGGTATTCTTCATTGCAGACAACCCAAAATTGTCCCTGTTTGTTGTACTCATGGAACAAACAAGTCCATCAAGGTTGAACATCACTCCCATGTTGCTGTTAGGGTATACAGTGTTTTTCTGGTTCTGCTCATCTCACTCAGCATCAGTTCATGCAGACCCCTCCAGGCTTCCCTGAATTCCTCTCCCTCCTGGTTTCTAATAGAATAATAGTATTCCATGACATACATATACCACAGTTTTCTAAGCCATTCCCCAATTGAAGGACATTTACTTGATTTCCAGTTCTCTGCCACCACAAACAGGGTTGCTATGAATATTTTTGTATAAGTGATGTTCTAAGAAGAGAAAACTCTTAACTGTTAAGGGAATGGGAAAGGTTTCCGACAGAAGGTGTGGAATGATTTGTAATGGAAGTTAGGGATGTTAAGAGATAGAAATAAAGACATAGAGTATTCAAGGCATGAGAAACAGCCAGTGGGATATGAAAGATAAAGAACCTAAAATGACAGCTGAATAAACTTGACATCAAATGAATATAATATTCCTTTTGTGTATGTGTTACCACTGGTTAACCAAATTACATTGAATCAGACAGAAAGGATTCCTGTAAATAGTTTTCTGTTGCAGTCTCTGTATTTGAAATGTCATCAAAATACTGCACTGTTTTTTTATCCTTTGAAGTTGTACCTATGATTATTGGTTAATGAGATTTCATGGCAAGTTATGTCGAACAAAGAGGTAAACATGCATTTTTATAAGGTAGCTAATAGGTTTTGCAAATATTATATGAAACATAATGGTTATATGAGTGGATAAAAGGGGACATCTACCCACGAGATTTTATGGGGGAAGAAGTAGCCTATAGGAATGGTTTCTGGGATTTTTGTCACTCAAGAGTACTTGTGTAAGCAGTGATGTTAGTTATTTTTTTTTATTGTATCTTTACAACAGACTAAGGGAGGCTATGAAATCTTTTCTTTGCTAAATTAGAACTTTCACTATAATAAAAATGTGTAGTTAAATCCAACCTCCATAATGCTGTTTATTTCACCATCTATAAAATGTGTAGAGTTGATCCTAAATAGCCTCTAGAGTCCTTCCCAGCTCAATTTTTTCCCCTAAATGTTAATTGTCCATGTAGGGACTAACCTATAGGGTTGTTGTTAATGTCAAATTGAGAATTTATTGGCAATATTATTTCATAATATGTAACTTGGAAACTTTTATCAACATCTATAAAAGTATTAAGTTAACAATTATTTCTTGGTTTTCATTCTTACAAACTTGTAAGATAGAAAACATGGATGTTATCTTCATTTTATAGAAGAGGAAAAATGAAGTTCAGAGAGTTGAACAGATTTACCCATGATCACACATTTTGTAAATAAGAGATCTGAAACATGAACAATGTCTTCTATTCCACTGTTCTACACTGTCAATCAATCAGTTATCATTTATTAGACAGTCTGTGTTAACAAAGAAACCCTGGTATTGCAAAGAAAGGTTACAAACTTTCTCTACCCTAAGTAGCTCATATTCTTTTTTTTTGAAAAGGTAATAGGATTAAGACACTTGCCCAAGATCATCACCCAGCTAGGTAATTATTAAATGTCTGAGGCTGGATTTGAACTCAGGTCTTTCTGACTGTAGGGCTAGTGCTCTAACCACTGTGCAACTTAACTGCTCCAGTAGCTCTTTTTCTAATGGAGATGGCGTGTAAATAACTAGATACATAAAATATATATAAACAATAAATTCAAAGTAATCCCAGAGTCTTAGCACTGTAAGGGAAACAAATTTGGAGAGGTGTCCTGCAAGAGCAAGAATTTAAACTGAGCTTTGAAAGAAGTCATAAAAACTAACAGGTAGAAGTGAAAAGAGAAAGAGAGTATGCATGCCAGCCATGAGTTAAAATGAATGGGAGAGACATGGAAATGAGAGATGCATTATCATATGAGGAAAGTTATCAAGATCACTGTAACTTCATCAGTAGATGTTTGAAGGTGAGGAAAACATAAGAAGATTGGAAAGGTAGAAAGACAATAAATTGAGAAGAGCTATAAATGCCAAACAGAGGAATTTTTATTTGATTTTTCTAAAAAAATTAGATTTATCTAATTAGAAACCACAGGAATCTCATTAGAACAGGGAAGTGATATGGTCGAACCAGTGCTTTAGGAAAATCATTTTGACACCTGGGTAAAAAATGAGTTGGTCTAGGGAGGGAGTTGAGGCAGGGTCAACAATTTGAAGACTATTGTACTAGACCAGGCCCAAGTTGATGGAGAACTGCATTAGGGCAGTAGTTGTTTGAGTAGAGAGAAAGATGTTGTGATGGAAGAAATGATCTGGTTTTATAACAGATTGTTTTTCTGAGATCAATGAGAATAATGGATCAAGGATGACAACAAGGTTGTGAGTCTGAGGGATTAGAAAGTTGGTAGTGCTCTAGATGTATTGAGTTTGAGAGGTATATAGGACATTTAATTTGAGATAATCAAGTGTTAGTTGATACTATAACATTAGAAGACTCTGATACATTAGGGCTGAACAAATGGGTCTAGAAGTAGAGGGAGAAGGATAAAATTATTCCCAGGAAAGAGCCTTGGAAGTTAGGCAAAATAACCTGGATAAAGATCCAGTGAAGGAGACTGAGGAGTATTTAGACATGAAGGAGGAAAATCAGGAGTGGGTAGTGTTATGAAAGCCTAAAGAAGACACAGTATATAGTCAAAGAAGGTGATTGATAACACCAGAGATTGCAGAGTTCAAGAAAAAGGAGGTTTAAGAAAAGGCCAGTAGATTTGGTGAGTAAGAGATCATCATAACTTTGGAGAGAGTACATTTACTGGAATGATTATGAGGAAAGCAAGATTACAGAGGGCTAATAATTGAATAAGAGGAGAATGAAAGCTGAAATTGTGATTTGATGTGATTTGATCAAGAGAGAGTTTTTAAAAAGATATAAATATATGTAGGCAGCAAGGAATAGTCAAATTACAGAGAATGAAGATTAGCAGAATAGTAGGAATAATAATAGGAAGAATTTGCTGGACAAGATGGGATGGATGGAAAATATGTGTTTTGGTCTTTTCAAGGATAAGGGCTATCTTCTGCTATGAGAAAAAATATAAAGAGGAGTAAGTGAGATGAGAAGAGAAAGAGGAGAGGAGAAAGAAGAGTTCTTGGCTAATGCCTTTTTTGGGGATGAGGTCCATAAATGAGTATGGGGAGAGGTAACTTGAGAGGCTTGAGGAAGGATGGAATCTCCACTGTGGTGAGTGGGAGATTAGGGAGCTATAAAAGTATTGCCTTGCTGCAGAGTGCCCTGTTGAAATTTTGAAATTTAAATTCATATGAATTCAGTCATTACAGTTTGATTTTCTCCAGCTTCATTTAATAGCATGTGATTAGGAGCAAAGATGATTGATGGTAGAAGTAGTCCAAGATTAGGAACTGGGAAGACTTGATTTGTTGTCAAGAAGTTAAGGTATTCAAGTGTGGAGGATAGTGAGAGCCAAACTGGCTTACCCAGGAGTCAAGATAGGGGAGGGAGAACAGGGTAGCACTTCAGAGGTGATGAGTTGGGGAAGAACTGAGGAGTGAAGATACTGGAGGTTATGGTAAGGATAAAAACCATGGTTGGGGCTCTAAAGCGGAGAAGATGATGAAATGACATGTTTTAATTGGATAAAGAAACTTCAGAGTTTGTTGATAATTTTCAAAAGGTTTCATAGAATAAAGCACCTCATTGTTGTTAGTTGTTCTTCAATGGTGTCTGAGCTTTGTAACCCCTCTTGGGGATTTTTTGGTAAGGATTCTATAGTGATTTGCCATTTCCTCCTCCATTTCATTTTATACATGAGGAAACTGGGATGAACAGGGTTAAGTGACAAGTATCTTAGGTCAGATTTGAACTCAGGAGAATGAGTATTCTTGACTCTAGGTCTGGTGCTCTATCTACTGTGCCATCTGGCTACCCACTCATAATGCATGATTCTTTTCTTATTCTGCTATCTCTACCAGCTTTGGAGAAGAAAATGCATGCCCAATAAAGCTCTAATGGTTTTGAAGGTAATATTTAAGCTGACTACAAAGTGTTTAAGTTTCATTTACCTAAGAGGTTTTCTTTGACCTTGGATCAAGTGAAGGATCATGTTATATCACAGTTTTTTGATGGGGGAATTTCCAAATTTTTACATGAAATTAAATTGAGACTTGGAGAGAAAAACAGAAACTTTTTGAAGTCAGGGTGAAATCCTTCTAAGTATTGAAAAGAACAATGACCCAATGTCACCATCATTGCCTCCAGCACTGCTTTAAATCATTCTTCCTTTTCTCTGCCTTTTGGTGCTCTTTGAATCATTCAGTTACACAGCCCATTCATTTAACTACATAGCAGTCCTGCAACCAGTAGTGATTTATTGGGTGACATTAGCTGTGCTGTTATTTAGCTGTGGTTTTGTATTCCGTAGAGGGGATGTATAAGAGACAACCCATTCCCTCCTGGAGGTTACAACTGTTCTTTTTCCTTCATAATTCTATTCTTCCTTCACATTGTCACCTGCATGATATATATATATATATATATATATATATATATATATATATATATATATATATATATATATTAAATATGTGTGTGTATGTAAATCTGATCCATGTAGGCTTATTTTTGAACCTGTTAGGCCACAAAATCAAATAGACTTCAGATTCCTTTGCCTAGAAGGAAAGAACTTTACTACCTGGGACCTATCCAAGTTTTCTAGTTTTATTTCAAAATACTTTTGAGTCCTGTGTTATGGCCAGATTGATCTCTATCATCCTTATTTCCTCTGTGTGTTTATGTGTATTTATTAAATTTGTTGAATATGCATAGATATATAGATCTCTCTGTTTATATATACTTCTTACATCTATAGAAACATACAAGCACAAATATACTATATATGAATATATGTATATATAGATACATAAATATATGTACATACACACACACACACACACACACACACACACACACACACACCCCATAGGACAACTAGGTGGTGGAGTATCTAAGACTGGATAGAGCACCCGTCTTAGAGTCAGGAGGACCTAAATTAAAATTTGATCTTAGACATTTGACATTTACTAACTGTGAGACTTTGGGCAAATCACTTAACTCTGACTAACTTGAATTCAGTGCCTTCTCCAGTCATCCTGATCCATATCTGGCTGGGTCACTGCACTCAGATGGCTCTGGAGGAGAAAGTAACACTGGTGGCTTAGCAAGCCCCCCCCACCCCACCCCAATCCAATTGTTATGACATCATCTCCCTGATGTCATGGTCTTCCCTAAGAATGAAGGAAAAATATCATCTTCATCATCCTCATCCTCCTCCTCCTCCTCATCATCATCTACAACATATATACCTATATATATCATATACTCTGTGTGAAGAGAACAATGACTCACAAACACACTTTATGTTTGCCTGTTTTTAGAATTGTATTTCACCTTTCTGTTTCTGTATTGAAAGTATTTCTTCTTTCTTCTCTACCTTCATTTGTTCATTTTATGCCTTATTCAAATGCTACCCCTTCATGAAGCTTTCCCTAATCAATCTTTTCAATAATGACTGCTCCCTCACACTGTAAATGAAATGTTATAGATCTTTGTTGCATTTATTATATAATATTATGTAAAGGAGCTATCTGATAACACACACTTGAGATGGAATATGATATTGTGATTAGAGAACTGGCTTTGAGGTCAGGAAAATGCATTTAAATTCTTTTTACATAGTCTATGTAATTCTGGGAAAGTTGCTTAACTTCTAAGGCCCCCCCCCCCAACATAGTAGGATAGGTATAGATCTGTATTGGTAAAAGAAGTTTACTAAATGTCATTGTCCATGCCCATGAAATCATTGTGTAGCTTATTTTCCCTTTCCAGACCATAAGATACTTGAGTAATCATACCTTATCTAACCATTATCTCCTTCCCAAAGACTAGCACAATACTCTGTGCTCAATAAATGCCTAATATACGTCTGTTTGAATGAATATGTACCTATACACAATTCATCTTTACACACACACACACACACACACACACACACACACACACAAACAAACAAACATACGAGTACAAATGAATGATACAAGCACTGAAGAATAGAATCTGAGAGATGGCTAGGACTTGAGACATCTTCTAATCTGATCTTTCCAAAAGATAAATACCTTCTTTAATAAGTGAAGGAAATGAAATGAATAAACCAAGAACTTTAAGCTAGCAGTAGACAGAAAAGGTTTCATGGGAGATGAGATTTAAACTGGATTTTGAAGATATAGTAATAGTAAGATTTGGAAAAGGCACAGAGAAGATCAAAGCTTTACCAGGGGCATGGAGGTAGGAATGATCTTGGAGTATGAGGAATGTGAAGAGCTCTAGATAAAATAAAATAGTTTCTGTTGAAGCATTGTGGGAGATAGTACTGGATTAAAAATCTGGAAGCTGAAGGGGTGAGTTTTGGGGAAAATTGATGATGATGAATTTAATCATGATATATTAGAGGTGAGAGCAACACATCCAGGGAGCTAACTGGCAGTTTGGAATATATACATACATACATACATATATACATATATATATATATATATGTATATATATATATATATATATATATTAGAATAATAAAGACTAAAGAAAGAGATTTTAAAGTGAGAGTACAAATACTAGTTGATGAGTTATTTGGAAACTGCTTTGGATCTGGAGTCAGGAAGATATGATTTCAAATCCAGCCACTTACAAGCTGTATGACCCTGGGCTCTGTTTTCCTTAGTTTCTTTATCCATAAAATGAAGATAGAAATAGTACCTACCTTCCAGTGTTATGATGAGGATCAGATGTGATAATAATATTAAAACATTTAGCACAGTGACTAGCACAAAAGGAAGCCCTATATAAATGTCAGTTCTCATCATTATTATTATCTAACAATATAAGAGTTTAGAAAAGTTGTTTTAGGCCTTTTCTTGCTTTCTGTTTTTTTTTTTTTGACATGCTTTTTATTTAGTATTTGTTTCCTTTTTTCCCTGGGTGGATAACACAGTAATTTCAGTAATTTTTCGGTAATTTTTTGATTTCAATAATAATAGATGTTCAAATAGTATTTGAAAGGATTTTTTAGTTGTTTGCTTACATTATTTTATTTAAACCTTTGTAAAATTCCATAAAGTAAGTATTGCAGATATTATTGGCCCACATTTTACAGATGAGGAAATTGAGACTCTGAGAGATTAAATGATTTGCCTTCAGTTATAACAACTATTTTTTTTATATTAGGTGAAATTTCAACTTGACTATAAGCCTCAAACCATTGCTTCACCCTATGTCTTAGAGAATAATTCTGTTTACTGAAAATTATGAATAATACTCTTTCCTAATTGTTGCTGATGCTATTGGCATTTATTTCTTGGCCTTTAAAAAATTGCTCTTCTTATCAATAACCTTGAAGTAGTGTATTATGCCTTAGGATCTCTTTGTTTTTCCCCTTTCTCAGTCACCTATATTTAATATTAAATATAAACAAATAGGTACAGCTAGGAGGCTCAATGGGTAGAGTGCTTTGTGTAGAGTCAGGAAGATTCAAATTCCTTAGTTCAAATCTAGTCTTAGGCATTTAATAGCTATGTGACCCTGAGTAAGTCACTTAATCCTCTTTGCCTCAATTTTTTCATCTTTAAAATGAGGTGAAGAAGGAAATGGGAAACTATTTCAGTATCTTTGCCAAGAAAATCCCAAATGGCATCATGAAGTGTTGGCCATGACTGAAAAACAACTAAACAAAATAAATAAAAACAGTATTAAATGTTATCAGTTAAAGTAAATAATTTTGAACCTAATCATGAACAACATAGAACAATAGAGCCACACAGAGACAACAGTTAAAAAGCTAAATTGCTCTTACAAGAGGGAGAACAGATACCAACACAGAACAACAGTCTCAGTGTGAGGTCTCCATTGCCCTCAGGCAAGGGCAGCACCCAGTGGGGTAGCATCTGGATATGGAACTATGTAATGACTTTTATATTTTAGACAAGGGTCCAGAGCCTTCTCAGTGCTCAAATTTATATAGTGTAAGAAAAAGAACCAGCTGGCACCAATAGGAAACTGCTCTCTCATCCATAGTAAAGTCCAGTGAAATGAGGGTATTTTCAAAATTGCCTAATGTGGAAAAATGAGGCAAAGGGATGGTAGAAACTAATCCCCATTAGGCAAGGTGATAGAATGGAGAAGAATAATTCTAGCCTCTGGATTTATTAACCTTAACATAATATACATCCTATAGGACTGGGGTCATACCACTCAAATGCGTTTCACTTCATGGACTTTAGTAAAAGGTAATCCAGTACTCTGATATAATTTTTAACCTTAATACCCAAATTCAACATATAAAACAATGAATGGCAAAAAGTTTAAATGATATGACAATGTTGCCCTTGATGTAATAATATGCACGTGTATTTAAATGGGGGGAATGTGTTTACCATCAATTCATACCTAATGATAAACAAGAGAATCTCTTCAATTGATAGTTGGAAGCTTGGACTCTGAAAAACTTGTTTCCTCACCTCACCTCTAATGATCTTAAGTCTGAGAAATATTAAGGATATTTGCTTCATATATACATATTGTATTTATATATAATATGTATATATATATAGCTATCTATAGATATATCTATATAGATATAAAAATTTTATGTAAACATTTTAGTAGCATATGTGGAGGAAAAGTTAAGAAGGGTGAATGTATATTATTGTTGAAAGTTGAAGTAGCAGAACTTTTCCTCACCTAATTAAATAATACTTGTATTACTAACTCAAAGATTGAAGAATAATCTTTGTGAATTTAAACCTCATATAGAAATTGAGTGCTATCATTTTTCCAGACTTGAGTCTTCACAATGGAAGCAACTGTGTCATATATAAACACTCAATCCCCCCGCCCCCAACAATGATGAATTCTTAATGTAGTAGGCACATTTTTTTTTAATTTTTTGAATGGTTTGGTGTAACACCATTTAAAGTTAGGAAAACATATAACCTCAAAAAATGTTAATGTCATTTTGATTCATACATTGATTCCTTCTCTCCCCACCCCACTCCAAAATAAATCGGTTAAGTCTTTTTGAATTAGAATCAGTCTGAAATTGTGGTTATTGCTGCAGGAGGAGAATGAGTATTGGATTCTCTGGAAAGTTACATGACAATTGTTTTACATCTTACGTAGTTTCTAAGTCAGGTGCCACATCAATCAAGTAAAGTACCTACTTTGTACGAGATATATAGTAGGTGCTCCTTGGAATTCTTATTTGCTCAAAAATGCTGAAAGAAGATGTAGTCATTGTGTATGCTATTTTTGTTGCTTTTCAGCTGTTACTAACCACAATAACGGCACATCTCTCCAATGCCACATGTTTATTCCACACGACTCTATGAAGCATTAAGTTCGCAAACTTGCAGAATAGTCTGCTCATGCATGCCAAGGGAAGAAGGATCAAAAGCCCTGATCTGTTAACTAAGAAACAAGAACACCATGCTTTGCTATGTGGACTCTGCCAGATTTTGATCAATGTTCCAATCAGTTTTCTATTTTGGTCAAAAAAGTAACTTTTGCTATTCATAATAGACTCATTCTTTGGATACAGTGTTTAGAGAGTGGCTCTTGGAGTGTAGAAGACTCATCTTACTGAGTTCAAATCTGATGTTGTTCAATATGGACAAATCATTTATCCCTGTTTACCTCAATTTCCTCATCTATCAATTGAGATGGAGAAGAAAAGGACAAATCACTCCAGTATCTTTGACAAGAAAACCCAAAATGGGATCAGGAAGAGATGGACACAACTGAAAATGACTGGATGACAATGAAAAAAGTTCTTTTATGTTACTTTGTGAATGAGAGAAAAAAAAAACCTATAAGTATGTATTATACACCTCAGTTCTTTTAGTCTCCTTAAAACCTTCAGAAGGCAGATCTCTTACCATACTCCTAAGTATGAGTTCCCTTTGTTTCCTTTGGTACCTTAATAGATAGTGAGAATCCCACAAGTAGAGGACTTTAAGAAACAACTGGGTAGTTTTCTCTCTGAATGTATAAAAATTCCTACAACACTATACTGAGGGGTACCCTACTGAAGATTCTTCCTCAATCCTCTTGAAAAGAGAGATAACAGACCTTTTTCTACCCTAAGAGAAGCAATTTGTTATTTTGAAAGCTGTCTCTAACTATCCTTGCAGGCAAGAAAAAAAATAAAATATCTTATTTTCTTTATTGTTAGCCTTGCAGGGATAGGGAGAAGCAAAATAGCTTCTTTCTTTATGGTTGGCTTGACCATATCACAGCCCTCTCTCACTCTATTCCCCATCATTCAATAAACTGGTTCTTGTTACTGTTCTTTGGTTTTTAATTGTGTTTGACTCTTTGTGACCTTATTTGGGATTTTCTTGGCAGACGTCCTGGAGTGGTTTGCTATTTCTTTTTTCAGTTCAATTTATATATGATGAAACTGAGGCATGCATCAAATGACTTGCCCGCAGTCACAAAGATAGTAAGTGCTGAGACCAGATTTGAGCTTAAGAAGATGAGTCTTTCTGACTCCAGACCTACGGCTCCATTTACTGCATGCAAAGAACTCTATCTAGTCCACTATGGGTGCCAAATATCTTCCTGACTCCAGACCTGGTTCTTTGTGTACCGCCTAGCTATCCTAATAAACTCAGAGGCTCTCTATTTCCTTCAAATTCAACTATAAAATCATCCATTTGTCTTTCAAAGTCCTTTATAACCTGTCTTGGTTTCTCTGACTCTATCTCTGTCTTTTTATATCATTGTTTGAACATTCTCTCTTTATTTCCTTATAAACTTACTTAAAAGCAAGGACTTTTTGCATATTTTTGCCTTTTCTTTATTTCCAGAACTTAACAAAGTACCTAAAACATAGCAGATACTTAGTGAATGATAGGTGAATAATTTCTTTTTATTCTGAAGCAAATTATTCATGTGTTTGCTGCTTATCAGAAAGGTGTGATGATGTAAAATAATGTGCCAGAGGTGAAATCAAAGATACGGTTCCTCATGAGTTTCATTTTATATGTTTTGTCTCAAGTTCTCTAAGAGTCCTTTATTAATGAGAATACCCTTCCCCTCAAGACTGTTTCTCCCTTGTCTTCCCCTCTACATATTTTAGCTTACCTGCTTGTGCTGTCTTCCTCCTTAGAAAATAAGCTCTTTGAAGACAGGGACTGCCTTGCTTGACTGCATTGGTATCCTTAGCACTTAGCATGGTGCCTGGTCTGTAAGAAGGATGAATAAATGCTTTCTCTCTCTGTCTCTTCCTTTCTTCTCTCTTCTCTCTTCTCTCTTCTCTCTTCTCTCTTCTCTCTCTCTCTCTCTCTCTCTCTAATGGATAACACATGGGAAGAATTTTACCTGGTGGAATGAAAAAGCTATGATAAATCATTCTGATATCCTTGTAGGGTTATATAGAAAAAAGAAGCATTATCCATAGGTAACATTTAAAAATTACTCATCCACAAGGAAATTATGACCATGCTGTTCTCCACAACTGCTCTGAGGCAATAAGTTATTTGTTCTAGATGTTCTAGCACGTCTTTGGAGATACTTCATTTACAACTACTCTTTTCTGTTTTGCCTTTTGCAGAGAGTGAGTGAGAAGGTTGGAGGAGCAGAAGGAACCAAGTTAGATGATGACTTCAAAGAAATGGAAAGGGTAAGTGTTTGTTCTGTTGAAAATTTTTTGCCCTTCCTTGAGCTGTGTTGGAGAGAAAAGAATGGAATAATGGATCTTACTCTTTTCATAAGTGTGAGGAGCCACAGGTATCCTTAAGTACATTTATTATAGAATAATCTGTAAATATGTTGGCATTGTCACAAATTGTTTTTCTTTGAACTGATAATCTACTGATATTTTCACTTTGACCTTGAATGAAATGTCACATTAAGCATCAATAAGATAAACATAAAAGGGGAATTTCCAGTTATTTTTGGACTTGGGCTTTTTCAGTTTTCCTTCTCATGAATGGAATTATGAAGGAAGGGACACCAATCTCTTGTGGGTTTATAACAGCATATATCAGTGAAAGAACTGTAAAATCAGGAAGTTTGCACATTGAAGGTATTCTAAAGGATGAGAGAGAAAACAAGGCTATCTCCAAGAGATATTGGATTTGAAAAGTCCTTTTTGAAGTTTTTTCTTAGAGATTTTTGTAAAATCATCTGTTTGAAAGACCACCCAGTAATAATGAGTATCATGCTGATGACAAATTGATTAAAACTTAAACATTTGAAATAAAATATGACATGCCAAATGATCTTAATATCCAAGAATCTTAGAAACTATAAGTTCCTAACATGAAATATCAAGGAAGACAATGAAATGTTTATCATCATTGCTTCCCTCTCTGCTATTGTAGTCATCCTAAGGATGTTTTCAGTGACTCTACAGAAGGTGAACTTATAACCTCATTCTTTTATTCAGTTACAAAAAAGTAGCTATATTTTCCACTTCTGCAGTGATCCAGAATGTAAAATATAAAAGATAAATAACAGGAAAGAGACTTCTCCCTGGACCATTTCTATCTAGCTCTCTTTGAAAAGGTGAGATGATGATGATAGCATTTACAAAGTATTTTAAGGTTTGTAAATTACTTTATGTTCATTATCTCATCTGATTCTCACAACAACCCTATAAGGTAAGTGGCACAGCTATTACTCTCCCTATTTCATGGATGAGGAATGTGAGACAGTGGTGAAATAACTCGTCCAGAGTCACATGTTTGAGATTAGAGCAAAGATCTACCCAACTCTATCTTCAAGCGTTCTCTCCAGAATACCAGGCTGCCTCTCTGTGAGTCTCGCCACTCACAGTCTCTAATTTTGTCTTAGTCATATCTTTAGTAAAGAATTTGGAAAGTAATGGGGTCTGCTATCTTAAAATCTTGATGATGATGTAAATGCAAAACTGCAAAATATGACAGTGGTATTCTTGATAAAGGTTATGTTTAAAACCCTGTGACCTTATTTTGGTTAATAACATTTCTAAAGAAACAAGTCATAAATTACACTGATAACCAATTGTGAATATTGCAATATTAACCAGTTAGGAGGATTTGTAGTTACTGTATCAAAACAATATATATATATATATATATATATATATATATATATATATATATATACTCAATTTTTTAAAAATTGTAATAGGTCAAAGTTTCCTTTCAAATATTAATGTTGACTATGGACCCTTGAGATCAGGATGTTATAAGGAATTCAGGCATGAAGAGTCAAAGGTGTCAACCCTAAGCTAAAATGTAATTGGAAAATAATTATCAAAATAAATGTAAATGCATAAAACACAAACAACTTTAATTTTTAAAAATGTCAATATATGATCTGTAGAGATCCTAATGTGTAAATTAGTTACCACCAATTCTACTAAAATTTGATATCATTGGACTAGGAAATTCTTTGGGGAGCTATGGGGTATTTCTAGATAGAATTGGAAGAGAGCAAAATCAACTGACATACGATATAGGAAAATATGTACTAGACTAGAAAATATATAGACAAAACCTACTAAAGTTGTCTAATAAAAAAAGGAAAACTTAGAATATTAAAGATGTGTTGTCCATGGAAAGCCAGAATTCTTAAGACATCAAACAGTTGAATACTAGTTAATATACCCTATTTCCCCGTGTATAAGATGCTCCCATGTGTAAGACATACCTTAATTTTGGGTCCTGAAATTAGAAAAAAAATGTATTAAATAAAGTTATTGAACTCAAGTTTTATTCATCATGAAATTCAAGGACTTGGGGCAGCTAGGTGGCACAGTGGATGAAGCACCAGCTCTGGAGTCAGGAGTACCTGGGTTCAAATCTGGTCTCAGACACTTAATAATGACCTAGCTGTGTGGCCTTGGGCAAGCCACTTAACCCCATTTGCCTTGGAAAAAACCTAAAAAATATATATATAAAGAAATTCAAGGACTTTCTGCTCACAACTTTCAGGCATCTTTTGGGTAACTCTGGTACATGGACACATGCTTAGTCCATTCTGATTCATGAACCTGAAGTACTAATTGTGACCTCCCTTGAAATCAGTCACTTTTTTTCATCAACAATTCTTCTGGCCTCATGCTGAATCATCTTTGTGGACACAGGAATTCCAATGGCCCTTTGCTTTTCAATCCATTTCTTCAATCCCTTCTCAAAATCAGGTCTTTTTGCTACCTTGCCTTTCATGGCCTTCTGCTGGGCCTTTTTCAATAGGGTTTCCTCTTCCTGTAGGCAGTCTTGGTTATTCTCAATTGGAACACAACCATACTTATGTTCAGCTGCATGATTTGCATTCACTTTTGCAAACTGGATCACTTTAAATTTGAATTCAGCACTGTATAAAAATCTTTTCTGAGCTATTTTTGGGTAGAATGTGGCAAAACGTACCCTAATATATTAGTAACAAATGTGAAACAATGAGCGCAAAGACAACAGGCATGAAAAAATGGGATATGCAAGTAAAAAAATCTACAACCACTGTATAAGACACTCCCAGTTTTTAGAAGCCAAATTTTTCTAAAAAGGATGTATCTCATACATAGGGAAATAGGGTAGTAAAATTTTGATTCACAATCCATGAACAACAAGCAATTATTAAGTGCCTCCTATGTTTCTACTAGACACTAGGAATAGAGACACAAAAATTTGGGCAGTTCTTGTCCTCAAGTAATGTATGCTTTATTGTTGAAAGGAATGCATCCATATTCCAAAACAGAGAAGTCTCCATTGGTCTTGGTTTATTTTAGACATCAGAAGTTGGACTAATAATGATAACTCTACTTAGAGGAAAGTAGATCATATTAACCAAGGAATGAATTCTTTCTGACTAAGAGCTAAAGGCTACATACAGTGGTTTAAATTTGTAGTAGATTTAATCAAGAAAATAGAGATACAAAATAAACCCACTACCAGTAGGGCAAAAAATTTGCAATCCAAATTTTTAATCATATATATATATATATGTTTTCCCCTGATCTTCATTTTTAAATTTTAATTCAAATTTTACTGTATTTTTCCAGTTACATGCTAAGATACTTTCTCAATATTCATCCATTCGCAAATTTATGAATTTCATATTTTTTGTTGTCCTTTCTTCCCTCCCCCCCCCTCCCCATGACAGTAAATGGTCTGGTAAAAGTTGCACATCTACATTCCTATTTAAGTGAATGGTTTGGTAAAAGTTGTACAGTACATTCCAGTTTAACATATTTGCATATTATTCATGTTATGAAAGAGGAATTAGAACTAAAGGGAAAAAAAAAACATGAGAGAGAAAGGAAAACGTAGAAGAAGAACACCTATTTTTAAAAGTACTTTATATAGAATTGGAATTAATTGTTCTTCAATGTTTGGTAGATTTCACATGTAAATCCACTTGTCCCTGGAGATTTTTTTCTTAGGGAATTTATTAATGGTTTCTTCAATTTCTTTTCTTGAAATGGGGTTATTTGAGTATTTTATTTCCTCTTCTGTTAATCTAAGTAGCATATATTTTTGTAAATATTCATCCATTTCACTTAGATTGTCAAATTTATTGGCATACAGTTGGGCAAAATAGCCCTGAATCAATATTTTAATTTCTTACTCATTGGTGGTGAATTCACCTACTTCATTTTTCATAATGGCAATTTGCTTTTCTTCTTTCTTTTTTGAAAACTTTTAAAAACTAATAGTTTATCTAATTTATTTTTTTTGTTTAACAACTCAGTTTTATCAGTTCAATTGTTTTCTTACTTCAATTTTATTAATTTCTCCTTTTATTTTCAGAATTTCTAATTTGATATTCAATTGGGGGAATTTTTAATTTGTTCTTTTTCAAATTTTTTTAATTGTATGTCCAATTCATTGATCTCCTCTTTATTTTCCAATTAATTTTTGATTTATATTTCCATGGCCCTTTATTACATGTAATTTTTATTGGATCATGATCTGAAAAGGATGTATTTAATATCTTTGCCTTTCTGCATTTGTTCGTAAGGTTTTTATACTCTGCTACATGGTCAGTTTTGGAAAGGATACCCTGTGCTGCACAGAAAAAGGTATATTCCTTTTTATCCCCATTTACTTTCCTCCAGAGGATAAACAAATTTCTAATATACTATTCACCTTCTTAACTTCCATCTTGTTTTTTTTTTGTGGTTAGATTTATCTAATTCTGAGAGAGGGAGGTTGAGATCATCCCCCACTATTATATTTTACCATCTATGTCTCCCTGTATTCATTTACCTTTTTCATCTATGAATGTGGATGCTACACCACTTGGTGCAGATATATTTAATAATACTATTACTTCATTACCTATCATGCCTTTTAAGAACATGTAATTTCTTTCCTTATCCCTAATAATGAAATTTATTTTTACTTTAGCTTTGTCTGAGATCAGGATTGCTACTCCTGATTTTTTTACTTCCACTAAAGCATAATGTATTTTGGTCCAGTCTTTTACCTTTATCCTTTGTCTGTCTCTCTACTTCAAATGTGTTTATTGTAAACAACATATTGCAGGATAATGTCTTTTAATCCATTCTGCTATCCTGCTTCTATTTTATGGGAGAGTTCATCCCATTCACATTTACAACTAAGATTATTAGCACCATATTTCCCTCCAAGCTATCTTCCCCTGTTTATACTTTTCTCATTCCTTTCCCCCTTTCTTTCCTCACCAATTGTTTTGCTCCCTTTCTCCTTTAACTTTTCTTTTAAATTTAAATTTTTACTTTACTTTTACTTTTGCCTTCCCTTTTATCAGAATCTTTCCCCCCCTTTCTTTTCCTTCCTCCCCTACTTCCATGTAGGGTAGGATATTTATTTTTAAATCCAATTGGGCATGTATGTTATTCCCTCTTTGGGTCAAATCTGTTGAGAGTAGTATTTAATATAGAGAACTAGGAATACAAATCTTGAATTATATTTCTTAAAATAAATTTTTATTGATAAGCTCTCTCTTTATGTCATCTATATATAGCTTCCTACTATCTTCCCTCCCTTTCCCAGAGAGTCTTTCTTTATAATGAAGAATGAAAAAAAGACAGGGAAAAAGTTCAGCAAAACTAAGAAAACTATTTAAAAAAGTCTTATGCATCATGATTAATATGGAAATATATTTAACAGAGCTATATATGTATAACCTATATTAGATTGCTCTCTGTTAAGGGTAGTGGGAGGGAAGGTAGGAAGGGAGAAAAATGTGGAATTACAAAACCATACAAAAAATGATTATTGAAAATTATCTTTACATATAGTTGGAAAATAGATTTATTTTAAAAATAGGAAAAAGCTAGTATGTATAGTGTTCCATTCCTATAGACTCCCCCTCAGGCAAAGAAGTAGCAGGAAGTGACTTCTGTATTTTTTAGGCCCAAATTTGGTCATAACAATTTCCGAGAATTTAATTTCTTTTTTCCTTTCCATTTCTGTTATAATTTTTTTCTTTCCTGGTTGTTTTTTACTTCACTTTGATATCAGTTTATATCTAATTCCTACCTTTTTGTTGACATCTCCCTTCCGTGATTGAGGTTCTCAACCTCAGCATTACTCTTTCTTCTCCATTCTCCCTCACTATTCATATCTAATCATTTGCTAAATCTTGCCAATTTCATCTCCAAAACAATTCTAATTTGTACTCTTCTCTTAACTGACTCCAGATACCCCCTTATTTCAGATCTTCATCATCTTTCATTTAACCCTTGCAATATCCTCTTAATTGATCTTTCTTGTCTCCAGTCCATTTCCTCTAGTTGCCAAAGTTAAATTCCTCAGTTCTAAGTCTGGCCATTTTACTACCTGCTCAAAAATCCCTCTTTTTTTATCTCTAAGATAAAATATGAAATCCTCTACTTGACATTAGAGCTTTTCACAAGTTAGTTCATATGAAACTTTACGTAATTTTCTATAGTTGTAATATTCATCATTTCTTATAACACAGTCATATTCCATTTCATTCATTTATTATAACTTGTTTAGCCATTTTCGAGTTGATAAACATCTATTTTAAAGGCAGGCAAGGTGGTACAATGGAGTCAGGAAGCCCTGAGTTCAAAGCCAGACTTCATACATTAAGTAGCTGGCTGGCCTTGGGGAACTCATTTAAGCTCTGTTTGCTTCAGTTTCCTCAACAGTAAAGTGAGGATAATAACAGCATCTATCTCCCAGGGTTGTTGTATGAATCAAATGAGTTAACAACTGTACAATTCTTTGCACAGTGCCTGCTTGGTACATAGTAGAACCTTTTTAAATGTTAGCTTTTTTTTTTTTTTTTTTTTTAGGATTTTGCAAGGCAAATGGGGTTAAGTGGCTTGCCCAAGGCCACACAGCCAGGTAATTATTAAGTGTCTGAGACCGGATTTGAACCCAGGTACTCCTGACTCCAAGGCCGGTGCTTTATCCACTATGCCACATAGCCGCTCCTAAATGTTAGCTTTTACTATTTATGTGATATGGAGCACACATATCTTAACTAGCTATATGACTCTGGGCAAGTCATTTAATTTTTCTTAACCTCTTTATCTACAAAGAGGGGCTAATGACTGTATCTAACAGCATTGTGAGAACCAAATAAAATAATATACTTAAGATGTTCTGCATACTTTACAGTAATGTATAAATGATCACTTTAAACTCAGGATTAGCGATCTTGATTTTTTTTATTTATTTATTTTTGCATAACCAGAGAAGGTTAGGGGGTCCAGATAGCTTTTTCCTAGATTGAACCAGTCTTCCAGTTTCTGGGGAGTGTTAAAAAGCATAATACGTTTGGAGAAAAGAGTTGTTTCCATCCCAAAAACCTTTGGAAAAAGGAGGAGGAAAAAAGTCTGGGTTTCACATTAATACATAACAATAACAACAACAACGATAACAACAACAACAACAATAATAATAATAATAATAATAATAATACATTTATACATGTCACATTAATACATAGCATATTAATACATGCAAATAAGTTGGGAGACGTAGCCAATAAAAAAAGTAATTAAAGGGAGAAACAGGGTTGGAATTGTAAAAAAACCAAATCTTTTTTAACATAGGTAATCCTGAATATGCCCTCAGCTCTGCTCCTCATGGAGCTCTCCAAGGGAGAGCATTCTTACAGCCAAGCCAACAAGCTGAGCCAACCATCTGGCAAAAAACAGTCTCAAGAGAAACAAAAACCTTACTCAAAAACCATAGGCTTCTCTCCAAACCCAGTCAGCCCTGCTGCCTGTGAACTGACAGAGAAAATGATCTTTGAAAGACAAGATGATGTCAAAACACTCTTATGCCTATTTAATTCTCATCTATCTCTCCCTACTTGCTGGCTTCTTCCCTGTTGCCTACAAACAAGCTAGATCTTCCCTATTCTTCAAGAAAAAAGAAAATAAAAACTTGAGCAAGCCATGTCTTTCTCTCAAGTTATCATCTTGTATCTTTGTTTTCTTTCATAGCCAAACTCCCAGAAAAATCCATCTACATTCATTACTTCTACTTCCTCTTTTCACTCAGTTTTCAACCCCCTCATCTTCACCCAACTAAAACTTCCTTCTCCAAGTTTCAATTGCTCTCTTATTGGTCAAATCTGATGTCCTTAGTCCTCATTTTTCTTCACCTCTATGAAGATGTTGACATTGCTGATCCCTCTTGCCCTTGAGGTACTTCTCTTCCCTGAGTTTTTCAGATACATCTCCAATCCTTTCTTTACTTTATTTGCTTGATCATTCACATTTCAATCTATATTGATGGATGATCAGCCATGTCTTTTACCGTAACCATGGGTATATCTCAAATCTCCAGGGTTTCTTCTCTATACTTTATTCCCTTTCTCACAGTAATCTCATCTGCTCCCATGAATGTAATTATATGTGTTAAAAATATATATTCAGCCCTATTCTCTCCTGAACTCCAATTCTGCTTTCAACAACTATTGGACATTTCAACTGGTTATTCCATTTGGCACCTTTAATTCATATTAAACTGAAAACTGAACTTATCTTTTCCCCAAAAGCCATCTTTCTATCCAACTTCTTTCTCACCACTCTTTCAATGACCTTGGTTCTTATTCTCAGCATCAGTTAGGTGGTAGATATGAAATCAGGAAGACCTCAGTCCAAATTGAGATGCAGATACTTTCTAGTTAATCTCCATTTGCCAAATATATATTACATTGCATTGTCAAATTATGTCAATTTTATTTGCAAAACAACTCTCATCTATCCTCTTTCTACTAACATAGCTACTAGTCTGCTTCATAATTTTATTGCTTCTTTTTTTCTTTTTTAAGTGAAAGATTATATTTATTTTGAACTTTACAATTTCCCCACAAATCTTGCTTCCCCCCCACCCCAGAAGACAGTCCTTTAGTCTTTACATTGCTCCCATGGTATACATTGTTCTAAGTTGAATGTGATGAGAGAGAAATCATATTGTTAATGAAAAAACATAAAATATAAGAGATAACAAAATTACATAATAACTTTTTCTTCCTCTGTATACAGATGGTATTCTCCATTGCGGATACCCCACAATTGTGCCTCATTGTTGCACTGATGGAATGAGCAAGTCCATTAAGGTTGATCATCACCCCCATGTTGCTGTTAGGGTGTACAGTGTTTTTCTGGTTCTGCTCATCTCACTCAGCATCAGTTCATGCAAATCTTTCCAGATTTCTCTGAATTCTCATCCCTCCTAGTTTCTAATAGAACAATAGTATACCATCACATACATATACCACAGTTTATTAAGCCATTCCACAATTGATAGACATTCACTCAATTTCTACTTCTTTGCATCACAAACAGGCTTGCTATGAATATTTTTGTACAAGTGATGTTTTTGCCCTTTCCATAATTTCTTCAGGGTATAGACCCAGTATTGGTATTGCTGGATAAAAAAAGGTATGCACATTTTTTTTTTTTTTTGCCTTTTAGTTGTAATTTCAATTTGCTCTCCAAAAAAGTTTGGATGAGTTCACAGTTCCACCAACAATGTATTGGTGTCCCAGATTTCCCACATCCCTTCCAACATTGATCATTGTCCTTTCTGGGTATATTGGTCAGTCTGAGAGGTGTAAGTTGGTACCTCAGAGATGCCTTCATTTGCATTTCTCTAATAATTAGTGATTTAGAACAATTGTTCATATGACTATGGATCACTTTGATTTCCTTATCTGGAAATTGCCTTTGCATATCTTTTGAGCATTTGTCAATTGGAGAATGGCTTGTTTTTTTTTTTTTTTAAATTTGACTCAGTACTCGGTATATTTTAGAAATGAATCTCATTGCTTCTTATCTGTATTGTTTCAATAACCTCCTAACTGGCTTTTCTCCTCTCTAATCCATGATCCATATAACTACCAAAGTGATGTTCCTAAAACACAGATATGACCCAGTTACTTATCTATTCCCCAACTTCCAGTGGCTCACTATTGCTCATAGCATAAAATTTAAAAATTTCTGACATTTAAGTTCTTCACAAATTCCTCAACCTGATTTTCTGGTTTTATTGACTATTATTCCCCTCCATATTAACTATTTCTTTTAAGGCAAACAAACTATTTTCTGTTCCATAATCACAATATTCAAGTTCTTGTCACCATGTTTTGCACAGGTTATTTCTCATGCCTAGAATACAATCTATCTTTGCCTTGGTCTCTCAGTATTCCTAATTTCCTTCACTGTTCAGTTCAAAAGTTACCACTTATATAAGCTTTCCCTAGGTCACCTAAGTCCTATGAATTCCCTTCCCCTGAAATGATTTTATATTTACTTTGTCTCTGTGTATATAGGTTTTCATACATATCTGCATATATACACATTGTTTTGAGAAATTTGTATGCTCTTTGTAATATAGTATGCATAATAAATATATTCTCTTGTAATTTATAGTATATAAAATATAGTATGTTGTTATATGTCATATCCAATGCTCCTCAATGTAATATACATACACACACACACACACACACACGGACAAAAATAATATATTTTTTAAATTTTTTTGTGATTGTCTCTATCTCTTGTTGGGTTAGAAATTTTCCTCTAGCCCAGAGATTCTTAATCTTTGTCAGTCTTCATATCTCTACGTTTTCATTAAATTTTCACATGCCCCTATTAAATGTGAGAAGAAATCAAATCAGGAGTTTATCATATATATAGTATATGCACATAAGAAATAAAATAAATTATTTTTAATATAATATATATTGCTAAATATCCCCCTTTATCCCCTGTGCTTGCAAAAGGTAACTCATTTGGTTCCATTCTTTTTTTATGATATGACTTAATATTTAGGTCATATATATAGAATTTTTTATTTTATTGTGGGTTACTATATAAGATGCTGGTCCAAACTAAATTTCAATGAGAATTGACTAAGCTATTACTAGACTAAGCATCAATGATATGAACATGAAAAATAATACATTTCCTTAGAGTTATCATTTAGTAAGTTTATATTTTGTGCAAATGAGGTGCCTAATATTAGAGGAGTAAATAGGAGAGTAAACAAAAATGATAGCTTCTGAGAAATCCTATAAGGTACTGCAAAAATCTAGATTAAGCCAAGATGACTGAAGATAAAACAAACAATGGTAGAAAACCATGAAGAGAAAATTCAAAGTACTCTAACAGCATTTGGTAATGGAGAAGAAAACTTATTATGTCCTAACAATCCCTTATCTCTTACCTTCCTTTTGGTTGGAGAATCTGGAACATAATAATTGTGCTTTTCTTTTTGGTTTATTAATTTTTTTATTTTATTTATTAATTTTTGTATTCTGATTTTAACTCAAAAAAGTTCATTTGCATAGTAGAAAATAAAAAGAGAATTTTCATGCAATTACAAATTTTCTTTCTTTTTAAATATAAAATAAATTCCAAATATAAAAAATTCAGAACATAACTTTCAAAAGTGCTTTCTTTTATGATTGTAGATAAAATATCTTCCTGGAACCCAAGAAGCAGATTCTTTTTCATCCTGAAGACCTTGTGTCTTTCTGGCAGGGTTCAACTGCAAACTTGGTGTTCTATACTTCTTCCCTGTTTTCACTAATGGGGCAATAGAAATTTGTTAGCCATGGATATCAGAAGATCTGGAATCTCAAACCCCTTTTCATTTTCTTTTGCTTATTAGTCACATAAAATGCATTGCAGTTCTACTTTCAATCGTTCCCAAGAGAACCACCTTTATAGGATCAGCAGTTTTGGAGGGAGAGAGAGCTCAAGCTCAGTTTGGCTTTATTTCCTAAAGGGGCAATTATACAATCAAATGAAATAAATTAGAGGTTGACATCAAGTATTTCTACTGGATAAAGCAAGTGGGGATTCCTTCAGCTCATTTCTCTAATATCAGCCACCAAAGTCACTCTCCAGCTGAGATGCACTGAAAACACAGGTGTGTGCCTCTTAACCCCGCCGGCCTCTTCAGTGAGACCATTGAATGTAATAATGGCAATGTGTGGCTTCCACAGGCTCTCTGCACAGTAAGTATTTCTTCCCAGTAATTTAAATGCCAGTATGTGAAATTGTTTTTGTTACTTAGAGAGAGAGAGAGAGAGAGAGAGAGAGAGAGAGAGAGAGAGAGAGAGAGAGAGAGAGAGAGAGAGAGAGAAGAGGAGAGCAAAGCTTGGGCTTCTTAAAAACTTTGTTAGTCTTCCTGGGGGCCAGTTGCTGGGTGGTTTTGTTTAATGAGAAATCAAAGCTTCTCAATTTTTAATGTGGTACATTTAAATGTACCCAATAATGAATCTTAAATAAGGAAAATAGGACTAGACAGGATTCCAGTGCTATCTCATCTGACTCATTTTACAGATGAGGAAACTGAGGCATAAAAAGATGAAATGATTTTTCTCAAGGTCATAAGGTAGTGAGATTTGAACTAATGCTTCTGACTTTGGGCAACTAAATGACCAGAGTACAAGACCTGGAATTGGAAAGACTCGTTTCCCTGAATTCAATTCTGTTCTCAGACACTTACTAGCTGTGTCACTTAACCCTGTTTGCCTCAGTTTCCTCATCATTAAAATGAACTGGAGAAGGAAACAATAATCCCTCTAATATCTTTGCAAGAAAACTCAAATGGGATGAAGTCTCTGACCAACAACTTCAATCTCTGATTTTAGAACTAATGTTAATTCCTGTGTTATGACTGACCTGATCTACATTGCTGAGCCCAGGATGAAAAATATGAAGATGTTTCCTTTGTTATTTTTCCTGGAGAAACAGTTTCCAAATTAGGATTAAAGCTGTCTTATTCTGCTGCCTTTAGGGTGTCCATTCCAAGGAAGCAATATTAGCTGAATGCAATTTCAGATAACAATCAGTGCAGCAAACAAGCCCGGGGAAAGAGATTGGGTTGGGGGTGCATTTATTTTTATCATGTCCTGAGATGGGGATCTCAAATATGTATGGGCAGGAAAAATTTCTTCTTTGAAACCCAGAAGGAACATTAGTAAGGATGGCTTGCTTATGGAAAATGCTGAATAAAAAAATATCAAAATCATAATGATCTTAGATTTTAGGAAAACTTCTTATTCCTCAAATTTGTATTTTATGGTATTTAAAGCTACTCTCATTTTATAGAGCCTGAAGCCTGGAAAGCAGAAGTGATTTCAGGTTCAGGTTTAGTAACAGAACTGGGATTTAAATCCAGGTCCCCTGACATTGTAGGTAGAAAAGTCCACCACTCTGGAGAGCTGCTGTTCTTTCATATGAATTCATCGATAATAATGTCCTTGGAGATTAGAAAACTAGTAAACCTTGGCAAGGTCATATTTTGTTTTCTAAACCTAATCAAAATCTCTTTAATACTCTGTCTCTCAAGGGATCTTAATCTCTATTTGTTTGTTTTTAAATTGGGATATTTTTAAATCTTGGGGAACAATTTAAGTAGACATTTGATACAACATAAATTTTGCTTTACATTCCTTGACATTTTTGAATTAGCAATTATTGCAGTATTATATATATATATATATATATATATATATATATATATATATATATATATAGGAAATAAATTAATCTATTGATTGATCGAATAAATCTGCATAGCTATCTTGCCTTTACTGTCATGAAGAAAGGTGACCTTTAGAAACCTGATTAACAACGCCCCCCCCCCACATACGTATACATAAAAAGGATCTTTTCCCCTACCAGATTATAAACTTCTCAGTTTAAGGCTCTTAATCTTTGCTTTGAATTCTGGGACTTGATGGGGAATGTTTTTCACTATCACAAACTCCAAGTGGTTTCCATAACAGAACCTAGCAGCTTAACAAGAAAGAGGGAAATGTCACAATATGTAAGAAGGATAGAGACCAGCTGTTTTTCTTTTTCACAAGCAGTAGAGACCTGACATTGTGCTAAAGCTGGAGGAGGATTAGACAAGGAAAGCACTAGCTGATGCTGGGGAGTCGTGAGACACTGAAATCTGCCTTAAGATGTGGGTTGCAGGGAGAAGGAGCATCTCCTTTCCTTGAGTGCCCTGTGAAGTGATAGGATGATGTTTTATGAATGATTCAGGTTTAGAATTGTCTGCAAAAGCATGTTGCTACAAAAGTAGCATGTTGATGAGTATATACACGTTGCTATTGTAATGTTTAGGAGGTAGTGAGGTGGTTTAGTGAATTGAGCATTGAGCCTGGAGTCAGAAAGACCTGACTTCAAATGCTCAAGACACTTACTGTTGACCCTGGGCAAATCACTTAACCTCTGTTTGCCTTAATCCACTGGAGAAGAAAATGGCAAACCACTGCAGTATCTTTGCCAAGAAGATCTGATAAACTGTATGGTCCACAAGGACATGATTGAACAATAACAAATGATATATTGAAGATATGTTAAGAATACTAATAGTAAAATCAATATTTTTAGGTAGCATTAGTACTAAAGTTGCTCCAATTTTTATATTTGCTTATTGGATTAAAATTATCTAGATATAGATTCCATTCACAAATAGTCAGTTCATAGGATATCTTTAGATTACAAAACTATGACTTGTCTATAACTTTACTTTTCTCCTACACATTAAAAAAATATTGAATTTTTCTTTGCCCATCACTTTGTGATAAACCTTCCATTCTGCATCTCCAATCCCAGAGTAGTAGCCCTTCTTTTTAATAATTATGTAGTTAAGCAAATCAAGTGAATCTCAAGTCTCAGTTATGCCATATTCATTCTGTATGACTTTGGGCATGTTACCTCACCATTTTTTTGGTCTCATTTTCTTTAGCTTTAAAATTAGGGGGTTTTATTTGATGACTTATAAGGGCACCTCTGGCTTATCCTATAATGGAATAACCAAGAGTTTTAAAGTTCATGGAAGGGGCAGCTAGGTAGCGTAGTGGATAAAGCACTGGCCTTGGAGTCAGGAGTACCTGGGTTCAAATTCGGTCTCAGACACTTAATAATTACCTAGCTGTGTGGCCTTGGGCAAGCTACTTAAACCCCTTGCAAAAATCTAAAAAAAAAAAAAACCCAAAAGAAAAAAGAAAAAGTTCATGGAAATAGGATATATGCGACAGTTACTCATCATCTTCAGTTCAAATCTGGCCTCAGACACTCATTTGCAGTAGGACTCTGAGTCACTTCACCTTGTTTGCCTCAGTTTCCTTATGTGTTAAATGAGCTGGAGAAGGAAAAGTCAAACCTCTCCAGTATTTTACCAAGAAATACCCAAAGGAGGTCATGAAGAGTCAGTCACAATTGACAAAGTACCAAACACGCACACATGGACACACAGGCTTATTCTTTATCTTTAGTTCATCACTTCTCCACCATGGGGTGGGACATATTGTTTTGTTTTGTTTTGTTTTTTGCAAGGCAAATGGGGCTAAGTGGCTTGCCCAAGGCCACACAGCTAGGTAATTATTAAGTGTCTGAGACCGGATTTGAACCCAGGTACTCCTGACTGCAGGGCCGATGCTTTATCCACTGTGCCACCTAGCCTTCCCCCGGGACATATTGTTTAATATAAGTCTTTTGATGCCAAGATTACCTGATAATTTGGTCGGAGGTCTGAGGTTGTCCAAAGTTATTTCATTTGAGTTTTTTTTCCCTTCATCAGTTCTTTTTGTCTTCTTTCAGAAAGTGGATGTCACCAGCAGGGCTGTGATGGAAATAATGACCAAAACAATTGAATATCTTCAACCCAATCCAGGTAAGGGAAGATATTACTATACTATTTCCTTGGTATACTTCATATCTATTCCATTTTTATCCCATAATGCTAGACTTGGAGTGAGAAGACCTCAGTTTTCATTCTAATTCTACTAGCTATGTAATCATTGATCGCAACTCAGTCTACTGGGCATTTATTTCTTCCTCCATGACGTAGAGACAGTGATCTTATGGTTTCCTACATTTTAGTGGATGGTGTAAGGAAAACACTTCGGAAATTTTCAAGAACTGTAGAAATAAGAGCTAGTACAGTTACCTGTCCTGCTTGTATAAGCAGCAACCACCTGGGGAGATATTGATTAGGTGGTTTGGGGCAGATATCATAATTCATCCTACCTGAAGGAGACAGAGCAGATAAGAAGCCTATGGACCCTGATCCATTCAAAGGTCCTGGCCATTTATATTGTTTCTAACTTCATGATGCAATTTAGACTAGTGAAGACTCTTCCTAAATAAGTTGTCACGGTTAAAGTCAGACCCTGGGTTGGCTGGCATGGTGGTAGGAAACCATTCTCTAATCTAGCAGGCCAGGGATTGTTTGGGCCAGTTAATTTGGAAGATGTTCAACATGTTCTTGATGTTGGGATGTAATGATGTTGTGGCTGGGATGTAATGATTAAAATAATACAAATTCCACTCTGTTTTGAGAATAAACCAGTTTCCTCAAATCAGGTTCACAAATTGGCTCCTATACCCCTCCCCAGATTATATTATAGCAGTCAAGGCAACCTGGAGAAAGTGAATATACTTCAAAATGACAGTCTGATCATATCTCATTTTGAAAATGGTACCACCATAATGAGAAGCCTCCAGTGAACTTGCCTTATAATTTATATCTCTATTCCACTTCATAAGAAATATCAAAACTGGGGGGGGCACAATAATGTACTCTTGTTTGGAGATCTCGGAAGAAAATTATTGCAGCAGGAACCAGCTTTATTACCCTTTCCTTTTGGGATCCTTCTACCGAGGATGTTTTATTATCTCGTGAAGTTTCTTCATTTCCTGTGACCTCCTTAGTCACCAAGACTAGCACTGTAAATAAGTAAGGGTTGCTGAACTGTCATTTTCAAAATATAAACGGTGAAAGATGAAAACTGAAGAAGAGGCAAGATGACCTGGACACAAATCTTAAGGCTCAGTTCTGCCATGTTCAATCTGGATGACTTTGGGCAAGTCACCTGACCCTATTTTTATCTCATTTTCTTTATCATTAAAATGAGGGAGTTTTATATGATGAATTCGAAGGGCACCTCTGCCTTATCCTTTGTTGGAAAAATCAAGAGTTTTAGAGTTTATGGAAATAGAATATATGGGACTTTATCCATGTCTGTGACCTGCTTTGGTTACTAAATGTATACCTTTAATAATACTAGTAAGTAAGCAATGGAATTAACCATATAACAAGAATTTACCCAGAGTATAAAGCTGCTTTTGACCTTGGAGGCCTAGAACCATGTCCCCAAAGCATGGTCAGAAGAAAGAGGGTAGATGATGGTGATGGGTATATGGTTACCAGAAAAGCAAGGTGGTACAGTTATAAGCAATCATTAATATCAATTGCTATAATTAGGGTAGTAATCATCTTTCTTACTAAAGAAGTCTGAGCTAACACAAAAACAGGCCTTCTTGGCTTTCAGTCCTGGACCATTATACCCTTGTTCCAGGGCTGATTGTCCTTCAAAGAGGGAGAGAAAAGCGGCCAAATAAGATTCCTTCAAAATGGGACAGTGACTATGCAAAAATCTGCTTCCTTGGTGACTTTACTGGTGTATCTGGATTTGTATTCCCTTGTGTTATGTATGTCTCTGGGGAAGTATTATGTGCCAGGCTGTGCTACAAACTGCAGAGAAAGGAGACAACAGATGGTTTCATTCTTTTAAGGTATCTAATGATTTTTAACTTTCAGAATTGCTACAGTTAAAATCTAGAAAAGATATTTTAATTGAGCCCTAAATGAACTGAATCAAGACTTGTTTTTACCTTATCAAAAATATTGCAAGGGGAAATGGTTTGGAACCTTTTTAAAAATAAATTATTCTTGAAAATGATACATTTTATAGCATGTTGAGTATACTAATGAGCTGCCAGCAGAAAAATAAAAAGGTTTATGGGTCTTTGAGAAGCATGTGGCATCTGCCACAAAAGAAAATTATGGCTATTCTTGGGGCAAATACAGTATCAGTTTTAGCTGCAGCAGTTAAATGGAAAGGAACTAAATTTTTAGTCTGGAGTCATCATTAATGAAAATGTTATTATCAACAACAACAACAACAACAGCAAAGATTATCATTTAATGGTTCTGCAAATTTAAGCAACTTTTATCCAAATGACTTATTGGGGACTTGATTCTTTGCTGTTTACCTCAAGCCATAGAGCCTGCTGGGATGGGGCAGGGAGAAGCATCGTAATCACTAGCAGCATGGTGAGGTAGAGTGAAGGCAAAAAGGTTACCATATTGTATAGCCCCTTGTACCCTCCCTGATATAAGGGAGGGTACACATGGTCAGCAAATGCTGCAGGTGGGATGTGGATCCAGATATTTGAATGCAAGTTTAACATGCTAATCATACTTTGGTTTTCCTATGTTTAACTGATTGTGTGATCTTGGACAAATGTGGCATCAGGAAAAGACCATTACGAATCAGAAGATCTGGGTTCGAATATTGGCACTGCCACTTACAGTCATTTTGAACTTGAACAAATGCTTTGTTAGACTATTTTACTTCTAAGTTTCCTTCCAACTCTAAACCTGCAAAATAGGATCTCTTCCCTTCTAACCTATTGTTTCCTTATGTACAAATGAAAGAAGTTTACTAAGTAAACTCCAAGTCCTTTCTATTTTGCATGTTTTATGATTCTATGGCTTAAGGTCCCTGGAGGGTAGAATATTATTCTTCTTTGTTTTTTGTACAGTGCCTATCATTTTGTACAGAATAGCCCTGCATGTAGTAGACCATTAATAAATGAAAAATTTATGACTTTTTTCCTTACTGCCTTTAGTACATTTGTATATCTTATGGTGATAATTTAAAAGTATTTCATAGAATATAAATTTAAATTAGATGTGATCCCAGAATTTAGTCCAACCCTTTTTGTTTGACAGATGAAGACAATTAAGCCCAGAAAAATGAACTTATTTCCAAAGCTGAGTTCCTCTGACTCCCAATATAGTGATCTTCCCACTGTATATTACTCTGCCTCTCAAGTTCTTATTTTCATAAATTGAAAAATAACTCTGTACCATCTAAATGAAGAATCATTTGAACATTAAAAAGTCCATTACACAGAGAAGACCCATGATTTCCCAAAGAAAATATTTTTCAGTTTGTCTTGTATGAACTCTGTCTAATTCTCAGACATGACTTGAGGTTTCCTATTAAATACAGGTAATTGTGATAAAAAAAATTTAGATTTAAAAAAAATCAATTCAGAAATAATGTGTAAAATTTTGTAGATAGTCTTAAAGCAGGTGCCTGGGATGTTCTGTAATGTCTTAAAGTCTCTGGTAACAGAAATAAAATAAAAGCAATTTATAATTGCTTTGCCCCAGGCAATAATTTGTTGTCCTTAGTGTCCTCTCATCTCTCTGTATAGAGGCATAGATAGAAAAAATAATGTATGCAGAATAATTGGTGATGATGAAACTAAAAAGTTTCAAACATATACATGGATAGGGTCACTCCCACCATACAGTGACTTTATTCTCCTGACTTTTTGCATTTTCACTTCATTAATTCTGATATCATAGGATTTAGAACTATATTGGGGAGGGAAGGGGTATATAATTCAAAGAATCATATGCCCTCATTTTATGTGTAAATGAGGTCCAGTGAAGTAGAGCAATTTGTACAAAGTTACGCAAGTTGTAAGTAACAAATGGAAGATTTCAACTCATGTCCTTTATTCCCAATTCATTGTTATTTCCATTATATTATAGGCTGGGGTTACCTTGCCATCTAGTTTGTCCTTTCTTCACTGCTATAATAAGGCACTGGAAGAGTTCATGAAATCAAATTGGAATAATGTATCTATATAACCTGAAGTATCGTTATTGTCCAGGATCTAAAACTAGAGTTACTATAGGCCTAAGCAGTGATCTTTGGCAATTCACCTAGAGTCAGTTCATTTGGTATTAGTGATTTATGCTAATTTACTTCCCTTAAATTTTCTTAGACACCTTTGAGATTTGATAACTATGATGAGATGTGTAAGGTCCATAAAGAAATCATTCCTTCATGCATATCCCCACACAAATAGGAGCTTATTTCACTTTTACAAATGTCTCCATGTCATAGTACCTCTGGTTGCCTTAAACCACCCATGAAATTATAGGGTTTGCTCTAATGTTTATTGACCCCTCAGATTTATTGAGGACTCTTACCAAGGTTCAGAATGAATACATTAAACTCATGTGGCCTCAAGGATACATGAACCACTGGTAAACAAGGCTGAGGCATTTATTAGCAGAATCACTTGCTTTTTGCCTCTCATATTGGAATCCTTTGATGGTCAATGATGGGATGATTCTTTGAGCTGGATGATAGTGTACATCTTATCTCTCTATTAGAATATAAACTCTTTGTGGATTGTTTCATTTTTATCTTTCTAAACTCAGCATTTTTTTTAAAGATTTTTTCAAGGCAATTGGACTAAGTGGCTTGCCCAAGGCCACACAGCTAGGTAATTATTAAGTGTCTGAGGTCGGATTTGAACCCAGGTACTCCTGACTCCAAGGCCGATGCTCTATTCACTGTGCCACCTAGCCGCTCCCACTGTGCCACCTAGCCGCCCCTAACCCTCAACATTTAACAAAGAGCTTGTCATATAGAGGTATTTAATAAATTTGGTTTGATTAGATGATGTAGGGTTTTCAAAAGCCCTTTATATAAGTCATCTGTCTTGATCTTCACTACAACCTTGTGACTAGGTTGGGAAGATATTGTTATTTTCCCTTTCTTTTTTTTAGTTATAGAAGCTAGGATTTATTGTTAAAGAAATTGCTGTTAACTAAATCTTAAGATTTAGAGAGTTGAAGATAAATGGCAGGTTTAGGACTCAGATTCAGGCAATCTGATTCCAGATATAGGGAGCTGCTTCCTCTACTCCAAAGTAAGTTCCTTCCCTGGTGACTTCCACATTTGTTTTCAATAGCACCGTGGATTAATGAGAGTCTTACTCTGATTATTATATTTTCAGATCATCATTTTTCCTTAGCCACAACTCACATTTATCAGCTAGCTTGTCATTTATATCCTATTGGGGGGGGAGAAGTACCTTTTTCTTTCTCCTAGAAGATTTCATGAGTAATTCGATCTCATTTTCTCACAAAGCAGTTTTCTAGCTGGAGCTAATTTTGTAATTTAGAGATGAAGTGTCATCAAAGAAATTGGTGCTCAAAAGGAAAGAAACCAGTGACTAAGACACCAAATTATGGCCCTTTCATCTAGCACAGGAAAACAGTAAAAAAGTCAACCTCTGATGTTTCAAGAAATGCATTCAGGAAAGCAAAAGAGCCAGAGCAATGGTCAATGGTCTTGTTTAGGAATCAGCAACCTTTTAAAGAACAGTATACAATTTCTGTACTATCCTTAGGCCATAAGTTGTTAAAGAGTTGCATTCTATTTTTTATCTATATCTATAAATATAGACCCATATACATATTATTTGTGGGAAAATGAGTTTGTATATGTGTAGATACATACATAAACATATCTTGAGTTTGGTGCCAATGAGTTTTTATAACAATCTAATCTGAATTTGTTTGTATATTTTTATTGCTGTATTTTATATATATCTGATCTAACCTTTGAGTTCCTGAAGTAAAGGGTAAGGTTTTATTTAAACTTTCAGTAAAATCACATATTCTCAGAGTTGCAAGAAATCTCAGAGAACATTTCAACTAATCAGTATCAGAATAGGAATTCATTCTACATAGAGTTAATCTGTTTCTCCTAAATTTCCAATCTCCCAAGTTTTTGGTCCTGGAGTTGAGCAGAGAGATTTAACCCCTCTTTCATCTGACAATACTTAAAATACTTGAAGAGAATTTTATGGGCTCTACCCCTCCAGGCTTTGTGCTAGATATCCAAGTTCCTTAAGCTAGTCTGTCCCTTTAAAGACAAGCTTCATGTCTCCTCACCATTCCCTTCATAGGATTGTAGATTGAGACCTGAAAGGAATCTTGGAGATCATCTAATAAGAACCCCAACTTTAGAAGAAGAGGAAACAGATTCAACCATAGGTCCTTTATCTTCAAAGTCAACATTAAAGTTGCAAACAATTGTATTACTCCCTCCAGCCTTCCAGAGGGAAAACTGAGCTTCCCTATAGAGCTGACACAAGAAGTGGTGTATATTTGGCTCAGATCTTCTAAGTCCAAATCCAAATTGGAGTCTCTTTGTTCAGAATGCAAACATTCCTGGTCTCTTACATGTATGGAATATGTCGGGTGGCAATGAGACAGAGAAAAAGGAATTTTTAAAAGGTTTTTTTTGTGTGTGTAAATTATGCCCTGGGTCTAGGTTTGTTGTTGTTGTCGTTGTTTTTAAGATTTTTTTCAAGGCAATGCGGTTAAGTGGCTTGCCCAAGGCCACACGGCTAGGTAATTATCAAGTGTCTGAGGTAGGATTTGAACCCAGGTACTCCTGACTCCAAGGCTGGTGCTCTATGTTGTTTTGTTGAATGGAGAAAATAAGTAAAAGAAATTTCTTAAAACCTGGGGAGTAATGCCAAAGTATGTAATTATTAAAATAACCTCCAAATCATACAAAAGTAGACTATACTGTAGCTGTAACAGATTTAGATGTCATCCTCTTCAACCTGTTGTTATAGCCCTGAATGAGACTACAGTAAGATATCTTGTGGTCAACTGGTTCAATTCTTTGATTAAAGTAATTGTGGTATGACTATCCCCATCTTAGAAACTCTTAGCCTATCATTCAGAACCATGCACAATCTGTCCCCAACCCATTGCTCCAGTCCTATTTTTCACTACTAACCTATTCACTGACCTCCTAACAGGCTTTGCCACTATATTATCGGTCATGCCATTTCTCTGACAATAATAATACAATGCTTACAATGTAACTTCTACATGACCACTCTATGAGGTAGGTAGTCCAGATCAATCAATCAGTAAACATTGATCTCTGCTATCTATACAAAAAGAAGTAAAAGACAGCCCCTACCCTCACAAAGCTTATAATCTAATGGGGGAGACAACCGCAGACAAATACATACAAAGCAAGATAAGTAGGACATAATTTTAAAAAGTAAAGCACTATAATTATGAGATGGGGAATATTTCCTGTAGAAAGGGAGATTTTAATTCAGAATTAAAGGAAATGGGGTGTAGAGGGTCAGTAGTCAGAATGGAGGATTGAGAGCATGACATTCATGAGGGACAGTTAGAGAAAATGCCAAGAGTGTGGTGATGGAGGGTCTTGCTTGTGGAGCAATCAGGAGACCTGTGTCATTGGATTATACAATGTGTGTTGGATGGAAAGTGAGAGAGACCTAGTTATGAAGGAATTTGAATACCAAACATCATTATATATATATATATATATTTTCCCCATATACAGAACCAGAGTCAGAGAGTTTGACTTGTCCATGGTCACATAGCCTGGATCATGTCAACAAACATTTATTTAACAATTATTTTGTCTTAGATAAGACCATACAAAGACCAGCAAAAAACAATCCCTCCCCTCAAGGAGGTCACACACTGATGAGGGAGGCAACATTCAGACAATTGTGTACAAACAAGATAAACTGTGCATGATCTTGGTGGGGGGGGCTCTAGCATTAAAGCACTCTGGAAAAAGGCTTCTTGCAAAAGGGATAAAGATGACCATGTTCAAGTAAGTATTAGAGGAGAGACAGAAGCAGAAAGGACAGTTCTTCGTAATTGATGGGATATGGCAAATTCGATTCCAGGAAGAAAGGAAGATTTGAATCAGTTCTCCTTATTCTAAATCTCACTGCTCTGTACCCTTTGTCAAGAGGCTTCTCCACCCTAGTTGTTGTCTTTGCTCAATGAGCTCTCCCTTACCTGTTCTTTGTATTTCTCAATGTTTGCTGCTTATTACAGTTATTTGACTTTTAACATACACTTTCTATACCTTAGTTCATTTCTCCAGGGTATGTCTTAATTTCCAACTTAATCACAAATTTCTTGGATTATCTTACAGTGACTTACAGTTTTAGTGGAAATCACATTTGATTTGCAGAAGACATGTCCTTAATTCTAGGAAATCTTTATTCTAAACTAAATATGGCAAAAGCCAGAAAGAGTTACATTCAAATCCTGCCCCTAAAGTTTATTGACTATATGATCAAGAGCAAATAATTTGACTTCGCTTAAACTTCACTTAACTTAAAAGTCAAGTGCCCTAGTCTTCCCCCATTAGGTTTTAAGTTCCTTGAGGCCAGGGACTATCTTTTGCCTAGTTATGTATCTCATCACACTGACTCACACATCATAAATTACTTAATAAATATTACCAGTTAATCTAGGTAACTCTGAAACACTATAGGTTCCAAAAAAAAAAAAAAAAGGATGCCAGTCTGTTTAATTAGCTATAACTCCATATCTGAGAGTCCCTTATAACAAAATAAAATATATAAATAAATAAATGATGTTGAAATAAAAGAAAAAAGTCAAAGGTCCAACTCCACCCTTTCCTAAAATGTGATGTCCAGAAATAGAGGAAAATAGAGTTGTCACTTACCTTCCTTGTCCTTTCAAATGCCTTGAACTCAGTGTTTGTTTATTGAGTTGTTTATTTTAAATTTATGGAAGTGAATACAGTTTGCTAGACTTGTCTCTAGAGGTCCCTTGTTATAATGTTGTTATAATGCAGCTTCTTATGAGTACTGATTATTTCATGCTTTGTATCCTGGTGCTTAATAAATACTTATTGATTAAAATTGCTTAAAGCACCATTCTCTTAATAGTATATATGAATGGAGTGATTTTATGACATTAGCTCATTTTCAACTTACATAGCCAGAGAACTAAACCCTAAGGCTTTTTTTTTTGATTTTAAGGACTCAAATTCATCTGGTCAGTTTCAGGGACTTGAATTCCAGCCTAAACAATAAATCATCAGATTCATAATTTACAGCCTACTAGGGATAACAGCAGCAAGAATGATAATACTTAGAACTCATTTATAAAACTCTTTAATCTTTAATGTTTCCCCACAACTCTGGGGATGAAGAATAGTACCAGAGAGATTGAAGAGCCACAAGTGTTCTCATCCTCATTTCATAGATCAAAAAATAAATGCAGATAATTAATGACTTGTCTAGGATCACATAGCAGGTAAGTGAATGGCAGATTATAAAGTGGATGATTTTATTTCCTTTCAATTCATATGGATTCACATTTTTTTAAAATAGGAAAGACCAATGAAGTCCTAAAGTTATTAAATTTTCTGCTTCCTTCCAAACCTGTAAAGTAGGCTTTTGAGTGAGAGACTGAACTGACTTCAACTGAAAGTACTTTCATTTTTAGAAGAGAACCACAGTCAGCCCCAACTAGAGGGTTTGTTTCCATTCTTTCTTTTCACAACAAGGGCATTGACTTCCGTAGAGCTGTGACCAGAATCAGAATGGTTCTCAGTGAAAGCGGCACATTTTTCACTTTTTGAGTGGGTAGTTTGATTGGAAGGAGCTGTGGATGTCCCAAATGACTTCCTTAAAAGATGGCACAGCTCTGATTGAAGCTAAAAATGAAACCTTGAGCTTTAATCAGGCAGCAACACAATGGGGGAGGAGGATGAGAAAAGATCATCCTAATGGATGGGAAATCATCTCATTTTTTTCCCTTCCTGTTTTTTTTTTTCCCTTCAGCAAACTTGTTCACACTTCCCTTCAGGAACAAACCTCATTTTAAACTCTTCACTTCCTCTAGATAGATAAATTTCCATTCATGATAATCAATTCCACCCTTTATTCCTTGTGAGAATGTAATTTTTCCTTTCCTTATATGTTGTCTTTGGTTTTATATGGAGCTACTTTTAATGGAAACATTTCAGTAGTTTAAAGAACCTGTCTTTTTTTTTTCCTGTAGAAACTCAATCATTTGTTTGAATATGGAACTGGCAGTGAGGATCATTGATTTGGCTTGGCCCCTGACTTATTTCAGATATTGCACATCATTTTTCCCTCTAGTAAGGAAATGTAGGTAAAAAATCATTATTAAATCAATTTTCCTAAAAGCCATGTCTGATCATGTCTTTCCCTTACTCAGTCACTTCCAGTAGCTCCCTATTGCATCTAAAATAAAATATGAAATCTTCTGTTTGACTTTAAGGTCACTCATAACCTTCTCTCCATCCCTTCCCATCTTTCTACACCTTATTCCCATTTGCATACTCAATGATTGGGTGACTTAGGTTTCTTTGCTGTCTTTCAAACAAGATATTTCCATCTCCCAACTTTTTTCACCTGAATACTATCCTTCCTCATTGCTACCTCCTGGAATCTTTAGCTTCAAGTTTCAGTTCAAATCCTATCTTCTCTCGGAGAAGCTTTTTCCAGTCTTCTTTAATGTTAGAACCTTTCCTTCTGAGATGATCTCCAGGTTTTCTTCTATACGTCTTATTTATACATTGTACAACTGTGCATTTGTATCATAACAACATAAAGTTATCTGCATGCTGTCTCCCTTCATGTGAGCTTCTGGAGAGGAAATTGTTACTGCCTTTTTTTGTATTTCAGCATTTATCAGAGTGACTGACATAATTGTTTGCATTTATTAAATGAATCTTTATTTAAATAAAGTCTTAATGTCCTAGAATAATAAAGTCCAGATTTGTGAGTTTTTTTTTTAAATCTAATTCTGTTCTAATTATGGAGAAATCCTATTGCATAATGTCTTATTATTGATTAGTGCTATAGCTGTTTGGGTTTGGATCTTATCCTCCACTGGACGAGAAGTTATATTGAAAACAAGGACTATGCTTTGTCCCCTAATATAGAAATAATAATATCAATAGCTAATTTTTATAAAGCACTTTATATAGCTTATCTTTGGTCCTTACAACAGCCCTGTGATGTAGTTGATACTACTCCCCTAATTTCATAGATTAGGAAATTGAGGCTGAGATAAACACAGCTGAGAAGTATCTGAGACAGGCTTTGAACTCTGGTTTTAATGACTCTTATTCCAGGACTCTGACCACTATATGACTGAGCTACATAGATTAAACAATATGTTTGTTTATCGGTAAAGGTATTTAAATACATTTCTTTACTTTTTCAGCAAGGAAAACAGCTATCACCTCAGCAGTGGTTTTCAGCTGGTTCACACTGTCGCACTGGCTCAGGGATACCTAATTTTATGTTGAATTCGGCAAACTGGTTGTTAAAATGGCACTTGTTATGAGGGTTCTCTCCAAGGTGGTCTCCTGGGTAGCTGCACAATGTAGAAATCATAAATTTATTCCTTACTTTATTTTAAACATTCATCTGTGCAGCAGCATTTTCTAAGCTGTTCATTCTGTCCATGGGTGAAAAAAATTGATGGAACTATGCTTGTAATATGTATTTATTCATTTGTTAAAACTCATTATACCTCTGATGAAATACTACATTTTAATTCCCTTGTTTTTGTTACTTCAGCAAACAAACATATAATGTAAAGAGAAAAAGTGCCAAACAACCAAGGGTGACAAGTTGTCATTTGTTTGTGCTTTGTATTACATCCCAAATTACCCCGAGATATGAGTGTACTGGTGTTCCCTGAACGGTGAAATCAATAGAAAGCTGGAACACATTGAACCAATGGAAATACAGATTTCAATGATTATTTTACTGCCAATTTAAGAAGCCATGGAAAAGAAGGGGGGGGGGGAGAGTTAGAATAGATAGAATGAGTTTTGGTTCTGCATGTGTTCCAACACTGGCTGCTATGGTACATGACTGCTTTTGTTCCATAAGGATATGTTGCTCTGTGAGTAATAAAGCATATTCTAGTTTTGTGTACTTCTTTTATTATTCTTATTTTAATATTAAATGCATGAAATATTAAACTACCTTTCAAAACATCTTTTTTGTATACTTAAATTGGTCATTAGAGAAGAGAATCAGTTGTTAATTTATTTCATTGCCAACAATGCTACACCTTTAGTATTCTTCCAAAATATTGGAAGGATGTTAATTTACTTAATTATCACCACCCAGGTCTTATTTTGAATGTTGATTAAATATTTCATCTTTTAGATTTTAGTGTTTGAAGGGATTATAGAGATCACTTAATCTAGCCCTCATTCTGGATGTGAAAAGTGAGGCCTCATAGAAACGGATTTGTGATAAGAATCTTTCTGGCTTAACTTTCATTTTTTTAAGTTAACATTGTTTTTATTAATAGATTAAGGTCCAAATAATAATCATAAGTAATACTATAAAGGAAGACAGGTTTTGGTTCCCTTTTATTTAAATGTTTACCTCGGTAATAATATACTTTTTTAGTATACTTTTTAATTGTAATTTCATTTTAGTTTTCCAATTACATACTATGGTAGTTTTTCAGTATTTATCCATTTACATATTTATGAGTTACATAATTTTTCTACCCCCTCCCTTCCCACCCCCTCTCCATGGTGGCAAACAGTCTGGTAAAAGTTGTACTTAAACATTTGTGTTTAACATAATTACATATTAGTCATTTTAAGTAAGAGGAATTAGCCATTAGATAGGAAGGAAAAAAACATAAGAAAAGTTTTAACAAAACGAACATAATATGCACTCAGATTGCATGGCTTATTTTTCTGATTGTTGATGACATTGTCATAGCAGGTCTCTCAGAGTTGTCCTAGCTCTCTGAACTGCTGAGAGGAACTAAGTTCATAGGAGTTGATTAACTGGCAATGCTCTTGTTAATGTGTACAATGCTCTGTTGGTTCTGCTCACTTCACTCAGCATCAATTCATGTAATACTTTCCATGCTTCTCTAAAGTCTAAGCATTCATGATTTCTTATAGAACAATAATTCTATAACTATTCATATACCATAACTTGTTCAGCCATTCCCAATTCTTTGCCACTACAAAAAGACCTACTACAAATATTTTTGAACATGTGAGACTTTTCCCTGTTTTATAATTTCTTTTGGATAAAAGCCTAGTATTGGTATTGCTGAGTAAAAGGGAATGCTCAGTTTTATTGCTCTTTGCGCATATTGGCATATTGCTCTCCAGAATGGCAGGATCAGTTCACAATTCCCTCCAGCAGTGCATCAATGTACCAATTTTCTCACATCCTCTCCAACACTGTTTATTTTCCTTTTTCTCATCTTAGCCCATCTGATAGGTATGAGGTGGTACTTCATAGTAGTTTTAATTTGCATTTCTCTAGTCAATAACGACTTGGAACATTTTTCCATATGACTTTATTTAGCTTTAATTTCATCATCTGAAAACTTTTTATATCCTTTAACCATTTGTCAATTGGGGAATGACTTATAATCTTCTAAATTTGTTTCAGTTGTCTATATATTTTAGAAAGGAGTCCTTTCTCAGAAACACTACCTGTGAAAATTGTTTCTAAACTTTCCACATTCCTTCTAATCTTTGTTGCACTGGTTTTCTTAGTGCAAAAACTTTTACATTTAATATAGTCAAAATCATCCATTCTGTAATTTATAATGTTCTCTATTTCTTGTTTTGTCATAAATTTACCCCCTTTCCATAGATCCCATGGATAGAGTATTTCTTGATCTCTCAATTGGTCTATGGTATTGACCTTTATGTCTAAATCCTAAACCCATTTTTGTCCTTGTTTTGGAAAAGGTGTGAGATGTGGGTCTATACCTAGTTTTTCCATCAGTTTTCCAGTTTTGCCAGTTGTTTTTTTTTTTTTTTTTTTTTGCAAGGCAGTTGGGTGAAGTGGCTTGCCCAAGGCCACACAGCTAGGTAATTATGAAGTGTCTGAGGCCGGATTTGAACTCAGGTACTCCTGACTCCAGGATTGGTGCTCTATCCACTGTGACACCTTGCTGCCCCGATCGTTTTTTTCAAATAAAGAGTTCTTATCCCAGACGCTAATGTCTTTGAGTTTGTCAAATAATTATTACAAATGATTATTACAATCATTTAATACTATTTCTTTTGTACTTATCCTAAGCCATTGGTCCATTTTTAAATCAGTACCAGGCAGTTCTAATGACTGTAACTTTATAGTTTAACATCTGGTAGAACAAGACCATCTTCCTTTACCTTTTTTTTCCAATAGTTTCCTTGATATTCTTGACCTTTTGTTGCTCTAGATGATTTTTGTTACTATTTGTTCTTTCTCTGTAAAATAGTTTCTTGGTAGTTAGATTGGTATGGCACTGAATAAATAATTTAATTGGAGTAGAATTGTCATCTTTTATGTTAACTTGACCTAACTGTGATTAATTGGCATTTTTCCAGTAGTTTAGATATGAGTTTATTTGTGTGAAAAATATTTTGTAATTTCCTTCATATAGTTTTCTGGGTTTTTCTTGGGAGGTAGATTTCCAAGTGTTTTGGAATTGCTCTATCTCTTGACCTTGGGCTTTGTTGTTCACATATTGAAATGGTGATGATTGTTGTAGGTTTATTTTATATCTTGCTACTTTTCTTTCATTGTTAATTGTTTCAAGTAGTTTTTTAGTTGATTTTATAAAGTTCTCTAAGTATACAATCTTATCCTCTGCAAAGAATGCAAGTTTTGCTTCCTTATTCTGACTTTACTTTCTTATTGCTACTTAAGTCGAACACATCAGATTTTAGAGTATGCAAAATGAAACTTATAAGCTAAAAGTCTTATTTAAACTATTTTCCTGTTTTAGCTGATATTTCCCCTCTTCTGTTCTTTGATCTGTAAATCATTATCTTCCATTTTTAACTCTTTCCATTGTATCCATCCTGTTTATATAATCAACCTAAATGATATAGCTGGAAACTGAAGACTATGGGTTGCTGACTTTAGTTTGAATGGTGAGATTGCTAAATTGTGTTTTATTGGACCCTGTATAGTTAATTATATGTTTGACAGCAATCTTTAATCAATGGATAAATGTGATAATTTTTAAAACATAAGTAAATTGTTCAAAGTTATACAGTAAGATAATGGCATAGTTGAAACTCAAAACCACATCATTTGACTCAAAATCCAGTCTTTTTTTCTGCTACAGGGCACATTTTTGACATTATATCCTTATTTCAGCTTTGTAAATAATACAGTCAGAAACCCATGAGTTAAGTTAGGTCATTCTTTGGGAAAATTTAGGTTAAAAAAAAACTATAACTTTACACTACTGGCTATTTTTTTTTGCTCTTAGTTGCATCATTGCTAAATATGGAAAGTATGCAAAAATGGTGAAAATATCATACTTTTGTTAACAATTGTGATATTGCTAAGATAATTCTTCATAATCACTCTAGTATTGACCTCCATGACCAAGAATATCTGCAACTGTGTCTTGATGACTTAATAAGCTGAAGCTAAATAGGATTTAAAAAAACACAAGACAATGGTGGTATGGGGAATTATATTCTCTACCATCTTTCCTTAGGGAATTGCCTTTCAATGAATGGTGATACATCTTTTGGATATTCTAGTTCCTGGCTTAAATCAGATCTTCCCTAAGTGATAAATAAATACTGGAGCTTCCTAGTTCTGGTTCTTTCACAAAATACCTATAAGAGATTGGGCAAATCAGTTAAGTTCTTTGGGCCTCAGTTTTTATATCTGTAAAATTAAGTTTGGCCTATATGGTCACTAAGGTCTCCTCTAAACATAGAATTTTGTGAACAACAATAACTAGTACTTTAAGATTTACAGAGTAATTCAACATAGCTATGTGATAGAGCCTGCAATGATTATTGTCTCTAATATTAATCTTCAATTCGGGGAACTAAGGGAGGAAAGGATAAATGTGACTACCACAGAATCATATAGTTAATAAATGGTAGAGCAGGGATTTCATCATTTTGTGATTCTGTGTTCATCATTCAAAGATGTAGATAGATACATAGATTGGATAGACTGTTTGTATAGATACATAAGATAGATAGGCAGAAAGATTATATAGATGAGACAGGTAAGATGGACAGACTCGTGTTACATAGATAGATTAGATAGACAGATAGATTATATAGATCTAATTTTTGTTAAATTCTCATCATGTGCCAGCAGCTATACCAAGTTTTGAGACTGCAAATATAAACAAAAATAATTTTAGTCCCTACCCTCAAGGAACTGAAATTCTAATGGTAGAAAAGACAACAAATAAAAGGGAACTGAAAGTAAGATGGGCTTAGGAAGGGGTAGTGCTTTTGAATCAGGAGTAGGGACTAGAGATAAGTGAGCATGGGTTATCCAGGTGCTTTTTCAGAGGGAGGGTCAAGAGCTCTTGATTGGAAGAAGGGGTCCAGTTTATAAGGAAGAAGCATCTCCAGGGTGAAGCGGCATCTGAGGCAAAGTTGAAAAAGACAGGAGAGTCAGGAGCAGAACTGAGGAAAAAGCAATGTATGATTTGTTTGGAAACTTCCTCAAATGGAAGTTTTGGGCAAGAATTTCCTAAAGGAAGGAGAGGGACAACTATAGGGGAAGAGGCTAAGATATTTTCAAGATGATGCTTTTGGCAAATCTATCATTTTAATCAACAAATGATTATCATGTGTCTATTATATGCAAAGCACTATGATTGGTATTTGGGGGAATCAAGAGACAAAAAGACATCATCTTTACTTCTAAAAAGGTAATAATCTGCACATATTTGATAGTAGAAGTGACCTTACTCAGACTAATTCATGTAAAAATATGTGTATGTTCTTAAAATAACAAATCACATATATATAAGAATCACAGACCTTTAAGAACTAATAAAGACCTCAGGTCACCTCATGTTAGGGATCCTAAACCTTTTCTGTGACACCGTGCTTGGGTAGTAGCTAGTAGAGTTTCTGGACTCATTTTCAGAATTATGTTTTTAAAAATGCATCAAATAAATATATGGAATGACCAAGGAAATTATGTTGAAATATAGTTATCACATTTTTTAAAGCTTAAACACCCCAGGTTAAGAACTCTAGATCTTCATTTTATATGTGAAAAAGGGAAAGGATGGAGGTGGAGGGTAATTTCTTCTTAATCACACAATTTTTTTTTAGATTTTTTTTTTGTTTTTTTTGCAAGGCAATGGGGTTAAGTGGCTTGCCCAAGGCCACACAGCTAGGTAATTATTAAGTGTCTGAAGCTGGATTTGAACTCAGGTACTCCTGACTCCAGGGCCGGTCCTCTATCCACTGTGCCACACAATTTATTAATGACAAATACCAACTAGTTGTAGACTGATAGCTAAGATGAAACTCTCTCCTCTGACTAGTACTTACTGCTCCTTCATTTCCATCCATGACAGCACCATCCTTCAGGTGGCCCATTCCTATTTTCCATAAGTTTTTTGTTATACCCCCTGGAATCTTTATTGTTTAATCTGTTTTTCATATTAAACTTGTATCCTTTTTTTCTTGAGTTATTAACATACATATATACATACACAGACAGGCATATGCACACACAATGTCCCAGAAGTCCCAGTGCAGTTTTATCCTATTTTTCAGTTTAGTTGTTTTTCAGTTGTGCCCAGCTCTTCATGACTCCATTTAGCACTTTCTTTGCAAAGATGCTGGCTGGAGTGATTTGCCATTTCCTTTTCTAGCTCATTTCACAGATGAAGAAACTAATGTGAACAAGTGACTTGCCCAGGGTCGCACAGCTAGTACGTGACTGAGGCCAGATTTGAACTTACAAAGATGATGGATCTTCCTGACCTTATTTATGTCCAACACTTTATCCACTGCACCACCACCTAACTGACCTGTAAACTATCAAGAGCATACTAATTGCTTAATACCTAGTACTAACTTTATAATATACTAAGATAGAGGGACAACTAGGTGGCGCAGTGGATAGAGGACCGGCCCTGGAGTCAGGAGTACCTGAGCTCAAATCTGCTCAGTCACTTAAAATTACCTAGCTGTGTGACCTTGGAAAGTCACTTAACCCAACTGCCTTGAAAAAAACTAAGATTTTTAGGACACTGTATAGTTTGTGTAGACTTATATGTGTATGTATTATTTCTCTTCTTTATCATGCCTCATCCTCTCCAAATCCTAAGTTCCCTGAGGGCAAAGATTGTTTTCATATCCCATATCTAGGTTCTTATCTACTTTATTTCCTTCTGCCATCTGTTGTAGAATGGAGACCCAGTATGGCTCTGCAAGCCCAACCTGACTCTTTCTCTTTGGTTCTTTCGGTCCCACATCTATTTCACTCCTATTTTACAATTTAAATTCCCATGAGGTTAAACAATTTCCCTCAACATTTAAAACCATTCAGCTAAACATAATAAACTTTAGACAAATATATGTAACAGCTTCTTTCCCAATCACTGATCATTCAAGGATTAGAAAGATTTATAAACCAGACATTCTAAGACTCCTCATTTAGGATAGATTAAAATGAGCTTATGAATTTTAATACTAATGACTGCAAAGATATTAGTTGAAAATATTTTTAAACCATAAGAGGAATTAGATGTGACAACAGTAGCATAGACTCCCCCCTTCCCTTGATAGATGGTTTTATTAAACAATCGCATTCTTATTATTGATGGGGCTGAATAATTGTTTTCTAGCTGCATGGCATTCAACATTATGATTTTGTCAATTTGTGAAATTGGAGCACCAGTTCCTAGAAGATTACAGTAATACTATTGCTTTCTATTGTGGGGTATGGTCGGGGGCAGGATGAACAGAAGAAATAGTTATCCTCTAACAGTCAGGAGCAGAGTAGGAAAAGAAGCAAGGTAAAACTTCTCATTGTATCAAACCCTGGGTTCAGGACCAATTGAATATTCATCTCATAAGTAAATTGGCTTGTCTGTGGAACCTTCTCCCCTTAGACTATCACCTCTATTTTTCCCCCACTAGTGATCAAGCTTTTGTCTCATTTTCTCAGGACCCAGACCTCCAAGCCACTACTCCTAAATAGTTAGGAATATAATCTTAAATCCCCCCCAGATGTTTATCTTATCTCTTTTCTCATGAAAATGTAAGATCCTCATGCCCATGCTTTGAAGAAGTGGGTGGTCCATGAATGTAGTATATTGAACATCTTTTCAGTCCTTTTTTAAAATGTATTGACCAATTACCTCGGTTCTCCCCCCCCATTGTTAAAAAATATTTGTTACATAGGCTGGCTCTCAGGGAGGGGGAGGGATTCTGAAGGAAATGATAATGATGTAAAACATAATGATTAAAAACTATTCTTAAAAAGTTTAACAATGAAAATAAAAAAAATGTAAAGTCCTTGAGGGAAAATCTCCTATTTGCTTGTATTTATATTCTTAGCTCTTAGCACTGTGCCTGGTCCCTAATCAGTGCTTCTTGATTGATTGAATAGTGAACTAAAATCCAGTAAGGCACAGACACACAACTAAATTTTATAATGTGATTCAACCTTTAGACTTGTCATGAGAAATTGCAGAGAAAAGGTTAGGGAATATTTATTCATCCTAAATTCACATGTGATATGTTTATTCCAATTTTTCATGGACTATTTATCTTTATCCTTGCTGCTATCTCTTCTTTTTTCCATTATTAGACTGTCCCTTCCATTTTTGGTTTTGTTTACATCCTATTTTTCTGCACTCTCTTCAATCTCTTCCTTCTCTATTACTTCCCTCACTACACCCTCCATTTCCATGCCATTGCTGCCTAAGAAGCTGGAGCTTAGATTTGGTTTTATCCATAGAAAAAAGACTGTTAAATGATCTTAATATTCTCACAGACTACATAAGATGAGCTGTCTTGAAGCATTAGAAGCTAGACTTTGTTCCTTTAACTAGGCACTTTCATAATCTATGTGAAATCTGTCCTAAAAGTTTATTGGCAGCAAGAGAAAAGTGAGATTTAATGACTTTTTAAAGATCACTATTATTTTGGATCCTGGGTATTATGTCCTATTGCTTGGTTAAATTTCTTTTGCCCTAAATTCCCCAAATTAAAAATCTTCAAAAGCAGCCAGAAAAAGGACAATTAATTTTTAAAAAATGTTTCATATGAATCCCTAGGTTTACAGAAAATAATAATAATACTAGCATTCTATAGAGTACTTTAAAATTTGCAAAGCACTTTGTGCCTATTATTTGATATGATTCTCAAAATTACTATTATTATTTCCCTTTTTACAGATGAGTTAACTGAGTCAAAGAGAGCTATATAGGTGACTTGTCCAGGGCTAAGCTACTAATACATGTTTGAGGATTCTAATTCAAGGTTTCCTGACTCTAAGTGTTTAAAACTATAGGGACCTTGGAAGATGATCTAGTCCAAGCTTCTCATTTTATAATTAAGAAAACTGATAAAATGGTAAAATGAAAAAAAAAACATAGTAAATGGTATTAAAATATTGAATAGTGGGGTTTGTCCTTAAACACAAATTTTGCAAGTCTGTTTATTTCCTCCTCAGTACTATGTCTGAAATATGGGTAACTACCACAACCAATTCAAAATCTGTAAGGCTTTAGCTTCTTATTTAGATGGGATATAGTTTTAAAAGGGCAAGGGTGAGCATCTAGGTGGACCAAGAAAATTGTCTTGAAGGAAGAAGAATTTGAACAGACTTGAAGGAAGATGAAGAAATTAATAAAAATAATAGCTTATATTAATGTGGCATTTCAAGGTTTGCAGAGTGTTTTCCATATATTATCTCATTTGATTCTCAATAATAACTTTGGGAGGTAGTTGCCATTATTAATTTAACAAATGAGGATACTGAAATTGAGAGAGATTAAGTCGTTTGCCTCAAGTCCCACATCTAATGTGTCTAGGGTAGGATTTGAACTCTCTTCTTCCTAATCTGAAGTCCCATCTGCTATGCTACTTAGCTGCTTACTGTAATACCAACCTGCCTTAGAGGTATAACTGTAATTTTAAAATACGAGAGTTTTCCAGGCATATGGGATAGTCAGAGTGGATTTTGAATACATGGAGGCTGGAGATTGATTATCATATCTAACTATTAGGCCAATATAGCTGGACAATATGATGAGAGGGAATACAACTGGAAAGTTTGGAAGGGGCCAGTTTAGGAAGAACTTTAAATGCCAGAGTGAGGACTTTATATTATATATCTATTGTAATGAACAAATTATATATATATATATATATATATATATATATATATATATATATATACACACACACACACACATGATCACACACATATATATGTATATGAATGTATATATGGCTCTACATGCACACAGATTTTGTAATATATATTGATGCTATTGTAATTGACAAAATAAAAATCCATGCAAAAACATTGCTGGATTCATAGGGGTTTTTTGTCATTATATTTGTTTTTAAAAAGTAACGACTTAAAATACAATTATTATCATGCATTCATCTGCATGTTAGGGGACATTAAACAGATTTTGGAAAAATAGGTTCATTAGGAAATGTCCATCAATTGGGGAATAGCTGAAGAAGTTGTATAAAATTGTGATGGAATATTATTGTGCTATAAGAAATGGTGAGCAGGAATATAGTCAGAAATAGCTGGACATACATGAACTGATGCAAAGTAAAATGAGCAGGAGAACATTGTAAACAGTAACAGTAATATTTGTTTGATGATAAGCTGTGAATGACTTGGCCATTCTCAGCAATAAAATGATCGAAGACAGTTCTGAAGTCTTTATGATGAAAACTGCCATCCATCTCCAGAGGAAGAACTGATGGAGTCTGAAGGCTGATGAAATCATACTTTTTCTATGTTTTCTTTTTCCTGTTTGTTTTGTTGTGTTTTCTTTCACAACATGACTTAACATGGAAATATGTTTTTCATGACTGCACATATATAAACTATATCATATGCCTCCACAAGGAGGGGTGAGGGTAGGAAAGAATTTGGCACTCAAAATTTTAAAACAACTGTTAAAATTGTTTTTGCATGTAATTGGGGAAAATATTTTTTTAAAAAAAATGGGCTCATTGATTGGAACTATGAATTAGTACAGCTATTTTGGGAAATGATTTGGAATTATGTCTCAAATGTTTGTAAATAGTAAATACCCCTTTAACCTTGGAATACCTCGACTAGATCTATGCCTGGAAAGAAAGATCCTCTATGTATAAAAATATTCATAGCAGAACTTTTTATTTAGTGGCAAAGATCTGGAAACCATATATTTGGAAATAACTGAATCAATTGCAGTGTATCAATGTGATAGAATATTTTTGTGTTATCAGAAATGAATAAAGATAGTTTCAGAAAGATCTGGGAAGATATGTATTTAAGTAATACAAACCAAAGTGAACAGTACCAGGAGAACAATTTTACTATACCATCAATATTATAAAAATGAAAGACTCCTGAAAGACTTTACACTGATCAATAAAGTGAGCTACCATGATTCCAAAAAAATGAATGCTGCTTACCTCAAGAAAGTAGTCGTGAATTAATAAGAATAAGAAAAACACTTTTTGATGTGACTAATAAGGGAATTTGTTTTTCTTAACTATTCTTATATGATGAGGGTTCTTTACCTCCCTCTTCCCTTCCCCTTCCATTTCTTTTCTTCCTCTCCTTTCCCCTCCCTTCATTGCTCTTTCCCTTTCTTCCTTCCTTTCCCTTTCCCTTCCATAGTGTAAAAAGATTAAAGTTAATAATACCTTAGATTTTTACTCTATTATTGATTTTACAAAGTAGCTGATTTTATACCATATTGATTTTCATAATTATTAGTACCTGCTGGAATTCACTTTACTCAGAAATGTTGTCTTTCTTAATCCAAATTAATTGAAAGTCATGGTTGAAAGGGAATGTTGTTACCACTCATGCAGTTTGCCCCTGGGACATTTGCTTGTTGTCTACATAAATGCCAACTAGCTTTAACCTGATGTCATTCCCAAAAGACATGTAGTCTGTTCTTGCCTGTCTGTTGGTGGACCCAAGGGGGAAATGGTGGTTCTGATCCCCTCACAAAGATTTAAAAAAAAGACAGAGGAGTCGCATAAAACAACTAACATGCTTGTCAGGGGTTGGATTTGCCATACCTAAATGCTAAGCCACTTTGCCCAGTATAACCAATTATAATGTTCTCCAGCTATTCAGACCCTCCCTATTCCTGCTTGTCAATAAAGAAAATCCTCCCCTCATCTTCTCACTGGGGTCACTTGCTTTCCTGAGGTGGCTAGTCTGACCCACTTTTTTAACAGTTGTACACATTACTATAAATTAGTGGAGTTTATTAGGAGTCAGTACTTTGGTTTACCTTTATTGTATTTACTCACCATGGTTTAGGCAGGAGAAAGCTATAATGATATATATATATATATATATATATATATATATATATATATATATATATATATGTATATATATATATAATGATAATGAAAATTTTTTTATAAAAGAAGGGATTTCAATACTTTAAAAGGCTACAAATACAATCATTTTACAGTTGAGAAAGTTCAAGTTTCCTGATATTTGCACTATATTATATTCCATCTTGCTTCCTTTTCCCAATTCCTTATTTCCCTTTTTCTTTTCCTTCTTCCCCTTTTCTTTTATCTCCCTTCCTTATTTTCATATTTTATTCAGCCTCACTTTGAAAATTTACAGTGCTGTTATTTTAGAACAAATTGTCTCCTGTAACAGTATCTTACCTGATTTATTTTCAGAGTCACTGAATGCCAGTAGGTAGAGTACAGCAGGCAGAGATTTAACATTTATGAACTTTCTCCCAACAGCTTCTAGAGCTAAACTCAGCATGATTAACACAATGTCCAAGATCCGAGGTCAGGAGAAAGGACCAGGTTATCCTCAGGCTGAGGCCCTGCTTGCCGAAGCCATGCTGAAGTTTGGAAGGGAGCTTGGAGATGAATGCAACTTTGGTAATTTTTTTTTCTGTTTTGTTTCTTAATTAACTTGCTTGTATGGAGGTTTTGGTGTACATGGTGATAAGAAGGTTGATTTCAAAAATTGATGTTAGGAGCCTTATCACTAGGTTATTTATTTTCTTGATAAGATTGCTTTTAGAATGCTTGTTTTTTTTTTTGTCTCTCTCTCCCTGAGCAGGGTTTAACCATGAAAATTGACTTAAAGTTTCAAACATTTTGGGATTTCATATTGAGAGCTCAAAGAATTCTTATAATTTGAAGACAATTTTTTTTATAATTTACGGAACAACATACTAAAAAATTCAGTTTCTTTGACAATGTGCTGTGGATCATTTTTCTTAGCTGATAATTTATTTGAATCTAAAGGGTTTTCTCTTCTCGTTTCCTTTTGAGCAAGGGTTATAAAATCTGAATTTTTACTGGAATGGGAGCTGAAGTTATTTGGTAGTCCTAAGTACAGAGTTGTCTACACTTCAACTTTATATTTTAAAGTAAAAGAAAGATATTTTCCTGTTTCAGGCCCAGCCCTTGGTGATGTTGGGGAAGCCATGAGGGAACTCTCAGAGGTGAAAGATTCTTTGGACATGGAAGTGAAGCAAAATTTCATTGATCCTCTCCAGAACCTCCATGACAAGGACCTAAGGGAAATACAGGTATTTGCCACATTACATTTGGGGAAATAAAGAGTTTCAATCTAAGCCAGATATGATAATGATCTTTATGATTGATGATGACAACAAAAATAATAACATTGACGTTTTTTTGTAACACTATAAAGTATTTATATTTACACACATATATGTGTATACAATTTTATACCTATATCTATATCTATATCTATCTATCTATCTATCTATATATATATATATATATATATATATATTATACACATCTTCTCTTCCAAGCCTTACCACAAGTTTATAGGATATACAGGACCTGGAGTCAGAAAGACTCCTCTTTGTGAGTTCAAATCTGGCCTCAGACACTTATGAGCTATGTGACCCTGGTCAAGTCATTTTACCATTTTTACCTCAGTTTCCACATCTGTAAAATGAATTAGAGAAGGAAATGGCAAACTACTCTAGCACCCTTGCCAAGAAAATCCCAAACAGGTTCACTGAGAGTCAGACACAACTGTAATGACTGAACAATAAAATTGCATTTATCATCAGAACCATTTTATATATGAGAAAACGAGAGTGAAAAGAAGTTTAGCATCTTGACCCTGGTTGCACAATTAAGTTTCAGAAGTGAGATTTGTACCCAGGTTTTTCTCAACTTCATGATCAACCCACTATCCATTTTGCCATAGTTTGCATTTAGAAATGATACGAATAATAACTAATAAGTAAACAAGAATTAATTAAGGGAGAAAATGTACTAGGTACTGTGCTAAGCTCTCTAGATACCCAGGGAACCAGAAGACAGACCCTACTCTCAAAGAGCTCATAGTCATTAAATAGGGAAGAGGGTGGGACCAGGAGACAACATGCAAACTACTATGTCCATCCAAAATGTATACATTGCAGCATAAATTGGAGATATTCATCAGAGAAGGTACTAGCAATAAGGGAGATTGGGAATGGTTGTACTTCAGTTGAGATTTGAAAAAAGTCTGGGAAGTTAGGAGGCAGAGGTGAGGAGAAAGTGATGTCCTAGACACGGGGGACAGTCAGTGAAAATAACCAGAGTTACGAATTGGAATGTCCTGGTTGAGGAACAATAAGGAAGATTCTAAGGAATCTTCAGTATGGTCATGTGATGATGCAGGTCTATAAATTTCTTTGAAGAAAGTTATGTTGTAATGTGGAAAGAAGTGGTAAGAAGAATGTAATGAAGGAGGCCTGCAGATTAGAGAGGACTATAAAAGCCTAACAGAAGATTTTATATTTAATCCTGGAGGCAAAAGGGAGTCATTGGAGTTTATTGAAGGGGACAGTTGGATGGGGCTGGATAATATGGTCTAATTTTTGCTTTAAGAAGATTAATGGGACAACTGAATAGAGAATGGACTAGAGTGGGGAGAGATTTGACACAGAAAGAATAATCAGATGATATGAGCCTTGTCCTACTTGGCAGCATTATTAGTGGAGAGAGTAATGATGATGACAATTTTGCCTTTCATAGTTATTTGAGTTGTGAAATGCTTGGAAAAATAAAGAAATAGAGTATTCTGGGTGGGCTTCCCTTTCTTCTTCTGTAATATGAGTGTAGTAGATAGAAAATGAACAATCTACTTAACAAGATTGTGAAGAAAGTGAAGTCACATAAGTATCAGCAGTTTTTATTATTAATCCATTAAACTCCTTCTCTGGTGCCTCATGTTGGGGTAGAGGTGACACTGGGTTCTCAAAGGAGATGCTCAGGTATCATGAAATCTGTCAGGACATATAAAGTTATAAAAGGCTTTTTGTTTGGGCTTTGTGATGGAATAGGATTAACTAGCTCATTTTGGAGAGACTTATACCCAGTTTGACCAGGTGAATCACTTTTCTACTCTGTAATCCAGGTTTTCCATCTTTCTAATGAGAGGGATGGAATAAATGATTCCTAAAATTATTTAATTAATTTTTGGGACATGACAATTTTGAAGATCTACCAAGTCTGTGGGGGGCATAGTCTGTATTTGTGGAGAGGATTCTATATTGACCAAACCAAAGATCCTTGAAATAATGTCTGTTATTTCTCTGGGCATGGCAGAGATAGCAATCCAAAGAAATAGTATCCTTTATTCCAAAGACAACTTTGTAGGAAATTTTTAGTTATTAGATAGCATTAGAATATTTTAAGAAATTTGGTATATTTGTTTTTACATTATCTTTATTTCCCAATATATCCCTCCCTTCCTCTCACTTAGAAAACCAACCTTCAAAACAAAGAATAAAAAAGAAAGAGTTAGTAAAACTAAGCAACACATCAACTATCCAACCCAACCCCACCTTTGCAAAGAAGGGAGGGAGGGAGATGCCTTCTCAGATCTTTTCTTTGGGACCAAATTTAGTCATCACAATTACACTGTGTACAATTTCTATTTTTATTGTTGTTGTTTTGTTGTTCTTTTGGGGAACATTTCCTTTTCCAGAAGGATTATTATTCTTTTTCTGAGAAGCACAAATATATTAATTAACTTATAATTCTCTGTGTTGATTTCACCCTATGAAATGCCAGCTGTACCACTGATAACAATTTAGTAGTTTGCTTAAATGAGCAGTTATATTAACACTGAATGCTCATGTGTTTTCACATTTTCATAACAGCTGTCAGTACTGGGGAAAAATACTCATACCATCTTTTGAAAGCCACACAATAATAACTGATCTTTTACTCTGAAGTATACATTTTAGGCAACCCTTGCAAAGGGCATCATTTATAAAGCAATTTCCACTTCTCCCACTCAAGTCCACATTTTCCTTGAAAACAAAGGTATGACACTGAAGTAGCTCCTGGTACTCATTAAGCTAAATTAACGAAGGAGTAATTATTGCTAGAAATGTGCCACCAAAAAGATATCTTGTAAGGTAGTCTTCTATATGTTCACACAAGGGCCCAGGTCTCTGAATTTCTGGGCAGAAAGTTTTATTGTGGAGTGGAACAAAACCCCATAATTGGAAAGCAAAGGGTTTTGATCCTATGTGAAAGAATATAGAGTGGGAAAGAATTTTAGGGATCATTTACTCTATCCCAGAAAGATGGAAAACCTGGCTTACAGAGTAGGTAAGTGATTCACCTGAGGTCCCACAAATAACAGATGGTAAGATTGGATTCAAACCTACATCCTCTGAATTTCTAACAAATGCTCTTACCAACATATTGTGTTTCCTGTCTTATTTTTTCCTTTATAATTACATTTCCTTCAGTGAATTCCCAAGGATCTCATTCTCCTCCTTATCTATAAAGTGAAAGGTTTGGATTAGATACTCTTCAAAATCTCTTCTAATTCTAAAATTAATCCCTCTGTGCTACAGAATTTATGTATTGCTTAAAATTCTTTAGCTAACTCAGGGAAAATTTGAAACTTAAAGAAATTCAGGCTTCTATGGGAATGCAGATATTCTTCCTGAGAACATTTTGTTGGTGTGGGTATCATACCCTCTTTTTCTTTTCATGTCCTCTCCCATGTCCTATTGCTTTTCCACCTCTTTCCCATTTACTCTTTATGAATAGGAACAAAGGGAAAATGAATAAAAAGGAAAGAATCATTTTTCACCAACTCATAAAGTTAAAGGCTCTCAAAGAATAGCTGAGAGGCATAATGAATGACATGGTGAGCAGAAAAGTGACCTCAGAGTCATGAGCCTCAGGGTACATGTCTTATCTATGACTCTTACTAACTTTATAAGTTGAAAGTATAAAGAAAAGGAGAAGAATCTTATCTAAGATTACACAGGTTAGAAGTAGAATAGTCAGCATTTGAACCCAAGTCCTCTGATTCTTGTTTCATTTCTTTTTTTCTACAATACCACCCTCCTTCTGGTTTGCATTCAGGAATATGCCTAGGTTGGAAGTAAATAAAAATGTAAATCTTCCATTGTGCTTTATTTCCATATCTCACTGTCAGTAGTAGATGCTTCCCAAATAACTTTAGAGAACATACTTCTTAATTATTTGAGTCCCTCTAAAGAAATATGATTTCCTCTTTGTGGATATATCCTCCACTGATGCATATCACAGTCATTTCATAGTTTTATGAGTTGCTGAGGCCAAAACCATTTCTTATTTGGTGGCTGGTGAAGATAATTTATTAGAAAATTACAAATCAAATCAGCTCTTGACTACCAGTATGAGAAGTTTCTCCCCTGTGGATGATCTGTGTCTACTTTTAATACTAGACTAGTTTCTTTTTGACTCATAAACTTGTGTGCCTATGATCAGAAAATAATAGGAAAATCGGTATTACTCTAGGCAAAGCAAGATTAGGAAAATAAATTTGTAACAGTAAATATTTAAATAAAATTCCTCTTCCAGTACAACACAAGGTCCAGGTGACCCTGAGTTCTCAAAAATTAAATAAGTAGAACAAAAGCAACAGACTCTGTAACTTTCATACTGATTCAACCTACATGAGGACAGATGTTCTCATTACTGGATTATTACCTATTAATGAACTATTTAGACAGATAAAGCATGGTGATTCAGTGAGTAGAATGATTTTTGGAGCTAAAAAGAGCTGGGTTCAAACCCTATCTCTGACATGTTTTCTTAGTTCACTAAATAATTCCCTAAGATTATAAATTGCAGAGAAGGTGTCCATCTAGACAGTTAATGAGAATTTTTAACTTATAGCTTATGGAATCACAGGTCTAATTGGGGGAGTGGGGGTGGGAGTGGAGAGGGGAAGATTATATTAAGCAGAAAAGGATTGTAAATCTATTGAGGTATTAAGATCTCATTCAAATAGCCCATTTTCTCCTTCACTCTTCAATTTCACCAGGAAGTTGACAGTCTTCACTTGAAGAAGACCTGAAGGCTATTTAGAAAAGTGAGATTGAGTTGGGAGAAGAGATGGTCATTTCTTATTTGTATTTTTTCATTCTTAAATCCCATTCCTTGATAAGAACTTTTTAGTTAGCCACTGAAAATTATTGCTTCTCTATTATTTAAGCTTCACTTTGTTTTAAAAGTTAATGGAAGAGAGGGATAAACCTTAATTGTGTATCTACTATGTTTAGGCACTGTGTTAGCCCTTTATATATATCTCATTTGATCCTTGAACCATTCTGTGAGATAGATAAAATTATTATCCCTGAAGGCAGGCAGAGAGGCAATCACTTAGCTAGGGTCTGAGGCCAGATGTGAACTCAAGTCTTTCTGACTACAAATTCAGTACTCACTTTGCTGTGCCACCTAGCTGTATAAATCATGGGCAAGAAGCAGAAAATAATAATAATAATAATAATAAAATAGTTTACATTTATATGATTCATTCAGATTTATTTCCCACTAATTTTTTTTCTAATTCCTCATTGTGGAATTTGTTTTCAAGACTATGCTCTAAGATTAATGTGAGACTTTCTCAGTTCTACCATATTGAAATGACTTTGAATATAGGATCAATAAAGTACAGGACCAATATATCTGTTGTTTAAGTACCCATCTAGCTAATTATATAGAGGCTCATCACTGGAGAATTGGATACAAGTGATGTTTTTGTTGTTGTTCATTTGTTTTGTTTTGAGCTACTGAAACTAAAACTCATTAACTAGAAGACCAAAGAAGTTATACTTAGATTGGGAAAGGTAGTAACCATGCCTGTGAAATCTCAGATACTTGTAGTATTGGAACAGTCATAGTGGCTAGAGAACTGAAACCTGAGTTCAGTTTGACTTAGCAAACGTATTGGATATGTAACCCCAGGCAAGTCATTTTTAATGTCTTTGTTTTCCAGGCAACTCTAAGACTGGTGGCAGAGAGTGTGCTGACTTGGTAGAGAGTTTCCTTAGCTGAGAGTTTCCTACAGTGGTGAATCCACTAGTCAAGTCCTTGTACCTAGTACAATGTTTAAAGTGATCTCGGGGTGGCCAGGTGGAGAAGTAGATAGAGCACTGTCCCTGGAGTCAGGAGTTCAACTCTGGCCTCAGACACGTAACAATTGCCTAGTTGTGTGACCTTGGGCAAGTCACTTAACTCCATTGCCTTGCAAAAAAAAATAAAATAAAGTGATCTCCTTTTAGACTTTCAATAACCCAGTGAAATAGACAGAAAATGTTATTATCCCCATTTTCTAAACAAATAGACTAAATTTTGGAGAAATTAAGTGTTTTTTCCCAAGTTCCATAGATAACATGATGGAATTAAGATTAGTATCCTGATCTTCCAGTTATCCCTTTCTTTATCCTTCTATTCCAACATAATGGCTTTTCCTTCAAAAACTTTCTCTCAATCCATTCTGTTATTCAATTTTTCAGCATCATCTAAAGAAGTTGGAGGGTCGTCGCTTGGACTTTGACTACAAGAAGAAAAGACAAGGCAAGATTCCAGATGAGGAGCTCCGTCAAGCTCTAGAGAAATTTGATGAGTCTAAAGAAATTGCCGAGTCAAGCATGTTCAACCTCCTGGAAATGGATGTGAGCAGATTACTTACTGACTGTTTATTTGGGCTTGACATTTAAATCATGTGATTAAATGCTCCTTTGAATACATTAATACATTAATTAATACTCTCAACATCTAAATTATCCTGTCCTGAAAAGGGGTTTAAGTGGGTGGTTGGTGTAGTTGAACAGAATATGGCTAATAAGGATAAGCTAGAAAGGAATGTATTTTAAAAGGTTAACAGTTACAAAAAAAAGCAAGGACGAGTATAGTATTTCCATTGAAGTGCGTTCAAAGGGCTTCCAGTTAAATTTATCTAACATGTTAAAATGTACAAAATGGTCTTCCTATAACAATTCCCATAAGATATTATTGGTGAAAGCATTGTTGTTCTTCAATGTAGACATGAAACTCAAAAAGGTAAGTGACTTGCTCAAAGTCAAATAGGTAAAAAACATCAGAACCAAGACTTGAGGCCAGTTCCCACCTCTTTACAAGTAAAGTACTCTTTCCATCACATCACATACTTTAGCATATTAGTTATGTCAGAAACAGTATGGAAATAACATCCAGGAAGTGTACAATGAGAAAAAACAATTCTTAAGTCAGTCATTTAGTGAGGGCAAGGGAATACTAATGGACAGATGCAAGACATGGAGATGATTCAATCTCTGTACATTGTTTCTTAGAGAATATAGATAAGAATCATACTAGTTAAGAAGGTATAGATGGATTTTTAGGTGAATCAATGGAACAAGTGTGCACATTAATGAGAGATCAATTCAGTTATTCACCATTTAATAAGTCTTTATAATATCCCTGGACAATGTAAGAATTATTGCATAATAAGAGTGGAGTAACCACTGTTGGAAGACATTTTAATTCTTCCTTATACCATAGGATCTTTTGGAATATTTTCATAGGTAAGAAACTGTAAAAATGAGTCATATAAGCACTCTAAGCATTAATACACATACTTTTTCTAACTTCCCAGTCTATCCATGTCTTGATTAGGTATCAGCAATGCCAGGGTTGGTGGGGTTATGGCAGAGATAGACTGCCTAAATGTAATAGTGACTTAACGAATTACTTTAAAAACCATGACTATGGGGGCAGCTTGTTGGCACAGTGGATAGAGCACTGGCCCTGGAGTCAGGAGGACCTGAGTTCAAATCCAGCCTCGGATGTGTAAAAATTGCCTGTGTGGCCTTGGGCAAGCCACTTAATCCCATTGCCCCTTAAATAAATCTTTAAAAAAACTCATGAATATGAGTATGGAAGACATGCGCGCTCACCAGTTTTGATGTTTTCTTCTAATCGGTTATAACTCTGGTGCGACAGGGCTATATAGGAGAGAATTCTATAGCTAACACCTTGGCCTCTCCAAACATATACAAAATGGATTCTGGTTACTCTGAAGATCCACAGACCTTAGTGGGGATACTAGCTCATGAAATTCCATTCCTTAGGCAATTGAAATTACAGTATAAGACCCAAAATTAAGAGTGGCAATATCTCAGGAGAGAAAATTATTTACTTCTTAGCATCATATCAGTTTGGGGTGGGATATCCACATTTCTTATGGAAGGGAAGGGAATGAATCCCTGGTACCCTTAGCATGAAGAGTCCAATATGTTGTGCCAAACACCATTTAAAATTTTTCTATTTAGTTCTGAAATTTTTCTATCTAAATCATAGTTGTTTTATGTCATTTTTTAACAAAAACCTGAAATATTTAGAATGGTTACTTAGAAATCTATCTAGCAATTCATACCATAAGAAACTACATTATTATTATTCCCACTGAGATATTTATGTGTGTTCACAGATCAAAATAATTTTCTTTGTCTAACTCATGCCTTTTATTTTCAAATAAGGAAGATCAACAGTGGAAGACCCTATTTTTAATTTCCATTATTAGTTAGAGAATTTGCATTTATTGCTATTTTAATCAGACAATCCAGACATTAATAAAATTGAACAACATGTAACCGTTTGATAATCTCTAGCTTAAATAGAGTGAGTTAATTGATTTATAGATTCAGATACCATCTCCTTCACAAGATTTCTCTTAACTCTTCAATGGCTAGCTACCTTTCAAATCACTTTGTATTTACTTTGTATTTATTTTGTGTTTATTTATCTCTCTCTATGTACACACACACACACACACACACACACACACATATAATATATGTATACCTCTGTGTGTGTTATGAGTATATGTTTTATTTCCATGTGAAAATTCTTTGAGGAAATGAGTCTCTTGAGGCCATGGACTGGTTTTTTTTTTCAAGGTACTCATTGCATAGTATTAGATATTTGCTGAATGTGTGAAGGAGTAAAAAGTTACTTGATAGCGTGCTCTAAGATTCACTTTTTTCTGTTAATGTGCAGATTGAACAGGTGAGCCAACTCTCTGCTCTGGTACAGGCCCAGCTGGAGTACCACAAGCAGGCTTCTCAGATTCTGCAACAAGTTACTGTCAGGCTTGAGGAAAGGTATTGCACCCTTCTGATCAAATGTTAAGAATAAATTGCGGGGCGGCTAGGTGGCACAGTGGTTAGAGCACCAGCCCTGAAGTCAGGAGGACCTGAGTTCAAATCCATCCTTAGACATTTAACAATTACCTAGCTGTGTGGCCTTGGGCAAGCCACTTAATCCCATTTGCCTTGCAAAAAAAAAAAAACCTTAAAAAAATAAAAATAAAAGAATAAATTGCCCACCTCTCCTGATGGCAGACTTAAAACTCTTCATTGAAATAACCTACAATGCTCATTCAATCCCTTTTTCTTATCATGAGTCACCTTTGTCAAGAATTTCTATCAGAGAATCTAAGAACATTGACTTAGGAGTATTCCCTCTCCCATAGCCCCTACCTTTTGGTTCATACTAAAAGAATAAATATAATAGAAATGATAAGAAGAGCTGTACAGATATTTGATTCTGGTTCATTAAGGTTGATAGAGAATGGTTTTCTTTTACTTTCTCACTTTTATCTATTTTTTCTATTGATTGATAAATTGATTTGTTGGTCCCTTATACAGGATAAGAGAAGCTTCATCTCAACCTAGAAGAGAGTATCAGCCTAAACCTCGCATGAGCCTGGAATTTCCATCTGGAGACAATACTCAACATAATGGAGGCCTGTCCAATACTAGCACTCCTAAACCAACAGGTCCGGTGCAACAGGGAAACAATTTCGTTAAAATATATGTAGAAAATTTTCCATTAGAATTATCTTAAGTAATCCTGAGATTAATCCTCTTGAATTTCATTCAAGTTACAGTAATTTATTTCACCTCCTCCTAATTTATTCTTTACCTGGTTGTAATTATTTGGAAAAAAAAGAATTTCCTTCCTCTTTCCCTTTCTCTCAAGTGGTTCTTCTCTCTCTCCTTCCATTTCTCTCTCTTTCCCTGCATCTTCTCTTCCTCCCCATCTTTTCTTTATCCCCTCTTTCCCCCTCTCTTTGTGTTTGTAGCACTTTATTTCCCTCCCTCTTTACCTTTTTCTTCTTTCTCTTTCCTTTCCCCCTTCCCTTCCTTTTATTTCTCATTTCTCCCTTTATAAGTTTTATATTCTTCATGTTTTTCTTCCAGTTCTCTTCCATCAGTCCCTACTAATCGTGTAATCTACTCTCCCAGGGTGCTTGGATTTTGAGTGTCCTATTTTTTCCTGAGTACTAAATCATTTTCCTTGACATATTGTATCAGCACTGGGAGATTGAGTTTCAGTCTTTGATTTCATTTTCCCTTTCCATTGTCCCACACTCCTACACCCTGCTGCCTATCACATAGTCCAGTCCACCCCCAGGAACACATTGAGTCAGATTCCTTGAACAACACTAGTGGGGCTGTCTTGCATACTAATACAATTTGAGTCACGACACCTGCCAGGTTTGCAGCAGTTCACTGTGCTGTGGGTCTGAGGTTGGTACAATAAAATATAAACTTTCCATTCTGTTGGGGAAATGTATTTGTTCTCATCAATGCATTTAAAGAATTTTCCTCTTTTCTCCCAGATGGTAAAAAAAAAAATCTATTGACAATCTTCAATTTTAGTATTTTTGCATTTGTTTTAAAAGGATGTATGGGAACCTTACTACCTTCTCCCTGAATCTCCAGTGTTTGTGGTTCTTTTGAAAAAGAAAACTAGACTAAAGATGTTCTTAGGAAGCTAGGATGAAAGAATTGGGAAATATTAGAAAGCAATTAGAGCCCTGTGTATTGTGCGGTTTCTGATTGACTCAAGATGATGTGTTAGAAAATCTTTTGAATAGCCCCCGAACCAGGCAGAGTAGAAGCTGAGTTTGTATCCATATCTTGCCCTTTGCAGAAATGAAGCACTAAGATTTTCATTTGATGGGTTGTTATTAATTTTGTGGCTTTCACAATATCTATATTTTTATAGCCTTAGGGAGAAGCTAATTGTGGGAGCATGAGCTTATTTATTCCCCAGGGGAGGGAGGTAGGTAGGTAGCACATGGTAGGCAAGTAATGTTTGAGTATTGTTTCCCACCTCCCTCCATTTTGCAGAAGAAGAAATTTTCCATAGAGAGCCCCACATCACAGAACTAGCAAGTTGCAGGATTTAAATCCAGGTCTTCCACCATCAGATTCAATATTCTTTTCATCATACCACAGTCTCTTCAAGAATAATGCAAACAAAACTTGACCAACAGCTTTCCAGACTCTTGAGCTCTAGGATCAGCTAAATCTACCATCTTGTGGAAAAGTAAGAAGAACGATAGGAAGTTGTGCCTTGGGTATGGTTTGTATCATTCCTGCTTTGTGATGTAGGGCCAGGAATTAAGATGGCAAAGGCAGAAATCTCTAATTTGATCAGAGTAGACATCAGGTGCCACAATGCTAAATGTCTTGTTTCTTTTCCCTCTTTCCTGTCTCTTAGGTGTCCCAATGGATCAACCTTGCTGCCGAGCTCTATATGACTTTGAACCTGAAAATGAAGGAGAGCTAGGTTTTAAGGAAGGTGATGTGATTACCCTCACCAACCAGATTGATGAGAACTGGTATGAGGGGATGCTCCATGGTCAGTCAGGTTTCTTCCCCATCAATTATGTGGAGATTCTGGTGGCTCTGCCTCATTAGAATGTCTTGCTGGCCATCTCACCAACTCTTGGCCCAGGTAGTTCAATTCAATACCACTGCTTTGGAAATGCTGCTTCAAAGCACCTCCCAAGTATAAACCGCAGTGGTCCGTGTCACCCAGTCCCACTGAGCATCTTTGGTTCCCATTGGCTGCCCTGCTCTGACCATGGTGATGGACGATATCTTCCTGCACAATGAACGGCACGTGCTTCCTGCTTGCCAAACTAGACTAGCCTCTGGTCACAGCCAGCAGCTCTTTGCACACTTTGGGAGACTCATCTCCCTGAGGCGTGACCAAGTGGCCCAATGCAGTCAGTCCATCCTAATGAAGATAACGTCTATCACCTCGAGGTCTTTTTCAAGCCTCTGCTCTCCATTCCAAGAGAGAAATGTTCTTGCCACTCTTGTGTCCCTCTCCCCAGGATCCCCAGCTCACTAAGCTGTCTGATATTGCCTCACCAGCACATTGTCTTCTGATCAGAATGAATAATCTTGAGATGTGGTTGATGATAAAGGTACAATGGAAATTCAAAGACCTCTCTGAAAACCAGCTGTCTTTTCTTTTACGGACATACCACCTATCCCTTTCTATAAAAGAAAAACCCCATTTGATTTCCAGATGAAAGAGGTCCACAGATGAGGGGGGAGAAATATCCTGCCAGGAATCAAAAGGGGACTTAGGCTGCCAAATCCAATGTGCTTGCTCTGCAGAAATATGCATGAGGTCATAATGTTTCTACAGGATAGCTGGCACAGAAGGGAAGAGAAAGGAGGGCAGGGAGGAGAGATGCCATTTTCTTCATGTTTGTTCCCCATGATGCTTTTGCTCACAAGACAAATAAGAAAAGCACCAGGAATTATTTATCTCCTATTCATAGACCAAGAAATCACTACACTGTTTTTTTTTCTTCCCTTGTATTATTTGAACACCATTTGTGCATATTCTGCCCTCAATGAGGACTAAATAATGATATTTTTGTGTGTGCTGAGCAATTCAAGCTATGTGGCTCCAGTCAGCTCTCTTACTTCCCTCCCTTCTGGCCTCCTTGTGTGTATACAGTGCTGTGCGTAGCTTTATCAGCATCCTTTTTGTAATGGTTGTAAGAGTCTCCCTAGTTGAGTTACTCAGAGTTCTATTTATCTAAACTGTACAGCCCTTTTCAGAGATTTAATGTGCCGCTTCGGATGTATCATGAACATCCCATGTGAAATGAAAGACCAGCTCCTCTTGCTTCATGTATAAACTATCCAAGAAAGCATTACTGCCTCTCCAATAAATGATGTGGACAGACAAATGAGAAGACTGGTTGTTTTCTTTCCATTTTGCTGTTTGTGTTGTGGAATTCCTGGGATGGGATTGGGGAAAGAAGGGGGAATGGAGTAAGCTTTTATATCATTTTAGGCACTAAAACTAAGTGAGTCCTTTATAAATCTCATTTGTTTTCTCAACAACTTAAATAGGTTCTGTTATTATCCCCAGAGTCAAGGAAACTAAATGACTTGGCACAGAGTCAACAGCTAGGAAGTGTCTTTGGCTAGATTTGAACTTGGGTCTTTCTGATTCAGGGTGCAACAGTCTATCCATTGCATTCCTTAGTTGCCCAGATGTCCTGTGTGGGGATGATTCTGTTTTGGTCATCATGCTAACAATGTCATAATTACTGCATACTGGAATAATGATTTTTAAAATCAAGAATTTACATTCAACACTCAATATTGGGAAGCACTGGTGATGAGACTGAGTTGTTATGTGACACATACATATCTATAAATATACTTTCTTTCATATACACAGATACATACATATACATTTTTATATGTATACACGTGTATACAAATCTATATGAGTGTCTCTTTGTTTTTCTGTGACATGGCCAGAGAACTATGTACATGACTACAAATATGTTATATATCCAGTACAAATCTAGTCCCTCAACTTAATTCCTGTATTTCCAACTGCCTACTGGGCATCATCTGGATGACTACTGGCACTTAACTTTTCTAAAACTGAACTTGAAATATATCCTCTTAAATCTTCCTCTGCTCTCAAATTCCCCATTTCTGTTGATTGAACACTATTCCGGGATCTCCAAGCTTAATGTTAAAGATAGTATTTGATTAGTATAAATAGTGAATGCTATGAAGTAATTAATAGTTGTCCCTTCCACATCTTGGGGGTTAGGTATACTCCCCTCACCAACCCACCCCCAATCTGGAAAATCTGGAAAATGTTTAGTCTACCCTTTATACCAGAGATGAAGTCTGAATTGTTATAGTATTAAAAGTTAAAATATGTTGATGTACAATTCTATGCATACTTTTTATGCATTTTTGAGTTTCTAAAGATTTCTATCATCTGCTAGCTTTTGTGTGTATCGTCTGTGACTTCTGCAAAACTTCCTCAAAATTCTCTTGTCTACCCAAGATAAAAGTTGTGATATGAAGGGATAATTGTATATTCAAATTTATATTGTTCAAAATCATAATTATGTAAAAGTGACAATTGGTTCTAGCCCAATGGAAATACGTAATAGCAATTAGTATAATGTAACCATTTCACAGGCTTCATTATTCACAAGGATCAAATTTCTTAGATTTTTTTTTTCTTCTCCCTCAGCCTACAAATCCAATCAAGTTCTAAGGTCTGTCAATTCTCCCTCTATAATATTATTTTACAATGTCATGTTCCTAACATTTGCACAACCACTATTTTTCCCCTTTCCTGTGGGCTAATAAAAAGAGCTTCTCAACTGGTTTCCCAGTCTTCAGGGTCTCTCCCTCTTCAATCCATCTTTTCTAGCCTTTATTCATTGTCAAGACAGTCTTCCTAAGGCATAAATCTGAACATGTGACTGACTCCCCTGTTGGAAAACCTCCAGGAGCTTCCTAGCCTAGGGAATAAAGTACACATCTCTTAGAATGGCATTGACCTGCCTGACTCCAACTTACCTTTCTATTATTATTTCATGCCTCTCTATTTTATGTACTTCAAGTTAGAGTGAAATTGGATTGAATAGCTTTTACCCAGACTAGACATGTTGCCATCCACCAGTCTAGAATGTGTTCTATATTTTATGACTTCCAGAATTATTTCTTCTTTGCAGATTTAACTTAGAACCCATCTCCTCATGAAGCCTTCTCTAATTCCTGTACTTGGAAGTGCTTTCTTCCTCTTCAAATTATTTTTCATTTATCTACATAAATATTATATCCCAGCTCTGTTTTCACTTTTTTATATACCCAGTAGCCAAAATAGTACCTACAAGATATAGATGGCATTTAAAAATGCTTGTTCAATGTAGCCTTTAACAAAAATTGTTTGATTTTTTTTAATTAAAGCTAGCTAGTAAATTCTTGATTGGAGGCAGCCAATCACTTGATAGAAAACTTTAAGATCTTAGACAACTTGAAGATTTTTTTTTGTTTTTATTCAGTGTTATCAGATTTATTTTCAATTCCAGATTATCTTCCTTTTTCCTTATCTCTCTCCCACCATGTAGGAAGGCAAGAAAAATAAGAACCACTACAAATTGTATAGACATGAAAAACCAAATGTCCACATTAGTCATTTTCTAAGAAAAAAATCAAGAAAATAAATTCCAATCTGCACTCTGAGTCATAGTTCTCTTTCTGAAACTAGAAAGCATATTTCATCATGAGTCTTTTGGAATTGTGACTAGTCATTAAAATTAGAGTTACTAAATCTTTCTAAACCTGTGATTATAAAAATTTTTCTGATTGTGTTCACTTCACTTTCCATCAGTTTATACATGTCTTCCCAGATTTTTTGGAAACCATTCTCATCATTTCTTATAGACCAGTAGTAGTCCATCATATTCATGTATGATGACTTGTTCAGCCATTCCCCAATTTATGGGACATACCCTTAATTTTTAAATCTTTGCTATCCACAAAAAAGAGTAACAATAAATATTTTTGGATTTATGGGCCCTTTTATGGGCAGGTAGATGGTGCAATAGATGGAGCACTGGATTTGTAATCAGGAATAGCTGGGTTCTAATTCAACTTCTTACTAGTTGTGTGACCCTGGCAAGTCACTTAACCCTGTTTGCCTCAGTTTCCTCATCTGTAAAATGAGTTGGAGAAGAAAATGGCAAAAACCACTCCAAAAACCACTTTTTCTAAGAAACCCCTTAAATGTGATGACAAAGAGTCAGACACTACTGAAAACAACTAAACATCAAAAAATAGGCCTTTTTCTTCTTTTAATGTCATTGGGATATAGACCTAGAAATGGTATCTCTGGATAAACGGGTCTGTAAAATTTAAAAACTTTTTGGGTATAGTCTCAGATAACTGCCAAATGGTTGGACCAGTGCACAACTCTACCAATAGTGCACCTATTTTCCCTCATCCTTTTCCAGCATTCATTTTGTCCTTTTTTTCTCATTAGTCAATATATTCAATGTGAGATTGTACCTCAGAACTGTTTTAATTGGTATTTTTCTAAGTGTTAGTGAGTTAGAGAAATTTTTTATGGCAGTTGATGACTTGGATTCTTCCTTTTAAAATAACTTAATCATATCCTTTGATCATTCTTTGAAGAGTTTTCTAAAGATATTGCTATGATCATATAGCAAAATCATTTGAATAATATTGATACAAAAGTTTAATAACAAATAAGGACAGGTTCATGAAAATGAATATTAGTATGTGAAAAATTTAAGAACATTATAAAAAAGAATTGAGACTTGTGGCAAATGACTGCTAAATTTAACAGCAGTACTTTTAAAAAATGAGTCTTTGGGGATAGACCAAAGAAGACAGAAGATCAATAATGATGGATCACACACTGAGAAGAAGGAACTATTAGCAGTTATTTTGTCTGATTTTTTTCTACTAAGAAGAATGATGATCAGACCAGAACTTATAGAATAAAAATAGGTGACAGGGAATTGAAACACAAGATAAGTGGGAGGATAGTTGTTTACTCAGCTATTTCAAATCATGCTATCTAGATGAATTATATCCCAGAGTTCTGAAAAAAGTGTAGGATATAATTGTATAGCCTCTTTCAATGATTCAAATATCTTCAAATATCAAGGACACTAGGAGAGGTGGAAAAGGACTGGAAGTAAACAAATGTTTGCATTTAAAAAACACAAAAGTTTGAGTCTCATATGCCAATGAGTTTGTTTAATTCCTAGAAAAGTTATTATTTTGGTGGGGAGGTGGGGAAGTTTTTGCACGGCTTGGGGTTAAGTAAATGTCTGAGGTCAGATTTGAACTCAGGTCCTCCTGACTCCAGGGCCGGTGCTCTATCCACTGAACCACCTAGCTACCCCAAGACAGGTTATTTTTACAGGACAATTTGAGTAGTTAAAAAAAAATAGTACATGACTATCAGAGCATGTTTCTGAAGATAAGGTCATAGCATTAAAAAAATTATTTCTTTATCCTTTTTCTTTTTGGCCAGGGTTAGGGCACTGTTAGATCAAATCTTTGAATCTTCCACTAAGGTCTAGCACATGGTTCTGAGCTCAGTAGGCATTTATTTTGCCTTACCTATAATTATATAAATACACACACATATAAAATATATATATATACTTTTTTTGTTTGCTATAGTTCCCTTTGGCAGTCTGTGAAGACTATTGAACCCTTTTCAAGACAGTGCTTTAAAATGCATATAATACATAGGATTGTAAAGGAAACAAATTATATTGAAATATAAGTATTGACTTCTTTAAAAAAAAAACAAGTGCGTGGGCCACAAGTTTAGAACCTTTGCTATAGGCCCAGTGTACTTGGATTTCAAGAATTCACTTAAGAGATTTCACAATAAGTTTATGGCTAAGCCTAGAAATGTGGACTAGATTAGTTATATTAAACTGTGGATTGCATATTGATTCAGAACTATAAACTGACATTATTGTGTTTCTGTTATGTTTTTATTTATCTTATTAAATATTTCTTAATTCTATTTAATCTGGTTTGGGCTTTCCTCTTGAGAGTTTGATGCCTCCGTTCAAGATAGAAGAGCTAGTTGACTTTGGAAGTAGTTGAATAAACAGACCCAAGATGTAATCCTTGGATAATCAAGGTCAATCTGGAAGACTTATCTTCTCTAGTGTCTGACATGAGCAGCCTTGTCATTATCAATATCTTGGATAAAGGCCTAGAAGGCATTTTTATCAATTTTTGGAATTGATAGGAGAGAATGGGAGGAGTAAAAAAAATGTTGAAAAACAGAATTAGGATTTACTCTTATTAGAAAATGGGCCAAATCTAATGAAACAAATTTATTATGATAAACCTTTTGCTTGGGTTTAAAACTTGGATTTTAAAAATCAACAAAAATCAAGAATATTACAGGAGACAAGTTTGGCTTGACAATCATTTCTATGAAAAGGAGGATTTTAGAAGACTGAAAGGTCAAGATAAATCAGTAGTTAAACATGGAAGTAAAAAAGCTAATTTGTTTTTAGGCTGCACTAATGGAAGCCTAATGGCCAGAACTAGGGAGATGATCGTTCCACTACATCTTGCCTTTTTCAGAACCCACCCAGAATATCATGTTCTATTCTGGAACTAACCGAGGAAGAAGAAAGTTTGATGGAAGATACTTCAGAGTAGACTATAGAGTGAGTAATTTAAAGAACTGGATATGCTTAGATGGGAAAAAAAAGATTTAGGAAGGTTAGATGAGATATCTTCAAGTGTTTGAAGGACTATCTTATATCAGAAATTTTTGAGCCCATCTGATGATCATTTTCCCACATAGAAAAATAATAGGCAAAATGATTCTTTTAATAGTTCCCTCTCACTATCATCAGTTCCTAATAGCTAGATTTCTCTCAAGAGGGACTAGTATGAGAACAAGGAGAAGCCTCCAAATCTAAACTTTTTGGTGTGAAGCTATTATATATATATATATATACATATATATTGTATATATATGTATATATATATTTGGCTTATTTTTAAATAATATAGTTTACTGAGCCTTAGATTGCCCTCTAGTGGCAAAAATTCTTTTTTAATTAGTTAAAACAAAATAGGCCTCTTGTATAAATTGCTTCATAATATAGTAAAAAGAAGCATCTACAGGATAATGTTGAAATTCTCCTTCCTTCCATGTACAGTGATTTTTAATAATATAGGGAGGCAACTTGTTTTTTTCTTTGTCTAATTGGAGACATAATTCTAGTTTTCTAGAGTGGTTATTACAGGGTGATGCAAATGCTTGGCAATTTGTAATGCCAGTCATTTTTACAGTATTGCTGGTAGCCTTTCAGTCTTTTCCAAGCTGATGTTAGGAGCAGAATTTTACATAGGGACTAACTTGCTTTCTAAAACTGCAATTCCACATTATGATGATGCTTTCTAGAACTCCAAACCAGACTATGTCAAATGCTTGTGATACAAAAGTATGTAACATGGACCTTGCTCCATTGGGGGTGGTGTCAGAGACATGCACTCAATAAATAGCATCAGTGGGATAAATAGTAAGTTAGATTTAAAAGAGAGATCTAGGCAAGACTATGGGGGAAAAAATCTGAAAGAAAGATTACTTTTTTGAGAGGTTGGTATAGGACAAGGGACAGGGTCAAAGGATCCTCTGAATTGAATGTTGAAGGAAAAGACATCATAAAACAAAGATTGGGGACTGAAGATGGGATGCACTCTAGTCATTCAGCATGACTAGAGCAAAGGTCCAGAGAGATGGGGGAGATGCCAAGGAAAGGAAAGAAAAGGCTAGTAGTTCAGTTTAACTAAAATTTAAAGTAGGAAGATTAGATTGAGAGAAGAGAAAAGGTGGGTAGGATCCAAGTTGAGAAAGGTATTGAATATCCTCAAGTATTTGAGAAAGACCCTTTTGGTCCAGAATTCACCTTTAAAGGTCACAGATCCAGGACCCTTCTGAGGATATCACAAATCTTGATGGGGTGGGGTAGTCCTATTCTCTGTAGGAATTAGGTGAGTTATTTCCAAAGGCCACACCCTGCAACAATTCTCTGCATTAGAATCCTTCATAATAATCTTCCTTATGCATGGATCTGGTTTGTAAGCAGCACATGGTAGCAGAAAAACAGGGTCAGAACCAAAAGTAATATTGTCATATGTGAATATGACAGAAGCAGAGATTGGATAAAGAACTCAGTGAAATGATCATCCACATGACATTGAAGCATGCTATAATTATAATGGAGAAATTCTTGAGTTTCATGATATTTTCATCCTTTTTAATTTTTTTTTTTAGTTTTCTTTTTTTGCAAGGCAAACGGGTTAAGTGACTTGCCCAAGACCATACAGCTAGGTAATTATTAAGTGTCTGAGACTGAATTTGAACCCAGGTACTCCTGACTCTAGGGCCGGTGCTTTATCCACTATGCCACCTAGCTGCCCCTGATATTTTCATTCTAAAGTGGAACAAAATGATGAGGGAATTCTTATTCTAAGACTTGATTTTGAACATCAGTGGAAGGATTGACTACTAAGTAGAACTGGAAGAGGGATGTGACAAGCCTAGAACAATCAGGCAGATTCAGAACTGATTGGATATCCAACTGACATAAGTAGCTATTGATGATATTTTTGCAACCTCAAGGTAGGTCTTTAATGGGGTGCCTCATAGCACTTTCCTTAGCCCTGAACTCTTCCACATGTTTGTCAATGACTTGGTTAAGCCATAGAAGTATGACTATCAAATTTATAGTTTTGCAGTCTCTCCCTTTTACTCTTTTTTTTAGGTTTTAGGCAAGGCAAATGGGGTTAAGTGGTTTGCCCAAGGCCACACAGCTAGGTAATTATTAAGTGTCTGAGACCGGATTTGAACCCAGGTACTCCTGACTCCAAGGCCGGTGCTTTATCCACTACGCCACCTAGCCACCCCCCTTTTACTCTTAACGATAAAAAATCAGAACATCTACTCTTCTATTTTCATGACTTCCCCTCCCATTTTTTACTTTTTTTACAAAGATTATTGACAATCTAACCATTTTATAGATGACACAAAACTGGGAGAGATAGTTAATATTGTATGAGAGGATTCAAATTAGGTCTTGAAGAGACAAAATCTTGAGCAAAAGAGAAAAATAAGGAAAAACAAAAAGTTTTAGATTTGAGTTAAAAACATTAATTTGACAAGCAAGCTATAGAGGAGGTGTGGCTAAATTACATTTTATTTGGAAGAGTATAAAAGGGGTTTAAGTTTATTGTAGATTCAATGGGAGTCAACAAAAAGTTCACAAAATCAAAGGTTATTCTAAGCTACATTGAGTATTCTAAAAAAAAGGAGGTACATGCTTGCTGTTTTTCTACTCTGCTTAGATAATTTCTGGAGTATTATACACTATATACAGTATATATGGTTCTATACACTACATCTTAAGCAGGACATGGGCAAACTGACCCCTGTTCCAAAGAGGATGATGAACTTAGAAGACAAGAGATTGTGTCATGAAACTGCTTAGAATTTGAATTTAGTGCAGAGAAAAGATGACATGAATGGGTATATAAGTGGTTTTCATATTAGGTAGATATGAGCATAATGTGTCTCCATAATTTTGAGTCAGGAAGACCTGAGTTAGAATTCTGCCTCCGATGCATAAACTCTGGAACATAACCTCTTTTCAACTTAGTTCCTCCCTCTTAAAATTTAGAAGAATGAACATTTCATGAAAGCAAGTCAAGAATTTCTCCTTTATAACACTGATTGTCACATGGGTGATCATGTAGCTGAGTTGGTTTTTTTTTTTTAGCTAATCTCTGCTTCTCTTCAGATGGACTATAGTATTCACTTATGACAATATTACTTTTAATTCTGACACTATTTTTCTACTGTCATGTTCCACTTATGACCAGATCAATGCATAAAGAAAACTACCATGAAGGATTCTAAAAATTCCAAGAGCTAGTAACACAGAGAATTAATACAGGATTTGGCCTTTGGAAATAACATACCTAACCCTACTAGGAATAGAACTATTCCCCTTCTCTTCTCTCCCCTTCCCCCCCCCATAAAGGTTTTTTGATATCCTCAGAAGGGCCATGGATCTGTGACCTTTAAAGCTGAATTCTGGACAAAAGGGTCTTTCTCAAACCCTTGAGGGTTGTGAAGGAAAAAAATTGATAATTATAGTTATCAAAAATTGAAAATAGAAGGCATCAATGCCTTCTCAAGATCAAGTAGAGAATTAATGATCATTTATTGCATTAATTTAGAAGAGATTCTTGGTGAGGTATGAGATGTACTAGGTGGACCACAAGTCTTGTCCAACCCTGTGAGAGACAAATCAAAGAAATATTAGAGATTTCTTTTTAGGTACAGGCAGAGCTATAGCAATAGCCAGGCACCTTTGCCCCTGGGTGTCAAGATTTTTTGAGCACTGACAAGTAGCCAAAGACTACTGACCTGAGAATCTGTAGAGTTAAAAAGGAAGATACCCAATGGTGAATTGAAGATAAGTGGATGTCATTCCACTTGTTTTGGTGCAAAGAATGCTAGTTATGGCTCTGGATTCAGGTCAGAATAGCTAGATATTGCTACAATTTTCTTAGTGGATAGAATCACTTGTATACCATGATTCACTGGAAGACTGACCTCCACAGAGGTCTTCATATTAATAACTTACCAGGAACTCCATCATCGTTTTCAAGGAATATTAAATCCTTTTTCCAGCAATACCTTCCTGTGAATTGTGTCTCAGTGAAATATCTGTCCCTGCTAAGAAATAATATCTGCAATATAGAAATTAATATTTTTCCTTCAGTTTTAAATCTGAAATTTTTTAAAACTGAAAAAATGTGTTTTATCTTGACCTTAATAGTCATACATAAAAGGGCATTTACTATACAAAATTAAATAGAAAAAGAGGATTATATATCTGTCTTTTAAACAAAAGGATATAACACATTCATCACAGTAAAATAAAATAGGTTAAATGACTTGTCCAGGAAATACAGGTAGGAAAAAACTAGAGAGAAAAATCTGAATGCAGATCTTTCAACTCCAAGAACCAATGCTCTTTCCATGATATCATACTAGATTCCTTTAAATGTCAGAGTTTCCCTCAGCTAGCTAGCTAATATTGAGAAGTTGACAAAACATATTTAATGTTATATTGTTAGGAAGCACTTCTAAGCACAGATCAGTTAATTTTCATTTGTGGAACTAAACTATGGTTAAATCCATTTGGAGTTTGGAGTTGGTAGATACCTTAAAATGCATCTCTATCAATCACCTTCTTTTTAAAGATTTCCAGATAACCAGATATGAAAGATACTTTAGAAGGTAGCTGGTCTGGATCCCTCATTTTGAAGATAGGAAAACTGAAGTTGAGAGAGTTTGATTGATCTGCTGAATAAGGATTCAGGTCTTTTCACTCTTTCAGAATGCTCACCCTTAGGAAACATTTATGATGTTCAATTCAGTAATTATATTAAAAGTACCTACTATATGTATTGTTCTGTATTAGACTACGGAATATACAAAGACAGTCCTTATCTAGAATGTATATTTTACTTGAACAAGTGTATAGTACTGGCACAAAATTTAGTATGAGATAATTGAAGTGCTCTTAGACATCTAGTCTAATATCCCCCCCCCATTTTTCCAGCTAAGAAAATTGAAGATCAGAGATGTTGCTCACTCTTACATAGTGCTTAAAATGAAAAATTCAGTTCTTTTAATTCAGTTTAACAACTATCTATTAAGTACCTACTGTAAGCAATGTACTGTTAGGTTACTGAGGAAAGAAGGCAGTACAAAAACCATTGATGAAACTATCCCTGTCCTCAAGGTGCTAATATTTTATGTGAGTGTAGAGAACAGGCATACAAATTGTTACAGTATAAGGAAACTGAGAAAGCAGAGGCCACCAATTGGAGGGAACAGGGAAGTTTTCATGGAAAAGTGGTGCATGGGAAGAACTTGGAGGATGAGAGCTGATAATTGATTTGGGGCTTATATAACTGAGGAGTTAGGTAATGAATTCTCTATTTTCACATGTTGAGTTTGAGATGTCTATGAGACATCTAGTTCAAAATGTCTAGTCAGCAGTTAGTGGTATTGGACTAGAATTCAGGAGAGAATCTAAAATTGAAGATATGATTTCTTTTCATAAAAAATTAGAATTGAACTAATGATAACTAATGAGATCACTAAGAAAAAGATTTGTCTTTTGAAAAGGTTTGTGATTGTGTGTGTGTGTGTGTGTGTGTGTGTGTTTTCATGTGTAGGACATTTCACATTTATTTGTACAAATTTCAAAAATGCATTCATTGGTTTTGCTGAATTTTTTCTTTCTCTTTTAAAAATATTATAAGGGATTCTGAGAGGGGGAGGGGTACATGGGAAATCTAGACAATGTGAAAATAAAAGATATAGGGGGGAATGGAGAAGAAACCAAGATGGCAAAGGAAATCAAACATTTCTACTGAGATCTTTCAACCCAACTCCTCTAAACAACTTTTTTTTAAAGATCTCAAATCAATTTCTGAATAAGATAATCAAAAAAAGTCACAGTATCTCATTTTTCCTAGCCTAGGACAGTTTAGTGCTTCCTTATAGACACTGGGTTAGTGATTGGCATGTGGAGGAAGTAACTCTGACTCTGGGTCTTCAACAGGAAAAGCAGCAAAACCAGTGGTGGCAGCAAGAGTGATCAATACATAAGGATGACAAAGGAACTAAATGCCTTGCCTGGTCAGAAAGATCTTACAGAGAAACATTAATAACTGAACTAGAAGCCACTCAGCATAACTATTGCCCAATACTTTTTCTAAGGGAGCAAAGGTTCTACTTGCTTGAGGACTAGGTTTTAGATCACAAGGATAATGACCAGAACTCTCCCTAGATCACACTCCCTTGAAAGTACCAAAAACCTTCAGGCCCCCAGATGTAGACCCAGAAGCTCAATCTAGCCATTCCCTTTAGAGGCAAGCTGAGTACTATTCTAAGATAAAGTCTAAAGTCAAGAAATGGGCTACTAAAATTGGGCAATTAACCCTAAATAAAGAAGCTGATTATGAAATGAAAGTGCAAGACACAAACTAAGAAGACAATGCTTAAAAACATCTTTAAGTAAAACTCAAAGGAAAAATGCAGATTGGAAACAAAAATTTCTAGAAGAGTTAAAAAAAGAGCAAAAAAAGAATCAAATAAGAGGAATAGAGGAAAAATTGGGAAAAGAAATGAAATCACGCAAGGAAATTTTGAATAAATAATGAATAGCTCATTAAAATCCTCATGAATAAAATAAATCCTTAAAAATAATAATCAGACAGGTGAAAGCTAGTGACCATGAAACATCAAGAAACAACAAAACAAATCAACACAATGAAAAAATGAAAGAAAATGTGAACTATCTCATTCTAAAAACAAATGACATGGAAAATTGATTGAAGAGAGATAATTTAAGAATTGTCAGAATACCTGAGAGTAACAATCAAAGAAAGAACCTAGGTATCATATTACAAAAAACATTAAGGAAATCTTCCCTAATATCCTCAACCTAATGGGCAAAGTAGAAATTGGAAGAATTCACTGATTACTTCCTGATAAAAAGGTCCCAAAATGAAAACTCCCAGGAATATTATCACCAAATTCCAGAATTCCCAGATCAAGGAGAAAATAATACAAGACAGTATTAGATCAGCTAGTTGGTGCAATGGATAGAGCACTGGCCTTAGAGTCAGTAGGTCATGAGTTCGAATGCAGCCTTGGACACTTGATACTTCCTAGAGTGTGACCTTGGGCAAGTCACTTAACCCCTGATAGCCTCATATCTAGGCCATCTCCAGTCATCCTAATTCATATCTGGTCACTGGACCCAAGATGACTCTGGAGGAGAAAGGGAGACTAGACTGGTGACTTAGCACAGTACCCCCCTTATCAAATCCAATTCATGAGTTTGCCATTGTATCACCTTCACGGATGTCATGGTGTCCTTTGAGAATGAAGGAACAAGCATCATCCAGAAATATTTCAAACACTGTGGAGCCATAGTCAGGATCACATAAGCTTTAGTATCTATCACTATAAAGGAGTGGAATATGATATGCCAGAAAAAAAGAAGCTAAGATTACAAGCAAGAACAACCTACCCAGTAAAACTAAAATGTTTAATGAAATGGAGAACTTTCAAGCATTACTGACAAAGACATGAGAGTTGAATAGAAAACTTGACTTCTGATGAATTCAAGATTCAAGAGGAACATAAAAAGTTGTACATAAAAGACAGCATAAGACACTGAATAAAGGTTAGACTATCTACATTCCTATATTGCAAGGTAATATATATATATATATATATATATATATATATATATATAAAAGAACTAAGAACTTTATCTTTAATAAAATATTTTAAAAGAATCTACATAGACACAGGGTATAGAAATGAGTCTTTATTTTGAGATTATCAAAAAAGAAGAATTAAAACTGAGAAAAAAGGATACAGTAGGGAAAAGGGGGAAGAGAGAATAAAATGGAGAAAATTATCTCACATACAAAAGTTACACATAAAAGAGTTTTTATAATGGAGGGCAACTTGAACCTCACTCTCATTTGAATTGTTCTAAATAGGGGAGAGAGAGAGAGAGAGAGAGAGAGAGAGAGAGAGAGAGAGAGAGAGAGAGAGAGAAGTTGGGTATATAAATTCATCTTATCCAGGAAGGAATTAATAGGAAAAGATCCTAAAGGAAATAGTGGGATAGTAAAAGGGAGGGTAGGTTAAGAGAGGCAGGGATTAAAAGCATAGATTTTTAAGGAAGGGATAAGTTAAAAAGAAGGGTAAATAGAAGAAAAGAAGATGGAGGGAAATGCAAATTTAGCAATCATAATTGTGAATGTAAGTGGCATGAACTTATGCATAAAATAATTAATTAAAAAACAGAATCCAATATGTTCTTCATAAGAGGCATATGAAATATAAAGTTACATATAGAATTAAAATAAGGTCTAGAGTACAGAATCTATTGCACTGCAACTGAAGTAAAAATGCAAAGGTAACCATCATGATCTCAACCAAGCAAAAGCAAAGGTAGACCTATTTAGAAGAGACATTCAGCAAAACTACATTTTGCTAAAAGGTACTTTAAACAATGAAGCAATAGTAATATTGAAAATATAAATACTGAATGTCAGTTTCTAAAATTTTGAAGGAAAAGTACATGAAGTTAAAGAAGGAAATAGAAAGTAAAGCTATCCTATGGGGGGGGGGACCTCAATTTGCCCCTCCCAGACAAATAAATGGAACCATAAAATAAAAAAAAAGAAGTTAAGGAGATGATTTTAATTTCAAAATATATTAGATATGATAGCTCACTGAAGACTATTGAATGAGGATAGAAAAGAATATACCTTTTGTTCACCTGACATATGTAATATACTTTCACAAAAATTTACTACATATTAGCATATAACAAATGCAGAAAGCAAAAGTAATAAATACACTCTTTTTTTTGGACCGTGAAACAATAAAAATTGCATTCAATAAAAGTGTTAGAAGCAGAGATTTAAAAAAACTATTTGGAAAAGAAATAATCCAATCCTAAAGAATAGGGATGGGGGAGTCAAAGAGCAAATCATAGAAATAACATTTCATTAATGATAATGGCAACAATGAGACAACATACCAAAATTTGTGGGTTGCAGCCAAAGCAGTAATTAGAACAAAATTTATTTCTCTAAATGCTTACATCAATAAAATAGAAAAAAGAGTAGATCAACATACTGAGCATGCAAATTCCAAAAAAAAAGACTAGAAAAAGAGCAAATTTAAAATCCCCCAATAAACACCAAATTAGAAAGCCTAGAAATCAGAGGAGAAATCCATAAAATTGAAAGTTAGGACTAGTTTTATGAAAAACACATAAACAAACAAACAAACAAAAATGGTTTGACCATTGGTTAATTTGATGTTCTTTAAAAACAAACCAAATGATCAGTTTCAAGAATGAAAAAGGTAAATACACAATCTGAGGTGATGAAATTAAATCAATTATTAAGCATCCCATACGTGCCAATAAAAGAGACAAGCCAAATGAAAATGTAAGAGTGTTTACAAAAACATAATTTCCTGGATTAACAGAGGAGGAATAGAATACATAAGCAACCCTATTTTAGAAAAAGAAATTTAACAAGCTATCTATGAGCCCCTTAAGTATTCCCAGAAGGATTTACAAGCAAATTCTACCCAACATTTAAAGAACAATTGAACCATTGTCTAAACTGTTTGAAAAACTAAAGAAGTAGACCTACTAAATAACTTCTAAGACACAAAAATTGTTTTAATATTTAAATGATAGAGAGCAATAACAAAGAAAAGTGTAGACTGATTTCTTCAGTTTTATAATGATGCAACATTTTAAAATAAAACACTAGCAAGGAGATTACAGCAACATATCATAAAGATCATATATCATGTTAAGGTTAGATTTAGGGACAGTTAGGTGGCCAGTGGATAGATGGAGCATTGGCCCTGGAGTCAGTAGGATCTGAGTTCAAATCCAGCCTCAGACACTTAATAATTGCCTAGCTGTGTGACCTTGGGCAAATCACTTAACCCCATTGCCTTAAATAAATACATTTTTAAAAAAAAGATTGAATTTATACCAGAAATGCAGGGTTGGTTCAATATTAAGAAAATTATAAACATAATCGACTAAAATAATAAGAAAAACAACAAAAATGATATAATTATGTCAAAAGATACAGAAAGATTTTTTGACAAAATATAACATCCATTCCTAACCAAAACACTAGAAAGCATAGAAATAAATGGAACTTTTCTTAAAATGCTAAGTAGTACTTATTAAAAACCAAAAGCAAGCATTAAATGTAATAGAGACAAACTAGAAGCCTATCTGAGAAGATTTGAGATGAAACAAAAATGTCTGTGTTATGGTCCGAGAGAAGCCCCCAATTACAGACCAGAGGCACTCCACACGATGGAGATGCAATAGCAAGGGTTTATTAAACTAGCTCGAGCTAGGGTTCTGTCCTAGGTCAGGGCTAGGATCCTGGAACCCCGAGTACAGTGAGGAGAGACCTTATATATGGTTTGGTAGGGGAGTTTGAAGCATCTGCCTGCAGATTGTCTTGAGATGGTGCGGTGTGGTCTTATTAGATGCAGGTCCTCGAAGAAGCCCCCCTGCTGCATGGTCCGAGGGCTGACCAGGCAGAATCCTCAGTAGCTGATCTGGCAGAAACTCAGCTAGCTGACCAAGCAGGGACTTAGGGGCAGAATTTAGGCAACAGTTCATAGGTTTCGACATTCAGGGTCTTACAGGCATTCAGGCTATTGTTCACAGATTTTGACACTCAGGATCTTACAGGCATTCAAGCTAAAGTTCACAGATTTTGAGACTCAGGGTCTTACATTCCCTTCTCTTCTTGTTCTATCCAGGAGCACTCATGCTCCTCAAAGGGATGAACAGAACCCCCAGGGAGACCGGTGTAAGACTGCCTGAGTACCATTAGTTGGATAGTGTTAAACCTGTTCCTAATGAAAGCAAGCACTTGGTTTAACATGCAAGGCCCAAAGGTTAGGAGGAGTAGAAATCAATGTGGTGAGCCACGGGGAGTGGTTGAACCATGCTTCAAACCATCCTTCTTGCTGTTCTCTTTCTTTCCTACGTTTGGCCAATCCCTCCCTTTCTTTAGCCATTGACTCTCTGACCACACCAGTATGGTCAGCGTAAAAGCAACATTCTTCTCCTAGTGCAGCGCATATTCCCCCCTGCTGTAGGAAAATTAAGTCTAAGCCTATTCTGTTCTGTAAAACTACTTCTGAAAGGGAGGTGAGGGATTTCTCCAGGTGTGAGATTGAGTCCTCTATTCTGCTAATATCCTCATCTATTGCTGCTCTGAGGGAGTCGAAACCTTTCTGATGGAGGGTGAGAGAGGAAATCCCTGTGCCAGCTCCTACCAGGCCTATTCCAAATAGGGTGGCTATCGTTAGGGCGGTGAGGGGCTTCCTTCTTATTCTGGCAAGGGGCGTTCTCATTATCAAGGGGAGGTTACAAAAACAGATCCCTTGACAATACAATGTAAACATTGGTGAGAAATGGTAGAGATGAACTGGTCCAGTGTCTCTGTTCTCTTCTCTTCTCTCCTGGAGACCTCCGATGTCCTTCTGCATCTTCTGAATCGATTCCAAAAAGTTCTGTCCAGCTCAGGTGACTAGTTGAAACTTTGTCTTCTGGTAAAGGATTTGCTTAACATTTTACTTAGATCAAAACACATGTTTTCTTCACAAGACAATGAGATTTTGGAGCTTATTGCAATTTACATTTTGCCTTATTGCCATATTGATGCACATACTTAATTTTAACACAATAAACTTTTACAATTTGAGTGAACTCCCTATGAGAATTGTCATACTGTCATACATTCAACAATCATCTTAGTTCAGAGTACCCAGCATATGGTTTAAAAATAAAACAATCTTAGCCTTTCCTCATTACAATAATGGCTCAAACATCCTTAACCAAAAATGAAATTTTTCAAAATATTCTCAAATTTACCATTGATTTTCCTTTTCCTGATATACTTATCAGAGCCACACACCTAACCTTATCTCTGGCTATTAGATCTAATTCAACTAAAATTTCTCTTTCTAGTTTGTTTAGTAATTAACCATAAAGATACAGGACATTAAAGGAAAATTCCTTTATAGATATAAGTATTGCATGTCAATGTCCAGGCAGAGGTCACATGGGTAAGTCAAATATCTTAGGCCAGATTTATTCTTCCAGGTGAGATATTATCCAAATGTCATTTTGGGGAAATCAAGTCAAAGGGGTCCAACCTCAGCCTTACTGAGAAGTCGCCCCTTTGGCCACCCATCCCAGTCACCTGACATCTTGGCTTCCTTGGCTGCAAGAACCTGACATTTACCCAGTGGCATTTCCTTTTTGTTTACCATCCTGGTATCTGACATAAGAGAAAATCAATTAAGAGTCCTGTGATCTAAAATGCTTGTTTTACCTAGTTAGAACTTCCAGTGAATACAATTCACTAAATTCCAATTATAATCTTATGGAGTCCCAATTAATGAAATCCCCCTACCTAAAGCTTGGATTATCCTTCCTGGGTCTTTGCCTAAAATCTGGTATTCTAACTATGACTAGCCCTACAGGCCTGTCTCCTACCTCTTACAGTCAGACATCCCTTTGTCTGAAATCATGCAAGGCAATTGGGGTTAAGTGACCTGCCCGAGGTTGCACAGCTAGACAATCACCAAGTATCTGAGGCCTGACCTGAACCCAGGTCTCCTGACTCCAGGGCCAGCGCTCTAACCACTGTGCAACCTAGCTGCCCCTAACACACAGATTACTAGATTGTACAAAGTAATTCCTCCATTATCACATTATTCATGAACCCACAGATCTATCCCAGAAAGTGTCTTACTTTTTCATATTTTTCTTATTGCTCTTCAAAGCAATCACATTAATCCCAGGCTTTAACAATACAGTATTTAAAAAAAAAAACATTTTCACAAGAGTTAGCTAAATATTGCAAATATTAGCTCTTTGCAGTTACAAAAGAACATCACATAACTGATAAAAACATCTTATTCACCAATAAGTTACCTTACAATCGGGCCCACAATTGTAATTTGTTCAGAGCCCCGCATCAGCTGTCTGTAGTTACCAAGAGAGAAGTCCACATTCTTGAATTTTTTAAACATACATTGAACATTAAGATTCTTAAACATCTCATTTCCCTTAGAACAAAAGCAAAATGAACATCCCATGTTCTTTACATTTTTGTCTCTACCCAAATTCTCAGAATCCAATCTCATACATATGACACATTTAAAACCCCAATGTCATTACAATTCAACTAACTTTCCAACAGCTTAGTTTGATAAAAACTTTAGAGTACTTTATACAGATAATCCAGCACTCACATTCCAAAAGCTCTATCCAAAATAAAAACACTGTTAGCATTATTAAACTCAACATTAAAACCAATTAGAGCTTTTCCCCAAAAAGACATCAATAAAAATTCCTGATAACCTAGGTGTTTCTCTTCTTAGTAACCCAATACCAGTTTTCTTAACCCAAAGGTGTTACAATAGAGTTTTAAAATCCCAAACTCCTTGCAAAAGTTACAATAGTATTACAACAGTTTAATTCCAAACTAATTTAACAATGTAGGTTATTTAATTCCTCCCATTCTGTACCAATTTTGTCAGAATATTACAACACTAGTATTCTTCTTTCAGAACCCTCAGAATGCTTTCCAAAACTCTAGTTCACAAACTTTAGAAACAATGAGAGTCATCACTCAGGTCACATGGCCAGCAGATAGTCATTAAATGTGATTTCCTTTCAATAAAGGAGTCTCTTAACCCCTGGATCTTAGATAATTTATTTATTTATTTTTTTTGCAATCACATATCCCACCTGTGGAGGGTTCTTTCCCTTTAAGGCTTAAGTAGGTAAGGATTTTTAGAGTTCCCCACCATCCTCCTGCTACCCCCCCCCTTTTATTTCCAGTGAAGGAATCTTCCAAGAGGGGAAACAGAAGGGACCTGGTGACAGGGGTGGGGGATGGGGTGTAGAAATTCAGGGGCTGAGGGTTCTAAATTTAACAATATAGTAATATGTATAATTTCCTCTTTAACAGATAATAAACTACCCTGATCTCACATATCAATATTCCCTTTCATAAACATGAGGTGAAAAACCAAGCCTCTCGCAAATTTTCTGGGCCAAAAGGACCTTGAGAACTATAACCCATTGGCAAGGTATTCTCTAGTTGTTTTTTTTATAACAAAATCTTTACAAATGTGATAGGTGAAACTTCAATTCATTTGTTATTACAAAACAATTTTAAAAATCTCAAAAGTGTAGTTTAAATTGTTCTTATACAAAGCTTACTAATTGTACACAGCATATTTCAATTGCATGTATGTTCTCTTTATTTCCTAAATCTTTAAAATACAAAGAATTCTTAAGACTAATTGTTGCTAAAAAAAATCCCTTCTTATGACTACAAGATTTTCTTCATGTTTCTCTTAAATTCAAAAAGTTACATTCAAATTAGTTTTAAATCATTTTCTTTCCAAAAGCCTAAAAAGTTTGCAAATTCTTCTTATCTTCATCAGTGCAATTCTAACTTCTCAATGCTCTCACTTATAAGAACTTTCTATCTTCACTGACCAACATTTCTTAATATTAGAACATTCTATGTTCTGGGAATGAGAGATTCCCCACAATTTGAGATATCAAAGTGATATGTGCTAATTCTTTACCTTTACTGTTTATTATTACTCACTCACTCCAGATTCTTCCCAAATACATGAGCCACATTCCAATCAATATAAAATATTAACTTCCTCTTGTTCAGTTATTCTAAAGCTGACTCACAAGTCTATCCTGACTCCTATGACTCTGGAAGGGCCATAAAACATCAGAATCCAAACTCAAACATATTCTTTACAAAACCCTTAATTCAATTTACAGGTATCTTTAGATTAGCACATTATAGGATCATTAATAAAATTAACATTTACCTATCAATCACTTTTATACTTTCACTTTATGGTGCTTATTACTTTTCTTATCAATTTATTGCCAAACATTGCAAAAAGTACCAATTTAATGCAATTTTAAATTACCCTAATCTCAGATAAACACATATCTCCCTATAAATTTACAGTTCTATACTTTCTTCTTTTCTCATGATGGTTTGTACACCTTTTTCCAAAGTTCCCCAAATCCATCTTTGGTGTACAAAGTCAACCCTGCTCAAACTTTCTGTCTACATACTTTTACCACTTTCCTTACTTAACAAATGGTACGAAAGAAACCCCAATCTCTAAGTCTGGATTTCCTTTCCCAGTACTTTCACAATCTTTTACTCAAACTATACAGCTCACATTTCCCACCATTCCTTTTTATTAGCTTCCCCTGACCTCAAGTCACACCATTCCAAACTAGAGTCACATAGTTTATACCACCTCTATAATTCCACTCTTCACAAGGCACCTTCCATTCCAAGGTTTTAATATGCAACATTTCTTGAATACAGCTGCTAAAATTCTGGAGAAGGCAGTCATTCAAAAATTCCCTAGCCCAAATGGAACATTCCCTGCCCCCCCCTTCTTCAAATAGAGTAAACTGACTACTTATTTTACTAATTCTTCCTGAAGTAGCTCTCTCTCCTGTAAGGGGGAGGGAGGGGGAAACACTGTGGCAGCACAGAATCAAGGGACGGTCCCTTGACCTCCTTAAAGTGGTCTAGGAGCAGGTTCAGAGGAGTGGTCTGGGTCCGTCCCATCCCAGCTGGAACTTAGATTAAATGATTGAGAGCTATAAGCAAAGCAGAAGCAAAGCAAAAGAAACAAAGGTGATAGATAACCAGTCAGCATCTGTCCTTTCCAGTGGGACTGAGTGTTGCTAGCCAGGTCCTAAAAGAAAAATGAGGTTAACCTTGTCTCGTCATTCCTGACCTGTAGAAGGGTTTCCTTATCTCATTTCCAAACGTCAGTCCTTCCAGTACTGACCACCTGAGTGGTTGGGGAACGTCTTCCGCCACAACCCTGCTGGTGACCTGTACAACAGCGCGTCCACCTAGGTCCTTTGCCAGCTTAGTCCAAATACAGAGCTGCAGACTTGTTTACTTTAGATACCCCTCCAAGTACGTCTTGTGGCTTCTGCTGGGGATCCCGAATGAGCCCCCAAATGTTATGGTCCAAGAAAAGCCCCCAATTACAGAACAGAGGCACTCGACACGATGGAGATGCAATAGCAAGGGTTTATTAAACTAGCTCGAGCTAGGGTTCTGTCCTAGGTCAGGGCTAGGATCCTGGAACCCTGAGTAAAGTGAGGAGAGGCCTTATATATGGTTTGGTAGGGGAGTTTCAAGCATCTGCCTGCAGATTGTCTTGAGATGGTGCGGCATGGTCTTATTGGATGCAGGTCCTCGAAGAAGCCCCCCTGCTGCATGGTCTGAGAGCTGACCAGGCAGAATCTCCAGGAGCTGATCAGGCAGAAACTCAGCAAGCTGACCAAGCAAGGACTCAGGGGCAGAATTTAGGCAACAGTTCATAGGTTTCAACATTCAGGGTCTTACAGGCATTCAGGCTATTGTTCACAGATTTCGAAACTCAGGGTCTTACATTCGTTTTCACTATTACTAAAAGAAATGGAAGAAATACACACAGGTAATGAGCAAAAAACTATCAATTTTTTTGGTAGATAATGTGATGATATGGTTTGACTTCCCTAGAGAACCCACTAAAAAATCTAGTTGAAAAGCAAAGTTGGGGCAGCTAGGTGGCACAGTGGATAGAGCACCAGTTCTGGAGTCAGGAGGACTTGAGTTCAAATCCGATCTCAGACTCTTAATAATTAGGTAGCTGTGTGGCATTAGGCAAGCCACTTAACCCTGTTGTCTTGCAAAAACTAAAACAAACAAACAAACAAACAAAGTTGCTGGTTACAAAATAAACCCACATAATTCATAAGCATTTCCATATATATTACCAACAAAAGGCAGTAAGAAAAAAATGGAAAGTAAAATTCCATTTGAAATAACTGCAAACAGTAGAAAATACTTGGGAGTCTATCTGCCAAAGCATGCACAGGAACTACATGAATGTAATTGCAAAAATATCTATATCTCTGTATATACATATATATATATATATATGAAGTTAATTTAAATAATTGGAAAAGTATTAATTGTTCATAATGAACCAAGCCAATGAAATAAAAATGACAGTTCTTCCAAACTTAATCTTGTATAGTGTGATACCATTTAAAATCCCCCCATAATTATATTGAACTAGAAGAAATAATAAAAAATTCATTAAGATAACCAAAAAAGTAAAGAATATTCAAGAAATTAATTTTTTAAAATATAAAGGAAAAGGGTCTAGTAACTGATACTGGCTACGAAACACAATCACTGGAATAGAGTAAATATTCAATTCACTGTAATAAATGATCATAGTAACCCTGAGTTTGATAAATATAAAGATTTAAGGTTTTGGAATGAAAATTCACTATTTGATAAAAATTGTGGGGAACTAGAAAGCAGTCTGGCAGAAATTAGGTATAGACCAATACTTTATGTCTTTATCAAGATAAGGTCAAAATGGGCATATGACCTAGACATAAATGAAGATATCATAAGTAAATTGGAAAATAACAGAACATGGTACCTATTTTATTTGTGGATAGGAGAAGAATTTATGAATAAATGAAATAGAGAACATGGTGGGGTGTTAAAGGGATAATTTTGATTACATTAAATTTAAAAGGTTTTATACAAATAAAACAGATGTAGCCAAGATTAGAAGGAAAATAGAAAGTTGGGGAGAATTTTAAAGGCAACTTCTTGGAGAAATGGCTCTTTTAAAAAATATATAGAGAACTGGATCAAATTTATAAGAATATGACTCATTCCCCAATTCATAAGGGGACAAAGGATATGAACAGGGAGTTTTTAGAAGGAAAAAAAAGATAGAGGAAAAAAGATATATGTATCCATATCTCTCTCTTTATCTAATATATCTATACATATGTATATGTATAAGAAAAGTCCTCCAAATCATTATTGATTTCAGAAATGCCAATTAAAATAACCTTCAAGGTTATTCATCTCACATTCATCATACTGGTTAAAATGATAAAGGCAGAAAATGACAAATGTTGGAGGGGATGTGGGAAAATTGGGACTCTTCCATAGTGCTGGTAGAACTGGTAACTGTTCCAACTATTTTGGAGAGTAATTCGGAATTATGCCCAAAGAGTTATAAAACTTTGACCCAGCAATAATATTATTAATTAGCTTTGTTTCCCAAAGTGATCAGGGAAAAAGGTAAAGATTGTATATTCAAAAATATTTATAATAGCTCTCTTTGTAGTAGCAAAGAACTGGAAATATTGGGGAATGGCTGAATAAACTGCGGCATATGATTGTGAGGGAATGTTATTGTGCTCTAAGAAATGATGAGCAAGTTGATTTCAGAAAATCATGTAAAGATTTTCTTGAAATAATGCACAGTGAAATGAGCAGAACCAAGAGAACATGGTATGTAGTAGCATAATATTGTTTGAAGAGGAACTGTGAATGACTAGGCTACTCTGAGTTGTATGAATGTTCAAATCAGTTGCAAAGTATCTATGAAGGAAAATGCTATCTACCTCAAGAAAAAGAACCAATGTATGGATTTCACCCCCCACACACATACATGTGTGTGTATGTGTATATGTATGTGTCAAATGTTGACCCTCTCTCATGTAGAGTTGGGAAGGATGAAGGGAAACAGTTTGGAACTCAAAATGTAACCAAACAATTAATAAAATAATTTTAAGAAAAGAAAAAATGGTCAATGATCTTGTAAATTGTAAACATCATGCAGCACATGTAGTAAGGAGATGTAGATTTCAGTTCTGATACTTGGTGTATAATTATAGATAAATCTTCTATGAACCTCAATTTCCTCACCTGACAAGTGGAGATGACAACACTTACCTCACTGGAATTATTGTTAGGAAATCTTTATGTAAACATTTAAGTGACAAGAAACATGGGCTATCATCATTATCACCATCAGAGGCATCATAGTTATTAAGTATAATATTTATTCAAATGGGATCCTAGAAATGGTTGTGGAACTCATAGAATTGTAAATGGGGGTGAAGGGAGATACATGGTCTAGCAGATAGCAAACTAGATGTAGAATCAGAAAAATCTAGGTTCAGTCATGTTCTATGACAAAATTTCTCTTCTGTTAAATAAGGGGATTAGGCTCCAAATCTCTAAGGATACTTCCACCTAAAATTCTATGATTTTATGACAGCTAGTTAGGCCAAGGCATCTCAAAATAACACGATCCCTCCAAATGTCCTTTTCTTGTCTAGTCTCAAGACATTACTTGATAAAGAATTTTACTGGGGCACAATGGAATAATAATGATTTATTAATAAAATTGTTTTTAAGTTTTCCTTGGAGTTATAAACTTCATTTTGGAAAGACAGAGTGTGATCAGATGGGTCATTTTGCATGTATAATTCTCTGTACCATTTGCTGTTGTGTCCACTGGCAAAAACTTGTATCCTCAACAAAAAACGGCAAGTGAAGGGAAGGAATAGTCTAGTAACTGATGATTTTAAGTCTTAGATAAGCATATTGAGAATGATGTATGCATGTGCACGTGTGTGTGTGTGTGTGTGTGTGTGTGTGTGTGTGTGTGTGTGTCTATGTATATTTAAGTAACCAATGACTGGAGCTGAGCCTGAAGGTCTACTAACAGAGCCCTCTGCTGGCATAGATGAAAGGAATCTGAGACTGTTCTTATAAGGAGAGCCTCAAGAGATATATGGCATCCTGCAAGAGTATATTTTAAGTGCATTATGTTATAAAATAAAACTCTTTCTCCTCATTGATTTGGTCTTCTGTTGAGATAATTGCATAATCTGCTTTCTTAAGATGAAATATACTGTATACAAACATCAAAACAGAAAAATCATAGTGGAAGAGTATATTTGTATCATAGGATATTATACTATTATAATGGAAAAGGATATATATATATATGTGTGTGTGTGTGTACACATATTTATGCACATATATAAAAACTTTCACTTAATGTTTATTTATTGAATTGAATCAACTTTCTTAAAGCTGAATCACTCATATGGAAACATCAAAATGAACTACTGACAGTTTTGGGATGGGAAATACAGGCAAATGAGATTTCAATTTCTTTTCAATCTTTACTTTTTTTTTTCAATGCTTGGTTTTCTACTAGCATAATATCCTGGAAAGAGTTCTGGATTTGGAGTCAGGAATTCAGGGTTCATAAACCTAACCAACAAGTATTTGTTAAGTTACTACAATGTGACTGACAATGTGTTAAGTGCTAAGGTTACAAAGCAAAAAACAACAAATAAACAAAAAAAAAAAAAAACCAATCCCTGCCTTTAAGGAGAAAGAAGACAGAGTTTGAATGATTTGTCCAGTCACAGAGCCAGGAAGTGTCTAAGATCAAATTTGAACTTAGGTTTTACTGACTCCAGGTTCCATGCTCTATCCATTGTGTTACCTAATACACTCCTACCTCTCAGGGTTGCTGTGAGGATAAAATGAGATGATATTTATAAAATTCTTTACAAATTTTATAGTGCTACATAAATACTAATTTTTATTATCATTATCATTACAAAATAAATATGAGACCCTTTAAAAGTCACATCCATTGTCTGAGTCTCTTTATACAATAACAATAATAATAATAATAATAATAATGATAATAATAATAATAATAATACTTGGACTGTCTCATTCCATCATTTTGAAGAAAAGCTCGGTAAACCTTTAAGTCAATTGGAATGAACATTTTTTTAATTAGACCTCCCTACCAGTGCATTAAATGTTTAATTTGGTCATAGAAAGATGGGAGCTATCAGTTGCAAATAGTACTTCAGCTTTCAGGGAAATTGAGACCATGGGGAGAAGATTGCAAATATTTTTTGACATATAAACTTTTTCTATCTGTATTTTGTGCCTTAGAGAGAAGTAAGGAAAGGATGAGTACTCAAGAACAAGATCTTGTCCTGCTCCCCCCCCCCCTTTAGATGTTAATCAAATTTGAGGCTCATGGCAGAGAAAAATGACCTTAGCCTTTCCCTTTCCCCCAATCTTCACCATAGTTTTCTCAGAATGCAAATGATCTTTCAAAGGAAGATACCTATATCTGCTTTTCCCCATTTAGTTTATTCCAGCTCCAAAGGATAGTGATCAATAGTTCTCAGTTTTAGAATCAGAACTCTAATAAATATGTACATTACATTAGAAACTCTTCTCCCCAGAATCTAAGTTTGAAGTAAAGAGCATTCTACATTTTGAGAAATCAGGCTCTGTCCCCCTTTTCTTTGTACTCAGAGAATCTGGAGTAGGAAGATTTTACAGACTAGTTAATCCAACTCACACTTGAAAAGGAAGTGATCATACATACTTTATTTAAGGGTCTCCACTTAGAGGAAACCCACTAACTCCAGAGACAACAATACCATCTACAAACACACACACACACACACACACACACACACACACACATGCACACACACACACACACACACGCACACACACACACGCATGCATGCACGCGCGCACACAGACGGTGCACAGGAATAACATCAATCAATTAACAGGGAGATTTGAAAACTAGACCACATCCATAACTCTCTTCTACCCATCTGGTCATTGCAGGTTTTATAAGCTATTCTTCTACAATGTCTCTTGCATTTGTTCCCTTCATTTAATTCACATGCCAGCATCCTATTTTATTCTCTCATCAACACACACCCGAGTTGTTGCAGTAGACTCTACATTCATTTGTTTGATTCTAGTATCTCCTTTCTAATCCATCTTTCACATAGACACCAAAATAACATTCTGAAAGCTCAGTTCTGATCATATCAATCAGTTCACTGAAGAAGTTCATATATATCTCCCTTTTCTCCAACCTACTTATCTAAATTAATTTTACATTGTTCTACTTCTTTCACTTTTTGGCCCTGTCAAAGTGGCCATTTTGTTTTTTTGTCACATCATTTCTTATCTTTGCACAAGCTGTCTTTTTTACATTTTTCCCCTCACTGGCCACTCTTAGAACCAGTAGTAGTATATTCTTCAAAACACAACTAAAATTCCAAACTTTATATAGATCTTTCCTGATATCCTTGATAGCTGATACATCTCCTCATTACTTTCTATTTATTTTGAATATATTTTACCTGAATTTTACTTTTATTTTGTGTCCTCCTCTAGAATATTAGCTCCATGAGAACAGACTTTTTGATTTGTGTTTAATAAATACATATTGAGTCACTGAAAGTTACCTTTGAATTTTGAAATTCTAGCAGGCACCATTCTTGTTTCTATTTTGGACATTTTATCCTGGTGGCTAATTTTTTATAAAATTCATATTTTTATAAAACTAATGTTTGGGGGTACATCTTCAAGAGATGGTCCAAAATGCCCTTTCTTCCTTACCCCTCTCCACTATGTATCTAGATTTATAATAGCCCACACTCTGTTAAAATATTTAATTTTGTGTTTAAAGTCTGTGATCTCTCCTAACCAAGCAGCTGTTGTTCTATGCTCTACTGCTTTGGGGAGTTTATATGGTCAACAAAAAAAATTATGAATGTAGTTGGCCTCTTTTTAACTTGCGATCATCCCTTCTAATTCAGTTTCTAAAGCAACACAGAACCACACATGATTGCCCTTTACATAGTTTTGAAGAGTTATAATGCTATCATATCTCTCCTGCTTACCTTGGAAGAAGTTTCTTAATTCATTTAAAGAACTTATCATCCATATTCTCCCTCTGGCAGGGCAGTCTAGACTATTACTACAATAATATCTTCTATTTCTCTCTTTTATGCTCACTTAGCTGTTCTTCCCTTGATTTCTTCTCATAGGTTTTGTAATTCCTTTATATATATAAATATTTTCCTATAGTGTTAATCATCTTTTCTTTCTATTCCATCTGCTTTCTTTGAACAAAATATACAAAGTATATAATCTACCGATATAGTCTATAGACTCAATCTTTTGAATCTTATCCCACAAAATCTTGCTGATATTATTATATTGTATAATCTTCTATATTGAAGGTATTGGTATAGTGAAGACTTTAGAGTCAGAGGATTTTAGAAGGTTTAAATCCCTGGTCTTGTATTCCAACCTATATGACCTTTGTGTGGGTCTCCTAATCACACTCGTATTGGGGGGGATTTTTCTCATCTGTAAAGTAAAGGGATTATGGTCAAGTAGGTCAGTGATGAATGCATAAAGACAAATAATTATTAAAAGAACTAAAAATCATTAACACCCATGTGGGAGAATAGATAGTGTGCTGATCTTAGGGTCAGGAAGATCTGAGTTCATAGCTCATCTATGACATGTAATACATGACCTTGTGCACTGAACCCTTTACCTCCTCCAGCATTGGATGTGATTCTTTTTGTTTTTATTGTTTGAGAGGCAATCAGGATTAAGTGACTTGCCCAGGATCACACACCCAGCAAGAGTTAAGTGTCTGAGGTGAGATTGGAACTCAAATCCTCCTGACTCCAAGGCTGGTGCTGTGCCACCTAAATTGCCCCTCCAGTACTGGATTTGAACAGAATTTTAGTATTTGTCCTTCACTCTGTAAAAACTTTATAAAATCTTTCCATGTTTTTCTGAAATCTTTTATGTTTTCATTCCTTATGGTAGAGTAATAGGCAATTATATTCATAAACTCTGATTTATTCAGCAGTTTCCTAAGACTGGGCATATATTTTATTTCTAGTTATTTGTTATCACAAATAATGCTGCTGTGGCCATCTTTTTACATTTTATTGCAATTAGTAACCTCCTTGGGGTATAGTTAGAAGGAGTATAGTCTCAGTAGTGAAACCTCTGGGTCAAGGGATAAAATAATTTAATAACTTTCCTTGCATGATTCCAGATTGTTTTCCAGGATTAAATTTACAGTTAAACAAATTTGCAGCTCCACCAGTAGTGAGTAAACATTCTAGTCTTCCCCACAGGCTCTCCATTGATGAGCTTTTCTATCACATAGTGTACTTAGCTATCAGATAATACCACAAAGCTGTTTTAATGTTTATCACTCTGATTTCCAGTAACTTTGAATTTTAGGGATTTACTAATAATTTGTATTTCTTCTTTTGAAAGCCATTTGTTCATAGTCTTTGTTTACTTGTCTGTTGAGAAGAGAAGAAAAAGCTTTTATTAAGTAACTATGACATTCTAGGGTCATCTCCCATCATCTTCATTTATATTTGGCCGCTGGATCCATGTGGCTCTGGAGGAGAGTGTGAAGCTGGCAGCTTTCCACAATCTTCCCTCACTTAAACTCATTCATGTGAAAGTCATGGCATTACCTCTTTGATAACCTCTTCAAGAACCGGACAAAACAAATTACATTGCAGGCATTCTGCTAAGTCCTTTAGAGATATAATCCCATTAGATTCTCCTAAGAATTCTGGGAAGCAGGTAAGATTATTATTCCCATTTCACAAATGAGGAAATTGAGGCATACAGAAGTTAAGTGATTTTCTCAGATTTACACAGTTAGCAAGTCTGAAACTGGATTTAAACTTTGGTTTTTATGAACTAGGGAAGGTAGGTGGTTCGGTGAATAGAGTATAGAACTTAGAGACAGAAGGACATCTATTCCTGAGTTCAAATATAGCCTCAGACACTTACTAGCCATGTGACTCTGTGCAAGTTAACCTTAGTTTTCTCATCTGTAAAATGTACTAGAAATAGAAATGTCAGACCATTCTGATGTTTTTGCCAAACAAAAATAAAAACGAAAACAAAAAAGAAATTAAAACAAACAAATCGAGTTATGAAGAGTCAGACACAACTGAAAAATGACTGAATAATAAAATTCCTGACTCTGAGCCCAGAACTCTATCCACTGTGCTATCCCTGTTCGTTTCTTAGGGAATGACTTAGTCTTTTAGTTTTGCCACTTTGTTAAAGATTTTGGGTGCTAGCTTTTAACAGATATTTCCAATACAAAGATTTTTACAATTCTCTCTTCTTTTACCTAACTTGTTACCTAACTGCATTAGGATAGAAGGGCCTGTCCTTCTATGGGATAGGGTCACAAAGAGTCAGACATGACTGATAGACTAAACAAATTATTTATTTACAAAAATTCCTTTTTTATTTTATGTAAACAAAATGTTCTATTTGCTCTTCTTATTTCTTCTATTCCATGCCTGGTTATGAATTCTTCTGCTACTCCAAATGAAAAAATGCAGCATCATTAACATTTATATTTATATTTTATATTTAAATTATTTATTCATTTGGAATTTATAAGATCTAAAGCACTTCTCTAAGGACCCTTTCTCTCTCCTTATTGTCCTCCCATTTTCCTAGCAGTTTCTCTATTTCTTACATTGCCTGTGTTCATACACTACAGCTTCCTTATACTGACCATTGAGTCATTACTCTTTGAATTATTTTAATTTGATATTTTTAAAATTATAGCATCCAATGATTCATGGAATATAATATATTTTTTATCATATTCTTCACTGGAAAAATTTTCATACTAAAATAGTGGTTTACTTGAGTTTTTGGTATCAGAGAATAAAATAGCTTTTCCACTATTACTTAAATTCAATTGCTTTATTCACAACCAGTAGAGGGCACTCTGGCTTTTGATTAGAGTTTCAGAGACTGGAGCCCTCCTTTCTCTGGAATTAAACTTTCAATTTTCCTCCTCCAAAAAGCAGCAGTCCCCTGCTTTTCTGATTAAAAAGAAGGAAAAAAAGAATAGTGGTGCATTTGAAACCCAAGGTTGAGTTTATTTGTATGTTGCATTTGGGGAATAAACTCATGCATAATATCTGGTGACATGGTATCATTCCATTTAGCCATGTCAATTGTATAAAAAAAAATAAAGGAAAGTTAAAATCATTTATATTTCTAAGACAGAGTAAGTTTTTGTTCTTGAGTTCCTGATCACTGAAAAAATTGTAATATGAACAAAAGAAGATCATCTAAAAATAAAATATTCATTACCACTTTCCCTCCTCTCTTCTATCCTTCTCCAATTTGAGGGGTTACTTATCCCTTTGTCATCGACAGTTAATTTCTATAGTATTTCCATTAGTCATGAGGTCATTAATGGGACTACATCCTTCATATTCATGGATCATAACTGAACTCTCTGGCTATGGTAGATGATCTACATATGTTGCTGAGGCTGAAAACAAACAACATCCCCCCCCCAAAAAAAATATCACTTTTTGACCAAAGTTGCATTAAGCAGCCTTACACTTAGCTAAAATGGTGGTTTCAGACAAGGAAGCTATGCAATTTGTTACTTGGGTCCTCACTTAGAATCAGAAATACCTGGGTTCAAATCTTTTCTTAGCTACTTATTAGTGATTGAACCTGGACAAATAATTTATTCTCTTTGTGCCTCAGTTTCAATCTCTATGGCATGAGAGGGTTGAACTTGATGGTTTTATAATTTCCTTTTCAACTTTCTATGATGCTATGATCTAGCTTGATGGAAGCTTTGCATAAACTTCTAGAATCCTGGGTCTATGACATGATGATGAATTATAGAAATGAGATTTGAATCCAGATGGACCCTACTGGAGGAAGTGCTTTGTAAATATTTCTTGAATTGAAAAATTTCTGAATGAAGTCTCGAATTTTGTTTGAGGGGTTTCCCTGGGAGGGAGACATGATTTGGGATTAATGAAATTATTTTAAGAGCTGCTCTATTTTTTACTAATTTCTCTCCTAAAGATGATGAGTCAAAAAAAGTTAAACCAACATTTGTACTGAAAGACAGAAATTGTTCCATCTATGTTCATATCCCTAGAACAGGGTCTGGGAACATCCAGCCCACAAACCATATAAGGAACAAGAAATCTTTTGGTCTGGTGCTATTCTGGAAACTGCAGGCGGGACTCAAAGTTCAATAAATCTACGTGCTTTTTGTTTGGGGGGGTGAATTAATTAAATATTTGACCAAATATAACAGGTTAACTTTTAAGTTAACAATTTTGTATGATCTGCAAATGATATAAATATCCAAAAGGCCCTTGGCAGAGAAAAAGATTCCCCACTCTAGGAAGTACACTTGGTCAATTGGTAGAACCAGGAAAAGGCTTCCTGAAGGGGGGGGGGGGATTTTGAACAGATTCTTGAAGGAAGACAGGGAAAGCAGCAGATGAGTTGATTGGTGATGATAATACCAGTTTCCACTATGTCACAGGACCTCAGGTTTGACAGACCTGCCAGAACTGGCATTCCAATGAGATAATATTTGGAATTCAGAGTCATCTCCACACAATGATGACGCACCAAAGGAGGATATAAGGGGGAAGAAATAAGATAAACAAGCACACAGTCCTTGCCTTTGGAGAGTTTATAGTCTATTGGGACAGAGGAGAAATCCACACAAAATCATACAATGTATGAGTCTCTACATTCATGAACCAAAACTGAGAGAGTGTATAGAGGCAGTCTTTTAGGGTAATAGACATGGAATCAAGAAACTCAGACTCTGCATTCAAGTCCTGAGAACTAAACATGTCTGGAACTCAGTTTCCTCTTCTGTAAAGTTGGCTCAATGACCTCCAAGATTCCTTCTAGTTCAAACTGAAAGATGCTATTAATGGCAAATTTCATCTTTTTTTCACGGCAATGGAAGCTTCTATCTAGAAAGGAGCCTCATGGAATGATAATGGAGTAGTTAAGAGTTGCCCTTGGGTTTTGAAGTTGAAATCAAATGTCCAACAAAGTAATGAAAATTAAATGCAGGGCCTGGCCCCAATCTGAGGGGTGAGGGTAGAGCATGGGAATTGTTGAATTTTCTTTCCCCCTTTGATTTGGCCTTATGATTTCATGACTTCAGTGAACTGGTTCCCTCTATGCAATTCAACTCTAATCTAAAAGTCTCAGAATCTTGCCTGTGAGAAATTCATTCATGTGTATATATATATATATATATATGTGTGTGTGTGTGTGTATATATATGTATGTACACACACACATAGCAAATATGAGTTATATTTGAATCCAGGTTTTCTCAAAGGCTCATCGTCAATCCACTTTATGTTTAATTAAAGTTGTCTGGAGCCCAAAACCATTTCACTTACCGCAGCTCTGAACATAGTGTCTAAGAACACTCTTGCTGTCTAACATGGGGTGGAGAATGGGGGTAGGGAAGGGAAATAGAATGCTTATTTTTACAATGGGAGAAGAAAAAGCTTGTCTCTGGCTCTGTTCCTTAGAGCAACTTTTCTGGCTTTCTGGCACCGATTGTAGACCTAGTTATGTTTTGGTAAATAAGATTAGCTATAATTAAATTACCCATTATGTGGGCAGTTTTATTTATGAGGGTGCTAAACAAGTAACTTAAAATGTTTCCAGAAATGTCATATGAAAATAGAGAGCCCCGAGTGTCTTCGTGGTGTGATTAACGCATCAACCCTATTTATCTGTTTGTCACTCTGGTGTGGAAGGGACTGCCAGGATGCTTAGGCCAGATTGGGATTTGATGTTTGTGTTGATTTGGAACTTGAGGGAGGAAACTGCTTTCTCATCCCTCCTTAAATGGTCCTAGAGGATTTTATGTGGATTTCTCCTTTGTCTCAATAGATTATAAACTCCCCAAAGGCAAGGACTGTGTGATTTTTCATTTTATGTTCTTTCCCCTGTCCTTTGGTGCCTCATCATTCTGTGGAGATACCTCTGAATTCTTAAATGTTATCTCATTGGAATGCCAGTTCTGGCAGGTCTGCCAAACATGAGGTCCTGTGACATAGTGGAAACAGAGAGGAAGGATGCAAATGTCAACTCACCTACTGCTTTCCCTGGCTTCCTTCAAGAATCCGTTCAAATTTTTCCCTTCTTCAGAAAGCCTATACCTGGTTCCACCAACCCACTAGGTGTGCTTCCCACCTGTGCTCTATATTTTATATGTACATAATTATCTGTATTATCTTTCACATCAGAATGTGACCTTCTTGAGGCTGGACTTTTTTTGCCTTTCTTTGTGTCCCTAGCATTCAATACTTGTGAGTGTGAATGGGTGTGTGTGCGTGTGTGCGCGCGCACGCTCATGCTTTCTCTTTGTCTGTCTGTACCTGTCTAGCCATTTCAGTTTGGAAATCAAGTCTATATAGCAAGAGAACTAAACTTGTCGGCTTGTCGGGAGGCAAGGCATTATAGTTCAGTCCTATTTCTTCTAAGCAATACCTGCCTATACAATACCTTCTACACATGGTAATTAGTCAATTCTCTCATTTCTAGGATTGATGGCATCTAACATTATTTTTTTGCCTCTATACTTCACCATAAATTTTTTAGAATCACAGATTGTCTTGGATGGGAGAATCACAGACACTCAGACCATCTTGGTCAAACTACCTGACTGAGAACCCTCTCTATGACACCCATAACAATATTCACTGAGATTTAATTGAAACTTTCAAGTAAAGGGAAAGCTACTACAATGAGGCAAGTGGTGCCTCATTGAATTTACTGTAAGATAATTTTAATTATTTCAGGAATACTTTCTTGCCTCAAATAAAAAACTATTCTTCTTTAACTTCTACCCATCATTCCTAGTTTGCCATGGAAAACCACTTACTCTGAACTCTTTGTTCTTCTGTCCTTAGCACACTGGAAAACAGCCACCATATCCCCTATAATTCTCCTCTTCTCCAGATTATATATTCTTCTACCCATTCTTGTATGACATTGTCTTAAAGGTTCCCACCTTTCTGATTTTCTCTCCTAGATGTTTTCCAGCTAATTAATATTCTTTGCAAAATGTATTGCCTAATAAATAAATTGCCTAATAAACAGAAACTCCAGATGTGACTGACCAGGTCAGAACCCTATGGGTCCATCATCCTCTCTAGTCATGGAAACTTTGTTTCCCACCATAGTCCACTATAGCATTTAGCTTCATTACCTACTATCTCACACAATTGACATGTTAAATAAATCATCCAAAGTCTCATATCTTTCCCACATAAACTGCTATCTAGTTAAGCTTCCTTCAAGTTTGACTTTTGAAGTAGATTTTTTGCACACATATATGAGACTTTATATTTTTACTACTAATGATATCCTGGAATAGTTAACTGATAGTGTGATGGTAGAAGATAGAAAGTGAACCCTAGAGTCAGGAAGATCTGGGTTCAAGTTCAGCTTCTGACAATGAAATGGGGTAAGTCACATTCTCTTAGTGCTCTCAGACTTCTATATGACTTTAAATTGCAAAACATGCAAAGCACGTTTTCAGGTCCTTATTGGTCCAGGGAGTGTTTTTATTGGAAGTTTCCTATACTAATAAAATCAGAGGTCTTGCTCCTCTCCCAAAATGTCATCTTATTGGAGTCAGCCCAGTGCTATAACCTCTTGAGATCGCTTTGGATCTTGACTCTCATCCAACATGTTAAAAATGCTAACTAACACAGGTCCAAGGACAAATCCCTGGGACAATTGACTAGAGATAATTCCAAGTTGACATCAAACAATTAGTGACTAATCTTTTGGTTCTGCCGTTTAGTCAGTTCTAAATATCCTTAAATCCTATTCTCTCAGTCACATTTCTCCTTCATGTTCACAATAAGAGACTTTGTTACAGGTTTCTCTATAATCCAGGTAAACTCTATCCAACAGAATCCCCTGATCTACCAATCAAATAGCCGTGTTACCAAAGAAAATTAAATTCATATAACATGATCTCTCCTAAATATTCATTAATAGATTTTTCATAATATTCAATAGAATTATTAGAAATTAAAATTAGGATAACTGGCCATTAATAGTGAGAAATATCGATTCCCTTCTCCTTTATGAAAATCAGGGTATTTGCCATTCTCTTGTCCTGTGGGCATTTCTTCTATTCCTTATGATTTCAAAGCAAGTTTAATTGATGTTTTGTTTTGCAATATATTTACAGATTATTCCTACTTTATGAAAAGTCTCATATAATGAAGTAGTTAAGTAAAAGTAATAAAATGATGGTCCCATTAGAAAGTACATGCCACATTTTGCATTGGTAGCATTTTATCATGTGAATTTAAAAAAAATTCACCAGAATATTTTTTATCTTATTTTGACATTCCCATTTCTTTGAGGGAAAATAAAAATGAATATTTTATAACAAACAATATAGTTACAAACAAATTCCTTCAGTGACTATATATACACACACGCGCACACACACACACACACACACACACACACACACACACACAGACACATCCTTCACCTCTCTGTTATCATTGATCTGCCTCATTTCATTCTTCATCAGTTTATAAAGTCCTCAACATTGATCATTTAATATTTGTGTTATGTTAAAATTATTCTTTTTGTTCAGCTATTTTACTCTGCTTCAGTTGCTTTAAGTCTCTCCAGGTCATTTTTGGAAGCATTTATTTCCTCTTTTGTGCTATATTTCTCAAAGTGCAATAGTACTTCCTTATAGCCATTTACCAGAGCTTTTTCAGTCTTTCTTAATGTATAGACCTAGTTTCCAGTCTTTTGCCTCTATCAAAGATCTAGTCTACTGGGATCAATACTCCCTTATTTGACAAAATGAAAGTTCAGACTTTGAAAGAAATTGCACCTTATGCTTTTATATAAAAATATGCTTCAAAAGAGCATATGGCATGGATATTAAAGTTCTTATGATAAAGAAATTAGACAAACATGGAATAAATTAGGAAAAAATTCATGGCCAAATAAAGAATAGAGAGGATCACAGAAAATAAAATAAAGTTCAGTGATAAAAAAATTTGAACAAAGAAATCTAATAAACCTAATATTAGAAAAGAAACCATTAATTGGGGAAAGTTTTGACACACAAGTGTTTCTGATAAAGGTTTATTTTCCAAGATAAAAAAACAATAAATTTATAAGAAAAAATACTATTCAGTTGATAGAATTGAAGACTATGAAGACAATTTTCAAGGGAAGAAAATCAAGGTGCCTAAAGCTAGGTGACACTGTGAAGAGAGTGGCAGCCCTAGAGTCAGGAAGACCCATCTTACTGGATTCAACTAAGACCTGAGATACTAGCTAGTTGTGTGACCCTTGGCAAGTCACTCCACCTTTTTTTGCCTTAGTTTCCTCATCTGTAAATTAAGTTAGAGAAGGAAATGGCAAAGCATTCCATTCTTTTTACCAAGAAAACCCCAAATGTGGTCAAGAAGTGTGAGAACTGAACAGCAATTGATTAACTAGACAATATATGACCCATCAGCTAGACCTAAACCTATATGAAAGAAAAGAAAGAGGAAAAGATCATTTATGTGCAAAAATATTTGTAATAATTCATGATTTTTCAAAGATCAATGGCTATATAGGGGTGACTAGGTGGCACAGTGGATAGAGCACCAACCCTGGAGTCAGGAGTACCTGAGTTCAAATTCAAGCTCAGACACTTAATAATTACCTAGCTGTGTGGTCTTGGGCAAGTCACTTAACCCCATTGCCTTACAAAAAGAAAGGAAAAAAAGATCACTGGCACATTCATGAATTCTTTAAGTAAACTGAAACATAATTCATTTTGGCTCAGTGACACGACTTAATTTAGGAAAAGCAGTTTCTCCATTACCATCTCCTACTTATCCTGGGTTTCAGCTTGGTGTTAAACATTTTTGTTCTTTTTTTTTCCAGTCCAAAGGTTTTTTCTACTTGTTGGAGGAAACAAAAACCAAATCAAGATTGGGTAGCTTTGATTTTTCTTCATTGTGTTGTCATACCACCCACAATAAACTTACTATAACTTATTTTCCTTTTTTTAATAGGACTAAAAGTTTTTCATTTTTTATTGCCATTAGGTTTTCTTATCATCTGCTTCTGAGCTTTAGTTTTCCATATACTAGTCCTAAAGGATTTTGTGAGCTTTTGTTTGCTTGTTTTCTCCATGTGAGACTCTTCACATAAATCCTCAGTTTCACACTCAGCAAAATTGTTTTTCTTCATGTCTTCAGAATTTAATTCTTTAATTATCCCTGCCTTCTTGTGATGATTTCCCATGGAAGGTCTTAAGTCATTCAATCCTACCTATCCTTTCTCTTGAACCTTTGCTATCTTGGTGTTCATGGAAGTTGAGGCACCCATTAGCTCCATGTTAGCAAAGATTTTTTTCCTTCTTGGGTAGACTTGAATTCTCCACATTACTTGCTTCACTTTTTTGAAAGAAGAAATGAGCATTCAGGCATTTCACAAATTTATTAACTCCTCTGCTTTTGGCAGAAAAAAAGAAGCTCTAGCAGATGTCTAATTTAATGGAAATCTTCCATCAAAACTCTATAGTGCCTTGATGTCATATTTAAAATCAGGCTTCTGAATTCCTAAGTTATGTACCCTTTCTTTTCAGATAGTACATAATACTCCTGTGTAAAATATTTGTTTCTTCCTCTGTCAACTTTTATTCAAAGCCTGTCTATTTTGCTTTCTCACCTGTTTCTTGGATTTCTAAATATGAATAAATTTACTTTGTGTGCAATGTGATTCCTGTTCTTCTCTCTGACCCACTGTTAAACCTTCTGTTTGTTTTAAATCAAGTATGCCCTTGTAGAGTCACATTGCAGTTATGTTTCCTGCCATACCAGGACTCAGTGAGATGGATGAGGTCAAATTTGCCTCCTGGTGTCAAGGTATCTAGTTCACTTTGCTTATTCTTCATGTTTAGTTATTTATTCATGGACATATGTGGTAAGAAGATTGTTTTTGTTGGGGGAGAGACAGGTAATAATTTTCCTTTTTACTATGCCCTTAAACATAAACAGGAAGACCCAAGTTCAAATGCTGCCTCAGATATTTACTCATTGTATGACCCTATACAAGTCACTTAACCTCTATCTGCATCAGTCTCCTTATATTTAAAATGGTGATAACAGAGCACCCACCTTCCAGGGTTTCCATGAGGATCAAATGAGATAATGTTTAAAAAGTGCTTTGTAAACCTAAAAGTACTATGATTACTATTGAATAACCATTCTTCCTTTTCTCTCTCTCTCCCCAATAAAAGCTTTCCTTTGTAACAAATGAGTATAATCAAGCAAAACAAATTTGCATTTTGTAGTCATAGATTTTTATTGTTGATTTTTAAAATTTTTTTAAAAAAATATTTTTTTAAGGCAACTGGGTTAAGTGACTTGCCCAAGGTCACAGAGCTAGACAATTATTAAGTATCTGAGGCAAGATTTGAAATCAGGTCTTCCTGACTCTAGGGCCAGTGTTCTATCAACTGTGCTACCTAGCTGTCCCTATTGATGGATTTTTAATGGATTTTTGTTTCATGTAATTTTTTAGACATTTTCCTCAATGTCTATGGTATCTTGAATGGTAGGTATATTATGACCAGTTCCCCCCCTCTTCTTTTTAATTTTAAAGTAATTTTGATGTGATTTGTAGTACTTAAGCAATTAAAAAAATCAACTTATTTTAGATGCATTCCATCTCTTTCCAGGAACCATCATTCCTATATTTTAAACTTTGGTTCAAAAATTCAAAAACTATTATTAGATGCTATTTTTAAATGATTTCTTCACTTCCCAAATCTTTCTCTTTTCAAATTCTTTTGATTGGAACAAAATCTAAAATTTACTACTCAGAACTTTGTAACTAATACCAATTCTTTCTACATTCCTTTTGGCAATGTGATTTGTGCCCATGGGAATCATGTAAATGGGGTAGAAGTCATTAATTCTTGCCTTGATGTGAGTTCTCCAAAAAGTCTGAATGAATGATCCATGAATACTCATTGTTAACAATGATATCACTGTTTGTGATTTTCATCATCTTGATGATAGAACTTTAAAGTCTACTATCTGATTGGGTATATTCCCTTTGACACTGTGCACACACCAAGGTTATCTTGCAATCATGGTTCTAAGTACAATGTATAGAGTCTCTCTACCACCAATTCTAGTCATTGATAACTAGGAGATTGACTTAAAATTAGAATCCAAGATTGGAGTAGAGGTAGCTTGGTGTAGTATTGGATCGGGTACTTATGGTGTTCATGACATTGGCTATTTATGTAATGTCACATTTATATCTTAGACCTTAGTTTCTTCATCTGTAAAATGGGTAGCAAAACAGAAAATCTCTAGTGCTACTTCTGACTCTAGATTTTATGATCCTTTTATTCTGTTTGAAGTTGTGTGTGTGTGTGTGTGTGTGTGTGTGTGTGTGTGTGTGTGTGTGTGTTTAGCAAGGATCATTCATCCAGGATTTGATGAAGCATTTTTTCTAGATTACTATGCTAGACTGATTGACTATTATCCACTTCTGATTGTTTGAATTGGTACAAATCAGACTGCCAGAAGCTATCTAGAAAAATCAGGTATAAGGCCTGTGTGTGTGTGTGTGTGTGTGTGTGTGTGTGTCTGTTTGTTGTTTTGTGTGTGTGTGTGTGTGTGTGTGTGTTTGTGTTTGCATGCACATTTAAAATCTGTCTGGATTTGCTGTTGGGCTCATATTTGGAAATTTGAAACTCTGAGTTCTTGCTGTCTGTATTGAATTATAGGACTCAGTGTTCAGGTTGTTATGAAAATTTCCCCATTTTAAAATTATATGTTCAAGTTGTGAAAAAAAAGTTTCAATTTAAGTCATTTTTTTAAGGACAAGGTTTACATAGCACGTCTCCCAGAACAACTTTGAGAGGCATGTAGTGTAAGCATTATTATTCTCATTTTTACAGATAAGCAGCTAAGATTCACAGAGATGAAATGCCCTGTCTGTGGCAACACAGCTAGTAAGTGTTGGAGCTGGAAACAAATCAGGTCTCCTGACTCCAAGTTCAGCGCTCTTTCCATTACACAAAACTGCCTCTAGACAAAAGACACCTGCAAAGTAACAAGCCTGTGTGTGTTGGCTTTCAGATAAGTAAACGCCAAGCATTAGTCAAGGGAAGAGAAATGTATTCAAAGTTGGGGAGTGGAGGGGCAGAAGAAAGAGGTCAACATTCACATTCTGGACCCTGAGCAGATCTATCTGAGGGGTCCTCCTTCCCTTTCCTAGCTGCAAAAGCGAAGGAAGGAGTTCCTTCTTCTAATGGACTCCTACAGGACAGGCAGAAAATGGGCTGCTAAGACAGCCTCTGAGCTGGGTTCTTGTTGGCAAGACATTTTTATCCTTAATTTTAGGAAAAACCTTATTTAGCTGACAAGTTTCTTTGGTTCCCAAATAATAAGGAAATGCTATTATGTTACAGTTATTTCAGCATGTGCTAAATAGGAATTATTTCAGTCCACAACTGTTTGGTCCCTTGGAGCTACCCTATTAAGTTAGATTGGCGGGGGGAGGGGGACATGGGGGGGACAATTGTGTTTAAACTGTTGAATTCATACAGCTAAATACACTTGATGATTTTAGAGGACTGTAATATTAAAGGAAAAAAAGTTCCAGCATCTCAACTTCTAACTGTCAGTATGGAATAACTGTTGCTTTTCTTTCTCTTTTCATTTCTGGCCAAGAAATTCAAGGATATGTATTCTTGATCTCTCTCGGATCATGAATTTAAAAAAAAAATATTTTTCTTGTTATTCCAGATTTGATGAATAACAACAAACATGAATGTTTTCATATATAAAGAACATGAAAGGATTGTATATGAAACTGTAAATCCATTTATTCTCATTTCAGCACATTAATGTCAAAGCTATCCAGGTTGCATGCATTGGCCTCTGAGCCTCCTTCTACTCTCTTCTATTCATTTTTTAAAAATGTTTCATGGATACTTTTACTTCTTTTTTGTTGCTATCATTGCTATCATTGGCCCTCCCTTCACTAATCTCCCTAATATTCTCTACACTCTCACTTGCTCCCTTTCTTGTAACAACAGAAAAAAAAAATGCACACATTGGCTATATCCAAAAATGTGTTTCACCTTTAGTCCATTATCTGTTAAGAGGTATTCATCCAGGACTTGATGAAGCATTTCTCCAGATTACTATGCTAGATTGATTGACTATTATCCACTTCTGATTATTTGAATGGGTACAAATCAGACTACCAGAGGATATCTAGAAAAATCATGTCTAAGGTTTGTGTGCATGTGTATGTGCACGTGCACACACACGCTTAACCTTATTTGCCTCAGTTTCCTCTACTGGAAAATGAGCTTGACAAGAAAATGACAAACTATTCCAATATCTTTGCCAAGAAAACCCCAAAAGGGATCACAAATAATTGGATACAACTGAAAAATAACTAAAAAAAAAAACAAGAGATGGGAAGTATGATTCATCATTGGTTTTGTGGAATCATGGTTTTCCAAGTAGACCAAGTATCAAAATCAGTAAGTTTTGAATCTACTTCACCTTTGTTTATTCTTTTGATTTATTTTTCTTGTTCTACCCCAACTCTCCTCTATTTTGTTGTTCTAGGTTCACCTTGAGGTGCTTTTTTGTATTGTTTGTGAAAGAACTTTGGAGAGCTTGGAACATTCTAATCTACTCCACTGTCATCCCAGAATCCTCTTCACAATTAACAATTATAAATAGATAGTGAAGGAAACAATTTCACCTAAAAGTAGAAGAGGATACATAATATTATAGAAAACAGACACCAATAATATATTATTTATATTATATTGAAGTACAATTGAAATATAAAGATTTAAAAAAGCATTAAAAATATGGAGCAGAATAGGGGCTTTCCAGAGATAACCAGAAAAAGATGCAAAGAAAGATCCCACAAAGCAGTTTGACCTGAGTGAAGTGTAAACACCTCCAGGCTAGTTCTGCTGAAGCACCCAATAGGTGAACCCTGGGGCAGCTGAGTTGGGAGGTAGCCTCAATCTCAGCCTCTGTCATAGGAATTTTTACCTCCTAAATTGTGTGAACAGTTGGGGGTCTGAGTTGGGAGGGGTGGGGGAAGAGGGAGGGAATCTCTGCTGATAATGGATGCCAGGTCCAATTGTGCTATCACTGATTGAGAAGGAACCAGTACACACGTGGTGAGTGCAGAAGCAATGGAACAGAGATACTGCTGACTATGGACTCTTACAGGAAAACTGTGATCTTGTTCCAAGTTGGAGAAAAGAACTCAAAGTTATAGTCCTGAAGGGTTTTCAGGAAGTAATATCACTTCCATTTTAGCTTACTGAGGATTGGAGGGGGAAAGGACTATAGAGTTTGGGTCCAGGACAAAGATCGAAAAATAGCAGTAAGAAGGACCTGAGGTCAGAGAGACACCATCCTCTACACTCCAGGACTAGAGGTGAGCATAATAAGCTATTAAAAAACAAACAAACAAACAAACAAACAAACAAACAAGCAAACAGATAGATAGATAAATTAGCAGGCAAAGGAGAAAGAACCCAAATGTAGTTAATTATTATGGAATAGAGAATACTGGGGTTCATCTTCAGAGGAGGGTACTGAAGCAAAAATAAAAGCCTCTCTTATCCCAAAATGTACCATCAAATGGTTACTACCCCAAAAGAATTCCCAGAGGAATTAAAAAAAGACTTTAAAAATAAAATAAGAGAGACTGAGGAAAATTTTTTTTTAAAAAGAACAATCCAAGAAAAAAAATATGAAAAGAAAGTGAGTCAACTGGAAAAGGAAATCCAGAATCTTAAGGGAAAACAAATTCATGAAAATTAGGATTGGGCAAGAGGAAGCCAGAAAAGTTATGAGATCAAAAAATAATAAAACAAAACATAAAGAATGAAAAAAATAGAAAAGAATGTGAAATACTTCATTTAAAAAAACAATTGATCTGGAGAATATATCAAGATGAGAAAACATATGAATGATCAAACTACCTGAAAGCTGTGATCAAAAAAGAATCAATTCAATAATATAAGAAATAATTAGAGAAAATTGTCAGGAAGTATTAGAACAAGAGGGAAAATACAAATAGAAAAAATTCACTTGCCATCACTTGAAAAGAGGAAAGGAGGAAATCTTACAGGAATATCGTAGTCAAATTCTAAAGCCCCCAGGTTAAGGAGAAAATATTATAAGCAACAGAAAAAAACAATTCAAATACAATTGAACCACAATTAGAATTACGCAAGACCTAGCAGTGGCTACTTTAAAAGACTGCTGGTCTTGGAACAATGTATATATCAAGGAGCAAAATAATTGGGGTTATGGCCAAAAGTATTATTTCCATCAAAGTTAAGGATAATTCTGAATAAAACAATAGACATTCAATGAATTGTCAGACTTTCAGGATTTTGTTACAAAAAGACCTGGACTTAATAGAAAATTTATTATACAAGATCCAAGAGAAATATAAGATAAACATCATAATTACAAGAGATTCAATAAGGACAAGTTGTTTATTATTTATACATTGAAATATAAACTATTTGTAATTGGGCACTTCAAAAGAAAGATTAGTGCAGAACTAAGCATGTTGTGATTCTGAAAAATAAAATGGTGTAGAAAAGATAAAAATGTTAACATCTTATACACAAGAAAAGAAGAATGGATACAGAGGAATTAGATGGGGAGGAAGGGCTAGTAGTTCTGGAAACCTACTCTCATCAGAAATAGGTAAAAGAGGAAACAATACATAAATATCTAGAAAGTTATAAAAGGTTTTTTTTAATTTAGAAAGAAATAAGAAACTGAGAGGTTAGGGAGGGGGATGAATTAGGGAATATGATAAGTGGAATATAAAAGGGTGTGTAAAGGAGGGACTCTTGGAGGGGGATAGATTAAGGAATAGGAGGGTAGGATAGAGTAAAGCAGAGGGGTGAAGAGGCATTGTTTCCTTCAGGAAAAAGTTATAAAAGAGAGATATACATAAATTATAAAATAAAGATGAGAAATTTTGTAAAAAAAATTTTGTAAAAATACAGTGGAAGTAATCATGATTTCATATAAAGTTAAAGTAAATTTAATCAAAAGATAAAATCAAGGAAACTATATGTCAGCAATGATTTTAAGATTATTTAAAATAACTAGATATTATGTTATATTATTATATTATATAAGATATTATCTTATATTGTAAGGTAGAGATATTGCTGTAAAGGAGGAAATGATGAACTGGTAAATTTATAAAAATATAGAATGACTTTGACTTATAAAGGAAGTTGTTATACATCTTTAGTGAAACAGAGGATAAGTGTAAATATGCATGGTTTAGTCTTACATGTTTGTGTATGAAAGTATATGTGTATATGTGTATATAATTATAGATATCTATGAATATGTATATCTATATATTAAATGTGTATATGTTTATATATGTGTGTATATATGTGAACATATATAGATATTTATGGATGTATAGGTATATTAGTTGTAGTCTTCTGGGGAGGGGGAAGGAGAAAAGTAGAGCAAAAAAGTGTAGACAACAGAGAACAAAAGAAAACCTACAAGGAAGCAAAGACAAAATGAACAATTTTGAACATAACGTTTAGTATTTATTATATTGGCTTTATTGATATGGAAATTTATTACTTTATATTTTTAATGCTTTCTTATGTTCTGCTGTGCACTTGGAACTTTTTTCCTTTTGTATTTGAGTTTAAAATTAAAAAACTATTAAATTTTTTTTAAAAAATGCTAATTATGTATGTCCATCTCTCACATCCTCCTATAATGCCCTTTCTCTTACTCTCCACTCACTCTTTAGCATATTATAAAAGAGAAGGAATGTGATCAAAGTCAAAGGTGAAATTTTATCAAATTTTCAGGTTATGCAAAGCTATAATTTTGGTAGGCTAGAAAATGGATTAAAACAAATGAGAAAAATTAATTACAATAAATGTAAAGTCATTTTTCTTGACTTTAAAAAATGAACTTCCTAGGATTAATATAGCAAGAAACAAGTTAAGGGAAGCATGGCTATATAGGAATTCATTAGAAAAGAGAAATGTTCGAATTTAAGTAATTTGCATGTTTAGTATGAATCTACAATTTGATGTAATAATAAATATAAAATACAATTAAAAACAAAAACTAAAATGAAACAAAACTAATGTGCTATTAAACTAGGCAGAAGTAAGACTATGTCCCGACTCAGGAAACTGATGGTATTATTATATTCTGCCCTAGGCAAATAATATCTGAAATAATGTCTGAAATTTCAGGAAGGATACATAGGAGAGAATCCATAGGAAGATTACTGGGTTAATGAGTAGTTTCCACATTAGGACAAGTGATAGTTAAAGAAATTGACAATACTTAGCCTAGAGAAGGGAAAATTTGGAGAGAGGAGGATATGAAGATTTTCTTTAATTATCTGCATTGTTGCCTTGTGAAAAATATTAATATATTAGACTGATTCTAGTTTGCCTCAGAGGGAAGTAGTATTAATTAGTTGAAACTGCATAAGGGGCAGATTTCTTTAAAAGTTCTGATCTGAAGCAAAATGAGCTTCTTCGGGAAGTGCTTCATCCTTGAAGGTCATGAGATAACTGGATGATAGTGTGTCAGAAGTGTTGCACAGGGGACTCCTGCTCAGATATAATCATTGTATTATACCTAAAGTCAATTCTAGTTCTGAATAAAGGTATGGAAGTGGGGGAAAATGGAATATGTTAATTGGTTGGAGTATTCTAATATAACTGTAGTGTAGACAAAGTAGAGAGGAGTAAATTGAAATAAGTGTGGAAAGTCAGGGTATGGACCTTGAGTACTAGGTGAAGGAATTTACATTCTACTCATTTGTCAAAATGAACTTTTAAGAAGGTCAATGTGATGATTATATCTATAATAAAAATTTACTTTAATAGCTGTATGAATAATATATTGGAAAGAGAGCGATTAGTACCAGGAACACTTTATTATTATTATTATTATTATTTGTTTATTTTTCCAAAAACATGAAATAGGAGTTTTCATCAATAATTTTTCTGTAAGGTTTTGAGTTTTACATTTTTCTTCCTCCCTGCTTTCCTTACCCCTGTCGCCTTGACAGAAAACAGTCCAACATAGGTCCTACGTGTATAAACATGCTAAACATAGATCCATGTTATCTATGTTGTGAAAGAAGAATCAACTCAAAATGGAGAAAAAACATCAGAGAGAAAAAAAACACATAAAACATAAGACAACTTTTAAAAATTGAAGATAGTAAACTGTATTTAAACTCCATAGTTCCTTCCCTGGATATGGATGATATTTTCTATCATGTCTTAGAATTGTCTTTGATTATTATACTGCTGAAATGAATGTCTATCATACTTGATCATCACCCAATATTGCTGTTGGTGTATGCAGTGTTCTCTGCTCACTTCACTCAGCATCCGCTCATGCCTTTCCAGGCTATGCTGAAGTACTGTCCCTCCTGATTTCATACAAAACAATAGTGTTCCATAGCATACATATACCACAACTTGCTCAGCCATTCTCCAATTGAGGAGCATCCCCTCTATTACCAATTTTTTGCCACTACAAAAAAGAGCTGTCTAAATATTTTTGTATATGTCTCTTTAGGATACAGACCCAGTATTATTGGATCAAAGTGTATGCACAGTTTTATTGCCCTCTGGTCATAATCAGGAACTCTTTCAAAGAGGCTCTCACCATAGTTCAGGTTGATGAGAATAAGGGATGCTACTTCAGTGGTGGCAATGGAAATGGAGTGAAGTGAGTACATGTGGAAAATATAGTGGAAGATCAGGAGGAATAAGTATCACACTGGATACAACATATAATGGGAGTAAAAAATTAAGTATTTTCTAGTTCCAGTGACTTTTAGAGACCTACAGTGCAATGGAAGAAATAACTTTAATATAAGCACAAATTGAAACATTGAAGATTATTCAGAGGCAGATTGTTTGATATTTTCATGTTTGAACTCTTATCGTCTAATAGACTCCCTGGTACATTGTTGTTGCTCAATTGTTTGGTCATAACTGTCCCTGTGTGACCACATTGGGGTTTTGTTAACAAATATTACTGAAGTGGTTTTCCATTTACTTCTCCAATGGGTACCCATTTTACAGATGAGGAACTGAGGCAAATGGAGCTGAGTTGTCTGGGGGTCACTCGGCTAATTAAGTGCCTGAGACTGAATTTGATTTTGGTGATCTATTCACTGTATCACCCTGTTGTCTCATGTGCCTGCTTGGTTATTAATTAAACTATTTATTCATCCATTAATTCAATAAAGCATTTCTAAATATTTACTATGTGTAAGGTCCTAGGGACACAAAAATAAAAGCAAAATAACTCCTGCCCTTAAGAAAGGTTATATTCTACTGAGAAGTGATTTATAAGTAAGCAAAAGATGGAAGGATGATTAGAGGGGAGAAAGCATTCTAAAAACTGGAGTGAAGGGATGATAATTCTAGAAGTCTTCATGCAAGAAGTGGACCCTTGATTGAATTTTGAAAAATATAACAAGTAGAAAAAGTTTCTTCCAGGCCCAGGCAACAACCTATGCAAAGTTGCAGAGAGAGGAAAAAAAGATCTCTGAGTTTCCAAAATATCCAGTAGCCCAATTTGACTTTGCAAAGGAGAATTTAAGGCTAGAGCCAAGCAGTGAAGGCTTTGGAATGCCAGGTTGAAAAGGTTGAATGAAATTACAATTATAACATCCCTTTATTGAGAATAGTTGGTGTTTATATAATTGTTTACAAGTGGTATATGATTTGAGCTTTCTTATAAACCTGGAAACTAGGTTCTACAGATAGTACTTTTCCTATTTTATTTATGGGGATTTGGAGCTCATGAGAGATTAAACGATTTTGCAAGAGATCTTAAAAGTCAGCAAATCTTGTTATTTTATATATGAGAAAACTGAGGCCCAGGAAAATTAAATGACTTGGACAAATTTACAAGGTTAGTTAAAATCAGAATCAAGATTCAAACTCAAGAATTCTGAAGATCTCAAAACTCTACCAGTCTTTCCACTGTACCATATTGATCCTTAGAGATTTTTTAAAAGAGGCATCTATCTACCCTTGAAAGTCATAGTGTAGCCCTATGTGAGGAGAGAGAGGCAAGATTAGAAAATCATCTGAGTATTAAGAAGATAAACCTTGATTTTCCTATTTGAGCTAAGGGTCTTTGTGTGTGTGTGTGTGTGTGTGTGTGTGTGTCTGGGAATGTTGCTGTTTTCAAGAGTCACTATAATACAGTAGAAAGAACTCTAACCAGGTGGTTATGATATCTGGATTCTGGTCTTTTTCCACTTATTACAGTGACTGTGACCTTCAAGAAATGATTTTACCTTTTCCAGGGCCCTCAGTTTCATCATCTGCAAAATAAAGTGGTTGGTGATCATTGTTGAATCAAAATGATTTTATTAATATATTTTGATTAATTTTATTTGATTTTACATAATCTGGAACAATCCCTGTATCTATCCCCTTCTCAGAGAGTCATTTTAGAAAGATGGAGAAGAAAAAAATATGTTTTGATTTATACATCCAAAAGATCCTATATTTAAAATAATCCACACCTGGCTACATCAACTTTTTCAAAAAATGGAAGAAGTATCTTCTCTTAAATCTTCTTTGGGATCAAGCTGAGTATTTCTAATTTTGCACCATTTAGATTTGATTGTTTTGTGGCTGTCTCACTTATTGCTGTAGACTAGGGAGTCTTCCACATTCCTTTGAAGTTTTTCATTATTTTTTTGTTATCACCTTTGCAAAGTTCATAAGATCAGGAGAATTCACCTATGTTGCACCTAATGAAGAATGTTATTATGTTATGTTATTATGACTGATAATTTCCCAAACTTAGTTCATTACATTTCCAAAAGTCAGTTATATTACTTTTGTATATGTTTCTCTATGAACTGCCTGTCTAGAATGAAGTCACAAGTTCTGTGACTCAGGAACATTCTACAGAGTATTCTCAATTCATTTGGGTAGGTCATGGGTACCCACATAAGCTCCATGATGTCCTAATTCTCTTTAGATATTGAGGATGGCACTACTTGATGGTCTACCCAATGTAATACAAAGAGAACTTAAGTGCCTACTATGTGCATGATACTGGACAAGGCACTAGGAATGGAAAACATTGTTCCTGCCTTCAAGGAGCTTACAATCTGTTGGACTGATGGAACATGTGGACAGGTAAGGATATATATGATGATATGAGGAGGGGACTGACAACCAAGGGAATCAGGAAAGTTCCTATAGAAAGTAATAGGCAAATTGTACCTTGAAGAAAATGAGGCAGAGGTGAGGAGAGATAATGTTCCAAGTATTAAGGATAGACTTTACAAAATCAAAGGTTTTGGAAGAGGGAGAGACCTTGGATACCCTTTAAACTAGAAGATCTTCACCTATTTTGTGTCATCAGCCCCTTTGACCATCTGGAAAAGCCTATGAACCCCCTTTCTAGAACACTTAGAAGCATTCATAAAAAGTGAGAATTTCAAAGGGAAGCAATTATATTCTAATACAGTTATTCAAAAATATTTTTAAAAGCATACAGACACAGATTAAGAACTCCCCTGAGGAAGAATTCCTGGTTTAGTCCAATCTTCTCATTTTACATTGCAAGAAAGAGGAAAAAAGAAATGCCATGATTTGTCCTAGGTCATACAAGTTGCCAAAGGCAGAGCTCACATTCAAACCCAAGTCTTATGGCCCCCAAATTCATTTCTCTATTGATACCTGCATACTGCCTATAAAATTATCCATGTAAAGATCTACATTTTTCCAAAAATATTTAACTCATCATGTTTAAAAAAAAGTGAAAATAGTTTTGTTTGTTTTTACTAATACTTCATGACCTTAGTTTTACCTGGTCATGGAATAAGCTTATCATGCTTAGGATCTTTGGCTGCCCCAAGTGTACTCATTTGAGTCTCCTCATTTTCCCCCCTCTTTCTATCTTCTTTTCTCTGTAGTTTTCTTTTATAAAAAGCATTCCTAACTCAAACTGCATTCATACATCTTTTGAATTCTTTACATATTTTCATCATATAAAAGAACTCCCATTGGCTCTACTGGTTTTTTTTGGGGGGGGGGAGGCAATGGGGAAATTAAGCACAACTTTTTCTTTGCCTGGTTGGTATAATTAAAATGGAAAAAGATTTTTAACAAACATAATGGAATGGACTAGAAGTAAAGAATATGATTCGAGGTTTCTTAATATCCAAAGATATTAGATTCTCTAAGGGGTTTCGGTTTGGGATTGGTGCAAGGAAAGGACATGTGGTAGAAGGGGAAAGGGATGCTGAGCTCTGGGACTCAAATTTTCAAAAGGAATAGTCATAGTCCTGCTATCATGCAGAACTGAGCAGAGCCTTTTGTCTCCTTCCCAACTCCTTGACAACTCTTAGTCACTGGATCATCGCCAGGTATGAAGGAAATAGATACCTGTGCATACCAGACCTTTAGTGGGGTGGGAAAGGCTCACATGCCACACACTCATACCTATCTCAGAAAAATCTCAAAGATGAAGGGAGTGGGGGGGTGGGGTGGGGAGGGAGGGTCAGGGAGAAGAATTAGATGCATTTAGAAGTGATTAGGAAATTGTTTTGAATTTTTTATCCTTTCATTTTTTCCCCTGAGAAATTATTAACTATTAAACATCCAGAAAATAGCTAAAGCTAAACCTAGTTTTGCTGTCATTTGTGTTATAGAGGAGGACCTTTGCCTGGATACCCTATTACTTATCTTTAATCTTCCTGGCTTGTCATATCACAATGACTCAAAGTAAGATCAGTCTTGGTAATAGAGCCTAATATTTTCTACCTTCTGCCAAGGGAAGAGGGAGATCTCAAGGAGCCTCTATATAATAGAATTAAATGATTAAAAAATCATAGAAGATAATTTTGAAAACCTATAATCCAATGCCTTGATTTTATGGATGAGTAAATGGAAGCCCAGAGAGGACAGGTGACTTGTCCAAGGTTGCACAGCTAATTATTAATAGAATTGAGAATAAAACACATGATTTCAGAACCTCAGTATAAAATTCTTCTCATATCATATCATTTGGAACTGGAAGGGATATTATAGTTGGCCTAGTTGAACCTTTACATCTCCAGAGTTAAGGATTCTGAAGACGTGGAGGGGAAGGGTCTTGAATGACAACATTGGGCAAGTTAGTGTGCACTTAGGATCAGACCTCATGTTTTACTCTTCCCAAGTCAGTTCGTTTTTCTGTGTACCTCTCTCCCTTTCTCAGTGGCAGACTCTATTCTTCATAGGAAATCAATAGGAGTCCAGGAAAGGTGAAGTTTTGCATTGGTTTAAATTGGCATTGGCAACCAAGTGGTGCAATAGACAAGAATGGAATCAGGAAGATCTCTATTCAAATTCAGTCATAGACATTTTCAAGATACATGACCCTAAATAAGTCATTTAAGTATTATAAAATAGGGTTAATATTTAATTCTAGGAATATTGTGAGGATCACATGAAAAATTATTTGCGAAGTCTTTTGCCAATCATGAAGTGTTGTATTAATATTTGTTATTATTATTGGTTATAATTATATTTTGATTTGGTATTTTGTTTGTGGTGAAAATCATTTTTTCCTTTATGAGAATCTGGAGAGGGGGATAATTGTGAGAATGAGGAGGGATTTGTGCTATAAATGAAACATGAATTGAAGGATACAAGAAGAATTTCTTCTCTCCTCCTTTAGAAAAAAATGAAAGATTATTCAGAGGGATCAGTCTCTGTATAGGTTCTCAGAAAAGGGCTGAGCATGTATGTGTTTGTGAATAGCTTAAGTTTCCTTAATTGTACTGTTTGCTGACTGCATTATACATTCCTAGTATCAGAGCAGATGAGGTAATTTGAAATTTTTTTTCCCTCCTGCAATCACAGTTCTGCATTCTACCTTCAAATGTGGGTTCAAAGGGGATCTCTTTGCTGGGATACCTGCCACTCCTTTCAATGATGGTACATTGCTACCAGATTTATTTGTCTTTGCCAAAGTCCTTTGTGATCTTGGACACGTTGCTTTTCTACTCTGAGCTTCAGTTATCTTATTTGCAAATTCTGGCTATAAGATCTCTAAGGTTCATTCCAGGTCAGTTAGAATTTCCTGACTTCTATCAGAATCTCAAGATCTGCAGATATATTAAAGAAAATTAGGAAAGCATTCCAAAGGTCCCATCATTGACCTTGAGGCATATTCAATACCCACCCCCAAACTTTGAGTTGTTTTGTTTCTCAGAAAGTCAATCTTTTTAAAACACTTTCTTTTAATGTGAGACTTTTCTCTTAGGACATACAATACAGGGAAACAGAAGCACAATTCACTTAAAGAAATTTATTAATTAAAATTTATTAAGCATCTACCATATGCAAAGTATTACAAGATGTGTGGGAGAAAGGATAAAGGAAGGAAGGAAGGAAGGAAGGAAGGAAGGAAGGAAGGAAGGAAGGGAGGAAGGGAGGAAGGAAGGAAGGAAGGAAGGAAGGAAGGAAGGAAGGAAGGAAGGAAGGAAGGAAGGGAGGGAGGGAGGGAGGAAGGAAGGGAGGGAGGGAGGGAGGGAGGGAGGGAGGAAGGAAGGAAGGAAGGAAGGAAGGAAGGAAGGAAGGAAGGAAGGGAGGGAGGGAGGGAGGGAGGGAGGAAGGAAGGAAGGAAGGAAGGAAGGAAGGGAGGAAGGGAGGGAGGGAGGAAGGGAGGAAGGAGCTTAATGTAGACTAATGCATGCAATAGGAGCTTAATATATGTTTGTTGAATTGAATTTGAGATCCAGATCAGGAGATTGGTGGGAAGTTTGACTTTGTAATAAACTCCTGAGTTATGAATCAATAGTTGTTTTTTTTCCTCTACCCAAGAGCTTTGAGTGACAAGGTAAGAGGCCACTGAAAGGAAATGAGTACTAGAACCAAGATTATTTCAATGTTTTAAGAACCTTTGGAACAAAACCATTTCCCCTACGTTGAAAAGCTGAGGAATTTACATTGTCTGAGAACCTGCTGCTTTCTAATTGCCATAGGTTAACTTATCTGCCTTCTGTACCAAGGTGACTTATTTTACTTCCATATTTTAAGGATCTCTGATTTTGTTGGTATGATTGTACTTTCTACTAATGCAGCTCATAACCCTCTGCTATAGGTCTTTTGGTTGTGAATTGTCTCAGGGGAAAGATTCATCACTTTGCACCTTGTATGACCTCTTAGGACTTAGCTAGGCAGGCTGTTTGACAACAGACACATAATCCATCACTAGGTATTTGATTACATTAATAAAAATTATAATAAAATCATTTACAGAGCACTTTAAAGTTTATAAAACACTTTAATATAATATCTTATTAAGCATTTTAAAAATGCTTTCTATTGACCTGGGATTGTGTTAAGTACTCTGGACCAAGATAGAGATGAAATGGTCTTTGCTCTTGATGAATTTATTCAATGGTCTAAAAACCTATTCCTTCAGAAGAAGACCAAACATTATGCATGATAAGTATAATAGCTAACATAATACACCACATCTTCTCTGGAGTGATAAATATTCTTTTCTAAATTACAATGTTTATTAGTAAGAGTAATGAAAATGAAGTGAGAACTAGATTCAAATCTGCACTCTATTATTAATAATGCATCTCTGATACTTAAATACTCTAAGTCTTAGTTTCTTCATCTGTAAAATGGGGACAATAATTCTTACACTATCCATCTTATTTTTTTTTGCAGGGCAGTGGGGTTAAGTGATCTGCCCAAGGTCACACAGCTAGATAATTATTAAGTGTCTGAGGTCGGAAAGGGTTGTTGCAAAGTTTGTAGACCTTAAATTGTTCTAAAATATGAACAATTACTTTTAAGGGTGTGCCAAATTATAATTTAGTTTAATGGCATAAATTAGGCAATGTTTAATGTCTTCCTGAAGTTATAGTGACTTTTATTTACATATTGGCTAATTAATAAATGTTGTATTGAATTTTGATATCTTGTTGGGATGGGGAAAATGGGCAGATACCAGGACTTCTGGTTTTGACTCCCATTTAAGTTGCTGAGTATATCATGCATCTCTGAAAAATAAGAATAAGCAAGTTCACTGATCTTAAGTCTGTATGAAGATATTTGCATAATATCCTTCTCTTGAATAAAAACCTATATAAAATATGGTCCTTAGTCACCTCACATTTTAGCTCCACCATTCATTCACATCCATAATGTTCAAATAATTGAACGCTCTCATATAATGTACTATTTGTAACATTCCAAATAAAATCAACAGCCTCCAAGTCATTCAGTTTTCTGCTTGGATTGATGTATGCTGAGCAGAACAGGAGAGAATTTAGAGGGGAGCCCTCATAAACCGCCAAGTTAGGGAAACTGAGCACTGGGTCCGAGTCTACCCAACACAAAGGTTCTGTCCTCCCCTTAACCTTCCAGCTGTTAGTTCTACTTTTCATGCCCTCCTCAGGAACAACTCATTAACAAGCTCATGGACATCTCTCACACTCCATAACAGAGATACCCAGAGGAATATAGCTCTAGGCCGGGTTTTCATATTTCAGGGCTTCCCCTCATGGCAATGTAATGCAATATTTCTGGTTTTGAATTGTAAACAGCTATGTGAGACACACCCAGGTTGCCCTCTAATAGCAGAAAGTGATGTGGTGGGAGAAACAGGACTTGCAATGAGGAAAAACTATTTCTCCCATTGCCAGCCCTAGCCAAGTCCTACCTTATTCAGGACTGTCCCCTGCTTTGAGGAGGAGGTAGTGAGATTGAAGTACTCAACTTAACAGTTTTCTTATTTTCTTATTATGTATCATTTTTATATTATAGTTGTAAAACCATGGCCCAGAACCAAAGCTCTAAGTTTACAGGGACTGGGTTCAATCTTGGGGGCCTTTTAATAATTGCATTTTTTGGATTGTACCCTATTCCCACCCAGGTTTTCCCTAGGAAAATCAGAATTTGGCCTGTCTTTAGGCCCTGACAACAAAAGTGTAAACGCCTTCAGCCCCAAGGCAAGCAGTCAAACTTGTTCAGTTTAGACATTCCAGTTGTTTCTGACTCTTTGCAGTCCCGTTTGGGGTTTTCTTGGCAAAGTGGAGTGGTTTGTCAAAAAAAACCCGCTACAAATTGTTTTACAGATGAGGAAACCGAGGCAAATGGGGTGAAATGACTTGCCCAGGGTCACACAGCTCAAAAGGTGTCTGAGGCTGATTTTCAATTCAATAAAAGAATTTTCCTTACTCCAAGTCTGGCCCTCTAGCCCCTGTACATTCTAACTGAAATATAAATACAGACAGCAGCTTTAGATAATCTGACAAAAATGAGAAAGAATAGAACTAAAACTGGGAAGAATCATGACAGCTCTCCTTCCCTACAATTTTAAGATTTAAGTTCTTAATACTTCAGAGAAGTGGTTCTTGCCTCCTGTCCAGAGAAAGAATTTAAGATTGTCACAAATTCAAACAGTCCTCTCTGATGAGACCCACCCTCCACAAGTAGCTACACTGCCATGCAAACTTAAAATACTGTCCTATCTTTGAGATGGTCTAGTTTGATAAAATGCTCTAGAATTACCAGAAAGTCAAGCCTTTCCCACAAATTTCTGGTATACTTTGTTAACATATGTACCAGTAAAGAGAAAGATCCAGGTTTCCTTCTCCAAATCATGGCTTTGAGACTTCATTGATCCATGGGCTCACCTTCTGCTTAATTTGGTAAAGCTTCTATGGTATCCAACAACTAATCCATTTGGTTCAGACATATATCCTCATATCTATTTCAAGAACATCTTCAATGGGTCCAGGAGGTATGGCTCAAGAAATCCTTCACCTAACCTAACTTCTTGAAGCATTTGAATCATTTACTTGGAGAAAGACATCAATGGCATGCTTGTCAAATTTCTAGATGAGATGAAACTGGTAAAGATAGCTAACTTACTGAGTAATGGAATCAATTTACATCAAGATTCAACAGGCTATGAAGATAAATCACATCTAGAAAGATGATGCACAATAGAGAAAAATGGAAAGTTCCACCCTTGTATTTATGAAATCAAATGCATGAATACGGGGTAGAGGAGACATGGCTAGACAATAGTTCATGTCATTCAACAAGCATTTTAATAGTATTGGGAATTTCAGTAGACTACAAGCTTAGTATGCATCACTAGTATGACAGGGCATCTCAGCAAGCAAATGTTATCTTAGGCTACACTAATTGAATCATCTTATTCAGAAAGAACTTGTTGATATTTCCAGTGGAGTCTTCCCCAGGGCAGACCACATTTGGAGTATTGTTTTCAATTCTTGGAAGTGTGTTTTAGGAAGGTAATTGAAAGACTGGGTCATGTCCAAAGGAGAGCAGCCAGGATAGTGAGGGGACACAAAGCTGTGTCATATAACATTTGGTGAAAAGAAATGGAAATATTTAGCTTTTAGAGGTGAAGATTAGTGAGGATATGGTCATTGTCTGCAAGTATTTATAGAGTCAGAGGGCAGAACTAAGAACAATAGATTGAAGTTTCAAAAATGCGAACTTTGGCTCAATGTAAGAAAAAAAATTCTTAACTTTGAAAAGAATATTTTAATTTGGAACTGTTCTAATGTGGAATGAGAGCTTTAGGAATTACTGGTTCTGCCTCCACTAGATATCTGTATTATCATTTGTTAGTAAATGTAGAAGAGATTTGTGAACAGGTATATATTGGATTACATGATTTCTGAAGTCCCTGTCAATGATAAAATTGTGTAATCTGTAAATATTTATTGCAAACCTATTACTCTACTAAGCATTGGGATTAAAGAAAGCCTTATAACATCTTGAGCTCTCACAACCTATGATATGTGTATCTATCCACTTATCAGTCATTTGATCCCTGGTCTGAATCATGGAATCCTGAAGATATATTTTTGATGTCTGGTCCTTCAATTTCTGACTGCATTTATTTTTCTTTAATGATTCATTTTAGCAATGCCTTTATTTTACTATCAAAATCATCTCTGGATATCTCTCCTTGTGAAAGCATATTTAAGTGTGCTTTTTTTAAAAAACCAAGCATCTCAAAAATTATGTCTGATAGAATATGCACCATTCTGCTCCCATAACCCCCAGGAACATTTTTATCCTGGTTGCCTAAAATTCTGAGCAGCTAATAAAGCATTTCTCCTCCTTGACCTTGGAGACAGTCTTTTTTTATATTCTTTCTGTCCCATGCAATTAAGAAATGCAATGTCACATTTTTCTCAATCAATTAGATCCCTTTGGATCTTTTGAGTTCTGCTATTCTATAATCTTGCAACTCACAATAGTATTTGTGATAGTTTTTAGAAATAAGGAAGTAATGGATCAAATCTGGGGAAGTAGAAGTAACAGATTACTTTTTCAAAAAGGAGGCTTCGCTGAATAAATGAATGAATGAATGGGGAAATGGGGGAATGGGAAAAACATTTTTTTTTAACAATTTGAGCTACTCAATAATGGAATGAGTTTATAATAATAATAATATTAGACAACATTGAAAAAATAATTAAAAGACTTATATGCATTGTGACCATAATCCTAGGAGATGATTAATAAAAGTATTCTATCACCAATTGTTTCAAGTTTTTAGTGTTAGAAATATTATTATATTAATTTGATAGATGAGTAAACTAAGGTTTACTTAATAAGATCATAGGATTTAGAGCTAGAAATAACCAAGTTAGATATAATCTATCTCCCTCATTTTTACAAGTTAGGAAACTGAAACCCAAAAAGGGAAAGAGATTTGTCCTAAAGTCACAAAGGGCCCATCTATTCTCTGCTGGATCACTTCCAATGATGGAAATACATAACTTTGCAAAGTGAACTTTGCAATGAGACCAAGACCTGGTTTTCTGATTCTGAGTCCAAAGAACAGTGCATCAGCAAATATTTGCCCTCCTCCCATCCCAAATTTTTTAGGGTAATGAAAGAATAAAAGGTAGCTAATGGGTGGAGTTCAGTTCATTTCAATTTAAAGAAAATTTATTAAGTTCCTACTAGGTATAATCAGGTATGTGCAGGTAAATGTTTAATAACTGGAAAAAACCCCACACAAACAGAACACTTTACAATTTAATCTGTATTATTAGCATTTTTCCCCATCGCTTTCTTAAGTCTTCTCTTCTTGTTATTCAGTCATTTAATAGAGTTCAATTCTCCATGACCTCATTTGGAGTTGTCTTGGCAAATACTAGAGTGGTTTTCCATTTCCTTTTCCAGCTCATTTTACAGATGAGGAAAATAAAGCAAACAGGGTTAAATAACTTGCCCAGTATCAGTAAGTGCCTGAGGTCAGATTTGAACTCAAGAAGAAGAATCTTCCTGACTTCAGGCCTGCCACTCTATTCACTGCTCCACCTAGTTGCCATTCTTAAGTCTAGACAATAAAAAATAAATCACACCCTGATTTGTAGCTAATCCACTTTTTGAGATGTACATGTTTACACCAAAAAATGAACAATTGAATCCCATAGCCCCAAAAAAGCATTGGGACAAAAGACCAGGCTACAACCACAAAACTCAAATGATCCCTGCCATTAAGGAACTCTGTTCCACTAAAAGGATAAATAAGAAACCAAATGATTAAAGAAAAACATATAAATAAATTTTCAAAAAAACAATTTTATGAGGGAAAGAACACTGAAAATTGAAAGAATCAGGAAAGGTCTCCTAAAGGACATGCAACAGAACTGAGTTATGGCTTCGAATGGGCAGGAGAGACAAGGCAATGTATTTTCCACTCATGAAGGGCCAGAGTTGATGCAATCACTGTTCTGTGTGGAGAATGTCTAGCTGGTCAGTTTGCCTGGAATGGAGACTATATGAAGTGGAATAAAACGAAATAATTTCCAGGAAGGGAAATAGGAGAGGAGAAGAAAACAGAGAGTCTTAAAAGTTAGGTTGAGCTTATAACATTTGATCTTAGGAGCAATAAGTTTTCTGAAGATTTTTTAAGGAGAGGTCGAGGTGTCATGATCATATATTTTAAGAATATCAATTTAGCAACTATAAGAGGAATGGATTAGAGAAGGAAAATATTGGAAACAGGGAGAATAATTCAAGTGAGTTAAGTCAGCAAATAGTGATTTATTTGGTTCTTTTGTTTGTTTTTTGCAAGGTAATGGGATTAAGGGACTTGCCCAAGGTCACAAAGTTAGTAAGTATTAAGTGTCTGAGGTCAAATTTGAACTCAGGCCCTCCTTACTCCTCCTTACTTCTGTGCCATCTAGTACCCCCTCAATAACTATTTATTAAACAATTGCTATGTTTGTACCACAGTTTTGTGGTACAGTGGCTAAAGCACCAATCTTAGAACTGGGAAGACTCATCTTCCTGGGTTCAAGTCTGGCCACAGATACTTCGTATTTGTGTGACTTTTAGGCAAATCACTTCATGCTATTTGCCTCAGTTTCCTCATCTTTAAAATGAACTGAAGAGAGGGATGAATATGAAAGATGATGAGATAGAATTGGCAAGATCTGGCAACGGATTAAATGGGAAGAGATTATGAAGAAATGGTAGGCTGGATGCAAGGTTGTGAGCTTGGGGGACTGAAAGGAAGTTTAGAGGATTAAGTGATGGGTTTGGGGATAGTATGATAGGTTCTATTTTAGACATGTTTTATATGAGATGCCTATGAATTATCCAGGTAATGAACTGATCTTTTCCATCTCATCTTCTGAGTTCAAATTGGTCCTTAGACACCTACTACCTGTGTGATACTAAGCAAGTCACTTCATCTTGTTGTCTCAGTTTCCTTCTCTGTGAAATGAGCTGGAGGGGGAAACAATAAATCACTTCAGTAACTTTGTCAAGAAAATCCCAAATGGGATCACAAAGAGTTGTGAAGTTACTGTTTTGGGATTAAAGTTTAGAAGAGACATTAGACTTGAACTTAAAGATTTGAGAGCTATCAATGAATGATTGAAAATGTATTTATTAAGTATTTTTTGTATGCCACTGTGCTAAATACTGGTGATGCACGTGAATCCCCAGCAAGAGTTAGAGGTAGTATCTAAATCCAGATCTTCCTGACTCTAAAGCCAATACTTTGATACCATGTTGCCTCCCTCAATTTCCTATATCTGGGTATCATATCTTTATTAGCAAAATTTGCTGTAAAGATTTTCATCCTTTTAACTTTTCTTCCTGTCTCTTTAATAGGCAGCATGAATAAAATGAATAATTGTTAGAGCTAACATTTATATAGAACTTCATGATTAATAATGTGCTCTGTTTGCTTATATGGTCATCACTCACCTCATAGAAGTTGTCAGAAGTTATTATTACTCATTTGATCCTTATCTTGTTATTTAGAAGTTTACATTTTATTATCCCTATTAAAGAAGAGCAAATTGCTCAGAAAGATTAATTGATTTGCCTATGAATTTACATTAGGGAATCAAAACAGACCATCAAAAGTGCTTAATAAATAATTGAATCATCTTATGTTTTTTTTTCTCTATTTCTCTGTTTCCATTAATGTTTCAGACCCCCCCCCCCCCTTTCTTCTTGAAAGCATAAACCAAGTTTGGAATCTGATTTTTGTCTGTTTTTGAAAAAAGAAGTATCCTTTCCTAGTGGGAAGAGAAGAGCAGTTAGAAAGACAGGATGGATTGGGAGGAACCTCTTTGTTTCAAAGAGCTTGTGTTAGAAAAATGAGGAGGATTCCATCCATTGTTCTGTAATTATTCTTTAAATTGATGTCCAAGCTGCATAACTGACATCAAAAGAGGTTGAGGACATATCCTCACTCCAAGTTTGGACTTGAATGGCAAAAATGTTAGTGTCAACAGCTAAAATTATCGAGTTAAATTTTTTTGTTCTAGTCTGCCTGTTGCATAATCTGTTTATTTGTGGCAGACAGAGATCATCTTCCCAAGTGGGATAGGGGAAGATGGATTTGACTCTTTCCCCCTGTTAAGGCACAATGGTTTTCTAAATTTGCCTTGGAACTCAATTTAGTCTTGGATTTTTTTTTGTCACTTGGGTGGAGGGATGGTACCGGATATTAATATTGATGGTGATGTAAATCATTATCTCTAGTCTTATTTTGATCCAGTGTTCTAAGTTCGTTTTCAGAGACCTTTGAAGGTTAAAAGTCCAAAGTTTGCTATCACATAATGGTAGTATTGTGTGTGTGTGTGTGATTATTTTAAGAATAAATGATATTTGTAACTTTTGTATTTATAACACAATAATAGCCTTTCTCCTGCTACCCCCTCCCCCTTGCAGCAAAGAATAACATCTAATAGAGTGATATTAGCTGATGATGCAGACTATATTCTACCATACCTTGTTATTGAGAAAAGGGCAATAGATTTCATCATCTCTTCCTGAGAAAGGCAGCTAGGCAACCATGTGGCACAATGGACAGAGCACTGGGCTTGGAATCACAACCAGCCTCAAACACTTAATAGCTGTGTGACCCTTTGAATAAATCCCTTAATCTCTATCTCAGTTTCCATCACTGTAAAATGGGACTAATAACAAAATGTACCTCTCAGGATTGTTGTGAGGATTAACTGACATAATATTTGTAAAGTTCTTAATATTTAGTATACTTAGAATAAAATGTTTAGTTACTATGTGCTTGAAACTTAGTAGGAACTTAAAAAATACACATTTATTTCCTCTCTTCTAGAATGTTTATTAGTTTTTTCATTTATTCAGATTTCAGTTTCCTTTGATTGCTCTTTTTATTTATATTATCTTAGGAATTGTGTTTATTAGTCTTTTTTTCTGTATATTTCACTCATCAATTAACATACAATTTTCCCAGGTTTTTCTGATTCCTAATGTTTGTCATTTTAAATGGCATAATAATATTCCATTTTGGTTTTATAACCACTCTTTGTTTAGCCTTTCCCTATTTATTAGACACCCATTCATTTAATTTCTAGTTCTGTGCTTCCCTAATAGAATTTCTTGAAGCAGTGTTTCTGGCTAATGCAAGATCAGGTCTTCTTTATCTCCTCAAATCCCCCAAATCCTTCCCCCCCCCCACCCTGGCCCTGTCCTTTCATTTTACCTTAAAGCAACTTAATATGTATTTAAGACTTGTGGCTCCAGAATTTGGGACTGACTCATGAAATGATTCACTGTGATGAAATTCGAACTGGGCATGGTATGTTTGATTTTTAACACATGTATAATACATGTATTTAGCTGTCACTGAAAGCACTGACAGTTTATGGGAGAGGTACCATGTACAAAGAGCCAGTAGTGGGCATTCCCAGCACACACCCACTTCCAAGCATGCTGTGATATGAGCTTTTTTTTTTCCCTTCTGAAAAGCTGAATACTCGTAATATAGGCAAACCCTCAGCCCACTGTATCCAAAAACAACTTCATTTGCTCGCCCCATTTAAAAAAAAAATCAAGTCATGTTTTTCTTTGAGGGCCACCTAATGAGACCAGTCCTGCAGGTATAAACAAGATTCAATTTTGGAATAAAACTAAGTTGAAGTTAAACCAAAAGGAAGGAATGGCATTGTGACCAGTTTCCCATTCAGTAAAAAGCTGCTACCGACCCAGAGTTTCTTTGAGGGTCATTATAACAAGCATATTTTGGCTCATGTGGTTGAATTTCACCTCTACCTACCCTTCAAATATTTTCCAATTTTTGCTTCCTAGGATTTTGACTTCTCTCCATAGTGAGGTTATTCTACTCCATGGTGAGGAGTATTCTAAACACACCCAAGTTAACCCTTCATAACCCTAAATAATTTGCCATTACCACTCATTTCTTGATACTTTAATAAATGCCTGCTAATCCAGCATGGGGTCGAATGACTGAGAATTGGAAAGAACCTTAGAAGAAATTATTCGCTAACTTATTTATCATGATATTATTTCTCTCTCTCTCTCTCTTTCTTTTTTTGTTTTTTGGCAATGCAATGGGGTTAAGTCACTTGCCCCAGGTCACACAGCTAGGTAATTATTAAGTGTCTGAGGCTGGATTTGAATTCAGGTTCTCCTGACTCCAGGGCCAGTGCTATATCCACTGTGCCACCTAACTTCCCTTTATTGTGGTATTATATCAAAGTCATCCATAATTTTCTGCACTCTAAAAATACAGTCCATGCAGTATTTAGAGATTATCATACATTGAGCTCTGAAGGAGACTCAGAGATCATTTAGTTTGACAGTCTCATTTTACAGTGGAGAAAACTGGGACCCAGAACCATTATGTCACCTATCCAAGGTAACAGGGTCTAATTTCTGTTGAATTCTCCTTACAAACAAATCTGACAAGCATTTCTTGGGCATTTTATTATGTACATTTCTTTTGAAGTAAAATTTTTGTATACAGGTTAGTCTACTATGTTTCAGGGATAGAAAAATAAAAAGAACTTTTAGTCTACTATGAGAAATAAGCAAAGAAAGAAATCTAATTAGGTAATTTGAAATGGAAGATGAAACAAGTGTAAACAAGTAATGGAATCAGGAAAAGCTTCATTTAGGAACTTTGAAGGAAGCTTCTAAGAAGTGACAGCAATGAGGAGAGAATGAATTGCAGGAGGAATGTATAGATTGGAAAGGGGAGAAAGTGAAAGCCAGTAGCCTTATTAGGAAGTTGTTGTAATGTTTCATAAAAGAGGTGACATGATGCTAAACTAAATTTAGTGGCCTTTAAGTGCAAAGAGGGAGATAGATTTGAGAGATATGAAGGTAGAACTGTCAGAGAGCAACTGCTTAAACAGGTGAGATGAGATAGAAGGAAGAGTTGAAAATGACCTTGAGATTATATACTTGGGTGACTGAATAATGATGCCAACAGAAATAGAGAAATTTGAATAAAAGATGAGATGGATTGGGGAAATGGGAGGAAATAATATGTTACTCATCTTCCTAAGTTATTCCCTTTCCTTCTCTCAATTCATGTTTCTCACCATCTTATTCACAGTTGAGGATAATACTTCAAGAGGAAGAGGGGCTTAGGCATAGGTTGCCTGTCATTTATCCAAGCAGGCAAAAAATAGAAGCAGTCTAACCCTACAGAGCATCATTGGCCACCCACTTAAAGGAAATGACATCATTGATTTTTAGCTAGGGTGGCCCACGGATCTTTTTTGTTGATGTTGAGTTGGCTGTTTACTTCTGATATGTAGAACTTGTCATTGAAATGATATTCTGGGGTAAAAACACAAAATCATCTGTCTGAGTATGAACCAAAGAGAAATACCATAGCTCTGTTTATCACTTTTATGATAATCCCAAATGGAAGGATTTTCTGGGTTAGTTTTGATTTCTAGAAAAGGAACTGTACCTTTAACTAGGATTTGAAAAAATAATATCTTTGCTTCTAATCAGGCACTCTCCCAGGCTATGTCAGCTGGCAGGGTTATTTCTTTGGGACAGAGGGGGAGAGCCCAACTCCTTGGGGCCTTGGAGCACTGTTGGACCATGTGCCCTGATTTTTGGTTTGGAAAATATGGTCACTGTAAATACATCTGTATGTCTGACATGTCCAATATGCTCTTGGCTTCAAATTTCCCAATGATATAATTTACAAAAACTTCTAATTAAGATCACTTAAGGCCAGATGTGAACTGTCCCAGGAACCCAGTGGATATTGGTGGAGGGGAGGTGATGATGAAGTTTTAAAGCAGGCATGCATAGGTGGCCAATATGACTTTATTGTGGACAGCAAAGTAATATGATAAGAGAAACTAAAGGAGGGATAATTCAATAACTCCCTTCTATTCCTATACCAAGGTAGAATAGCTAACCTGTTGAAGGAGAACTAACCTGCTCTGGTCAGGGAAAGAAATCAGGCCAAATTATCTAGTCCTAGGGGGTTTGAAGGTGGGAGGTTCTAGAAAATTGGTGGAGTTGCCAATTTTAGAAAACTGTATCAGGAATGATAAAAAGGGAGAAAATGAATTGTTTCTCTTTTAGTAATGGTAGATGGGTTGAATTGGAGGGAAAACTAGATGGTATAGCAATAGACATTTTTTTTATTGTAGAAACCATTACTTACTTATGCTAATAGTGAACGGTAAGAGGAAGAGGAGGGAAGAATGGGTAGATATCTCAAACTCTATTTTAACATTTCAAATTCCTTATCCATAAAGACTTTTTCACCAATATCACTCATCAAATTGAGAACTATGATTTGGTTTGGTGAAAAAAGCTGGTGCTAGTAGTGAGGAAATCCTGGGATCTATACCTAGATGGGGTATTAAAAAGTTGTGTGCCCTTAGGCAAATCATTTTCCTTCTAAGTTTCAGTTTCCTCCTGTATAAAATGATGGACTGAGTCAAGGGTCAGCAAACTATAGCCTGCAGGTCAAATCTGGCCCTCTTCCTTTTTTTATTTAATGGTCCATGAGCTAAGAATGTCTTTTTTTTTTTTACATTTTAAAATAAAGATTGCTTTTAAAAATGTAAAAACCATTTTTAGCTCATCAGTCAGACAAAAACAGGTGGTGGGTAGGATTTGTCCTTGGACATTAGTGAGTTGTCATCTTGACTAGATGACCTCTAAGTGTTCTTTCCAGTTATAATGCTCTATGATTCTTTTCCTTGCTGTCTAGTTATAGCAGGCATGTGAATACTGCTTTTGGATTTGACCTTGCTTGTTTCTCCCTCTCCACTATGATATCACCTGCAATTGGATTTAATCCCGTCAGCTTTTTTTTTGGGGGGGGGAGTAGCATAGTTATTTTAACTTTTCTGAACATCACAAGAAAAGTCCTGGGAATTTCTGACACCTTCTTCCAATTCTCCTCTTGTTTTTCACTTGGGGTGGTCTTTATCTCTTGGGAGAGAAACTCACATATTTGTGACCCTGCCCAGTGATGCATTCTAAATTGGAATGGATGAAGGGCCAAGTATCCACCACTGAACCTCGGTATTATGGGGCCTACCTAGCAACAACAAACAATTATTAAATACTCAAAGTGTGTGGAGCTTCTAAGCACTGGGGGAAAGAGACAGACAATTTTTATAAGCTATTTTCCCTGCTTTCTTGGTATTTAGTCTGGTGCAGGAATGATACATGCACAAATAACCATAGCATTCACTATTGGCTAATATGTATACTAGAGAAGCACTGTACAACAGTGTGGGGTGAGAGCTAATTTAGAAGTGAATTGGAGAAGCCTTTAGTAAGGAGAGATCCTTGAAATGAACTCTGAGGATGAGAAGGGAAGAATGGGAGGATGTACATTTTTGGATAGAGGGAATAATAATAGGAGCAGAATCAATGAATATTTAGCAGACAAAGAAAAATTCAATGTAGTTGGAGTATGGCATATATGGATGGTAATGATATGGCAGGAGAGGCAGGACAATGTGATTTTATGGAGATCTTTGATGATCAAGCAAAGGATTCTGAACTTGTCTCAGTAGACACTGAACTCCGTTTTTTTTCAAGGATTCATGCTAACTAAAATGCATTATGTAGTAGATCATACCAGGAGTCATTCTAAATAGTTTTTGGGGTGAGACCTGCTAAAATTCCTTGAGGGGAGGGAGCACTTTGTTTCTGCTTCTGGGTATCCCCAATGCTACAGGGACATATATTGATAATATATAGTAGGCACTTAATAAAGGTTTTGTTCAACTGAACTAACTTGATTATGGAGTCATTTCATTCCTGATTAGGTTCAAAATTAGTTCCTTCTCATCTTCATGTAAGAGTGTCACTGGCTTTGATTGGGTATTGTTATAAAGATTCTATTATAGTCTTACATATTTAGTTCATATCTGAGTGACTAGAGGACCAGGTCTTATTGAAAAGAATTGTGTCATTTGTTTATTCTTTAAAGGTAAAGATGGTCTTCCATCTCCTTTTTTTGCATTAACACCTAGTGAGTAGTGGGTACTTAATGAATGTTAATTCTATGACACTATGGAAATCATGACCAGCCATGATGAATCCCTAGAAGAGGGCAAAGATTTAAGACATTAGTTAGGAGAATATTTCTTTATTATTATTCTATTTATTCTATTTAATATTCTATTATTATTCTAGGGAACACACAATACATTATATTGTGATTTCTTCTTTATGAGGACTAGATAATGTCATTTTGGTATTAATCAGGTTCTGTAAGCAATTGTGTATAGGGAAGTATACTAGGCACTAGAAGAGATACAAAAATTGAGAGAAGAAACAACTGATTCCCACTGTGAGTTTTTAATCTAATAAGGGGATAAAATACAAATAGATTCAATAATAATTCATAATAATATGTGATAAGGGGATTCAGAGATATGGTGGCAAAGCATTACATAAGCTCTGAGGGAGAATTTCAACCAGTGGTATCAGGGAAGGCTCATGGATGAGGTAGCATTTGATTTAATTCTCAAATGATAGGATATCAGGTGATAGTCTAGGTGGGGATCAAAGTGCCCCTTATTTCCTCAAAATTACTCTTTCATGTCTCAATCCAAGCCCTGCCTTTCTTACTTGTCTCCTTCCTGATCCCTTATCATCTTTTGATTAGAGTCATCTATATCAGGATGACTATGATCAGAGTTCCTGCCAATCATTTGAAGGAGATAGTAATATTGAACTGAAGATCTCAGATCTGATTTCCAAGACTTGAAAGACACTGGAGACCTCCTGTGTGCTACACAGGTTTAAGCCTTACTAACCAGAACCCTTGACTCTGAGAAAAGGCTCATTCTACTTAAATTCTAAAGTATTTAATCAGGAGTAATGGAGGTCACTCAAGAAGGCCTAAATTGCCCCTAAATAAAAGTCAATAGATACTCTTAAACAGCTTTTGGAGCACTGCTGCTAAGGACCCAATATGGTTTCTTATTATCTAAAACTTCTGGAAAACATGATGCCTTAAACCCTTAATTCCTAACCTACATATTACCTTAGACTTCTTGGAAAGTAGACTGTGACTCATTACCCTTATCTCCCCTATGAGACCTGATAATGATCCTGTCTAATCCAGAATGTCTACTGTGTGTCTATTCCTGAGTGACCTTGAAAGAACCAGCAGTAATGGTGGATCCCAAGTCAGTACTACTAGTGAGGCTACCTGGTTATACTCATGTGAACTTTTGATTACCTACTCTATCCTTTCCTTTCCAATCATGGTTCTCCACTTACTACTGCTTGTATGGATTTTTTGTTTAGATTTGGTTTATTTATTTTATATTATTACAATAATCTCTGTTATGAGAGTAAACATACCCCCCCCCAAGAAGATGAGAAACGTCAAGAACACTGAGAGTGGGAAAAAAACGTACTTCAGTCTGTGTTCAGATTCCAATGGCTCTGTCTCTGGGATGAGTTGCCTTCTTTATTATAAGTCCACTAAAGAAATTGCTTCAATATTTTTCCCACAGTTGCTATTACTAGCTGTATTTCCTTCCTACTCTCATTTATTCTATTCTCTCTCTCTTTTCGCCCTGTCCCTGCTCAGTCTCTGAGTACCCTTTCTCATGATCTACCCTCTCTTCTATCACCTATTCCCCCTTTCCTCCCCCCCCCATTTCCCCTTTTCCCACTCCTTTTGTCTCATTGTTCTCTAGGGTAAGATAGATTAATATACCCTATTAAGTATGTATGTTATTACTTCTCTGAGCCATTTCTGATGAGAATGAAGGCTCACTTATTCCCCCCCCATCTTCCCCCATTCCACTCCATTGTAAAAGCTTATTCTTGACTCTTATGTGAAATATCTTAGCTCCTTCTTCCTCTCCTTTCTCTTCCTCTCAGTACTTTCCTTTATCACCCATTGACTACATCTTTTTACTACATTATGCCATTATATTCAGCTCCTTCCTGTGCCCTGTCTATTATATGCTCCTTCTAACACCTCTTATAAATGAGAAAGTTCATATGAGTTATTAGTATATTCTTCCGATGCAGGAATACAAACAATTCAACATCATTAAGTTCCTCATAATTAGTCCTTCTCATCCACCCCTTCTATGGTCCTGTACTTGGAGATCAAACTTTTGTTCAGCTCTGGTTGTTTCAAATAGGAAAGCTTGAAAGTCCCCCCTTTCATTGAAAGTCCATCTTTTCCCCTGAAAGAGGATGTTCACTTTTGCTGGGTTGTTGATTCTCAGTTGTAAACCAAGATCTTTTGCCTTCCAGAATATCAGATTCCAATCCCTACAAGCCTGTAATATAGATGCTGCCAGATCCTGTGTAATCTCAACTGTAGAGTCACAGTAGCTGAATTGTTTGTTTCTGGCAGCATTTAGTATTTTCTCTTTGACTTGGGAGTTTTGGAGTTTGGCTATAGTATTCCTGGAAGTTTTTCTTTTGGGATCTCCTTCAGGAGGTGACTGGTGAATTCCCTCAATTTCTATTTTACCCCCTGCTTCTAGGATCTCAGGGCAATTTTGCTGTTTTATTATTTCTTGAAAAACAAAGTCTAGGCTCTTTTCCTGGTCATGACTTCCAGGTAGCCCAAGAGTTTTAAAATTATTTCTTCTGGATCTGTTTTTGAGGTCAGTTATGCTTCCAATGAGATATTTCACATTTTCTTCTAATTTTTGTTACTTTGGAATAGTTTTATTTCTTCCCTATTTCTTGCAAAGTCATTGGCTTCCTTTAGCTCCATTCCACATTTGAAAGAGTTATTTTCTTCAGAGAGCTTTTTTATCTCCTTTTCCAGCTGACCAATTCTGCTTTTTAAGGCATTCTTGTCCTCATTTGCCTTTTGAGTTGTTTTTTCCATTTGGCCTAAACTGGTTTTTAAGATATTTTCTTCAGTATCTTTTTTTACATTTCTTTCACCAAGCTGCTAATTTGATTTTCATGATTTATCTGCATTGATCTTATTTCTCCTCCCAATTTTATCTCTACCTCCCTTAATTGATTTTCAAAGTCTTTTTTGAGCTCATCCATAGCCTGAACCCATTTTATATTTCTCTTGGAGGTTTTGGATACAGAAGCTTTGATTTTGTCATCTTCTGAATCTCCCATGAGATCAAAGCAATTTTCTATGGTCAGATCCTTCTTTTTCTTTTGTTTGCTGATTTCTTCAGCTTATGATTGATTTACCACACTTCCAAGGCTTTGGGGGGTTTTGAGACACCTCACTGGGACCTTGATTCCTCCAATGTCTTATGAGAGACTCTGACTGCTTTGTTGCCTGTGCTCTGGTCTGTGGATGACCTCAGGCCCTACCCTCTGCCCTGGAGCTGTGAGGATGGTCCCTGCTCAGCTATGGTGGTATGAGGGTCCAAACTGTAACCTGGGTCTGAGTGTGGGCAAACAGTTGCCCCAGGGAGAGCAGAGAGACCTCTGAAGCCTCCCTGACCTCCTTACAATCTGTGGTCTGTGCTTGGGAGGTACAGGCTGGCTTCCCTGATTCTGGCTGCAAGTTCTCACCATAGGGCTACTCTGAGGTCAGTGCTTACTCCACACTCACTCTGGCATGGCAGAGTTCTCTCACCACCCCTTCAAGCTGCTCCTGGTGATCCCTGGGCCAGGAGGTCTGGAAACAGCCCTCTCTGCCATGGACACAGGTGCCCCAAGGGATCTAGGCACTCCCCTGGCTGCATTACACTATGGCAGCAGCTGTGGCTGTGTGCTCACAGTGGTTTTTTCCAACCCCCAGTCCTGGTGAAACAGACCTTTTACTCAGTCTTTCTGTGGGTTCTGACCCTCTGAATTTTGGCAAGAGTCATAATTTGGCAGCTTTTGGAGTTTTTTGTGGACTGAGTTTCTGGGAATTCCTGCCTTCACACTGCCATCTTGGATCTGCCTCTGTATGGATTTAAAAAAAAACCAACTCTTATACTGCTCTTCTATTTTTGTATATCTTGATCACAGGATGAAACAATTGTGTTAAAGGCAAGTGAGAAGGATACCTTGTACAGCAAACCCCTTACTATAATAAACAAATGTGCAACTCGTGTTGCCAATTGCTTGATTGGTCAGGGGATCATCTTTGATACCCAAGGACCAGTAGTAAACTCACATCTCAGGTTATGCTCCTTAAGATAGGAACTGTCTTTCTTTTTCCTATTTGTATCCTCATCACTTAGTACCTGATAGCAGGTGTTTCTTAAATTTTTATGGACTATTAACTATCTGCAGTCCCTCTGAGCCAAAGGGTTTGAATTCCAGGAAATCCTGTCTGCCATTTATTAATCTTCTTTCCTTTTAGTCTGGAATTTATAACAAGTTCAACTATATACTTTCTCCTCTTGCAGGAATGCCTTGTATTTTTACCTGGTTATCTTAGATACTTTGGTGAATCTGAACCCCAGATTATTCCTACACTCTGCCTCCTACATTCCTATCATAGAAAAGGACTATTGAGAGGCATCAAACTTCGCCTACTGGTGTGTTGTAAATATATGCTACCAAAACTCAATTGGACCCTCTCTATCTTAAAGCAACCTTTTAGTCTTCCCTGACTGCCTTTCTGTTATGCTTCTTCAACATTTCCCCCCAGAAAATATTCCCTTGTCTCTTCAAGCCTCCTATATCATTCTTACTCCTAATCTCTCAGCAAAGGACCTCCATGCACATTTTACTAAACAAATAGGACATTCATCAGGAGCTCCTTTTCTCACTTACTTTACATTTCTAAGCCTCTTATCATTTTCTCTTCTTTTACTCCAATCTCTGATTAAGAGATAATCTCTCTCCTCATCTAATTATAGCCTTGGCCATATTTGCTCTTATTTCCTACAAAAGAATGTATCTGTCATCTCTTCTCTTTCTCTAAATTTAAATCTGTCTCTTCTGAACACATGTCCAGATTTCCCCCATCCTTAAAAAATGACCCTATTATATTTGCAAAATACATGTCAGTCAGTCAGTCAATATACATGTCAGTCATTCATAGCCTAACTCTTAGAGAAATTTGCCTATGCTATAATGATTGCTTTCTTGTGTTCAACTGATGTTGAAAATAGGCACAAATTATGGGAAGAGAGGAGGTAGTTGAAATGAGAGGCGCAGTGTTTGAATAGACTGCAACTTGTGTATTGAAATCCTCTAGTGTAAGAGGAGAATTTGGGGTGAAGAAGACTATGAGATAAATGCTATCTTTTTTTTGTTTGTTTGTTTAGGTTTTCACAAGGCAATGGGGTTAAGTGGCTTGCCCAAGGCCACATAACTAGGTACTTATTAACTGTCTCAGGCCAGATTTAAACTCAGTTATTACTGACTCCAGGGCTGGTGCTCTATCCATTGCTCTACTTAGCCACCCCAATGCTAGCTATCTTGAGAAAGGAAGGAAAGGGAATGGAGGTTTGGTTGATAACTGGCTCTTATAGTGGGATAAATCTAAATGGAGTGAATCTCACAGGAGAAGACATTGCAGAGGAAGGGTTTGGATGAGTCAGTGGGGAACAAGGAATAAACTTAATCTTCTTACAGACAATTGTTTCTGAGGGTAAAAAGGTATAAACTGTACTGAAAAAATTGTCCAAAGTCACAGTGCTTTCATAGGTATCTATGAATTATGAAAGATAAAAAGTAAAAGAATGAGAACAAACTTACGATGAAAAGGGATAGAATGGGAGTTACAGAGGATACAATAAAATACATAAGAAGATTTGGATATTGTTTTGGAAAAGGCTGAGGTAGACGGGAGTGGTAGCAGGGGAGTACAGGTGATCTTCACTTAGGCAGTTAGTGATTCTTGTATTATCACCAGAAAAGGAGAGGAAGAGATGGAAATTTGCTTGCTAGAAATCAGAGATGTAGGACATGTTGAGTGGGGCTTCCTCTTTCAAAACTCCTTTGAATAGAAAAGGTGGAATCAGATTTAAATAATTTTTAGAGAAGGGAAATAACACCAGTGATTCATTCTTTCTCTGATGAAAAGGAATCGGTACTAAAAATAGATGGCAGCACAAAGGTTGTTGGTCAATAGGTTAGGAGTAGGACCAGAGAAATTGAGGAGTAGACTGATAGGATCTAGGCCAAGATTAACACAATAGCAGATATTTTTTAATCTAGAGGCATATATGTAAGTGCCATATCAAAACTTGGCAAAACAAATATTTTTAGATAGCCTTATCCTAAAGCTGAATTTGGGGGGTACAGTAGTACGAGGAGAGAAGAACTGGTTCCAATAGACCAGGATTATAGCTAAAGCTAGGGATCTTTGTCCTTGGAGTAAATTAGACAAAACATATTCAAGGCAAACATGCCATCTCTTAGTTTCTTATTAAAGGGAAAAAACTAACAGATAACCCACAACTAATTATTTTTTATTAACTATGTGCTAAATGCTTTTATTGTTATGCTTTTGGAAACTACAAATACCTTCCTTATTTTGGCATCCTGCAGTAATAACCAGATTGCCCCACCCTAGCTCTAGCTCTGGGGCAATAGTTGCCTCTTTTTTGGTCGAGGACTTTTCCATCTCTGTTGCCAAAGGTAATCCAAGTGGGGCATTAGTGGACACATCTTCAGTCCATGTTGTGTGATTTATCAGGTAAGGGCTGGCTGCCTGCAAACTGCATTTTTAAAGAAAATAATAAAGCAACTCAAAGAGTCTACCCTTGGCAATAATTATAATCTTCCATCTGGGGCAAGTGAGAAGCTCCCCAGAACATCAAGTTCTTGTCTAGTCTCTATAAATTCCCTAGTCAGAATGTCTTTGGCAGCATTTCATTGCTTCTGGCTTTCCCTGGTTCCATCATCACTCAAGGGGAAGGATATAAGTTGAGTTGTCTACCACTTAGGAACTATGAGGAGAAGGCAGGGTCAGGTATCTGATGAGTGGGGACATTCCTGTGAACAAAACAAGTATAAAAATGTACAATATAAGGGTAAAGTCCATCAATCCGTATGATTTTACCATGGACACCAAAATAAAATGGGGAGGGTAGCAAGAAAGGGTTACTTTTCTGTCTCTTTTCTTTTTCTCCATTGGGGCGGGGCTGCTGTCCCTCTGCCTGCATCTCCCTGGGAGTGCCTGGTGGTTGATCCAATTGGCTTGCTGTGTGGGAGAGACACCAGGCCAGACACCAGCTGTCCTGACTATTGAGTGGAAAATATTTTGCAAACCCTAAATGTGCTCAGTAGAAATGGGAACTATTATTATTTACTACTCTAGCTCCTTCAGGTATTATTTTGTGTTTTGGGCTTTCACCATCCACTATGATGCCATAGCACCTGGCTTAAATCCTACTCATTTCCAGATGCTATGGAGAGATGGTGGTGAGTTAATTTCTCCTTCCTCTGGGCCATGTCATCCTAGGAAGATATCAGTTATAAGTTATGGCTTTAACTCTATTTACTCTAGCTTAGATATTTGATAACATTTCCCTGGTATCTCTTTCCTCAGTTTTTCTAAATGTGAACTATTCACATAAGTTAAACCAGTAGAGATTTGGGTTGAATGTTCATTACCACCAGAATGATTCAGTTTAGAAACGGGTGACTAAGGGAGACTCTGGAATTTCTCCCAGGAAACCTTCAAGAATAAAACAGATAGCTAGTTATCCTGGTTAATGCAGACATCATTCAACTGCCTGAAATAAAGGAAGAAGCTTAAACAGGTATTCTCTTGAGATAAATCCCTTCTGGTGCCATGATTATTTTATTCTACTGTTTGCTTGTGAAACTTTGAGCTAATTTTGTTTTGAGCAGATAAGAGTCAACATTTCCTTGGGAGTCCAAGTTTCAGTATCCTAACTGTGTCAGATAGTTTCCTCTGGGTAAAGAGCTGGCTTGTCCTGAGCAATGAAAAAGTTTCTCACTAAGATATGTTTTGCCTGGGGAATGTCTCTGGTTTATTGTATTAATACAGAAGCTTCAGAAACGAGCTCTCCATTTGTTTTCCTCATTTTTCTTGCCATATTTGTTGAGTAATAAAATGTTTTAAAGACTTTCCCTACTTGCCTTGGTGTCATACTTAACCTACCAAGCCAGATCTGAAAAGTGCTGAATTTGGGTCTTGGAATCATCTACTATAAAGTTAAAAATTAAAAAAATAATTGAGAAAAACAGAGACACTATAATTTAAGTATACTATTTTCATTTTAAAGGTTTTCAGCTTTGAAGTGGGTTTTTAAATATGTGCTATATTTCATTTAGCCAACAAATATTTCATCAAGTGCTTGCTATTAATATAGCCTGGTTCTAGGTGCTGGGGATAGGGGATACAGACATAGATTGGGTATCACAGAAGTTACACTCTAATAGAGGAAGAACTACAAACATAAATAACGATGATTCACAGGCAAAAAAAGTGCGAATAAAAATCCGAGTAAATTGCTTTAAATAATTTGAGTAGTTGAAAAGTCACTCACTTGCACAATAACACTAATATGCTTCTAAATATGTATTTCTGTATATATGTATGCTTATATATGCCCTTACATATTTCAATATGTATAAGTGTACATGTATGTATGTATGTATGGTATTCGTATTGAGGGGAGGAGCAGGTAGGGTAGTAGAGAATGCAAGATGGGTATGATAAAACAGGCAGCACCTAGTTCACCAAGAATAGAAGTAATTATGATACAGAGTTAATAAGAAACCCATTCCAATTATTGGAGCAAGTTGGAATAAAACACAGGGACAACAGAGGGAGCGAACTGAGAATGCTGAGTGGTTCACCCGACTTAGAGGTACAATGAAATAGGAACAGAAGAACTATTCCTGGAATTTATGTGTTCAAATCCTATCCTAGATTCTTAATAGCTGTGTGACAGTGGACAAGTCACTTAAAGGAGGGGAGATAAAATGGTCAGTCAGTTGAAGCAAGATTCCCAAAAGATCTTAAAGGCCAAGATAAGGAACCTGTGATTTATTTAATAAACAGTGAGGAAAATTTGTAAACAGAAGGGTGACATAGTAATTATTTTTTAAAACTAGTGACTGGTTTTAATATTCAGATGATATCTTTGATATTTCACATTTTTACTAAGTATAAATTCTAATTGGATAAATATTAGAATCCAGTCCAAAAATACATTGACCTGAGAGGCATGGGAAGCAAGATTAAATCACAGCTCCGTCCTAAAAAAAAAATCACAGTATTCTTGGTACTCCATCTCTTCATCATCCTCTGACCTTCTGGTTGGAGACTGGAGCCATTTAAGGAAGAAGCTCCTCATTCTCACTTGAATGCATCACTTTAGGACTTCTCTGGATTTTTTTCACTATTGCCCCCATCTTTCCCACTCCCTCCACTCCTTTTCCGCTTCCTTTTTGTTTTGTCTTCCCCCCTCCTTAAAATGTAAACTCTTTGAGAGTTTTTTCCCATATTTGAATCCGTAGCTTTTAATACAGTGACTGGCACATTTAGTGACTAACTGAACCTTGGTTAATCAGTATTTCAGATTCTACTTCCTTAGTATAAAATAGCTACATACTTTCAAGAGATGCTGAAAGCAATGCACTTTTTTCTCCTGTGGAAGAAAAAAAGAGCATGGAACTAGACTTGTATTTATTTTGTGGGTTTCAGTAGAGAAGATGAGACTAGGTACTTATAAATGGGACCTGTGTAGAAGTTTTGGTCAAATAGAATTTTAGTGGATATCATTTTAGCCCTGGGGTAGGTAGTGGGAAGGGGCAACAGGGAATATAATGTAGAAGTAGGGTGTAATCATGGAAAGAGCATTGGATTTGCTAACGGGGACCTAGATCTGTATCACCTTAGACAAATTTCTTCTTTCAGGACCTCCCCAAATAATAATTTATAGAGAAATGATCTTCATTCATTAAAGTCACTGAACTGTTCAGTGCCTCAATTTACTCATCTGTAAAATGAGGGGCTTGGTTGAAATGATCTCTCAGGTTCCTTCTAGTTGTAAATCTATGATTCTATCACACTTGGTATTAATCCCATGAAAGATGGATGTGGGGTAAGATCTTAGTTGATCTGAAACCCATGAGGAACTAAGGGCAGAGGGAGATCTGCCCAGCACAATCCTAACCTCCCAGACCTTTCCAGGCTTCTTCAGCCAGTAACCTTACTGCTTTAGTTGCTTTCTGTTCTGACTCCTCATTCATCACTTCACATCCTCCCTGTAGGACATAAATGAAGGTACTAGTGGATACATTAGGAAGAGTCTCATTTACTTGGAGGAATAGAGAAAAAAGAACTTAACTCTTTCATGGAGATAGAAGGATGATGCTGGAGTGTTAGGGAGTTTGTCTTAGGGAGTGTGTTTTTTGAATATTTGAGTTTTAGACCTTTTCTGAGTTATTATGTGATAAGCAGTCTGAAAGTAAGAGCAGAAATACAGCAAAAAACAGAAAATGTGTTACAGGGTTTAGCTAGCCTCATCTTTTTTTTCCTAGATCCCTGGTTTACCATCTTTTATATTGTGTCTCCCTTTTTCTGGGACCATTTTCTCTGGGTGGTTATGTGCATCCATTTTTTGGGGGGGTAAAATAGGAAAAATACTAGATCACTGTATGTTTTCTGTGGGTCTCAAATCAATGGTTTACAATTCAAATGTAAAGGTCTGTTTGCTCCTAGATCAATTTGAATATGTTCACTGTAAGATTCATTGGTTTTAGTTCTTACATGTGCCAAATTGAGAAGCAATTAACCTTAGAGTCAGGAAGATCTGGGTTCAGATCCTACATTTGACATGTTGTCTTTGTGACTCTAGGCAAATTGTTTGACATCTCAGTGCCCCCAGGTTACTTTCTAAAATGACAGAGTTTCAGAACAGATGCTAATCTCCACTGAGGGAGGTGGCAGGATTGGTAGGTGTTTCTTCACCAGGAGTTATGGCTCATGTGAAATTACAATCCTGGATCAAAAGATAAAAATAAGTTGTTAGAAAAGATATATGATACATATAAAATCACTACTCCATTGCCACATATCTTAAGGATGTTATTATTTATTATTGATTAAATTTAAATATTATTTTTAATGGAGCAGCTAGGTAAATCAAAGGAAAGAATATGGAATTCTCATCTTCCTGACTTCAAATCTAGCTTCAGACAGGAGTGATCCCCAAGCAAGTCATTTAATCTTGTTTACCTGTTTCCTTATCTATAAAATTAACTGGAAAAGCAAATGGCAATTCACTCCAGTATCTTTGTTTTTTAAATTTTTTTTTAAAAATTATTTTAATTCAGTATCTTTGTTTAAAAAACCCCCAAAGGGATCATGAAGAATTGGAAACAAATAAAATGACTGAACAACAATGGCAAATAATCTTTAATATTATTGATGAATTATTAATAAGAATTCTTTTGCAATTTAATTCAAAAAAGAAAATGATTAAATTCTATATGAATCAATAATACACCATATGATAGTGTATGTGTGTATGAGTATGTGTGCATCTTACATAGAGGAAGAGGAAATCATTTTGTATCACCCTTGGTAGTCTGTATAGAGCTTTCAGCTATCTCAAACTGCTGGTTGTAGAAGCCATTCCTGATCCTTCTTGATTCTAGTATCTTCCCTCTATTGAATATTTCTAATTGATCATACATACATACATATATATATATATATACATATATGTGGTTAGTTAGTAAATTCATATCTAGTCATTTGAATGTTTTCTCACCCATTATACTTCAGAATCAAGACTATCTTTTACCTTTCTTTGTTTCCCCAGCTCTTGGCCCAGAGTTTGGACATAATGTAGGCATTTGGTAAATGTTTATTGATTGACTGGTAGATAAGAAAGTATCTCTATCACTAATATTCTAGTGATGCTGTGTGCCTGTGAATCCTGGAAGACTATGTTCCCAGAAGAGTTTAAATTGCAAATAGATATTGACATTTATGTGGTACATTATGATTTATAAAGCACTTGCCTCAAAACAACCTTGTGAAGTAGGTTAGTATAAGCATAATTATCCCCACTTACAGATGAAGAAATTGGTTCTTGGAGAAATTAAGAGACTTAGCCATTGTAAGCCTGCTATGTAAATGCCAAGGCATCCTTTGCAACCAAATCTCCTGACTCTAAGTACACTACATCACCTTTCCTTTTTATAAGCTAAGGAATGATAGAAAGGCACATGATTAGAATAAATAGACTGTAGCTATTACTGACAATGGCTTGGTTATAAGAAGCAGTGGCATAAAAAACATTATCACAAAGGCACATACATGGTCTAGAAAATGAGGTGGGCTTGTCACGTAGTGAGAATGAGATGCAACAGATGGACAGCCCCAGTGGCACTTTGGTATTCTTGAGATATATTAAAATAACCAGAAGCATATGGGGAAACATAGACAAGAGTCACATTGGATGGAGAACTCTGGAGGGGTTCTCATCTTCATTGGTGACAGAAGTACTCATATTGACAAAATAAAAAAAAAAAAAACTCTCCCAAAGTACTAGTTCTCTCCCTCCAACTCTCCCAAGAAACACTTTAAGAAATGCCAAGTATTTTTAAAATGAAAATATTTTTCATTGTAGAGTATTCAAAATTGGGTCAATGCCTTCTTTTAAATAATCATTAACACAGTGAGTGCATACATAATAGCTTTTGGAAATTCAAGTCTCTTTATGACTTGGAGTCTATCAGTGAAGCAGGTGCAGGATCTGCAGGGCCAGCAGAAACTTTCCCTGTGCCCCCTCCTCACTAACCCTCATTTTTGCCCTCAGGTTGACTGTACTTAGGAATAGAAGCGGTTGTTCGGTCTCTGAGGTCTAGTTAATCTTCGGCCTATTTACTACGTTTGCCAATGAGAGGGCCAATTAGTTCCAGGTGTGAGGCTGGGGTCTCTGATGTGGAACCTCTCTATTAAGGAGCTGGCTAACACCTGTCCACAGAAAGGCTCCATATGTCTTTACTAATCCCTGTAGCCATGCGTTGCCTCCATCTCTAGAACTGAATGTAATTCACTTGTTTCCTGTTCTTGAGAAAGTGCCCTAAGTCCATTTCAGGAGCAAGCACTTTGGACATTCCTCCCCCCCACTCCTCCCTTTTAAATGTTGAGGACTCAGCCCTGTTCCACTAAACAAGCTCCAAACCAGAAACTGCCCTCTGAGATTATGTGTCGAGGTGTGCTTTTATGGGCAAGGCATTTCTACCCCCCCCCCCCCATGCTTAAGACAGACATCTGTGTTCTTAAAACCACAGCAGCCCCCTCATTCCTTTGGAGGTTCCTCTTAACCAACAGGAATCTAATGGGCGAGCTGCCTCCAGGGAGAATGCTGTAACTGTCTCTTCCACCAGGAAGGAGCATAAAGAAAAACCGTACAGTGGTAATTCACGTACTGTAAAACCCACTCCTTAATGTTTTCCAGCCCAGAATGCTCCTCGCGCACGCCCATGAAATGTTCCCAATTACAATGTTCCTTTTTTCAGCCCCTGGGAAAAACCTGTTTTACTATGAGTAGCACACGTTTGTAATTGTATGTTTTCATGTTCAACCAATCATGGTCAATACTCAGTAATTGATGTTTAGATGTAAATATATCGTCTGCATCTAAAAAAATCATACCTTGACTTGTAGGATAATGGTAGTAATAATAATAATAATAATAATAATAATAATAATATTTGAATAAAACTTTATTGTTTGCAAAACACTTTAATATACATTTTATCATTTGATTCCCATAGTCATGCTTTGAGACAGGTGCCATTATTATTTTCATTATACAAAAGAGGAAATTAAGGCTCAGAGAGATTGACTGATTTGTCCAAGGTCATGCATCCCTTAAATGTCAGAGAACTTAGGTCTTTTTGCTAAATTGCTGATTTGCAATGGTGGTGAGTTTCTCCATTCTGGGATTTATGATGAAGTAATAGATGCCAATTTATATATTCTATTTGTTTGTGTTTGTATAATCATCACTTCATATGTGTCATAGCACTCACATTTTGTGATTTCTTTACTTTGGAGAAAAACAAGAATTATAAGAAATTCACCCACCCATCCATGCCCAGTTAGGGATAGTAAGTGACTGACCCAAGATCACACAACAAGTGTGTGAAGGAAGCAAGTTAGGAACCCAGATCTTCCTGACTCCAGACTGGCTCTCCATTAAATGCATTTTGTTGCCACCGATATTCTGAAGAAGGTATCTTAAAAGACACTTTCTATGAACTATTTAATTCTCTATCCATGGATTCATGGGAAAAAAAAAATCCTGGTTCTCTAAATGTCTCTGTGTACCCTGCTTTATACTTCTAGCCTGGTCTTCAGCAGTCAGAATCTTAGATTTAGAATTAGAAGGGACCTTAGAGCCCATGTATTCTAACCCCTCATTTGTCATGTTGAGGAAATTGAGGTTCAGAGTTGAGGTTTCCTGCCCCAGGGTCACAAAGTTAGTAAGTTGAAAAGCCAGGATTTGAACTGTATTTCTCTTACTCCATCTTTAGCCAGCCCTTTCCCCACTGTCCTGCTCTGCTGAATTGAAGAAAGGAGTTGCTACCTCATACTTGGACATCAGGGAGATGACCCACACCCACTTAGGAAAAAAATCTATGGGCAGATCATAAGGAATTGATTAGAAAATGTTTTTACAAAGTTTGGGAGCTATATACTGAGAAATACATTTTCATTCTAGTATATAGTGCCAAGGAGTCAAATAAATAACTTACTGGGAAACATTGGCATGCTATCAGACAGTGTGAACGAGGAAAGCACTTAGGACTTAATTCATCATCCACTCAGTGAGGTCCATTCGAAAATAAGAGCTACAGTTTCCAAAAATAGAAGGAAATGTGGAAGTTTATCTGCAATCTTTTGCTCTAATTTAAAAATTGAGCTCATTAAAATGTCATCCTCTGAATCAGATTCTGCACCATGAGAAAACAGAAAAGCAACATTTCTGTAGCACTTTTAAGTTCTCTAAATCACTTTCCCCCACAACAATATTGAGAAGTACAAATATTATTGTTCCCAATTAACAGTTAAGGAAACTGAGGTTCAGGGAGGGAAATAGCCTAGACCCATAGCCTAGACGACTAGAAAGAATCTGATCTGGAACTCGAGCTTGGATTTCCTAACTCCATGTATGACTAGAACTTTCTCTGCTACATGAATGGAGTTTTTACTCCAAATTCTCCAAATCTTGGTGACTCCATCCAGTTCCTTTTTCTTAGATACCCTAATCTTTAACAACGTAATGCTGTTTATTAGGAAAAACCTCCACTTATTTTTCTCCACTGGAGTCTCACCCTAGAGTAGTTACCCTGTCTTAATTCTGTCAAGTCTTCAATCTGGAAGGCTCTGATTATGAGTTGGCAATGACCTCAGGGCTAGGCTAGCTTTTGTCCAAAGAAGTTTATTACTAGAAGATAATGACTTTTCCCCCCAAGTCATGGGAATATATCTTGTTTGATGGAAAGACATACTTTATCTTTCAGGGTAACAACAACAGCAATAACAATGTAGCTTATAAAGCTCATACTTTAAAGCTTATAAAGTTATTATACAGGGCATCCCCAAAGTCTTGGGACAGCCCTGAACTGTTAAAGCTGTTAAGCTTCAATTATTAAAACTTAAACCTGTGCTAAGACTTTTGGAATACACGAACTGTATTTTACACTTTGTAAGCTTTAAAACATCATGTGAATCTTCTTATTGTTGTCGTTTCATATTTACATGTAAGTTATCAAAGGTAGTGTTTAGAACTGCACTCAGACTTTTGGGACATTCTGTATAAAAGTCTAATGTGAATCTAGCCCTTTTTTACAAATGCAGAAACTGAGCTTTAAAGAGGTTGAATGGTTTGCTCATGGTCACATATTTAGTTGTATCAAAGATGTGATTCAAACCTTGGTCTGGCCTGCCTCTCAATCAACCCATACTCTGTCAATTAATATGCTTTCTTTGAATCATTCCAAATATGAAATATATGTCCTTTTAAATTTCATAATGCCGCTAATACTATTTCATTTATTTTTGGATCCTATGGATTGCTTGGGTTAGTCAGATAGTTAAAAGCGTTTATTATCTTTCTAAGTGCCAGGACTTTGCTAAGTGCTAGAGATATGACAGCAAAACATTTGCAAGCAAATAAAATTGTACCTGCCCTCAAAGAGCAAGAACAACAAAGTAGGCAATAACCTTTTTTGTGTGTCAGAGGTTTATTTGGAAATCTTGTGAAGACTCTAAATCTTTTTTTAGAATAACATTTTAAAAGTCGTAAAATAAAACACATTTATATATAAAATACATAAAATGCAAAGGAAACCAATTATATTGAAAAGCACTTATTAAAATATGTGTTTTTTTAAGTTATGGAATCCCTAGGTTAAAGACTTTTGATTAAAATTTAATTTTGTTATATTCATTGGTGTGGGTGATAACCACTTTCTATACCAATGAAACTGTTCGGGGATTTGTAGTTACTTTCTCATCCACTCCTCCAAATCTCTCTTCTCTATGAAAAAATCTTCTAATTTCCTCCATGGCACAGATTCTAAATCCTTCACCATTCTGGTGGCTCTCCACTCAGTGCTCATCAGATTATCAATATCCTTACATAAATCTGCATCCAGAACTCAAAAATAATCTCTATAGATGTGGTCTGAGGAGCTGCAGCAATCATTTCCCAAACCCTGGAAGTTATGTCTCTCTCTTAGTGTAGCCTTTGAATATATTAGCTTTTTTTGCTTATTCAGTCATTTTACATTCATGTCTGACTCTTCTTGACCCCTTTTGAGGTTTTCTTGGCAAAGATACTTCCCTTTTCTAGCTCATTTTGAGACAAGCAGGGTTAAGTGACTTGCTCAGGGTCATACAGTTATTGAAATGACTTTAGGTCTGGCACTCAATCCATGTAGCTCTCCCTTACCAGACCACTGTTGAATCACACCATATTATACCACATCTACTGTTAAAAGTAAACTTGAGATACATCAAAATCTACAGATGTATTTTAGAAGAGTTACTCTCCTGTTACATGCCTTATCTTTTGTTAAGTTTGTTTTTGAAGCCAATTGTAAGACTTTATACCAATTAACTTGCATTTTGTTAGATTTGCCTAATGTTCTATCCTGTAAAGATTTTTTTTTGGATCTTGACTTTATAGGTTGGCTATGCATCCCAGTTCTTTGAGATCAGAAAATATGATAAACATGCCATATCTTCCTTTATCTAAATCATTGATTGAAAAAACAAAGTCAAACAGCATAGGACAAAGCACAGATCCTTGGGGTACTATAAAAGAGAGTTCTTTACAGGTTGACATTGGGTTTGACCATTTAATCAGTTCCAAATCCACTTTATGTACTCTCATTAGATCTAGCTACATGGAGTCAGGAAGACTTGAATCCAAATCCTGTATCAGGCATTTATTAGTTTGTGACACTTAAGTTCTGTTTCCCTCAATTTCCTAACTGTAGATAACAATATTACTTACTCTGTAGGATTCTTGCAAGCATAAAGTGAGAAAATATGTGTAAAGCACTTAGGATAGTACTTGAAATATAGTAAGTGCTAAATAAATGCTTATTTTCTTAACCACCCCCCCCACAACAGCACATCATCTTTATGCAAAGCTTGAGTGAGATAACTGATAAAATACATTGCTAAATTCTAAGTAGATTATACCAAAGCATACTCCTGAATGCTCACTCTAACTTCTTAATTTTAATAAAAAAAATTTTGGAGGGATAGGAGGCAGGACCTGTGATTTCATGAGTATGAAGAATTCATGGTATGGAAACTCCACCCATGGGTGCAGATTGGCAATTTCCATGTAATTTAAAGTCTTATAGAATTTTTTGGAATGTGGAGATATTACATGATTTACTCTTGATCCCAAAGCTAGTGTGTGTCAGAGTCATAACTTCCCTAATCCAATCTCCTAACCCTTATGTCAATCTGCTTCTAAAAAACTATCAAAAAAAAGAAAATGAAGTTTATTTGGCATTTCATGTTTTTAATTAAACCATGCCAGCATTTGTGACCATGATTTCATATTCTAAATGTTCAATAATTATCCCTTTAGGATAATTCAAGAATTTTATATGAATAGAAATCAAGTTTCTTGACCTGTAGTCTCTACTCTATTCCACTTTAAAAAATTAAGATACTTGACTTTTACTGATCCTTTGTTTGAGTTGAGTATAAATTCCATTTACTATTTTTTGTTCTGTCCTTTCCAAGCCAAAAATCATTTTCATTGACTGGGAAAGCAAAAACAATGCAAAAGTGAAATGAATTCCTCCTTATCTTTGAAAATATTTATAGTGCTTCATAGAACAAGATTCCCTTTTGCAGGTTTTCTTTCAAATAGGTATTTCCCATCTACATGTCAAAATGACAAACTTTCTCCAGAGTTCTAATAAAAGTGTTATAAAAGCTTAGCAAGATGACCTTGAGGTTATTAATATCAATTAAAGCATGAAACATTCTTGCCAAGTGTCTTTGCCAATGTTGTGACTGCTGTCAGTGCAGAGTCCAATTAAAGAGGAATTCCATATAGTTAGAAAAGTCCTCAAGATGCTCCTCTTTGCAATTATACTTGTATCAAGGTCCAGAACACTGAAGAGTCCATTAAATAAGTTCTATAAATAGTCAAAACAGTTTAGCCTATCCACACAAGAAAAATCAAGTGGATGAAGGATACACATTACCCAAATATTGAAAGTATAATATGACCTTATATTTTATCACTTCATTTATCTTGGATAGATACTCAAAATGATGAATGAAGAGAGCTCAGAATTATATGGGAGGATATTTGTGTGAACTGTACAATGCTTGTGATGATGCTGAGATTTCCCTTGAAACAAATTGTGCTCTGTGATTTTAAATGGTATTGAAGAGTGATACATAGTGAAGTAAGTAGGCTGCAATATATTATAAGCAAATAATTTATTAGAAGTAAAAGATGTCATTAGACAGAAAAATATGGAATTGGAAGATGAAGGTGGACCAGTCATACAGTGAGAGGAAGGGTCAACTTATAGTTATTCTGAATGTGTCATTGATATACTTATCAATTTCAAAGATCTAAAGGAAGGCTTCCTCTATGCTGAATTTTCAGCTCATGGAAGGTTTATAGAAGGACATGAATCAGAATCATATAGAAATGAGAAGGCAGAATGCTACAGTGGAAAAGACTGCTAAATTGGGTGGCTGATGACTGGAAGTCAAATCTTCTATCTGCCATTTTTTCTACCTGTGTGATCTAGGACAAATCTGGTTTTGAACTTCCTGGGTACTATGTTCAACTTGAAATGAGAGAGTAGGTCCAAATGATCTATAAGCTCCCTTTAAGAAATCTATGTCAATAAACACTTTGAGGATGGATTTTACACGATTAGAGAAATATTCCATATCACTGAGATGGGTAGCTAAGTGGCACAGTGGATAGAGTACTTGGGCTGGGTTCAGGTTGTCTCATTTTCATGGGGGTTAAATCTAGCCTCAGACTTTATTAGCTGTGTGTACCTGGGCAAATCACTTAATCCCATTTACTTCAGTTTCCTCGTATGTAAAATAAATTGGAGAAGGAAATGGCAGAGCATGCCAAAATCTTCTAATGGCAGAGTAGATGGAGCATTGACCCTGAAGTCAGGAGGACTTGAGTTCAAATCCAGCTTCAGACACTTAATAATTACCTAGTTGTATATCCATGGGCAAGTCACTTAACCCCATTGCCTTGCAAAAAACCCCAAACAATAAACCCAAAAAATAAGGAACTCCAAATGGGGTCATGAAAGGTTGGACACAATTGAAATGACTCGATAAAAACAATCATACCAATGAAATCACAAATTTATAGAAACTTTGAACAATTATCCCAGGATCCTCAAAGTCTTGTGGCAATCTTATTCTCAAATTCTATTTATTTTCTTCCTCAGTATTCTAAAGATTCTACTTTCCTTCTTTGATTTTTGACTAATATTTTGTATATGGGATAAAAAGAACATGCTTGTATTTTGTCTATCTTTTAAATGGAGTGAGGATAGACTGTTCACATTCTAAACCCAATATTTGTTTGATCATCATGAATTTATTCTTTCTGGAAGCACTAGCTATTATGTCCATTTTTACCTATTGTCAAATATTGCTTATATAACCATGGGAAAATCTTTATTTTCATAACCACAACTCTGAGATTATGAATTACAGAAGTTTCTTGGATCCGTGTTGTTTTCACACTGAGAGTTCTCAAACCTAATAAAATCACATGTCTGGCCACCCCCACCCCAAAATGTACCTAATTATTCTTGTATATTACAATTTATATTTGTGTCATCCTGATACCAAGCTATAAATTCTATTTAGAAGGCAAGGACCTTATTCTTTATAACTTTTTTGTCTACACCAGTACCCAGTTCAGTTCTAATCACTTTGAACACTTTAATAAATGAAAATTCAAAAAATAAATTTGAGGCAGGGTTATGGCTTTTTTTTGTGAATAAGAAATTTAAGTTAGGTGCAAAATACTCTAGGTTTTGAGGGCCATTGCTGTCTGGTTTATCCCCCATGCCTAAACCTATGTTACTTAAAATTTTTGCATTGTATTTATTTTTCATTGTATTGATTTTTGGTGAGGGTGGTGGTGGTAGCACTTTTTTCCTTAGATCTGGAAGGGAATTTAGTTATTGTCTGGTTCAATCTACTCATTTTATACTTGAGGAAATTGAATCTTAAAGAGGAGAAATGGCATGTCCAAGGTTACACAACTAGTCAGTAGCTAGATTCATACTGAAGTCCTTTGAGTCCCAAAGATTTGCTTTCTTTCCTGAAACATGTTTTGAGAACATTTGAAGAAAAAACACATCAAAACAAAATTTTTTAAGAAAATTCAAGAACTCCTTTCTTGAAGAGAAACTAGACTTAATGGAAAGTGCCTATGCTTCAAGTCCTGACTCTTGCATTTCCTGTGTGATGAGAGGTAAGACACATAATCTTCTTAAACCTCAGTTACCACTTCTAGAAAATGGAAATAATTATACTGAAACTACCTCCTTCCAAGGATTGTGGTCAACAAAGAATTTTGTAAGTCTCAAAGCATAAGAGAATTCAGAGCTCTTATTAACAAGGATTTTTGGCAAGGGTCTCCACTCCTGTTTTTCCTCTCTTATCTGACAGAAGTTGATATTTACATATTTTCTCCTAGATCTTCTTTTTGTTTCAAATTTCTATTTGAGTCTCCTAATTTGTATTGTGTTGTTGGTGATTCATCTTTTCCTCCCTCCCCCTTTAGTGTTCTGCACCAGTTCCTTGTTTTTTCTTTTGGAATCCTGCTCCCCTGAGGGTGTTTGGAAAATTTCATTCTTCCAGATTTCTTTTCACTATGTAGTCTTTGATTTGAAAAGAAATCAAATGAATCTTGAAGAGTTCTCTTTTCCATCACTGCCTGGATCTCTATGAACACCATGAGCATCAGTGTAGGATAGTGAAAAGAGTCAATATGAGATCTAGATTTCAACAGGGAGTCAACAAAAATCTAAAATTCAAATCCCACCTATAAAACTTTTCAGTTTTAGATTCTCAGAACAGTCAATTGGCCATTCTAAACCTCATTTTCATTATCCATAAAAAAGTAGGTATCACTATACATACATAAAGATTGATATACACACTGAGAGGTGATGTGATATGATGGAATGAAGGTCCACCCCAAGGTTAGGAAAGCCTGGGTTCAAGTCCTAGCTGTCAGATGCTAGTTTTTGACTTGGGGTTAGTCCTTAAATCTCACAGTGCTTTAGGCAATTAAGACTCTAAATTGCAAGGCAAGTGCCCATCTGCATTGGGATGTGGAGTTTCCCATGCCAACTAAATTGCAGGGAGATGTAATTCATGAAAATAAGAATTATCTCATTGAGAAGTAGCCTGGCATAGTGGATCAACTACAGGACTAAATTAGGAAAACTTGGTTTCCAACCCTGCCTTTTATTCGTGTGACTTTAGGTAAATCATTTAATCCCTTTGAGGCTAGAGAAACTCTCTAAGGTTAGAAATTAGAGATAAATTAAAATCTGTCTCTGTATTGGTTTATCACTCTGGGTTTTTGTTGTTTGTTGCTATATAGTCTTGTCATGCATTTATAGCATGCTAGTTCCTCTTTCCTTCACTATTACAAGAGGGCCATAAGGGTCAGTTGATCTAGTTATGTGAGATGCTTTGCAAATCTTAAAGCCTTTGGATAGAGCACCAACCCTAAAGTCAGGAGAACTTGAATTCAAATCCAGTCTCAGACACTTAATAATTGCCTAGCTGTGTGACCTTGGTCAAGTTACTTAACCCCCATTGCCTTGCTAAAACGAAAAAAAACATCCCTAAAAAAACTCAAAGCCTTATATACATGCCAAATATTAGTATTCTCTAAATTCTTGAGGATTTCTTTAGCAATGTGAGCTAGGTTTTGATCAAATAGATGTTTTACTCAACAGATCGGTCTCAAATTTTTCACTTTGATATTTTGTTTAGTTGTTTTCAGTAATATCCAATTTTTCCTGACTCCATTTGGGGTTTTCATGGCAAAAATACTAGAGTAGTTTGCCATTTTCTTTTCCTGATCATTTTACAGAAGAGAAAAGTGAGGCAAAAAGATTTAAGTGAATTGCCTAGGATCACACAGTTACTATGTATCTAAGATCAGATTTGAACTTGGAAGACGAGTCTTCCTGACTCCAGGACTGGCACTCTAACCATTGTGTCACCTAGATGCTTACTACTTTGCTGTTGCATGACACTAAACAAAACAAAAACAAGAACACCATCATCATCATCTGTCCTGGAGTCAGGAAGACTCATCATCCTGAATTCAAATCTGATTTCAGGCACTTACTAGTTGTATGACCTTGGTCAAATCATTTAAACTTTTTTTGCTTCAAATTCCTCATCTATAAAAATGAACTAGTCAAATGACTTCAGTATCTTTGCTAAGAAAATGCAAAATATTATCCCAAAGAGTCAGACTATAAGAAATGACTCAATAACAATTTTCTGCAACTTTCTTGACTTTTAAAATGATATCAGGATGTGTATGATTCTGCTGTAGTCCTGAGGTATCACAGTATTATAGAAAGAGAACTGGAGAAGAAATCAGACCTGCGTTTGATTCTCAGTCTACTAGATAGCTTTCCTTAGGCAAGTCCCTTCATCTCTCTGAACCTCAGTTTTTTTCTCTGTAAAATGAGAGAGGTGGACCAGGTGCTCACTAAGACCTCTTGTATTGACATTTCCATGACCTTTGTACTCAACCTTCTGGGCCTGCCATTCCATGATGCAGATCCCTTCCCATCATCTTCACATTGTATAGACACAGATAGAGCACAGAGACAGTTTGTTATATTTCATTTTGGACACATGAATAGCTAGCCTTCTTTTCAAGTCCTTTATGGTAACATCTTTTATCCTGCTTCAGTAATATGGTGAACACTATTCACATCCACTTTGTACCTCTCTATTTGTCCTTTGGATGACTCTGAATTTTCATTCTTCAGGGACTGTTTTATTCCATGACTCACAACCATATAGTATCAGAGGAGAAATATATTGTTAAAACATGAAGAATCGGTCTCATGGAAGAGCTTGGGATCATGAAAAAGGCCTGGAGTGTCCCAAAGGTAATCCAGTCAGTTTTTCTCTTCCTGTGCACTTCTGGGCCTACATGATTCTTGTAATGTACATGTTCAAGATGAGTAAACTGATGGACCAACTGTATGGTCTATCCATTTGACTGCATAATCATTTTTAGATCAAGGGTGAATTTTTCATGCCCTTGACTTTTCCTTTGTGGATAGACTAGATCATACTCTTTTAAGTGATTAGGGATTTCTTTTTAAGAGATTCTGCTGTCAACTGGGGCATGATGCAATCACAACAATGTCATCCACAAACAAGAGCATATGGGGGATGTCTTTTGTGCAGGAAGACTTAACCCCACGGGGCCCATAGATAGATTCTAGGGATTTGTGTACTTTAATGGGGAAAAATTATTTCTTTATTTCAATATGATTAGTTGTGTTGTAATCTGATGCAATTTTCCCCTGCATTTTAAAACATTATTCTGAGATCCAGTCCAAAGGCTTCACCAGACTGCCAAAGAAGTCCATGACACAAAAAAAGGTTGGGAGTCCCTGATTTATAGGGAATCTCTCTTTGCTTTGTATTCTATGCTGGACCTCTTCTATCACTGTGGCAAACACTCATTATAAACCTATATCTCTTTGGTTTATGTCTTGATTAATACAAATAATAATGAAATTATTGGATAGTTGTTTTTGCTGTTATAACTATCAAGTAATCTTATATAATTTTGACAAATACATTTGTTGGAGGCTTTTTAGGCATTTTGCTTTCTGAGTCAAATCTTTTTTTTTTAATATTCAGTAAACACTAAGTACAGCAGGAATTTGTTTCCTATGCCTTTCAGTCAATTATGTGATGGCACTTTGTAAGGATACTTTCTATGTTCATTTAGATTTATTTTCACTAAAAATTTGTTGACATGAGAAAGTGAGCTTAAGAATTGGTAGTAATATTTTATTACTCATCTTCTTTTTGGAAGTGTAAGGTATAAGATTTTTTTTTTTGAGAAATTGTGGAGTGTTCTCCCTTTTGAGATACTTTAAAAATCCATCCCTTGATGCTTTCAAAACTGTGTTAATGCAAGCACAGACTTCCACAGTTTAGTTCAGCTTATCTTCCACCTTTGTTTTCTTTGGTATAATATTTCCACATCCTTATGTAGGAAGCACATGATGTGAGAGTACAAACTTGGTGTTTCTAATATCCTTGATGGAGGAAAAGCATTTGTTACAAGAACCTTTATAGCATTTTAAAATATATTTTCATCTATTTATTTTTCTCCTAATTGATCAGTTATCTAACAGATATTTATTACCATGTTACTATACTGAGTACTGGGAGACAGAATGACCAAGGTATTATAGTTCCTTCCTCCAAAGAGTTTACATTCTAATTGGAGAAGGGAGAGAAACCACATGAACACACATCATTTACAAAATGAGTACAAATTAGTTTTGGGGAGAGATTGCCCTAGAGAATAGGGGTCAGTGGAGAAAGAGAGAAAGACTTCATGTAGAAGGCAATTATTAAGGTAAATTCTGAAGGCAGCCAGGGATTGAGAGAGATGGAAGTGAAAAGGAAATACTTTGAAGAGATATAACAGTGTAAAGACATGGAGACAGAGCAGATGGAAGATTCACCATCATGTTTGAGAAGCTGTAAGCAGGTCAATATTGCATAGAAGGGAATAATGTGTCTTTTGGATGAATTTGCTTAACTGACTTTGTCTTGCCAATATTTTTCCCTCCAATGTTTTATGAGGTGATACTTTTCATAATCTTTCATGATTATCTTTTTTTTGAGCTCTTACTAAAACGTTTATATAGTGTTCCAAAACTCTTTAAACTTTAGTAGCTTGAAGCTGTGCTAAGACTTTTGGGACACCTTGTATTTTACACTAATGTTACCCTTGGCTACCTTATCTTTCCATTTGTCTAATGATCCCCCTTAATTCCAATTCCTATAATGTTTCAGTTCTAGAAGACACTACTACTGGTAAAGAAAAAAAAAAGGAGGACCAAAGAGAAGGAAGGAAAGAAATAAGGATTTATTTAGTACTTACTATGTACTAGGGACTCTGCCAAAAGCTAGAGATATAAAGATTGACCTTATCCTCAAAGAGCTTACATTCTAAGGGGGAAAGACACTGCACAAAGACAGCTGAAAGGTTCAGGTCAAGAGGAAGGAAGAAGGTACCTGATACAGAGACACAGTTTTGAAACCCAAAAGCCAGGGAGAGGATTGAGAGGGGAATGAAGATCCACTTGAATGACTCCACAAACTGATGACCTCCAGGAGGAAGTCACTAATGGGGAGGTGGGTCTTACAAAGGGTTGTCCCAGATTAAAAAGGCGTATATCCTACAACATCCACACCATCTCCAATAGTTCTGTTTCCTAGCAATTAGCCTATGGAACAATTCTGGTAAAGGCAAATAGGAAGGATTCTTTGCACAACATACCCCCCCCCCCCCAACCATAATAAACATAATTGTGCAACTCATGCTGCCAATCATTTGGTTGGTCAGTCTGGTCCTCTTCAATACAGAAGGACTTATCATAATAGTAATATTCCAGGAAAAGGAGGCTTAAGGTACTTAGATAAGTTCCAGGATGAGATATTATAGTGGAATAGTCACAAAGAAAGGGAAAGTAAGTCAGTGGAGAAATATGACTTGAGGAGATGATTATTAGATTTGATAGTATTAGCATTTAGGAAATTTTATCATTAGGAGGTATTGATTTACCAGGATCCATTTAGCTTCCTATCAGGTCTTTTGTCTCTCACTGTTCTCCTAAACTAAAGGGTGTGTCTTTTCTTTGAAAGTCTTACTCTTTGCTTCTTTAGAAGCCTGTTTTTTTCCTTTTCCACTTCCATTCCTGGTCCTACTGATTTTTGCTCAGTCCCTACCAATGGAAATAGGAAGGGAATTTAATATTCTCTTACACATGGTTTAGAATCACAAATTTTTCTTTCCATTTTAATAGCTGCCCTCTGTTTTTAAAAGAGAACTGGAATTTATTTCAACCACTGGAACAAATTTGTTTTAATCTCTTAAGAGATTCAAGAAAATTGAATCTATATGACAGTAAATAAGGAAATGTACGTTATTCACATTTCTATTCAAACAGATGAGTTCATTAACTTACAGTTCAAAGTATTTTGGTGAATACCAAAGATCATCAAGATTTTCACACTGGCAAAGAAAAAAAATGTTAAGAATTTTTCCTGGTATGTGGGTAAAACATACTATAAATAGATGAATGATTCACAAAGTGCTCCTAATGTTATGTCCACCATATCTAGCTAGTTTATTCCCTCTGGGGTTATAAATAATTCAATTCTGAGCATGCCAGAAAAAGGCACAGGTTCTCAATTATCCATATAAAGCCATAGAAAATGGTATTCTATCCCTTCACCCAATGGTCCATTCCATCTAGACTGATTTGGGTTCATTGGTGTATAACTTAGATCTTAAACACAATAGGTGGAGTAAGTGGAAAAAGAAAGGGGTAGTAAGCTATCCAAAAGTCTTTACTCTCATGACCTAGGATACAAAGGTCAGTGTAGTGTAGCTTAGGAGGAACAAAGCCCCTGAGTTTTTTCCCCTCTTTCCCTCCCTCTGTCCCCACTAAATCTTCTTAAGTAGACAAGATATTTTAAAGTAAGACATGGAAGCATATATATATATATATATATATATATATATATATATATATATACATACTTTTGATATCTATTGAGAGCATAACCAGAGAATGGGTTGATGAACTACTGAACTACTCAGGGAGAAGAGTAATGACCAATATTTGTTCTTGATAGCCCCAATTTGTCTGCCCATTTCCATTTAATGTCAACAATTTGTATGGTTTTTTTTTAGGTTTTTGCAAGGCAAATGGGGTTAAGTAGTTTGCTGAAGGCCACACAGCTAGGTAATTATTAAATGTCTGAGGTCGGATTTGAACTCAGGTGCTCTATCCACTGCTCCACCTAGCTGCCGCTAATATCAACAATTTGAAGGAAAATTGCAGCTTCCTAGTAGTCTCTGGATAAATTATCACCCATTCTCTGGAGAAAGCATACCCAAATCCTTTGCATAGAGGAAAAGAGAGTAATAGTTTTAAAAAAAGAAACATATAGATGATAGAAATAGGAATAAGCAAGAATAATAAGATAATGTTAGAAATACTAAGACACAGAGAAACTGAGGTTGATAATGGAAGTTTAGAAAAAACAAAAAAAAACCTTTTTTAGCTATATTGGGAAGAGGATCAAAGAAGGGAGTAGATCTTAGTTTTGGATGGACAGATTCCATGATACTTGATAACAAGAAGGCTCAATTCTGAGTTTGTTTCTGTTTTTCTTTGAAAAGGAAAAGGAAATGGAAATGACAGAAAAATAGACTGACAGGAAATTGATACCTAAGATAAGTAAGGTTAAGAGAAAACCCAAAGATGCTTTAGGAATTCACGTCATTTGACCTCAGTGAAATACGTACTGAGGCCCGGAACAAACTGACAGAGGTGATTCCTAAGTCATTATTAGTGACATCTGACAGATTTTGGAAAATAGGTGAATTTCTATAAGATTGGAGAAAGTAGAGTTAATGGAAGAAAACTGAGTCTAGACTATGTACCAGTGATTTTTTTACCTCAAACTCTAAGAAAATTCTAGAATGTTTTATTAAAAAATGATTCATGAATCTCCAGAAAGGGAAGCTGTGATTAATTACAAAGAGTTACCATGGCTTCACCAAGAATAGGTCATAGTAGATGAGTCTTATTTCCTTTTTTGACAGCATTACTAGGCTCATATGGAAGGAGAATGCTGTGGATATACTTTACCAAGATTTTAACAAAGCTGTCAAGCTATTTTTGTGTAGAGATGGAAAGATGGAGATTAGACACTAAAATATTCATATGGATTCAGCAGATAGAGTCATTGTTAATGATTAAGAAATAACTCTGGGACCTATAGTTGGTCTTTTGCTGTTTAACATTGTGAATTGGATTAAGGATAGATGGTATGATTGACAAATTAGTAGATGACACTAATGTAGGTAGAAGCCACAATGGATAACTGAATCAGGATCTCTAGGGATTTAACAGGCTAAAGGGAGAGAAGGGAAGAGAATGATGATTTATATAGCATCTGCTTTATACCCAGCACTATGCTAAATGCTTTTCAAAAATTAACTCATTTGATCTTCACAACATTTCTGTGAGGTTGGTGCTACTACTATCTTCATTTTACAGTTGAGGAAACTAAGGCATAAGTTAGTTTGCCAGAGCCATACTGCTAGTCTTTATCTAAGGCAGCATTTGAATTCAAGTCTTCCTGACTCCAGACCCAGGGCTCTATCAACTGTGCAACCTAGTTGTACCTAAAGGATTGGAAATCTAAAAAGATGAAATTCAATGGAGATAAATTGTATCATCCTGTACTTAGTTACAAAAGATCAATTTATCATAAGATGGGGGTGAGGGGAGTCATATTTAGGCAGCAATAGTTCTGAAAAGGATTTGGGGGGCTTGAAGTTTTGAGCTCAAATAGAAACAGATCAATTGGAAAATCATAAATAATCATTATCTTGTATCGTGTCCTATTTATTTTGTTAAACATTTTTCAATTACATTTTAATCTGATTCACTTGGGAGTAAACTAAAATCTGTGAGTTTGTCATCTTTGATTTAGTGAAGTATAAGCTCAGTGAGTCAGTAGAATGATATATTAGGGGGTTAAAAAAGATGATAATTTTGGCTTCTAAGAATAGTAAGGTTGTGGTCTTCAGACTTCATCTGAATTCTGTTGTAGGCAGTACAACAGGTTAGGACTTTGATAGGAGAATGAAGAAGAAATAGGACAATGGAGGTCTTGATGTTCTTGGTTAGAGGAAGAAGGGATCTTTAGCCTGTAGAAAGGAGAAGGCTGAAGACTTGAAAACTGTTCTTCAGATATTTAAAGGACTATCATGGAGAGGAAGAATTAAGCTTATTATCTTTGAACCAGGAGCAATGAATGGATATTGCAAAGACACCAAATTGGTCTGGATAACAAAAACAAAACAAAATAAAACAACTTCCTAATAATTAGAGTTGACCAGAAGTGGAATGGACTATCTCAAGAGGTGGTGGTTCCCTCTCCTTGGAGGTCTTTATGAAGAAGCATAATAGCTATTTGTGTATGATATAATGAAAACTTCTATTTTACATGTCCCTAAACTTGATATCCATAGAGATTCTTTCCAATTTTCAGATTCTGACATTCTGTAAATAGGTTTGGACTCTTTTGGTTGTTCTATGGTCAGAGTAGAAGCAATGACAGAAAAATCTGAATTTTAATGTAGGGAATGAGTTCCAGGTTGGGGGAAAAACTAAGCAATAGTCTTTCTAGGTTCTTCTCTGGCATTAGGAATTGGACTGATATTTGTTTTCTTTATATAGTATGGAAATCTAAATCCCTCTTCTTGGTGATTTGAAGGAGGGCAGAATGGTAGCATAATAAATTCATGCAGGTGTAAGCTGAGAGCAAAGATGGGTGAGGAAGTTTGCTGTATGAAATATTAAACTATTCCAGACTTCTTGATACTGCTATGCTTATTCAGCTATGCTATCGCCACTAGCCTTGAGAAGATAGAAATCAGGAGAGGGACCACAAACCCTTAAAAGAACTCCACTGACTGGACACCGACTCTTCAGAAGGTTTTGCCAGGAGTAAGAAAGCATCAGAGTTGATGTCAATTGGCTCCTCATGGAAATGGCTAGAAGCAGAGACCTAAGTTCTTGGCATTTTTTGACTCTATAGTTAGGAAAGATTTATGGGCCTCTGGTCCATCCTAGTTTCTTTAATGTATTTGGTTTGTCCCTTTTCAAATATTATCATTAAAGACCTACCTGCAGTGTGTTTTTGCCTATGACTTCAATTGAAATACTACTGGGATTAGATGAGGAGTGGAGGCTTTTTCCTCCCCATAGTGAGAGGGATAATGTGGTGAGCCAAGAGACTGATAGATTAAATTGTCTCCCTGGGGGAGACAATAGGAATGTTGTAGTCTCCTGAGAGGCATAGAACCACAGAAGAGAGCCAGCTTTTGGAGAGCCTCTCTGGTGTCAGATGAAGCTTATAACTCAATCAATCAATGAACATTTATTAAGCACTTATTATGTGTTCTAGGGTAGCTAGGGGTTGCAGTGGTTAAGGCACTGACCTTGGAATCAGGAGGACAGGAGCTCGAGTCTGAACTCAGACACTTGACACTAACTAGCTGTGTGATCCTGGGCAAGTCACTCAACTCTGATTGCCTCACATCCAGGGCCATCTCAAGTCATCCTGATTCATATCTGGCCACTGGACCCAGATGACTCTGGAGGACAAGGTGAGGCTGGTGACTTAGTATGGCCCCCACCTCACTCAAATCCAGTTCATGTTCTTGTCATGTCATCACCTCCCTGATGTCATGGTCTTCTATGAGAATGAAGAGCAAATTATTATTATTATTATTATTATTATTATTATTATTATTATTATTACCATCATGTGCCAATTATATGCTAAGCACTAGGGATACAAAGAGGCAAAAGACAGCACTGCCCTCAGGGGTAACAGGGGAAACAACCTGCAAACTAAAATATACATAACAAGCTATAAGCAAGACAAATAGGAAATAACTATTCTACTAAAGGTACTAGAATTAAGAGGAGTAAGGGAAAGATTCCTGTAGAAGGTAGAAATTTTGTTAGAACTTAAAGGAAGCCAGAAGCTAAAATAAAGGAAGGATAGTATTACAGGTATGGGAGACAACCAGAAAAATTGCTAAGATTAAGCATTGGGTTAACACAACTTAATTCCTATTAGTAAATAGAATCAAGCAACTAGTCAGTAGCACCCTTTGATGTTTATCCATATGTTTTACATATATTAAATGTATACATATGATTTTAAGATATATAAAACATTTCTCTTGCAAAAATCCTTTGAGATAGAAATGCAAGTATTAGACAGGGAGAAAGGTAACTTTTTCTCCCGGTAAAGATATATGAAGGCTAGAATTTGGTCTCTTTCTGGGTTACCCAACTTTATTTGCATGCTGACCTAAGAGAGTCAAAAGAGGGAGGTGGGCTTCATTGCCCTGGCTTCCATACAATTCCATGGGCTATGGTATTTAGAGAAGTATCACCAAAATCAATTTTTGAGACATGGAATTTCAATCAGGGATGTTACAGTTAAAATAATTTTTTATAATCCTAAATTAATTAGCTATTTGGAACTGTAAGGTTTGCATGTGTACCAGATACAATGAGATAAAAGAATAGACCTTGTTAGCTTGAGTCCCCTGTCAGCTTTGTTGGCTGCACTGGGGTAGGTAAGCTGTCTTAGAGTTCTCAGCTATGCTTTAAAGTTGTAGCTATTCCTTCCAGGGATAGGTTTTCTGACTACCACATTCTAGCAGATAGTAGTAGAGAGACTGGCCATTCCTTGAAGTGACTAAGGAGCTACATCCTGGCAGATGGTAGCAGTCAAACACAAGAAAGATAACTTGACTGGTAATAGAGCTGTAGTGTTCAATGGGAACAAAAAATTTAGAGAAGAGCAGAAATACTATACCCAAAAGCTATCGGCATAGAATAGCTATGATAGCACCAGAGGACACTGGCTGTACTTGAAAATTCAAGGAAGAATTTGTCATGGACATGATGTGCTCTGGTCACACGTGTTCTTGGTAATATTCCTTCAATGCAGGTACTCTAGGTACAAACCTTTGCCTTTGGTGATAATATGATAATGTGTGGGGAAGTTTATTTCATAAATCCATAGAGACGTTTTCATTTATATTGGCCATACTATTTGAATAAATACATTTTATGTTTAACTGAAATGTCCTCTGATTGGTGAGCATAAGTTTTTGTTCATTAGGAATAATTCTGAGTGAATGCTGACCCACTGAGTGCCTTGAAACTCATGAGGCTCCACATGTGAGGGAATCCTAGGGGACTCTAAGAATTATTCCCATTTTATAGATGAGGAATCTAAAATGTAAATGATTGCTTTCCTATTTACTATTTGTGCGACTTCAGGCAAATCACTACCCTTGTCTCTGAACCTTAGACTTTGTAGCTAACAGTCTTGTGGTTTAATGGACAAATGAGAAAGGGGGATTTGGGAAGGAAGAGAGCAAGATTTTATTATTTACCTATTAAACATAAGATATTGAAATAAACATTTTACAAAAAGATATGTTATTTGATCCTCACAGCAACCCAACAGCATAGGTATTATTATCTCTCTTATCTATCTAAGGTGGATAGAGGTTAAAGTGTTACACAGGGTAACACAGCTAATGTGTGAAGACACATTTGAAGTTAAGTCTTCCTTGACTGTAGACCTACGATGCTATCCACCATGCTACCTATGTGATTAAACTATGATCTTGTTATAACATTGAGACATTCTTTGACTTTGGACAAATACCTTGTCCTCTCAGAGCCTATGTTTCCTTCTCTGAAAAATGAGGGAGTCAAACTCGGTGATCTCTAGGATTACTTCTAGTTCTTTATTTTAGAATAGTAGTTCTGGTCCTGGAAGCTGATTCTACCATAAGCATATTTGGTGCTATATCTTTCTTTATTTTGAGATTCCTGGACAGGACTCAGAGCAAGGAGGAATGGGTAGGGATTGGGAAGTAGTTTAGTCCTCAAATAACTTGATTTGTTTCAAGGCTTTGAGGCCCCTGTTTAATCAGCAGCAAACCTAAACACTTGGCTACTCAATTACAGCCCTCTGAGACTGTTCAAGTTTTTAAACAGGCAGACTTGGCAGTTCTGACATATATACTTGGACAGTGCAATATCACTTTGGACTTGAGGTTCCTCTCTCTAAAACTAGTGTGTGTGTGTGTGTGTGTGAAGAGATGGGATGGGATTGTTGGTGGTGGCGGTGTGATGCTGTCAGAATAAGGATGACAATAGTGAAGTCAATAGTCAATAATGTCATCAGAGGACTGTGTGACCCTTAGGATCTAGGAATAGGTGACTAGGCCCTATCCAATCACAATATTCCCCAAGAGGCCCTGATATTTTGGGGAGTATGATGACCACTATTCAAACAACATAGTTTTCTCTCTCTCTCTCTCTCAAATATTGTCTAATATTATCTGAAGAACTAGTGTTCTTGACCTCCCCAGAAAGTTCAGAGTATATGACATAAAAGGGAGCAAGGCATCATTCCCATTCAGTGGGATTCATCTACCTGTGTTCTTATGAGGTGTAGGAAAGATCCACTGCAATTAGAATACATCAAAACTCTCATCTGCAATTCAGTGTCTAATTAAAGTTAGTGGGGTAGGTAGGGGAGAGCATTGGAGTAGGGAGGCATCAGGAGATCAGAGGCACAGGATGTCACTAACTATGAAACTTAAAGATGATAATTGATGTAAGCAGCAAGATGGGGAATTAAATATTGATTTCACTCCTCATGACCTCTCAAAATTGTCCAAACCAGAAATTGTGGACCAAATATGAAGTGACTTTAACTCTCTCCATGGTCTAAAACACCCAAAATTCAAAAGAAGGAAAAAACCTCATGAACTGATGATACCGAACTAAGTACTCTTTCTTCACTTCCCACACTTTATAAGCAGAATCTAACACAGGTTTACAACAAAATGCAGCCTCTTTCATTTTCTCTATGCTGCAGGTGCATTAACTCCTGCCTCTGAAAGGTAATGACAGACCATAGTCCTTCAGAATCAAAAGCCTCCGGGTCTTCTGCAACCCTAAAGTATCACTATTGCCAGACTCTATTCTACTCCTGACCTAGAACTCTACAACTGGTGCTGGGGCAGACAACCTATGGCACCAGAGGTGCTAAGTTCCAAACTGCTATTGGTAGAACAGAGAACTAAGAAACAGAGGGAGAAGGACAGAATAGCAGGACAGGACATCATATGTGTCTATGTGTGTGCATTATACAGCACTCCATTAAACCTGAAGGATGAAGGAGTACAGCTTCCATCAGGGGCCAGTTCTGTCCCTAAAGTCACTTAAGACCAAGACTTAAACTGACAGATCATGAACTGCTCATTATAGAAGGAGTCTGAGACACTTAGAGATCCAAATAATCACCATCAAAGGGGGCATCAGATGGAAAACAATCTTAACAACTAGGAGTTCTGATAAAGATCTCATTTCTAAAATATATAGAGAATTGCATCAAATATATAAGATCACAACTCATTTCCCAATTGATAAATGGTCAAAGGATATGAACAGTTTTCAAATGAAGAAATTAAACATATATATATATATATATATTCATATAAAAATGCTTCAAATCATTGTTTATTAGAGTAATGCAAATTAAAACAGCAATGAGGTCTCACATCTATTAGATTATCTAAAATGACAAAAAGGGAAGATGATCAATGTTGGAGAGGTTGTGGGAGGATTGGGACATTGATACATTGCTGGTGGAGTTGTGAACTGATCCAACCTTTTTGGAGAGCAATATGGAACTATGCCCAAGTTTTCTTCTTCCTGAGATCTTTGTGATTTCAGATTCCCCTCCCCGTATTTCCCCCTCCCTATTTAGTTAGATATCCCCTTTTTAAAAATAATTTATTTATTTTCATTTATATGCACATGCATATTTCCAAATTACAAAATTTTCCTCCACTGTCCCTTCCCAACCACCTCCACTCAGCAGAAAACAGTCAGGTTAGCATTTTACATGAATATTTTGTTCAACATATTTACAAATTAGTAATTTTCGGCATGAGAAATTAAGATTAAGGAAAAGAGATACATAAGAGATAATTTTTATAAAATTTTCATCAGATTTGGAATGGTCGGGTGTTTTTTTAATTTGTGTATGTTTTGTTTTGTTTTGTTTTTCTTCTTCTGGATAGGGATAATATAGTCCATAGCCAATCCAATACAGTTGTCTTAGCTCTCTGGACTGTGGAGAGGAGCTGCTTCCATCAAGGCTGTTCATCTCATAATGTTGTGGTTGATGTGTATATTGATCTCTTGGTTCTACTCCCTTAGCTTAGCATCTGATCCCATAAGTCATTTCATGCTTCTCTAGAGTCCAATTATTTATGATTTCTTTTAGAACAATGATATTCCATAGTATTCATGTACCATAACTTGTTTAGTCATTACCCAATTGATGGACTTCCCCTCAGCTTCCAATTCTCTGCCACTACAAAAATAGCTGCTATGTATATTTTGGAAAATATAGGACTTCTTCTATTTTTTACAATTTCTTTTGTATATAAACCCAGAATTGGAATTGCTAGCTCAAAGGATATGGACATTTGAAAAGTGAAAGACAATATATATATTATAGACTCACCAAAAAAATGTAGGAGGCATTGGAATAGTGTTCTCCATAAAGCAATGGAGCTCAGGATGCAGCACAGTGCAGACTTGCCCTGAAAATCTGAGTTTGATCATGCATGAAAAAATAAATACTCACTTATAAAGAGGTGCTTGAGTTTTTTCAAAAGAAAACAAGATCTGTAGGAAATATTTCCCTCTCAAGCACCCCAAACATTGGTAATATAGGAGTGAATAAATGTAATAACCAAGGACAGCAACAGTAAAAGAGTAATAATAGAGAAACTTGTAATTGCCTCTATCTCATTTGGTAGACTTGTCAATAAACTTCTTTCTAAATGTGTATAAGAAGACAAGGATGAAGAAAGAATTCTGCTGTATGTAATATTGAAGAGGAACAGAACTTGTTCATACCCTCGACTACTGGTGAATCAGATTGTGTTTGTGTGTGTGTGTGTGTGTGTGTGTGTGTGTGTGTGTGTGTGTGTGTGTGAGAGAGAGAGAGAGAGAGAGAGAGAGAGACAGAGAGACAGAGAGAGACAGAGACAGAGACAGAGAGAGACAGAGAGAGGTTGAGAAGATTATGTTTTGTTCCTAGGTCAAATTGAAAGATAGAATTGAAAGAAAAAAAGTCTCAGAAAGAGGATCCTAAGGGGAAATGGGGTGGGAGGAGGAGAAAGGATTGAAAAAGGAAGGAAACCCTGCTTTGGTAGTGGGAGGGCGTTCCATTGATATATGGGTGAAGATAAATGGTCTGTAAAGAGAGATGGGGACCTTGTGCTGTATGTGTTCTGAAGGTTTTGAAGCTTGACAAGTCCACCAAATGAGGTAGAGGCAATTGCAAATGATAAAATAGACAACTTTGATTAAAGCAAAAACTTCTGTACAGATAAAATTGATGCATATAGGATAATAAGGGAGCTGGGAGAAAGAAATCTTTGTATTCAGTTTCTCTGATAAGGGTTTAAGTGTATACACACACATTTATGTATGTATTTATATATATATATATATATATAGTATGCATATATACATATTTATTTCTGTAATAGATAATTGCTCAAAAGACTCTAAAAAGTATTTGCAACCTTATAAAAATACTCCAAATCACTAATATTAAGAAAAATTCAAATCAAAACAGCCTTGCACTTTGAAAACAATCAAAACTGACCAAAAATGTCAATAGTCAATGTTGAAGGGATGAAGAAACATGATAGGCCTGCTTAAGCATTATTGGTGGAACTATGAAATGATATAGCCATTTTGAAAATTAATTTGGAATTATGCAAATAAAGTGAATAAAACATTCATATCTTCTGAATCAGAGATTCTATTATGAGTTTTATACCTCAAGGAAGTCATTAATGAGAAGAAAATCTCCATATACTCCAAAATATTTAAAACAACATTTTGTGTTATACCTAAGAATTGGAAACAAATTAAATGCCCATCAACTGGGGAATGGCTAAATTAATTGTGATGCCTGAATATAAAGAAATGCTACTGTACTGAAGGAAATGTATGTGATAAATTGTTATACATGTATAGCCTATATTAGATTGCTTTCTGGCATGGGAAGGGGCGAGGGAAGGGAGGGAGGGAGAAAAATGTAAAACTCAAAACCAAGCCCAAAAAATTATTATTGAATGTAGTTGGAAAAATAAATTTTAAAATTGTTATTTTCTGAAAAAAATAAATATATGTGATATGAGAAGTGTATGATGAAAACAGAGAAGTATAGAAAGATTTATATGAAATAATGTACAGTGAAGTAAGCAGAGCCAAGAAAATACACAGTAACTATAACAATGTAAGTGAAAAGAATAACTACATACCAAAAAATCCAAACTAAATGTAGTAAAATTATAAAGAACTTGCAAGACTCATATGAAGAAATATGAAAGGATACTCCCTAACCCACACCTTCATGAGAGTTCCACAGGTGTTACACATTGTAGATGTTTTCAGATATTATCAATGTAGAGATGAATTGTGTTGATTTATTTTCTTTAAAACCACATTTTTTGCTACATGTTCTGTAGAATGGGAAGGGAGAGGGATACTTGGGACTGATATGATAATGCAAGAAATAGAATTTATGAATAACATTTATTTAAAAATAATAACTAACATTTAAATAGCACTTTAAAGTTACAAAGTACTTTTCAATCACTCACCTATGAATCTCACATTACCCTCTTGGGGTGGGCACTACAAATGTTGTTCAATCATTTTTTCAGGTGTGTCTGATTCTCCATGACCCCATTTGGGGTTTTCTTGGCAAAGATACTGAAATAGTTTATTTCCTTCTCCAGCTCATTTTAAAGATGAGGAAACTGAGTTCAAAAGAGTTAGGTGACTTGCCCAAGTGACCTAGAAAGTCATTGTCTGAGGCTAGATTTGAACTCATGAAGACGAGTCCCTGACTCCATTGTGTCACCTAATTGTTCTCCTAGCTGAATATGGTAGCTCATAACTCCAGAGTTATTTTCCTTATGAGAGAGTTAGTTCTTTCTGACAGAAAGGTTTCTTAGTTACTGTCTGCAGATACCAGCAGAACGTAGAAGATGGCTCCGAAGAGACTGAAGATAACCAAATAGTACCACAGATCAGCTCAGAGACACTCATATTTTTGATGTTGAAGACCTGAGTAGTTCAAGTCTCATGTTGATGATGGTACCAAATTGGCAAAAGACTAGTTCAAAAAAAGCTATTTTTTTTAAAAAAAGAGAAAAAACCCCCAAATTATAGCAAATTATGTGACAAAAAATAATTTCCCTAAGTATACCTGGTATGAACTTTTCCATTGCTTACCTCTTTACTACTGTGAGAAGGTAAGCAGGGGAAATGTTCATATGAGTAGCAAGAGCAAATACTTTGAGGGTAGGTGCATGTAGAGGAATATGAAGTCCTGAGGAATGAGTGACTAAGCAACACATAACTAATGTTACAGTGCCATAGGTTTCTCCCAATATATCTTTCTTCCCTTCTTTATTGGATATTAAATTAGTTAAATCTCCATTCTCAGCTGCATACAATCCTCTTTAAGGTTCAAATGGTCTCTTAGGACTTCAGGTATTGTCTACCCTGTTTAGGATGTTGTCTTTTTTAAGAATCTATTGCTCACAACTAATTCTGACAAAGGACTCATTTCTAAAATATACAGAGAACTGAGTCATATTTTTAAAACAAAAAGCCATTCCCCAATTGAAAAATGGTCAAAGGATATGCAAAGGCAATTTACAGATGAGGAGATCAAAGTAATCCATAGACACATGAAAAAAATGCTCTAAATCATTAATTATTAGAGAAATGCAAATTAAAGCTTCTCTGAGGTACCACCTCACACCTCTCAGATTGGCCAGTATGACCAGAAAGGATAATGATCATTGTTGGAAGGGATGTGGGAAATCTGGGACACTATTACACTGTTGGTGGCGCTGTGAACTCATCCAACCCTTCTGGAGAGCTATTTGGAACTATGCCCAAAGGGCGACAAAAATGTGCATACCCTTTGACCCAGCAATACCACTACTGGGTTTATACCCTGAAGAGATGAGGAAAAGGGGTAAAAACATTACTTGTACAAAAATATTTATAGCAGCCCTGTTTGTGGTGGCAAAGAATTGGAAATCCAGTAAATGTCCTTCAATTGGGTAATGGCTTAGCAAGCTGTGGTATATGTGTGTCATGGAACACTATTGTTCTATTAGAAACCAGGAAGGATGGGATTTCAGGGAAACCTGGAGGGATTTGCATGAACTGATGCTGAGTGAGATGAGCAGAACCAGAAAAACACTGTACACCCTAACAGCAACATGGGAGTGATGTTCAACCTTGAAGGACTTGCTCATTCCATCAGTGCAACAATCAGGAACAATTTTGGGCTGTCTGCAAAGGAGAGTGCCATCCGTATCCAGATAAGGAGCTGTGGAGTTTGAACAAAGTGCAAGGACTGTTCCCTTTAATTTAGAAAAAAAACAGATAGCTTATTGTCTGATATTGTTACCTCTTAGACTTCTCTTCTCTTTAAGGATATGATTTCTCTCTCCTCACACCCAATTTGGATCAAGGTACAAAATGGAAACAGAGTAAAGACTGACAGAGTGCTTTCTGTGGGGGGGGGAGGGGGGAGGGAAGCAAGATTGGGGGAAAATTGTAAAACTCAAATAATATCTTTAATAAAAATAAATTTAAAGTAAATAAATAAACAAACAAACAAATAAATAAATAAATACTCCATTTTGACCATCAACAAAAAAAGAAAGATTTAAAAGATGTGGCCATATATTGGATTACCTTTTGTCAGGTGGAGGGAGAAGAGAGGGGAAGGAGGGAGAAAAATGTAAAACTCAAAACCTAGCAAAAAATAAGATTGGTGAAAATTAGCATTGTATATTGTTGGAAAACAATAATAAACAATAAAAACAAAAATATATCTTAAAAAAAAGAATCTATTGATCCTATGATGACTGGACTGATCCCTGCTAACATCTGATAGATTTATCCTCTTGAAGATTATCAGTTACTCTCTGTGATCATTTGCTGGCCTGTATTTGTAGTATTCCTTTTTCTGACAGGGAGAGTCAAGTTTTATTTGTGTATCAAAAAAGTTACTATTAGGCAAGATAACCAACAAAAGACATTAGAATGATCTGGGCTAAGGAGAAGTATATTCTTGTGACTATTTTTCTCTTAGGAGCAACTAAAAGCTCTTGGTCGAAGGCAACTATATTATGTCATTAAAGAGTTTCATTTCACTCACATTAAGTTACTGATTAGGATTTCTGCATCTCCCAAAGGCATTTCTGTCTTCTCTTCAATCAAAGACCATAGTTGCTACATGGGTTCTAGTACATTAAGTACTAGTCTTAAATTAGTGAAGGGGGAAAATATCATTAGAAATAGTTGAGGTAATATTATGGGGGCTCTTAGTCCTAGAAGATAAATATTATAAAGAGTAGAACCACATTCCAATGATGTTTCACAGAGGTGGCATTTAATTTCAGTTTAGTGAGTATTATTGCTTATTTATGGTCATCCAATAAATGTTTACACACACACATGCACATATATATATATGTATGTTTTCATATATATATATGTGTGTGTGTGTGTGTGTGTGTGAAGGGAGAATTTATATATTGTTTATATATTGTATCTATCTATCTATATATAGTATGGTTATATGTATGTGTGTGTATGTATGTATGTACATAAATATAAACCCACACATGTGTATGTATGTATATATATATGTGTGTGTCTGTATTAGCAAATCCAGGCTAGTCTTCTTATTGAGGATTCTGATAAAGGAAGGATCTATGATTTGTTGAGTAACACTACCTTTTCAATTAAAACATGATTACATTGGAATTCACATCTGAATTAAGATATATTCTATATTAAATATGGAAAAATGTTTTTATTAACTCAGACCTCTGCTTAACAGTCAGGTATGCTTATTGAGGAATCAGTTTCTCATGAAAGTGTTCCTCCTTCATTATCTAGGAGATTCAAATCTCTTCTCTTTGCAAACTTACCTCCTATTAGTTGCCAAGTAAATACTCTTAAAGCACAGGACTAACCATGTCATCACTTTGCCCTATTACCTCTGGTGCAAAATGCAAATTCCTCTTTTTTGTCATTTATAACCCTTTCTAGTTTGACTCCACTTTGACCAACTAGGTGTGATGCACTTTACTCCTTTTCACACACTATACATTTTCTTAGAAAACTGGCCTTCTTTCTCTCTATGGGCACCATTACACTTTCCATCTCCATGACTTTCAAAGACTTTCCCCCAGACCTAGCATGCATTCTGCCTCACTTCTGCCTCCTACAATGCCTAGTTTCCTTCAAAGATTAACTTTAGTGCCATTCCCCACAGTGTTTTCTAATCTCCACAGGTACTAGTGCTTGCCCCCTGATAAATTATGTTGCATTTTTTTTTTTGGTTTATATTTTTATGCCCACTGGCCCCAAAGCCCAATATTTACTTTCAGGTGTACATATTATCTTCTCCTATAAAATGTATAGGGTAGGAACTCTTTTATTTTTGTCTTTGTAAGCCCTGTGTCTGACACTGTTCCAGCCCTGTGCTAGCAATAGTAAATGCTTGTTGATGGATTTATTAATTAATTTATCCACATAAAGACAGATTTAATCATCCATGTGGGACCAGAGTTCTTAAACTGGAGTCCATGACTTTTAAAAACTATATTTTTGTCAACTGAACCTCAATATATTTATTTCCTTTGTAATCAATACATTAAAAATATAATTCTGAGAAAGTTTCCATAGGTTTTAACAGGCGGTCAAAATGATCCATGATTAAAAATAAAATTCAAAATCCCTAGGGAGTACATAGTATCCTGGACTTGGAGTCAGAAAGATTTGGGTTCAAAACCTGCTTTCTGACACTTGCTATCTGATTCTGGGTAATTTCTCTAAGCCTCATTTTCCTCATCTGTAAAACCAAGGGTTTATTCTAGATGATCTTTAAGATCACTTCCATTTTTAAACCTCCTGTGATCTGATTCAATCCATTCACTCCATGATAAGAGATTCTTTTTTATTGTGGTCATCATTACAGCAGCATCTAGAAATACTGTAGATGGATAAGCTTTTATAAATTGCATGTACTCTCCCTATTAAGGGGCCCATTAGTGTGGAGTATTGATGGCTTTCTCAGCCTCTCTTCTCTAGACCTCTCTTAAACGTCTGCTTCACTGTTCATTGGGAGCATGTATATTCAGTCCAGCATGACTTCATTAGCAGGGGACACTTCCCACATGTGGGATGGGAGGAGGAATGCCTTCCTCTAGTCCTTGGGATGTTGACAGAGCAGAGGTTGGACTGCATGGGAACAGTGTGTGGACAAATGTTTGGCACTGGAACTGTGATTGGGTTCCAGCAGTTGAGTTGTTGAAGTCCAGTGAGGCAGTGCAGCCAAAACCACAAAGTCCTAACCTCTTGTTTGACAAAGTCTACATTGAACAACCATCAGTTTGGACTCTTTGATGGACTAGCCTGCTCGCTGCAGCCCTCACATAGTGCCTTCTAAAAGTTCTATCTAGAACAAAGAAAAACAAGTATTGGTTTGTCATTGCTATTGAGAGACTTGTATCAACCAGGCTTCATAGCATTCAGAAATCAATAGTTTGAGAACCATCAATTTAGATGTGGAAAGAACCTAATGGTCATCTAATTCAGCAGACACTCCTGGATTTTCTGCCATACCATGGAGCAAGAAAACATTTATCTAAAAATCTTTTATTTATCTTTTATTTATCATATTGTTCATTTCTTCATTAAATAAAGATGGAGTAGTTCCATAGAAAGTTAAAAGCATACTGGCATCTATAGCAGGTGTTGTATGCATATATCTAATGATTGCTAGCATGGCAGAGATCAGAATTTCCAGACTTAGAGTGAGGAGAAATGAGTTTAGATCCTAACTCTGATTCTGTATCAATTAATCAACAAATATCTACTATGTTTAAGCTGCTATACTATATTCTAGTGATCCAAATATCAAAAATGTAACCATCTCCGCCTTTGAATGACAAAGACAATAAGTAGATATACAAGGATATACAGAATAAATATCAAAAGAATAAACACAAATAAGGTAGTTTGGGAGGGAAGACACTAACAATTGGAAGTAAAGATCAGAATAGGTTTCATGTGCAAGTTGGTGATTGAGTTTGCAACTTTAGATAAAAGAATAATTCTTTCTAGGGGGGTGGGGTGAGGAGAGAGGGCATTCCAGGCATGTAGGATGGCCATTGTGAAGGAACAGAGTTTGGAGATGGACTGTTGGACATATGAGGAAAAGAAAGATCAGTTTGGTTAGATTACAGAGTGCAGGAAGGGGAAATGTCCAATAGGACTGGAAAATTAGGTTGGAGACAAGTTGTGAAGGGCTTAAGCAAACAGAAGAATGTGTGCTTAATACAGTGGTTTCACATCTAATAATTGTGTGACCATGAGCAAGATATTCTATATATCTGACCTCAGTTTCCTCATCTTGTAGTAGTAGTGGTAATTGTCAAAGAAGACCATGACATCGCATGAATGCTTATTATAGTGAGGGGAATGCTGTGCAAAGACATTCTCTTAACTGCCTTTTCCAAAACCATTTTACCCCATGGTCTGATCTGATAGAAAATAGGACTTCTGATGATGATCTGGATGCTGTGGGAGTGCTTGATGTTATGAAAAGAGTTCCCCTCCCATATCAATGAGGCACCACATCAGCAACATAGGCAAAGTGCCAGTATGATCTTCTGGTGACAAATTGGCAACCTAATGGCAATCCAAATCTGACTTTTGATTGTCTAATATTTAGTATGGCCTTTCCTTTCAGGTCTGCAACCATTCTCTCCTTGGAACCCAAAGACTTTGGTTTCTCAGAAGCAGCCCAGTGGGTCATGGGAATAATGCCGCTGGATCACTAGTCAGCATTGGAACTAACCTCTCACTTTCATTCTTGATTAATGAAAACATTCTTGGCAAAATGCTTTTACTATGATCAGTCTTAGGATAATAATACCAACCAATATATGTTAGAAATGAGATTTGACTCTAGGTTCTCCTGACTTCAAGGCTAGGTCTCTGTCTAGTATATCATGCTTCCTCTTTTGTTTTTTAAATACAAACAAATCTCAATTATTCAAGTTCTTCCTCTCTAGGCTATAGACTAATGATATTTTTCTGGTTTTCCTTTATGTTGTCTTTTCTCATTTTCCCACACCCTGGACATAGCATTTATGACAAAGTTTGAAAACTCTCCCCTTTAGGCTTTGAGAATTCAGTGTAATTGCCTATTGCCAAGGTAGACTGTTATAAAGATCAATGAGATCATATGTGTAGAGTAATTTGCAAACCTAAAAATACTACATAAATGTCAGCTATTATTATCATGGTAAACTAACATCCATGTAGCTCCCTTATTAGAGAATTATATATGTCAGAATTTTAAGTGTGGATCCTCTCAGATTTATGGTGAGTTTGTGTGCTAATACTCAGTGAAATATCCAGTTTCTTGTGGGAATGAACAAACATGTATATTTATGAATAAGAAATAGATAGGTTTATTTTGGTGGACTTTAGGAGGGTAACTATTTTTGAGTAGATGAGATAAACTGACCCTTCTCTCACTTTGGGTGGAGTAAGATGAGATCTCTGACTTTTCAAGTGATCATGTGGAGTACTCAGCATGCAACCAGGAAGCCTGTGATTGTAGACTGAACCAATGAGTTCCATCTGAAGACCCAAGGCTGGTTAATCCTAAAGCATTTGGGGGTAGAGATGCTTAGGGAATGGGGAAAAAAGCATTCTTTAAGGAGATGTCTGTAGGGTTCCAGTATACAATGATGTACAGTGAATTCATTCCTTAATCAGCTATGTGCAATTGTTCCATAGAATCTTCTCTGGTCCTAGAGCTCCTAGCTTCAAGTTCTTTTGATGTTTTTACATTGATTAATCAGAATAAAATTCCTGGAGGCCATCCTAATCAACTACTCAATGTCCCAAATTACCCTCATTTTCATTTACTATTCTCATTACATGGGTGATGTAATCCATTACAATATGTCATATACATCAACTGTGTGCTTTGTGAACCTAATTTCCTTTGGGATGGTAGAGAAGCAAATCACTTACATACAAATATGAAGGGAAATGTCTGACATGATATTAGATCTGTTGCCTTCCTTTCTTCTCTTTAATTCTATGTATCATTTCCGGACTCTAAATTCTTTTAGGTTTAATTTTATTCCTAATGTCTCTAAGGAGCCATTCCTGACTATTCAAGTCCTCATTAATATCCCTTTTTCTTTGAACTTAAAGAACACTTTTAACCTCATTTTTTCAATTTAACACTTAAGTTTCTTGGGGGCGAAGACTGATTTACTGTCCAGTCCTTAGCACTATGACTGGTGTAAAACAGTTGCTCAATAAATGCTACTGGATTGATTGATAATACCTGTATTTTGATTGTTGTTTCATATATATTTATCTTGTCCCCTGACTAGATTTAGCAAATAGAACAGGAAATAGAGCTCTTTTCTTATGTTCCTTCTTTTTATACCTGGAATGTGCTTAAACCAATATCAATTTTCTCCATGAAGATCTAGTGAAAGTTTCTCCTTTTCTGCAAAGTCCAATATAGAACACATTTTCTCCACAAAGACTTCCCTGACTTCCTGCCAAAGTATCCCCACCCTCACCTCCTACCCATGGAGAGGTGAAATCTCTCTCTCCTTCAGAAACTCAAAGTATTTTGCCTGGGTCTCTCCTTTGAAATCATCTCTTCTGTGTATTGATGTCCTTATCATTTCACCTGTTATTGTAAGCTCATCAGGATAGTTTTTTTAAATCTTTCTTTGTATCTATTTCACTGAGCATGGTGCCTTCTTATACATTGTAAGTGCTCCATTAAGATTTATTGATTTGAATTGTGTTCCTTTTTTCCATAGCAGAACAAAAAGTAAATAAATACCTGCTCAAGAGTGATTAAAAGTATGAGAACTTAAAACAAAACAAAAACCAAAAACCTCCCTGGAGTCAGTTTTTAATGTGTTATAGAAATAGAATTAGGAAAAAATACAAACAGTCCCTAATGAAAACAACAAAAATTCCAAATTGAAGGTATGAGAAATGATTCTGTGAGAACGGACATTGAGTATCTTGGTTGATTTACTCTGGCAGCTCTGCTGTATCTCTGATGAACATGTCACATAAAAGACACTGTACTATATCAACTGGGGCTGAAGCATATCTTAGTCTGGAATTCTTCCCATTGTGAAGGCCATGTGAAATAGCTTAGAAAGGGCTAGATTGTGCACAGGTTAAAGCAGGGAGAAGGAGGCTGGCATCAAGATGACATTCTGACAGTGAGTTGAAATGTACAGCTCTATCAGAGAAATCTCTGTTGCAGAGCTCTTTCCTAATCCAGATTTTGACATTTGTGTCCAGAAATATTTGAAGCACTTATAGGAGCAAAGACAGATTGAGCCAATTTTTTAAAATTCTTCTTACCCTGGAAATATAAAAACACAAAGTCAGGTTGGAAATGCTGACCAGAACCACAAACCCCACCCAAGAATATGTTTCAATGAATGGATTTTCTTTCTGAACATTTATCACCTCTTTGGAGGTATTAGGAAGAAAAAAAGAATGACAGATTTATTTTAGAGCTGGAAGGATCTTTGGAGGTCACCTCTTCCAATCCCCTCATTTTGCAATGAGGAAGTCAAGACCCAAGGAGATTAATATTTGCCCAAAGTAACAAAGGTCATATTTGGCAGAGTTGGGTTTGACCCCAAGTCCTTTGACACCAAATTCCACTCTTTCCACTGCATTCTGCATACATAGTTACTAAAGGAGGGACCCTGGCTTGTTCAATGCCTTTTTTCTGTTGGTTGTGATTTTCAAGGTTTATATGTTTTAAGAGCTCATCAATGTTTGTAGACTGATATTAGAGAGTATTCTACAATATCATGCACTCTGTAGACAGGATGCCCAAAGACATGTTTTTATATCTACACAAACTTATGCACGTACCCATTCACAAGTAGACTCTCTAATCTAATACTTTCAGACCGCCAGATTCTGTGTGCCTAGCAACAATTCTATTTTTTTGTGTGTTTTATCCTTCTTCCCAGCTTCCTTGCTAGGCTTTGGGGAATTAGCAGGGCTTACCACCAATTGGATTGCAGAATTTTTTGGCCCAGAGTGAGGTTTGCTATCATCAGGTATGTAAAATCCTGCCCAGTGTAGTCAGAAGTTAAAACCAAACCATCATAAACCTGCAGGACTTATGACCCTGAGAAGCCCAAGGGAATTTCCTGGACCAGACCTCAATGGAACTTTGCCCAAAACCCCAAATGGGAAATATATATGAACTGACTCAGTGCAGTGTGAAGGCTAAGGCGGCAGCAGAATTCTTTTATAGACTGATACAATGATAGATTAGCAAGCATTTAATCCTAGGTTAGGGGTTTAGAGGAGTCTCCATTCTCCACCCTGCCTCCCTCTCTGTGAATGTTAATGGCCCACAGTGCCTGGTTTAATGGCATTGGGCATTTTTCTTTTGTGACACAATTATTCCATTTTCAAGTCAATTAGAAAGTCATTATGTAGAGAAAGGAAATGCCAAAGGATCGACCCTATAGGTGAAATGTGATGCAGGACCATAGAACACAGGACTTAATGAGCATTCTGTTTTGTTTCTTAGAGAAAAGTGCTGATTCCTGTTTGAGAGTTTCTTTGTGACAGATCCATGGTTATTAGATTGTACATTGTATGTGCCATTTATATCATTTCTCACATGTTGGTAATTGTTGCTAATGTGAAGCAGTGGACTTACTCTCACCATGCATTTTTCCATTCCTCTTTGGGTGATCTACAATTTTCATTCTTCTGAGATCAGGGTATTTTGTCATTTGTAGTTACTCAGATGATCAGGAATGAAAGTTAACATGATGAATGTCTTGATGAAATCTTAAAAGGATCAAAGGAAGACCTCTAACAAATTGGGGTAATCTTCTAGGGAGGGCTTAGGAAGTCATAGGAGGGAAGAGCATAGATTGATTGTGACTTGCCCTGGTGGATGGAATACCCTGCTAATGAGCTCATGAATCCATTCCCATTTTCTTGACTTCAAGAAAATCCAATGTATTAACATCCAGTAGGTTCATAGAATAGACAAGATAGGGTAATGATTCATGTTACAAAAACCAGTCAGCAAAGCATTTATTAATACTAGTCATTCACTAAAAAAGCTGAGTTTTTTAACCAGAGCTGTAATTTCATTGCTTTGAGGAACTCTGCACCACCAAAGCAGATTTTCTTCTTCTTTTTAGTTCTCTCTTGGTCCCTGAAATGGTTTTAAAGAATTGCCTGGGGATATTGAGAGTCACAGGGGTCAGAAGAACTTGAATCCTGGTCTTAACTGATCTACTAAGTGTCTGAGGTAGAATTTGAACTTAGGTCTTCCTGACTTTATCCATTGTACCACCTAGCTACACTATGCTGATGGTACAAAGACAAAAACAAGACAGTTTCTACTTTTAAAGAATTTATAATTTCTTGGATAATCTTTCCTTTAAAAAGAGAGAATCATTATTGAAGTTATAAAATGAAGCCATGGGTTAATCGTTTTCTTTTCTAAATTCATGGTAAAAACCAAATTATACCTATATCACATACTGTAAAAATAATCAATCTAAATAGTATTATAGCATATTCTAAGTGGAAAGGACATTCAAGAATTTTCTAATCCAACCCCCCCCTTATTTTAGAAGTGACAAAATTGAAACCCAGAGAATGAATGCTTTTTTTTGCAGATCTTGAAATTAATTAGTTGCAGAACTTGGGAGGGAAATACTTGAGGATGTCATTATAATATTTTTTTGTGTGTGAGAGGCAGAAAAATGGGTGACTATATCACTGATGCCTCATGATCTATACAAAGAGTAGCATCTCAATTGGGCAAGTGAGAAAATGGGACATTTTATAACAGAAAATCCAGATGACATTGAATCTGGAGGTTTTTAACTCCTCTTGCTATGTTCCAGATCCAATTCCACATTTCATCAGAGTTGTAAAAAAGATGGAGAGAAGGAGAGAGATAAAAATTATAGGTCCCTAAAGGGAGTTGAGTGTCAGGTATCCTCCTTCTCAGATTCACCCTGTAATGGTAAAATGTTCTTTAGGTTCTGAAGGCTGTATTTGCCCTAAACACCCTTTATCAGCCTAACATTTCTTTAATATTTTCCAACTAGTTGTGTGTGTGTGTGTGTGTGTGTGTGTGTGTGTGTGTGTGTGTGTGTGTACACGAGAGAATTCTTCTGGGTATGGGTTTTCATTAGTATGGGGGGGGCTCCTTGTGAGGGAATTTCTCTGACAGTGCAGATTGTTACCTTTTTTTTTTATCTTAAGGAACTACCTAGAAGCATTGAGAAGTTGAATAACTTGCTCTGGATCACATTGACAGTATGGTTCAGAAAAAGACCTCGAATCCAGATCTTTCTGACTCCAAGAAAAAATATCTATTCATTTTGGCAAGATTTAGAAATTTAAAAGCAAGTGTAATTCACTGAGGATTTTTGCCATATTATTTTCATGGTTTCTTCCCCAAAGGTCTATGAAATATTAATTTTGCATTGAAATCATAGGCTCTTATAGATTACATCAGCAGATACCAAACTCAGAAAGGTTCTGTCAAACTGCTGCTGCTGCTGATTTGTTCTCAAGGAAGACCATGACATCAAGGGAGGTAATTCCTTGACAAGCACATGAATTAGATTTGAGTGAGGAGGGGCTATGCTAAGTCACCATCCACGCTTTCTCCTCCAGCCATCTGGGTCTGGTGGCCAGAAATGAATCTGGACAACTGGAGATGACTCTAGAATCAGGATTAAGTGACTTGCCCAAGGTCACACAACTAGTAAATATCAAGTATCTGAGACTCTAGTCCTCCTGACTCCAAGGCTGGTGCTTATTCATTGTACCACCTAGCTGCCCTTCCTGCCAAGCTAGAAAGATAGAGGACTTGGGTTTGAATCATGACTCTGTGTAACTTTGGGCAAGTCCCCTCCCTGGGTCTCAATTTGAGGGGCCTGAGTTAAATGACCTCAGAAATCCTATTCAACTCTATGTCCAACCAATCTAGATCTAGAGATGTTTATCACCAGGTTGATCATAGGATGTTATCTTTTTTGAGACATGGAAATTCAGAGATTATCTTCTAAGACATAAGTAATTTTATCTGCATCAGTAATAGAAGAACTCATATTGGCAAATGTATTGAAATGTGATAATTCTGAAGGAAAATGAGAAGATAATAAGCTTGGATGTATACTATAACTCCTTGAAGAACAGAAACAGTAAATCTAATTCTCCCTTGGGCACTGAAATGGTACTTAGGAAATACCAAAATACAACTTACATTGGTCTCTAGAAAAAGAACTGATATTCTCAAGCCCTACTCAGTCCAGGTCTAGTGACTTTCTGCAAGTCGATGAGAGATACTTAGAAAGGCAGTGAATGAATGGGAAAATGGCAGAAGTCTCCAAGTCACACATTTAGTAGGATGAAAAAGGAATTTGGGCTAAGTGTTGTCATTTAGTGAGCAAGCATAGTGGGTGAATTTGTACTTCCCTGCTCAACTTTGACTTAAATTAATCAATAAGCATATTTTGAATATCAGTTTTATGCAAGTCACATGCCCATCATTAGTTATTTTGTATTTGGAAAATTATAAGGGGCGGCTAGGTGGTGCAGTAGATAGAGCAACAGCCCTGGAGTCAGGAGTATATCTATGAATCTATATGTATGTCTAAAAATATATATCAGCATAAATCCATATTTTCTCACTGCCATCACAACTTCCAATTGGGAACTAAGAAAAACAAATTCTCTATTTTAGAAACATACATTCAAGCAAAAAAAATTCATCATTGACCATGTGTCAAAAAAATATGTCATATGTGACACTCGGAATCCTTCACCTCTTTATCAGGGGGCAGTATCATGGTTGATCATCATGCTAATAAGGGTACCTATTTCTTTCAGAATTGAGTCTTTTACCATAATCTTGTCTTGTATAAATTCCTTTTCTGGTTCTGTTCACTCTGGATTTGTTCATAGAAATTTTCCCAGGTTTATCTGAAACCATCCCCTTCATCATTGATTACAGGCAGGGGAAATTCATCACATTTATACTATAACTTGGTCAGTCATTTATCATTTTATTGGCACTCCCTCAGATTCCTATTCTTTGTTAATTAAAAAAACGGTACATTTTTTGTTTGCACATCCTGAGACCCATCTTAATACAGTATTCTATTGCTAATGTTTTATGACTATTTTTTTCCAAGGGGAAAATGTCAATCAATCAATATTTATTAAATCTTTGATATAATTTTATTAAATTGGTTTTTGAAGAAGCATAGTCTTCAAAAACTGAGAATTACTTCCATTTCATGATTACTCATTGGAAGATTTTTGTGGGGGGAATAATAGAAGGCTATTAATTATTAATTATTGCAATTAATTCATGTTAGGCTCTGTTATTGGAATACGGATTATATTCTCCATTTTCCTTCAAGTCACTATTTCCCAGTTTATTGATTTCTTAGCCATTTATTAAATGGTTGAATAATTGAGGAAAATGAATAGATGATAAAGATATAACCCATAGTCTCATGGAGTTCACAATCTATCAGGAGCTAGAAAAGATGGGCAATTCACACACAAATATTAACTGCAGTGCTGCAAAAAGTCACTTAAAAGGAACTTTATGAGAGATTAAATTCTTTGTGATAGTTGAAGAATGAAAGATCATTGATAGAAGAGGGCATGAGACAAGGTGTAACAGTGGAAAGATCAATGAATTTGGAGTCAAATGACAAGAATTCAAATCCTACTTCTCTTACTTCTACTTGTATGATCTTAAATGAATTAGGTTTGTCATTGGAAATTGAGAGGATTGGACTGAATGGCTTCGAAGGTCCCTTTCTTTATCTCTAAATTTATGCCTGATTATAAGAAAAGTTTCCTGGATGAAATCCAGTCAGTCTTAGCACATTCAGAAGTTTCAAATAAATCCTTATCATGGTAAGGGGTAGGTCAGAAACAAACGGTGAAACAAAACTATATTTCTTTGATTGTATAGGATGCAGATTGCCCTGAAAATAGCCCTGATCCACTTGTTTTAGGAGAATTCGCTCTAAGCCACCTAAGTGCTTAACCCAAAAGATGCCAAAACACTGTAATAAATGGTTACCCTGGAAACTCAGGGAAACCCTGGATAAACCCAGGGTATGATATCATTATTTAGAATGTCCCAGACCTGCTGTTTCTAATTCTCAGTTAACACTTTTTGGATAGTTACTCTGTTGCCGAGGAGGAGGCCCTGAACTCATGGTTCATAAACAGAAGAATTGTCAAACCAGTTCAAGGGGGATCCAGCTTAACAGGGCAATGTTTTCCACTTTGAATTTAATCGAAACGACTCATGCTAACTTTCAATTCTAGGATCAGTTACATGTACCCCTCCTTCACCTTTCTCCACGCTTGTACTACCACTGAAAATATTACATATTTCCCCCACTTTAAAGACAGTATACTTAAAGCTGTCATTTAAAATTTGGGACCAATTAATTCTAGGTAAGTTGGCACTTCACAGTCTTCTAATAAAGAACCAGGCAGAAGATGTGTCACCTGGAGCTTTCCAGATGTTCCAGTCATTTAATCATGATGCATGTAGCTTTTCCTGAAATGTCTAGAATTGTGGGTCTCTAGTTTTAAAGGTAAAATATAATCAACTTTTATTTGAGAGGTATTTAATACATAAAAAGTTAAGCAAAATTAAATATAAACTTTAAGCTCAGTCAAATTGCTAATTAGACACCATCTGCATAGAAAAATGCCATTATAACACTAAAATTTAATAATTATTATTAAATAAATATAATTATAGTTAACATTGGCACAGCACATTCTAACTGCCAGGTATTGTACTAAGTGCATTACAGATATTATCTCATTTGATCCTCATAACAACCCTAGGAAATATATATTATTATTATTTCCATTTTACAGATGAAGAAATGGAGACAGGTAAAGGTTGAATGATTTTTCCCAAATGTCTTGCTAAAACTTTAACACCAAACAATAATTCAATCAAGTAAATAATGCTAAATTTCATTCATATTTCTCCTCTATCATCATCTTTGATTCTGAACTCAAAGAGAATGTCATGGAAGAAATGTAGATATTTAGATTGATGAATCAAAGTCCAATTCAAAAGAGAGAAAGTAATAATAGAATGGTGCATTTTAGAAGTGGAGGGTCCCAGGGGTTTACCAATTCCATACTTCCTTAATTTACAGATGATAAAAGTGAGACTCACATGTTAGGTGAGGAACCCAGGGTCATATAAATGACAGAAGAGCCAGGACCAGATAACAAGTCTCCTACTTCTCAATCTGTTATGCTTCCCATTGTACTATGCCTCAGGTGGCTAGAGCTTTCATATCTCGATTAGTTTTTCATATTCTATGGGATTTAAAGTGAAGGATTAGATCAAAATTTGGCCCACTTTTCTTGAGTGAAGAATTAGGGGAAATGGAAAGAAGGAGATCCACAATCAAGGACCTTCAGTTTAGAAGAGGACCTGCTCATGAAGAGGCAGTGGTGAGAAGATGACAGGATCTTGGCTCATTCTGGTCCATACTGTTGTTAGGCATCAGTATTTAATAAGCTCTCTTGAGAGTTCTGAAGATATGTGGAATTTGGAAAAGGAGAAGGCTTTGAACTGTTTTAAGTATACTCTTACGATGTGTAGCACTTTTCAGTCATTGCATGTTAATAATTTTCTTGAATGGGGAACAGTTATAAAGTTTTGAAAAAAGTGATCTTATGTCAGCATTCAAACTCCTGGAATTTGGTGTTGATTTAGGTAAACTTGCCAAATGCACGCATGTCCTAAATAAAACAATGAACTGAAGAAAGGGGAAGAACCAAACCAAGTGAGCACATGGCGTGAATCCTCTCCAAGTGTTCTGCAGTTGTAGGAAAACTGGGTGGATAAGTCGGGCTGATGGCCAGGAAGTTCAGGCTTGCGGTATCAGTACTTACACAGTTCATCATATTGAGTCTTATTGAATCTGGCAGTGTTTTGAGGGTCATAGTCCCTCCTCCCATACACATTGGCTATCTGTGTAAGGATTCTCTTCAGTGATTTAAGGATAAACTTGCCTTTTTTCACAAAGATGCACAGATAATTTTTTTTCTTCCTTGGCTTCCTTGTAATAATTTGTATCCCAAATGAGGAAAACATCATGTATTCCCAATGTGTCTCTTATCTCAAGCTTACTTTTGATATTGCTGCCTGAAATGCAGCATATTGCTATTTCATTTCTTTCAATCTGATCAGATATATTACTAGGCAATTTGCCTAAGCCTTTTCTTTATAGTGATCTCCAATCCAATGCAACAAGCATTTATTAAGTACTGACTATATGTGAAACACAATGGTAGACACTATAGCCACAAGGATAAAATTAAGAATAATCCTGACCTTCAATGAGTTTTCATTCTACTCAGGGATATAGCACATAAGATAATAATATAAATAGCCATTTTAAAGGGATAGAGCACTGGCATCTAAGGAGATCAGGAAAGGCTTCCTGAAAGGATGATGTATGAACTTGTCCTTGAAGGAGGGCCTGGTTTTTACAAGGTAGATGGAAGGAGGGAATGCATTTCAGATATGAGAAATCAGTTATACAATGGCATAGAGGGGAAAGAGCAAATGCTGAGTTCAGAGAGCAGTATTCAGATCAGATTAGTTGGAACATAGAATATATGAAGTAAAAGAGATGTAATGATCCAGAATTGTAGGCTAAAACCAGTTTTTGAAGAGTTTTGGATGTCAAGCTAAAGAGTTTGCATTTTATCTCATGGGCAATTGAGAGATATAGAAACTTCCTGAACAATGGAGTGACAACATCAGATTTGTGTCTAAGAAAGACTACTTTGGCAGCTATATGAAGGTTGATATGAAAAGTGGAGAGTCTAGAAATAGGAATGCTAATTAGGAGGCTATTGTAACTAGTCCAAGTAAGAGGTGATAAGGATTAGTATAGTTATAGTGTGAACAGATAAGAGGGTTTATGTGCAAAAAAATAAAGTTAATAAGACTTGAAATTTGATTGTCCCTTATGTCCTAGTTTTTGTGTGTATCTGCATATTTTTGGTCCATAAGATTATTGTTATTGTTTGTCTTTCCTTCTTGAAGAGGACCAATGATATTATGAGGTATGTCTTGACATACCTGTGAATTGGACTTAAATGAAGCAGAGTATGCAAAGTTATCTACTTCACTCTCTCCTCTAAAGTCATCGGAATACAGTGGCAAGATAAAAGTGAAGGCTATGAACCAGGGGGACACTGACTTTTTAATGTTCAGATCTTTCACAGGTTTTAGTTTGTCTGAGGCAATTTCCATTCAATGACTAAGGGTAGATAAGAGTTGAGACAAAAGATGACTAAGTTTATCATCACAAAAGGATCTGAGAGTGTAGGATCAAAATGGAAGGTGAAGAGCCTGGAAGTTTCTGAACAGAGCTGAAAACAATTGCTATTTACACTCACTCTAAGGTAGTCATCAAGACTATAGAGCAATAGAACAACAAAAGCTTGGGCTGGGGTCTACTTTGAGATTGCAAGCTACTTGAAAACAGGGTCAATGACATATCTCTGTTTCCTCAACATACAGAATTGGACTATACAAATAGGTGGTTAATGAATATTAACCAAATTGAATGGAAAAATCACCTTCTGTATTTTCATGATATTTAGCAATTACTTTTACTTTCTTTGGAATGTAATTTATAGTCAATACTATCGCCACAATTATAATAATAATTACTCTTATTTCATCAATTTAAGGTATGTAATTTTTTAATTTATTTTTTCAATTACACGCCAAGATAGTTTTCAACATTGATCCTTTTGCAAGCTTTTGAGTTTTGCATTTTTCTACATCTCTCCCTTTCCTTTCTCCTTCCTGTAACAGTGAACTCTCTGATATAGCTTGTGCTTGTACAATAGTGTTTAATATAATTCCATATTAGTTATGATGTGAAAGAAGAATTAGAACAAAGGGGGAAAAACCATGAGAACAAAGACATAAAAGAAGTTTCAAAAAGTATACTTTGCTCTGAATTCAGAATCCATAGTTTTCTTCTACAACAGGTCTGTCAGGATTGTCCTTGATTACTGAACTGCTGAGAAAAGTTGCATCCATCATAGTTGATGTGTAATTTGAACAGAATTCATCCATTATTTGAAGGGATATTTGAAGTGATTATTCATCCATTATTTGTAAGGCAACCCTATCAAGAAATAAATGGATTCTCTATAATGGTCATTTATTTCATTCTGAACACTAATTGAAGTATGGGGATTTTCTAAGGGTGGGAAATAATATTTGGGTCCTCTATAATATAATATTGATTGATCATACTATCATTTCCTTTTAAGTACTATTGCTGGTTTTTCTTCCATCCTCTTCAGGCTCAGTCTAAAAGGAAAGGATTGTTCTTAGTGGCACCCCTAGAAAATTGAACTGGATCTACTTTATTATGCATATTTGAAATGCACAAGAGTGGTTTTATTTATCTATCTTCATAATTTCCTCCCAGTTCTCTAGATAGAACCTTTGCAGGCAGTTTGGGTTTATGGCTGATTATGAGGAAAGGATGTGAAAGGAATAATAAAATCATAGACTTATAGAATTAGAAGGGATTTCCAAATAGACTAGTTTGACTCTTATTTAAAACCTGGATCCTGTCTGAAAACTTCCAATAAGTAGTCTTGTGGATTTTATTTGAAGACCTCCAGTGATGGGGAATGAACTATCTTCCAAGGCAACCTCTTGGATTTTGAATAGTTTAAATTATTAGGAAGCTTTTTTTCTAAGAGCAACTGGAAATCTGATTTCCTATATTTTTACCTTCTGGTCCTAATTCTGCTTTCTTTGTCATATCAAGTCAAATAATTTTGCTTTATGATAGTGTTTCAATTTTGAACCCAATGATTATATCCTCTCTGCCCATCTTCTCTCCTATCCTGCCTCCCAAACTGTCTATTCATTAACCTTCATTGAATCATCTGCAGTTTCCTGTTTGGGTTTTGATATTAATAACTTTGATAAAGGTAGATATGGAGCATTTATCAAATTTGTAAATATGATGTACTGGTATGATAAGGGAACTGGAAATCATGTCCTTTGAAATCACTGCTAATTTTCAGTAGAAGAGGAATGACACTTGTGATTTAATTTGAGCAGGAACTCTTGTATAAGGAACCTTTTTCTATCTGACATCATTACTCACAAGTTTGATAAACATGCCATGTCTATCTTTATCAAAATTATTCACTAACTAAAATATTGAACATCATGAAACCAAGCACAGATCCTAGAATGTTCTATTAAAAACTTCCCTCTAGGTTTATGTATTTTTCTTTCTGGATTCTGTATCTTTCCATTGTGCCTAAGGGACTCTATGAGAAAATTTGTCTTGTTGAAATCTAATTTACTCCATCTATAATCCCATCAAAGTAGGTCAGCATTTTTATCTGAAGCATATAGTCAAAGAGAGTTAGTGACATTCCTAAGATAAATAGTATGATCAGAGATGAGACCTGAAACTGAGTCTTTCTTGGTTCTCAGGATAGCTCTCTGTCTAATATGCTATGCTTTAATTTTTAGATGGCACAGGGTATAGAGTGTGAGGCTTGGAGTCAAGAAGACTCATCTTCCTGAGTTTAAATCTGGTTTCAAACATTTACTAGTTGTTTGATCCTGGTTAAGTCACCTAATTTATTTGCCTCACTTTCCTTATTTAAAATGAGCTGGAGAAGGAAATCACAAAGCACAGACAGGGTTACAAAGAATAGAACAAAAGTGAAAATTACCAGAGAAAAATGAAAATATGCAATTTATTAATGTTCCTTCTAAAATGTGAGGTTCAAAGCTGGGGCACAATATTCCAGATATTATCTAAATAGGGCAGAGTACAATGATACTTTCCTCTTCTTATGGATACTACATCTATTACTGCAATCTAAGCTGCCTTTTTGCTCTCATTCCATGCTACTAATATATTGAACTTGTAGACAACCCTTTGGTCTCCCCCAACCCAGCCATATGCCTTCCCTATCCTATTCTTCTTCAATAAATCTGAGGTAGAGGACCCTATTAAATTTCATCTATTGGTTTTAGTATAGATACCGTTTCAACCAATGCAGATAATATTGAATCTTGAGACTAACATCTCTTCCAGTTTCATATTATTATCCACAAATTTGACAAAATTCCATAGCTATCTTTCTCAAAGTTATTAACTAAAATTTTAAACATAATAGAACCAAGAGCAGATCCCTAATATGCTCCATTAAAGACCTCCCTCCAGGCTTATGTATTTAAAATTAACACTCTCTGGATTCATTCCTGGAACCAATTCCAAACTGTGACAAAATCTGAATCTTTCCATTAAGTCTATAGGGATTTTATGAGAAAATTTGCCTTGCCAAAATCTAATATACTCTATCCATGGCATTCTTCTGTTGTACTAATCTATTAACTCTAACAAAAAATGAAATTGTGGTAGTTTTGGATGATTTGTTGTTAATGAACCCATACTGAATTGTAGTCAATATTGATTCATTTTATAAGTGCTCAGGAACTCCTCATTTATCAATTTATTCTTGAATTCTGTTAATTGATGTCCTATTAGACTACATTTTAAAATATCCATAATATTCCCTATTTTGGAAATTGGGACATTTTTCTGACCTCATTATATTGAGATCTCTTCCTTTTGCTACAGTATCTCAAAGATCATTAATCATGCCTCAGCAGTCACATTCACAAATCCTTTAATATGGCCCAGTATGTAATTAGCCTAGACCAGGTGATACTTCATTGAGGTCCTCTTTTTCCATTGCTTCATATACTTTAGATTGTAATTTCCTGTGTAGTTGGGGTCTGCAATTTATTTAATCTCTGAGGGAGCCAGAGGTCCTCTCTCATTCCCCCCATTTAAGGTTATGTAGGGGAAATTGAATCAGCAAGACATCAAAATTGGGATTGGCAGTATATGATTGGGGCAGGAATGAAGTTGTATGATAGATCAGAAGAAAACATTGAATTTCCTTGTGGGTCCACAAGTTGATTCTTCCTTTATATCTATCTATCTATCTATCTATCTATCTATCTATCTATCTATCTATCTATCTATCTATAACTCTAGATTCAGATCTCTCTCTCTCTCTCTCTCTCTCTCTCTCCATATATATACTTATATATGTATAGTAGTGTTTTCCTTGAGAAAGTTTGTTGTCATTCATGCAGTGTGGCATCTAGGTAGAACAGCAGTTTGTGTGCTGGTCGTGGAGTCAGGATGATCCTGAGCTCAAATTTGGCCTCAGATACTGTACTAGCTGTTTGATCTTGGTCAAGTCACTTAATTCTGTTTGCCTCAGTTTTCTTCTCTGTAAAATGAGTTGGAGAAAGACATGGAAAACCACTTCTGTATCTTTGCCAAGAAAATCCAAACATGGGGTCATGAATAGTTGAACATAATGGAAAAAGGCTTGAACAATAAATTTCATTCAGTATGGATATTGAGGAAATGAGTGCTCATGAAAGCAAGAAAAAGCATCCAGGTAGAACACAAGCAGCCCAACCATCTATCAGATAATATCAATGAAATAAAAATTCTAAACTGTTTAGCATACATAAAAGGCACAATGTAAATAATATCTGTTAATGGAAGCATTCCCCACCCCCTACCCAATTAGTTTCCAAATCTGTCTGTGCCTTTTTCTTATTCTCCTGCAGCTCTTGTCCATCCTTTGTGATTTATCTATCCTCTATATATTTGTTATATATAACACAGGGGTATGAAAACTGAGGCTATAGTTGTTTGATAAAATTATTAAAACCATTTTAACAAGGATGAAAACTGAGTCTGAAATTTGCAAACATCCATTCATATTCAATAAAGAGTTGACCTTTGAAGCAGGAAGACCAGGGTCAAGTCCTGCCAGTGATTCCCATACTAGTTATACTATTCTGGACAAGTCACTTAACTCTTCAATGTTGCAGGCAACTTTCAAGGAATACACATTTCACTATCATTGTTATTCTTTAGTGACAGTTCCTCATTGAGAATCCCTTATATTAATAAATGAGAGGTACATTTAAAATAAAGATTATAGCTCTTCATGGTTTGTCATTTTTATCCTTTGTTCTCAAAGAAGACCATGACATCAGGGAAATGGTGCCTTGACAAGCATTTGAATTGGATTTGAGTGTGTGTGTGGGGGTGCTGTGCTAAATCACCAGCCTCATTTTCTCCTCCAGAGACACTGGGTTCAATGACCAGAGATTGAGATGCTCCTGGATGTGAGGCAATCAGGTTTAAGTGACTTGCCCAAGGTCAGACAGCAAGAAAGTATCCAGTGAGGACAGAGTCAAGATGATGGCATGGAGGCAGGAATTCCCAGAATCTCTTCCTGCAGAACAGTTCAAATGCCTTAAAATGATGACTCTAACCAAATTCTAGAGTGGCAGAATCCACAGAAAGACTGAGTGAAACAATTTCCTGGTCCAAGATGACTTGGAAGATCTGTTTCACTGGGGTTGGAAGGGGCTGCAGTGAAGCCTGGGTTGCACTGTGCAGTAGTGAATGAGCTCCAACTTTCCAGGAACAACATGCAGGGTGCCTGTGTCCCCAGGGGCACCTGGGTCCCTGGCAGCTCTGGTTTCCAGATCTCTCAGCCTAGGGATTGCCAGGGACAACTTGAAAGGTCAACGAGAAAACTTTACCACAGCAGAGTGAGCATGGAGCCAGTGCAGCTTAGGCTTCAGCCCAGCCCAGCCCTGGGAATTAGGAGCTTCTGTATCCAAAACCTACAAAAGAAAAGTAGAAATTGATCTCAGGCTATGGAAGTGCTGAAAAAAAAGATTTTTTTAAAGGTTTTTTGCAAGGCAATGGGGTTAAATGACTTGCCCAGGGCCACACAGCTAGGTAATTATTAAGTGTCTGAGGCTGGATTTGAGCTCAGGTATTCCTGACTCCAGGGCTGGTGCTCTATCCACTGCGCCACCTAGCCACCCCCTGAAAAAATATTGTGAAAATCACGTAAAGGAGGTAGAGAAAAATTGAGAAGAGAAATGAGAGCAATGCAGGAAAATCATGAAAACCAAATCAGCAGCTTGGTGAAGTAGACACACAAAAAAAAAAATAAGAAAGAAAATATCATCTTATAAACCAGTTTAGGTCAAATGGAAAAAGCAGTCCAAAAGGTTAATGAGGAGAAAAATGCTTTAAAAAGTAGAATTGGCTAGATGGAAAAGGAGATATGAAAATTCCCTGAAGAAAATAAGTCCTTCAAATGTAGAATGGAGCTAAGGGAAACTGAGGACTTGTGAGAAATCAAGAAACAATAAAACAAAACTAAAAGAATGAAAATATAGAAGAAAATGTAAAATATCTCATTGGAAAAACATGTGACCTGGAAAACAGATCCAAGAGAGATAATTTAAAAATTACCTGAAAGTCATGACCAGGAAAAGAGCCTGAACTTCATTTTTAAAGAAATTCTCCAGGAAAAGTTTCCTGATATCTTAGAAGCAGAGGGTAAAATAGAAATTGAGGGAATCCATTGATCACCACCAAAAAACTCCCAGGAATATTATAGCCAAATTCCAGAACTCCCAAATCAGAGAAAATATTATAAGCAGCCAGAAAGAAACAATTCAAATATTAAGGTACTATGGTAAGGATTACACAGGATTTAGCAGCATCTACCTTAAGGACTTGTCAGGCTTGGAATATGATATTCCAGAAGACAAAAAATAACCCTTGGATTTCAAATGAGAGTCAACTACCCAGAAAAAGTGAAAATCCTCTTTCAGATGAAAAGATGGATGGACATCCAATGAAATAGGGGATTTTTAAACTTTCCTGTTGAGATGACTCAGGTGAAGCATAGAGAGGGTGGATGGGGAAAAATTGATTGAAATAATTATCTTGAATTGTTTGTATTCCTGCATGTGAAGTTGATACTGATATTGTATATGAACCTTCTCAGTTATTTGAGCAGCTATAATGAGTATATGTAGACAAGGCACAGGAGAGAACTGAATATGAAGGTATAATATATTATAAAGATGGAGTCAACGGACAAATAAGGAATGTACTGGGAGAAAGGGAAAGAAGAAGTAGAATGGGCTAATGTAGTTCACATAAATGAGTCAAGAAAAGTTTCTACAATGGAGTGGAAGAGGGGAAAGGGAGAGGGAATGAGTGAACCTTCATTCTCATTGGAAATGACTCAGAGAAGAAACAATATATACATTCAATAGGGCATAGAAATCTATCTTACCCTAGAGGAAAAAGAAGAGGGAAAGGGATGGGAGAAAAGGGACAGGGGAATGGAAGGGGGTGTAGGTGATAGAAGAGAGGGAATATTGTGGGAGAGGGTAGTCAGATACAACATATTTTTTTTTGCTGGGTGATGGGGTTAGGTGGCTTGTCCAGGCTCACACAGGTGGGTAGTTGTTGGGTATCTGGGGTTGGACTTGGGATCAGGTCCCCCTAGCTCCAGGGCTGTGCTCTGTCTGCTGCACCACCTGGCTGCCCTACAATACACTTTTAAGGAGGTACAAAGTGAAAGAAGAGAGAGAGAACAGAATAAATGGGAGTGGGGAGGAATAGAATGGAGGGAAATACAGTTAGTAATAGCAACTGTGGGAAAAAATTGAAGTAGTTTCTTTGATGGACTTAAGATAAAGAATGTGATCCATCCCAGAGACAGAACTAATGGTATCTGACTACAGACTGAAGTACATTTTTATCTTTTCCTCTCACTTTATTTTTCTTTTTTTAAAAAAGATTTTATTTATTTTGTTTTACAATTTTTCTCCTAATCTTACTTCCCCTCCCCACAGAAGGCAATTTACCATTCTTTACATTGTTTCCATGGTATATATGGATCCAAATTGAATGTGATGAGAGAGAAATCATATTCTTAAGGAAGAAATATAAAATATAAGAGAAAGCAAGATCAGAAAATAAGATATCAGGTTTTTTCCTAAATTAAAGGTAATAGTCCTTGGTCTTTTTTCAAACTCCACAGTTCTTTCTCTGGATACAGATGGTATTCTCCATTGCAGACAGCCCCAAATTGTCCCTGATTGTTGCACTGATGGAATGAGCCATTCCATCAAAGTTGATCATCACCCCTGTTTTGCTGTTAGGGTGTACAGTATTTTGCTGGTTCTGCTCATCTCTCTCAGCATCAATTCATGCAACTCCCTCCAGGCCTCCCTGAATTCCCATCCCTCCTGGTTTCTAATAGAACAAGAGTGTTCCCTGAAATAAATATACCACAGTTTGCTAAGACATTCCTCAATTGAAGGACATCCACTTGATTTCTAATTCTTTGCCACCACAAACAGGGCTGCTGTGAATATTTTTGTACAAGTGATGTTTTTACCCTTTTTCCATCATCTCCTTAGGGTATATACCTAGTTCACTTTATTTTTCTTGAGGTTTCTCTATCATTGTGGGGAAGGGAGATTATGTTTATTTTTGCAAGACTATTGTAGTAATGTGAAAATAAATAAATAAATTGGAAAAAAAAGAAAAAGAAAGTTTCAGGTATCTGAGGTTAGATTTGAATCCAGGTCCTCTTGAATCCAGACCAGTTCTCTACCCACTGTGCCACTGAGCTGCCTCTTCATAGTTTACAAAGTACTTTTTCTTGATACAAACTGTGAGGTAAGTACTCTATATTTTTATCCTCATTCAGGAAGCAATAGAAACTTTGAACCTGAAAGGTTATCTATTCTAACTCCTTCATTTTCTGGATGAGGACTTAAGTATAAGATAGAAGTGAAGTGACTGACACTGTAATTCAATAGCCAACTGGCATAGTCAATAATTCAATAGTCAACAAGCATTTCTTAGTTACTTGTTATATGCCAGACCCCGTGTTAACTACAGCATATATAAATAGAAAGGAAAACAGTTTTTGCTTGCAAAGTGATGAGCCAGCTAATAGTTTCAGATGCAGAATCCAAAAGCACATCTCTTGACTCCAAATTCAGCCTTTTCCCCCACCATTTTTTAAAATATCATTTCCATGTTTTCATTATCTTCTCTAGCAGTTTAGATTACTTATGATATAAAAAAATAGAAACTCCTCCCAAGTATTTCACAGTTCAACTAGTACCACAAAACTTTGGGCAAAGGAGAACAATATTTAGACATAAGCCTCAGGGGGAAATGACCAATTTTTCAAGAAAGGACCAAGTATGGGAATTGATATAACTTTGTTATAAGACCAGATGTGTTACAATGATTTGGCAAGGGAAAGCCCAGTTACAGGTGCTCTGGCAAGTCACACTCTAGAAGTCATCTTTGCTTTAACAAAAGATCTATCATGTATGTGAAATGATTTTTAATATATTTTTAACACTAGAATAGATTCTGTATTACCTTTGGGCTGAGATTTTTGTCTTTTACCCTGGTTTTAGAAAAGAAGTGACAAGCCCCAAATGATTTCTAGACAGGATCCTATTGCTTCAATCAGGCTATACCTATATTTCATGAGTCCCAAAGGATGTGAGGGAACTGGCCCAACCAAATGTAGGGAAAGGACCCTGTTTAAAAAATCCACAGAAAACAAATAATGAGAAGGTCAACTGCTGATTTGAGGGGTGATGGTGGGGGTAGAGAAGGCAATGGATAAACAATAAATGCTACAAAAGTAAACCAGTTACAAAATATTCATCCAGGGCATCCCCAAATAGCAAACACATCAGAAGTATTAATGTAGGAGCTCAGTCCAGTGTTTATTGTAAAGTGTTTTTGGACTAAAGAACAAAATTCTTCCAATTGTGGGGCAAGTGCTGCCAATGGACAAGGGCACCAATGGTGTACAGGAGCTCCTATTAACTGGGAGTTATTAAATTTCATTGTGAGAATTTATACTTCAGAAATCAGCAAATGCTACAACTTAGAGCTTGATTTATTGTTTTGTTGATTTAGTCTTGAGAAATTGATGGAAAATTCTAATAATGCATACTTTTTTAAAAAAGGAGAACCAACTGTTAAATGTTAAGTAGCAATCTCCTTGGAAGGCCCTCACTCGAAGAGGCAATTCCCTTCTTTTGATAGATTGTATTAGATAGAAGAATAACCATTACCTGATCTTTTTTTGCCTGTGAACTCAGGGTAGAAGGAGAGGGGAGAGGAAGTGAAAGAAGAGAAAAGTTAGAGAAGAAAAGGGGAAAAAAGGAATAGAGGCAAAGTAGAGAAAATTAGGAGAACAGAAGGGGAGGGAGAGGTGAGAAAGAGTTTTAGGAAGAGAGAAGAAGGACTAAGAAGGGAAATGAGAGGGAGGGAAGGAAAAGCAAAGAGAGAGGAAGAAAGAAAAAAGGAGAAAGGGTGAAGAGGGGAAAAGGAGATGGATGGAGGATATAGTGAAAGAGGGAAGGAGGGGAGCAGATGGGAAGAGAGGGGGGAAAAGAAGGAGAAAAAAGGGAGAGGGAAAGGAAGGAGAGAGGAAACACACACACACACACACACACACAGAGAGAGAGAGAGAGAGAGAGAGAGAGAGAGAGAGAGAGAGAGAGAGAGAGAGAGAGAGAGAGAAATCCTCCCTAGAATCTTACTGAAGTAAAACTGTTCCTTGTTGGATTCTGACAATTCCCTGTAGTGCATTCTAGTTCGATGATGTAAAGTAGTTCGGGTGTGGGAAGCCATACCATGAAGCACAGGAAATAGTTTAAATCTTTTGAAATGTTTTTAAGGTTAAGTAAATGGGGAAATGGCTACAGTTTGACTCGCCAACCCCTTCAGAGTCATTTTTGCTGGCAGGCAGTTTTGTTGTCATTGTTGTCCACAATGCTATGAAATCACATCCAAACCCAGGTATTCTGGGCACAGGAAGAGTTTGTTTTCAGCTCCCTTCATGTCTTTCTTCCTCTGTTCCCACTGCCACTTAAGCAAAGGCAAGCTTCTGAGAATACCGTTAATGGCTGAATTGTGCATGTACCTAAAGATAGCCATAGGTGTTGGAGGGAGGAGGAGGGGGAGCCTGCCTTGGTAGAAAGAGCACTGGGTTTGGCATCGGTAGGCCTGGGTTTGAATCTTGGCTCTAATGCTATAGCTATGTAATTATGTGGAGTTCACTAAATTTCTCAGTGTTTTTAACCTGTAAGTCGGGGATAATACCTCAAAGGGTTATTGTGGGAAAAGTTTTATGGATGTCTGAAAATTATGTTGAAAATATTAGCTATTATTAATAATATGGGCAGGTGTGATTTTTAAGGACCTCCAACGAAACTCTTACTGTAACCATTTAAAATACAAAGGGAATTGTAACTTTCAGCTATTGATATTTGATGATTACTTTGCTCATAAGTATAAAAATGCTTTGTGAAGGGAGATCACTGTACTTAGACTTTGAATATGAGCTCTTAATGGAGAGTCAGCCAGAAGGTCAAATATTTTGTAGAGCCTGCTTGGATCAGCTGTACTGTTCTCCAAGGTCACCCTGGCAAACATGCTTCTAGCACAAAAAAGCCCAATACATAGCAAGTGGAAGCAGCATTGGATTCAGAGTCAGACTATCTGGGTCTAAATTCCAGCTGCTACTTATTTTCCATAAAACCTTGGGTAAGTTTCTTTACCTCAAGGTCTCAGTTCTCTGTCTTTGCCTTTGCACCCCCATGTCTGTAATATAATTCCTTCTCACTTCCAAATCTTACAAGCCTCTAGTTTCCATCAAGTTCAGGCACCATCTCATACAAGAGACCTTACCTCCTATTCCCATAAATTGATTTTGCATATGCAGTATTGTTTAATTTTTGTCTTTGTACCCTCAATGGCAACCACAATGAGGTGCTCATTTAATAAATACTTGATTGCATGATTGATCTATAAAGTCAAAGATCAGAATTTGATTAAGTACAATGATTTCAAGTCAGGAATTTGTAGGTTTAAATTCTGTCTGATACTACAAGAGAACTAATGATTTCAATAGGTAAAGAGAAGGAAAGAAATAATTGTCAGTACGGGAGAAAACCTGTCATTGAATGGCATCTACCAAGAACATCAAGTAAGACATTTTGGCTGGAATTTAAAGTTTGGTAAGAGAAGTAGGAGTAAAGTCTAATTAGCCTATTGAGATGGTTTGGAGTCATGCTATTAAAGTCTTAGGGGAGAAAAAGAGAACTAGAGAGATTTATCTTTCATCCTATATACTGAAGGGTCTTGAACAAGGGAATAAGATCCATAGCTTAGTTATGAATGAAGAAGTGGAATTCACCAGGTAGTTATTATTTGATAATAGTTCTGAAAATGATTGGAATCAACTGATACATTAAGTTTTCAGACAATTACTATCAGTAGTTATTGGGAATTATACTTATAATTTCTTTATTGTATCAACTCTTGGTAGAAATTTCAACCACCAATTCAGGTCATCGACTTCTCTATAGCTTCTAGACCTAGTTGCCTGGGATGCTAAGAGGTTAAGTGATGGCCAATTATCCATTATATGACTTGAATTCAGGTCTTCCTGATTTCAGGTCTGACCTTCTCTCCGTTATGTCATATTGCCTCTCTGTTAATACTTTTCCCATGGTGGGGTAGTCCAAAATTAGCTAAAGACAAATGAAACCACATAGAACAAGATGATAAAGAGTTTCTTTGAGTAGATGATTGAGGCTATGGGTCCTGATGTGGGCAAATGCAAGAATGTGTGGAAACCTCTGAAAAGAGACCAACATAGATATTGACTACTCAGAATTCAACCTCTTGCAAATAACCCTGAGGGGACTTCTCTTGGGCTTATGGTTTATGAATTGGTTACTGAACTTTTCTAGATGGCTGGGAGTGGTGCTTATTGCATCTTTTAGTAAAAACAGCCATTTGATGTTATAGCTGTACTTCAGAACATCCCATTTATGGTAAATTAGGAAGAACTACCCCTTTCAGGATATTGAGCCTATAAGGTATTTTAACTTTTATCAAAGCTTGTTGATTCAGATGACATTTAAAACATATTGAAGCTGGAATTACAACAAAAAATCCTAATGAATTTTGAAACAGCAATTCAAATTTGCAAGTTTATGTTAAATTTGACATAGGAAGACTGAAATTGCATATTATCTTTTGAACAAAATGTTTCTTGGCAAGATTGTTGAACTATGTTTAAATCTAGTTTTTTTAATACTTCAAAATACCAGTGTTTACACCAAATGTCCCCAAAAGAATAACAACAAAATGAGGGGTAAGGAAAGTAATGTAAGAAAATGAGGAGAAAGAAAAGAAATCCTTGAGTAGATCTCCTTAGAAAGAAGCAGAGAGTTTGGAGAACTAATAATTATTGTTGTTGAATTATTTTAGTCATATCTTATTCTATGAATCCATTTGGGATTTTCTTGGCAAAGATACTAGAATGATTTGCCATTTTCTTTTCCAGCTCATTTTGTAAATGAGGAAACTGAGGTAAACATAGCTAAGTGACTTGCCCAGGGTCAAAAAAGTGTCTGTAGTCAGATTCTACTCACTGATGCTGTCTGAATACAGACTGAAAGCATGCTATTCCCCTTTCCTTCCTTCCTTCCTTCCTTCCTTCCTTCCTTCCTTCCTTCCTTCCTTCCTTCCTTCCTTCCTTCCTTCCTTCCTTCCTTCCTTCCTTCTTTCCTTCCTTCCTTCCATACTTCATTTCTTCTTTTCCCCTTTCTTTTTTCTTGGGTCTTCTTGATTAATATGGAAATATTTTACATGGTTATATGTATATAGCCTCTATCAGACTGTTTGTTGCCCCAGAGTGAAGGGTGGGGCAGGAGGGAATGATAGAGTTTGAAACTCAAAATTTTAAAATTGTTTCAACATGTAATTGGGTAAAAATAAAACATTAAAAAGATGAGTCTTCCTGATGCTTTATATATTGTGCCACCTCATTCCTAAAACAATGAAATAATTGGAGTAGAAGAATACATGGGAAAATACCAATAGCTGGAAGTCCAGGAAAGTCCAGGAAAGAAAATGGTATCACCAGAATATTATCAAAGTGGTTGAAAAAAATTATGAAGAAAAATATAAGAATTGAAATAATTTTTTAAAGAAGAATCATTGATTTAGAAGAGAACCTAGAAAATCTTAACTAAGAAGCTAAAAAAATAGGAGATGGAATCTTTAAATGCCATATTACCAGAAGTATTAGAGGAAAGTCAAAAGACATGAAAAAATAGAAGGCACAATAAATCAATAAGGAAAGATGAATGAAGTGTTATAAAAATTATAGAGAATACAAGTTTTTTTGTTTGCCAATAAAATCATAATGAAATAATAAACCTGAATAAACTGTTTCAGGATGTTGGAAAATAAAATCTTTCAGAAATATTTGGAACCAGAGAGATGTGTAGAATGCAAGAATGAAAAGGATAACAGTAGAGAGAAATTGTAAATTTAACTTACCCAGAATATAATCACAAATCTCTAGAGCTTCTCACTGAAAAGGTAAATGTTATAAATAACTAGAAAGAATGTTTACATATAAGGGAAATCTGGTTTGGACTATTCAGGAAAACTCATCATCAAAGAAATGAATACAATAAAACAAAACAAAACAAAAATCCTGGACTATGATATATTGAAAAGGAAAGAAAAACTATCTTGGGTCAGCTAGATGGTGCACTGGATAGAACTCAGGAGGACCTGGCTTCAAATCCAGCCTCAGATACTTAACAATTACCTAGCTGTGACCTTGATCAAGTCACTCAACCATATTTCCCTATGAAAACCAAAATAAGAAAAAAATTCTTGTTTAAGGAAATCTTTCCTGAAAATACTTTTTGAATCCTAACATTTGCTTATGTGTAGATACTTTACCTTCTCTATTGAAAGCAAACTTTATGTGTATGTATATTCATGCATACATACATACATATATATATATATATTATATATATATATGTCTATGTATATCCATCTCTCTCTAGCATGGAGAGAGAGGGGGAGAGAGAGAACAATGGGAAGATTGAAGTTTGTAGTTTATTTCAAGTTTCATAGATTAAAAGATTAAATAAAGTAGAGCCAAAAAGAATAATATACAAAATGACTATAGCAATGTAAATAAGAGAAGTTCTGATCAAATATTACAGTTATTATTACTAATATAATGTTAAATTTAAAGGCTATAGTCCTCATTATGTTAACAACTGATAAATTGTTTTGAGATCATATATCTTGTAGGTAAAGTGTTAAGTTTTAAAGAAATGTCTGTTGTTTCCAAAAAATTGTATCAATCAATTAAATGTTAATAAATTTATAGAAATTACTATAAATTAATAATGCAAAAAGAATTTGGGGGTGGGAGTGTTAATTTTCATAAAAGAAGAAAATGTTTTTATGTATTTTATCAAAACCAATTCCCTTTTCTTAGTATCTGAAAGTTTTCACCAGCAGGCTTCACTCCAACCTTTCAATCTTATTTTATACTATACCCTTTTCTATACTCGGCCCTCTTGCCTAACTGATGCTCTTGGCTCTTCTTATGCTTCCTATAACTGTGTTTTTGTTCACACTGTTCCATATGCCACTCTGCCATATTTTGGGGCTTGCTGAATTCCTATCCAACCTCTGAAGCTTTATTTATATTCTACTCCCCCGCCCCAGAATCCTTTCCTCACCACTTATTTGGCAATAATAAGTGCCATAAAACACATTGGAGTTTGCAAATTAGGGAAGGGTACAAGCAATTATTAATCACTTATCTTGTGCTAAGAATTTTCCAATTATTACTTCATCAGATCCTCACGATTATGGGAAGGGTGCTATCATGATCCCCTTTGACAATGAGTTAGACAAAGGCTGCAAGACTTGATTTTCTTGACTCAAAACTGTCCTGGGATTGGATTTAAATTTCCTGACTCCAGACTGTTCCAGTCATTCCATCACTTAACTGCTTCTAGATTCAGACAATATTTCTATACATTATCGGATTAGAATGTCACAAGTATCTGTTGAAATAAGGACTACAGATATTATTTATCCTTTTAACTATGAGGAAACTTTGGATGAGAGGTTAAATGAGATATATGTGGTTACATAGTATGTTTCAAAAGTCATCATTTGAATTCAGGATATTTAATACTCAATCTGATGACCTCCTTTGAGGCATATAGCAGTTAGTTTTGTAGCTTTCTGAGATATTTATAAAATATTTGCCATACATAGTTTAGCCCCTCTTCTTCTCTTCCCCCTTCTAAAGAAGGAATAATCTTTTCCTCTGGCTCTGCTCTCCTCCCTAGAGTAAACTTTCAGGGAAATCAGCAAAACAAAACTTAGGTACTATGTCCATAGATGGATAGGTGAGTTTTCCTCTGCTGCATCTTACTATCTTCCTCCTCTGACTCACCAAAGGGTATATCTACTCAATTTGTATACTTGATATCGGACAGATATTATCTCCTTCCCAACAGAATCAGTAAAATATGTGAAGATCCCACCAAATATAGGAAAAACAAAACACTCAAATAAAACAAACAAAACCCTCTGTTATACATTATTATACATATAATTACTTTTGTGTCTTAACCACCTGTAGATTCTAACTTCCAGGAGGGCAGGGAGTATTTTATCTAAATTTTTTGTGTCATCCATTGTGTTTAAAATATTGATCTGTACATTTCATCATGAACTGATGAACCAATGATTTGAAGACCAGTGACTTTTGTGTTATGTTGTTGCCAAAATAAACTCTCTGAACATCCCATGTTTACAAAAGTTTCTGCTGCCTCTATGTCTGTCATTGCAAAAAAGAGGTTACTTGGCAGGATTATTAATTGGCTATCCAATTTCTTTGGTTAATGCCTGCATTCATTAAAATTAAAATTTATTTCTTTTAAGAAAGAATTTTGTTTAAAATATAATTCCTACTTTTTATTAACTAAAATTATTTTTCTTGAGTTCATCAGATTTTAATTTATTTACTTGTTTCTCAAATTAGTATTACTGGAAATAAGCTGTGTCATAGGTCATTATAAAGTGTAACAATGAAAGGAATGATAGATTTGGAATGAAAGGGTCATAGAATTAGAGATATAAGGAACCTCAAAGACTATCTAATTCAACACCTATCATTGTACAATTGAAGAAACTGTGTCACAGGGAAAAGTGACTTGGCCAAAGTCCTGCAGCTAATAATTGTCAGAGGTAGAATTTGAACTTAGGTTCTCTGATTCTAGAAGTAAGCCTCTTTTCACTTTATCCTGAAGACTTCAGATGAAATCTTGGCTCCGCAACTTGCTACCTGCAAGACTATGAGAAAAATCATAATATTTGTTTAAAAAAAACCAATATCAGCAGAGGACCTGGCACATAAATATAACATATGCTTATTCGTTTCTCTTCCCTTCCCCAATTTAGGCCTCAGTTTCTCATCTGGAAAAAGAAGGGGTTAAACTAGAGGAGGGGCTTAACTTGAAATTCATAGAATACAAAGGGTGTTGGTTTGACTTCAGGGGTTCTGTGAACTTGGATGGGGGGGGAAAAATCAATCATATTTTCAATAACTTCTGAAATTTAAGTGTTTTTCAATTATGGATGTAGGCAATAAAATTAGTAAAATTAGCAAAATCTGTCTTTGTCATCAATGGAAATCACAGATATAGTGATACCATCTTTCAGTTGCAGGTATGTAAAACTATTTCATATATATATCATTACTTCTCTCATGATAGTTATTAGATCTGCTAAGAGTCTAGTGAGATTGTACTTAATTTTTCTTTATAGCTATGGATTTTTATTATAATTGGTTTCCTTCATAATCTTATGCATTTGATATTTCCTTTTACATTTAAAAATCTTCATCAAATTGCCAAAGGGATCCATGTCTCAAAAATGGTTAAGGACCTCTAGACTAGAAGACTTTTTAGGAATTCTTTCTCAATGTATGCTATGGAAGGGATGTTGCCTTGTGATAAAAAGAGAGCAATGAAAGTGAATGAGCTTCCTCATCATTCCACCTTTAATAATCTAAAGGAATTTTAGGGAAATGTTAACCCTTCTGCTCCAGTTCCTGTCCCTCCCACCCATTTTCAAAATAAGTGTGAACTTCTAGATCTAAACTACATGGGATATAATGGGTTCCTAGATTTGGTGCCCACCTAAGAGGATGTGCAAGAATACCCCAGAGTTGCATTATATTAAGAAAAGAAGAATTCTGAGATATTTTTAATCCTCACTCAAAAGAATCCTACTCTCAGAAGGTCTGAGAAATTTATATACTATCAAATTATATAATGTATTTGTGAAAGAGAGAGAGATTTTACACTATCAAAAATACTATTATTGACATATTTTTATTTCTAACATGAGGTTCAAGAGTTGAATTTTAAAATAATTGTTCTTACAATATCCCTTTCTTGGCTGGGAAGAAAAGGTGATTTAGATGATTCAAATGCCAAAATACAGTTTTAGGGCATGATTAAAACAGATCTGAAAATAGGCTTGTGATGATTCTATGTCCCAGGTCAAATACAAAAAAAAAATCTTTTTAATCACTAGTAAACATTGGAAGAAAATAATCACAGATCATGAAAAATGGAAAATGAATTTGTTGAAGGCTCATTTCCTTTTGGAGTTATCTGGATAGAACACAAGTTCAAAATTTTAGCCCCACACAAAGGTACAGATGAAAATGGATTTAAGACTCATTTCCATTTGTAGTTATCTGTATAGACCACAAGTTCAAAATTTCAGCCCCACACAAAGATGCAAATATAGTGAAATTTGATACATTGGAAAGTTTATTCCAGAATGAAAAGCTCCACTTTAAATGATCCAGACTCTATTGGAATTTAAGGTCAAATACTCAGATCAATAACTACAAGTTTATATCACAGACACACAGACACACATACACACATGCACACAGACAAATATATAGTCATTTTTTGTCCTGCCATTTCTGAGTCATTTTTTAAGAAAATGAACATAGAATCTATGAGGAAAGAATAAAAGATACTTTGTTTATTTTTCAGTACAGAATAAAAGAATTATATATCATGGTGAAAAATGTGTACTTGGTTTCATCTGATAAGTTTCTGGGTGGTACCATTTCAATATGATCTTTGGGTGTAAAATATACATATTTCTGTTTTTGTTACTAGTCATCCAAATAATTTAAGAATTTTTATTTATATAATTTAATAATTAAAATTTTAATAATTATATATTTTATATAAATACACAATATTTTATAATTATTTATATAATCTTATGATTTAAGAAAATTTTTGAGAATCGATTTTTTCCTTTGGGGTTCTGGCCTGTGACTTCATCAATCAAGGGAAATCTAGGAATGGAAATATTTCCCAGTATTGAACATCAACTGGTCACATAGTTAGTATATGTCACTGAAAGAGTTGAACTCAAATCTTTCTTACTCTCCATTTATTCACTATGTAAACCTGCCTTTCTTGAAATACATTGATTTCTGTACATTTATTTTAAATTTGAATGATTGACTCAGTCATTAAACCAAACTTCTTATTAAATAATTCTCTAAAAAAGAGCAATAGAAATGCAAACTGGCAATTCTTTATATTTCTAAATAGAGGCATTAGCATTTAAAGTTTATGAACAATCATCTTTAACCATAGCTAAACATATGAATCTGCTTAATAGTTAAAATTCAATTGGATAAAATGACATTTGTAAATATTTTTAGCAGGAACTTTGGTACTATTGTCTAGGAGATTACTATAAATCAGTTTGTGATATGAAACACTGCCTAGTATGACAACTTCAGAGAGCTATCAGGGCATTAAGCTCCAGATTATTATTGTTAATGCTAATCCTGGTAGAATTACCTGATACATATGACTGCTATCCTTTTTATAATATCATAGTTGTGTGACTTGTATTTTGCAAGTGTCTACTTTAAGTTCTTTTTTGACTTCTCCTGTCCCCCCAAGAATAGAAATCTTAGATCTGTTTCAAATGAAGATAAGTTTAAACCTGGTTGAATGACTCTTATAAAATATTTCTGTTGAGCAAATGTCAGATTTGTTCCCATGCCCCTGAAGAAAATGTGTATCAAATAAAGAGGACCTAAATTTGATTCCTCTAGGTTCAAATATAAGTATTGTTTTAAAGATAAACAAAATTCATTTTGACCAGAAACAGACTCAGGTTCGAAAACACAAACCTGTAAGAAATTATGTCAATGTACCACTAACAAACATGGCTAAAGATCTGCTAGAACATGGAGATACCTCTAAACCTACACATCCATCAATAGACAACTTCCACATGCATATGGAGATGGGTTCATGGTTTCTGCACAACAGAAATTTGGGCATTTTGTTGAGGGCAGTCATTTCAATTTTCTCTAATGTTTCAGCAATTTTCTTTTATGAACACTTTGATCTTTTTCTGGGGGAATAGGAAGGGTTTGTTTATTTTTGTTTCTGAGTTTTCATATAATGTTCCATATTGGCTAAACATGAGAAATGAAATACAATCCATTGTCTAGTATACTAACAGGTCAAAACTTGACATTGAATGAATTAAAAAACAAGCCATTAGTTAAATATTTTAATAATAATAATAATATAGTAATAATAACATTTAGATTATTCCTTTAGATCAAGGGTTCCTAACCATTTTTTGGTAACATGGAGTCTGTAGCATGGAGCATATAAAGCTCTTCTCAGAATAGTGTCTTCATATGTAGAAAAATAAAATACATGTTATTACTAAATAGACCTATTAGCTTGAAATACAGCTTTTTTAATACATGGAAAACAAATTTATGAACTTCAGGTTAAGAAGTCATAATGTAGCTTTCCACTTTTTCATTTAATCCTTACCATGTATCTTAAAAGAATTTGAAACTCTAACTGACAACTACCTTGCCCTCCCATAAGTTGATCACTATGCCAATTATATGAGGCCTAGTTCTTGAAGATCCAATCATATATGATAAAGCTAAGTTACATAGGCTTAGGTAGCACCAAGAGAAGAAGTATGCATCAGAAGAGTACCATTTTCATGCCTTCAGACTTTGTTTGGATCTCCAAATACTTGTTTATTGTATCATCACATTTTTCTACTTAGAATAAAATACATTATTTTAAAGTGACCATTCATCATAAGCCCCATTCTAACCCTCTTCTCTTCATCTTAAAACCCCTTGTCATAATTCCTTAGTCTTTCAGAACTGAGCAACCCTTCTCCTTACAAAGTCAATACCTCTATAGAAGCCCATGATCATGATTCCCTATATGATTTCCTCTGTACCCCATCAACTTCTCCAACAGCTTTCCCTTTTTCTGTCTTCAATCTCTAGTTATTCCTTCCCTATTGTCTGCAAATATGCTCATCTCCCCATCCTCAAAAAAAGACTCTACCATCTCACCAAACTATCAACCTATACCTCTCTTTCCCAGGGAAAAAACTGTTTACCAGAGCAGTTAAAATGACAGAAAAAACCCACAAACCCCTCTGAACGTCTTTAACTAATGCCATAAAGTAATTCCTGAAGCAGCAGAACCCACAAAAAAGATGGGATGAAATAATTTTCCAGACAAAGACAATTTAGAAGGTTAGCAGGAAAGGTGCAGACTACGCCAATATTGACCCAGCCCCAATAGACGAGGAACAAGCCTTGGGAGTCTCTGAATCAACAATGAAAGCAGCTGCTTCTAGAACTCTCAACTCACAGATGATCCCTCCTTACCACCTTGATCATTTTATCCTGAAAATGCTCCTACTTGACTTCTTTCTTCCTAAAACATGATACACAGAATGGAACCCTATATTATGACTATATTCTGATCCAAATTGAATAAGATGGAATTGATCATCTCCTCTGAACACTATAACTCTTTTGATGCTTAGATGATTTTTGTCTGCCAACTTCAAGTTCACCAACCCAGCTATTCCATTTGGTTACAGCCATGTATTTTATACCTATGACTGTTTGAACTAAATATACTACTTTAAAGTTATTCCCATTAAATTTCATTTTATTGAATGTTCCAAGCCACCTAACAAAATGGAAGACTTGATAAAGAGATGGGGATAGTCAATATTAGAGGGGTTCTTTATTGGGAATGCTATTTCATGATCCCATCATTTTCAAAAGGAATTTGAAGTTGTGTAAATAAAGTAGTTAAAATATTCCCATCCTTTGACCCAAATATTTCAATTTCAGGTATATACCCCAAGGAGATCAGTGATATAAAGAAATGCCCCTAAATGCACCAAAATATTTATAGTAACACTTTTTGTAGTAACCAAGAATTGAAATCAAAGAAGATGCCTATTCATTGGAAAATGAGCTCTAAATACAAAAAAACAAGATGAATACAGAGAAACATGAAAAGATTTCTATGAACTAATGCAAAGTGAAGAAGGCAGAACCAGGAAAACAAGAGAACATTTTCAATAATGTAAATGGAAAGAGCAATAGCCACAAAGTGATAAAAAAAAAATGTATACTGCGAAAATAAAATAATATGGTTTGTTCTTTAAAACCCCAACTATTTACATTTGCTGCCTCTATTTCCTTACCTCTCTTTCAGTCTTCTACTCTATAATTTTGCTTCTGATCTTATTATTGATCTGAAATTTCTCTCTCCAAAGTTAACAATGATTTTCTCTCCTCTCTCCCCACATAACTCTATCTCTCATTCTCTCTCTCTCTCTCTCTCTCTCTCTCTCTCTCTCTCTCTCTCTCTCTCCCCCAACCTATTTAATTATGTCATAGTCTTCTTTGCTTTCCTGTCATCCATATTACATTCCCTTACTAAAGATGTATCTCAGATATATCTCAAGGCTCTGTCCTGGGACCTTTTCTATTCTGTCCTTAACCTCATTAGTTTTGATGCTTTTAATCACTTTATAAATGACTCCTAGACCTTTAAATCCAAATACAGTCTCACTTCTTAACTTCAGAGCTACATCACAAACTGCCTTTTAGCCACTGCAAACTGGATTATTACAGACATCTCTATTTTTTTGTTGTTTTTCAGACATTTCAATGGTGTCTGATTATTTGTGATGACAAAGATACTAGAGGGGTTTGCCATTTCCTTTTTCATCTGTTTTTTACGGATGAAGTTAACAGGGTTAAATGACTTGCCCAGGGTCACACAAATGTCAAATGTTTGAGGCCAGATTTGAACTTGGGAAGATGAGTCTTCCTGACTGGCACTCTGTACACCATGATATCCAGCAGTTCTATTTCTAATTTAAGAAGTCAAAAAATAGATCATATCATCTTCTCCACAACTCAGTCTTCTATAATAAAGTGTTGCATTTACTTTAAGATCACTACCATTCTTCCACTCTCTTAAATTCAAAATCTTGACATTATTTTCAGCTTTCATCACTCCATATATTCAGTTAGTTGCCACATTTTTCTGCTTAAATATATTTACTCACTAAGCCACTAACTTAATTAAGTCCTTGTCATAGTTCTCTCATACTAAAGCAATGATTTTCTAATTGATATGCCTATCTTTTTTTTAAGTTTTTTTGCAAGGCAATGGGGTTAAGTGGCTTGCCCAAGGCCACACAGCTGGGTAATTATTAAGTGTCTGAGGCTGGATTTGAACTCAGGTACTCCTGACTTCAGGGCTGGTGCTCTATCCATTGCGCCACCTAGACACCCCTTATCTCGTTTCATCACTTCAATCTATCCCCTTTTACAACTGCCAACATGCTTTGACCATGTTATAGTCTTATTCAAAAAATTTCAATGACTCCCTTGTCTTTAGATAATTTTTTAAAATGAAATTTCTTTAAAAAAAAATATCGGGACAGCTATGTGGCACAGTGGATAGCACACCAGCCCTGGAGTCAGGAGTACCTGAGTTCAAATCCAGCCTCAGACACTTAATAATTACCCAGCTGTGTGGCCTTGGGCAAGCCACTTAACCCCATTGCCTTGCAAAAAAACCCCTAAAATAATTAGTTAAAAATATCACTTTTCAGCTTGATTTCAACCTATTTTTCCAAATTCATTAATATACTACATCCTGAAATTTATGGTTCAGGCAAACTGATTTTTTTTTTATACCTTCCCCTTCCTAATGGAAATTCTGAATTCTGTTCCCCTCAATGGCATTACATTGCCCACCTTTGGCTTTCTTTTCTTCCCATACCTTGAATGGACTTCCTTCACATTTCTGCCTTGTAGAGTACTTTATTTTCTTGAAGATTTAGCTCAAATAATGCCATGATTTTCCCAATCCACTCAACTGCTTCCCTTCTTAACTACCTTTAACAACCTTTTATTTATCATTCATTTATGCTACACATATACAATAACCTCCATGACCACAGAGATCATTTAACTTTTTAAAAAAACTTTGTATTTCATTGTTTTCTGGAATTCCTGGCTAGTAGGTACTTGATATATGCTTTTTGTTCATTGATTTATTGATTGATGAGAAGTTATGTGACACTGTCAAGTGTAGATAGGTCTAGAAAAAGGTAGACTACTCATGTATAAGAAATGAGTATCAAGGGATGGATAACCTGAGTACTATGTTTGCACATTACAATCTTGGAAGAAATGAAAGAAACCTCTAGTGTACTAGGACTTATTAAAAGATACTGGTAGATCCAGAAGAAATAATTTAAAAATTATTGGGGTATCTGAAAGCCATGATCAGGAGAAGAGCCTAGACTTCATTTTTCAAGAAATAATACAGCAAATTTGGCCTGAGATCCTAGGAGCAGAGGGTAAATAGAAATCGAGAGAATTCACCAATCACCTCCTGAAAGAGATCCCAAAAGAAAAATTTCCCAGACTATCATTGTCAAATTGCAAATCTACCAAATCAAAGAGAAAAACTCTAAAAGCTGCCAGAAATAAACAATTCAGCTACTGAGTCTCCACAGTCAGGATTACATAGGATCTGGCGGCATCTACATTAAGGGTTCATAGGGACTGGAATATGACATTCCAGAAGGCAACAGATATTGGTTTACAACCGAGAATCAACTACCCAGCAAAACTCAACATCCTCTTTCAGGGGAAAACATGGACTTTTAATGAAGGGGACTTTCAGACTTTCCTACTGAAAACAACCAGAGCTGAACAGAAAGTTTGATCTCCAAGTACAGGACTCTAGTGAACCATAGAGGGGGTGGAAGAGAAGGACTAACTCTGAGGATCTTAATGATATTAAACTCTTTGTATTCCTACATGGGAAGAAAATATTGATAACTCATATGAACTTTCTCATTTATAAGAACTGTTAGAAGGAGCATATATAGACAGGACATAGGAAGGAGCGGAATATAATGGTATAATATAGTAAAAAGATAGAGTCAATGGGTGATAAAAGAAAGTACTGGAAGTGAGGAAAAGGAGATGAAGAAGAAACTAAGAAATTTCAAATAAGAGTCAAGAGAAAGTTTTTTCAATGCAATGGAAAGGAGGAAGGCAAGGGGGAATGAGTGAACCTTCATTCTCATCAGAAATGGCTCAGAGACGAAATAACATACACACTTAATAGGATATAGAAATCTATCTTACCCTAGAGAAAAATGAGAAGAAAGGGATGGGATAAAGAGGAATGGGGGGATGGAAGGGGGAATAGGTGAGAGCAGAGAGGGAAGATTGAGGGAGAGGGTACTCAGCTTCAACACACTTTTGGACAGGGCCAGGATGAAAGGAGAGAGAGAATAGAATAAATGAGAGTGAGGAGGAATAGAGTGGAGTTACACCTAGTAATAGCAACTGTGGGAAAAAATATTGAAGCAACTTCTCTGGTGGACTTATGATAAAGAAAGCAACTCACCCCAGAGACAGAGCCATTGGAATCTGAACACAGACTGAAGTATACTCTCTCTCTCTCTCTCTCTCTCTCTCTCTCTCTCTCTCCTTGAGGTTTCTTATCTTCTTGGGGCTGGAAGTGGGTTTATGTTTACTCTTATAACACATTCAATTTACATCAATATATAGCATGGACATAATGTAAAGACTATCAGACAGCCTTTCGGGGGGGAGGAAAAATTGTAAAATTCAAAACCTTACAAAAAATGATGGGTACATATTACTATTGCATATAATTGGAAAACAAATAAAATGTTAACAAAAAAATTAAGGGTAGTGATAAAAAAAACACATAGAAGGATTGTGATCTGTGCCAGTGAGGGGGTACATGCAGGCATGCAAGAGGTCACAGAATCGTCTTGGCATCTGTATGTTATTATAAGAACTTTCAATATTTGTGTTTCAAAAAATATTTCAGGACTTAAAATTTCTCAAGAACTGTGATTCATTATAGTTTTTTCAATAAATTTCATAATATCTTTGTGGTGGTAGGCAGGATATATTATCACCTTCATTTGATAGGTAAGAGGAATTTAAAGAGTTTTGCTTATGCATATACAAAATCTAGACTCTCACATAGAAACAGAACATAACTTTGGTGATTTCCAGTCTATTGCCTTTCCACTATAGCACAATTTATTGAGGTCTTCATTAAAAATAAAGTCTGTATAAATTCAAATATAAACCAAGACCAGGCAGACTGTGCTGGCACATGCTTATAAGAAAAAAAAGTCATTTTAAAAGGGGATCTGGAAGAATTTCTTCTGGAGATCTTTTTAATTATGTAAAAATCATGCAGAATGTTTATTTTTAGAATTAAACTTTGCACAGTTGGACAAATTAAGAGGCAACACTAATTGTTAAACTGCCACTAAGTGAGCCTACAGTAATCCAGGCCTTCATAATCTCACACCTGGGTGACTGCAGACTCCTCTTAGGTGTTCTCCTGACACTCCCCCCCCCCCCCACCTGCTGCTTTCTCCCTACTTCTCTATATTTTGCACAGGGTTAGAACAATTTTTTCCCTCAAATGTTGTTTTTATCACGATTCTCCTTGAAACTCAGATTGGTTTTCTGTTGCCTCATACAACTATTACTCATTAATAGTATAAGAAAGCACAAGATTAACTATTCAGTAAACTATTAAGTGTTTTGAATTTGGGGCTGAAGTGAGGCTAGAAATTGGATATGTGGAGAAAAAGGCATTCTCTCAGCATGAGCAAAAGTATTAGGAAAGAATGAGTATGAAATCTTGAAAGTTATATGATATCAAATTTCTCTTGTTGGGAAATATGAGGATTTGAAAATGGATAGATAGAAAGGTGTTGGATTGTTAAAAAGTTAAAAAAGATTCTGATGGGCATATATTTCTGTATAGAATTTCTTCTCATTAATAACTTTTAAGGGATATTGTAATACAAGTATTAAGAATAAATTAGGCAGCATTATATGCTAGATATACAAAGAAATAATTGAAAATAACACCTGCCACTAAATGGTTTACATTCAATAGGAGAAGGGAAGAATACATAAAAGGCAAGACTGTACAGGTAAGTGTATAACAATGGGCTCTCAAACAAAAAAATGTTATGACATACTTTTTTAAAAATCTTATTTATTTCTTAGATTTTGATTTCCAAGTTGTCTTCCTCTCTGCCTCCCAACTCTGCACTGGAGAAGGTCAATAATTGATATAGACAGATGTGGAACCATGCAATACATACTTTCATATCTATCAGTTCTTTCTTTGGAGATGAATGCCAACTTCATAAATCTTTTGTAATTGATTTGAATAACTTGCTCAGAATAGCTTAGTCATTTTTATTCTTCAAACAATATTTTTAGCAACCTTTTTAATATTTATTCTCATTTTGTACAAAATAATGTTTTCATACATTAATAAAATATTCTTGTTTAAGAGTAAATGAAATACCCCTCCCCCCATAAATATAGACTCGCTTGAGTGATAAAGTAAATGGGAGAGAAAAAAATTAATATTTAAAAAATAATAGTAATAATTGTAGGTATGGCCAGGTGGCACAATGGATGGAGCACCAGCCCTGGAGCCAAGAGCACCCAAGCCCACATCCGGCCCTGTACACCCAACAATCACCGAGCCATGTGACATGCAAGGCACCCCAACCCCACTGCCCTGCAAAAACCAAAATAAGAAAAAAGACCCCAAAATAAAATGAAATAGTCATAATGGTAGGGGTGCCTGGGTGGCGACAGAGCATTGGCCCTTGAGCCAGTGGCACCCGGGTCCAAATCTGGCCTCAAACACCCAACGATCACCCTGTTATGTGGCCCCAGGCAGGCCACCCAGCCTCATTTACCCTGCACATCCTAATAATAATAATAATAATAATAATAATAATAATAAATGTGCTTGAATCTTTGTTCCAACACCAACAACTCTGTCGAGGGTGTATCACATTCTTTATGATAAGTCCATCACAAAAGTTACTTCCATATTTTTCCACCATTGCCATTGCTGATCACAACTCCCTCCTTTCTTATTTCTCCACTACCATGTACTATATTTTCTTTCTCCTTTCACTCTGACTCTGCTGTGGGGTCACTGAGTGGTGCAGCAGACAGATCCCTGGTCCTGGGGCCAAGAGGCCCTAAACCCCCATACCACCCCCTAGGCCCAGCATCCACCTGGCCCTATGGTCCCAGCCAGGCCTTCCAATCCCAGCCCCTTGCAAGAAGTAAAAAATAAAATGTGTTATATCTGGCCACTCTCCCCCCATGGTCCATCCTCTCCTCCATCACTCACATCTTCCCCTTCCACTTGTACCCCACCTCCTTCTTAATCCAGATGTCTATGCCATTGAGTATATATGCTGTTTCCTCTCCTAGCCACCTCTGATGACAGTGAAGATTCCCTCATTCCCCCTTGCCTTCCCCCCTTCTATATCATTGCAATAGCTCATTGTAATAAAGAAAAATCTTATTATATGAAATATCTTAGCCTACTCCCCCTCTCCTTTATCTTTCTCCCATTACATTCCTTTTTTTTCTATTGACTCCATTATTACACCATATTTTATCTTCAAATTCAGCTTTCTCCTGTGCTTCAACTATGAAAGCTCCCTCTACATGCTCTATTAACTGAGAAGGTTCAAATGAGTATTATCAGTGTCATTTTTCTATACAGGAATATATGCAGTTCATCATCATTAAATCCCTCATATTTTCCCCTTCCCCTCCAATCTCTATGCGTCACCTGAGTCCTGTATCTGAAGATCAAACCTTCTGTTCAGCTCTGGCCATTCCAACAGGAACATTTGAAATTCCCCTGGCTCATTGAAAGTCAATCTTTTTTCCACTGGAAGAGGACATTCAGCCTTTCTGGGTAGTTGATTCTTGGTTGCATTCTAAGCTCTTTTGCCTTCCGGTATATTATAGTCCAAGTCCTATGAGCTTCCAATGTAGTTGCTGCTAAGAACTGTGTGATCCTGACTGCAGCTGCACGATATTTGAACTGTGTCCTTCTGGCTGCTTGTAATATTTTCTCTTTGACTTGGGAGTTCTGGAACTTGGCTATAATATTCCTAGGGGTTGTTTTTTTGGGATCTCTTTCTCTGGGGGATTGGTGGATTCTCTTCATTTCTATCTTGCCCTCTGCTTCTAGAATATCAGGGCAACTTTCCTGTAGTAATTCTTTGAAAATGATGTCAAGGCTCTTCTCCTGATCATGACTTTTAGGTATTCCAATAATTTTTAAATTATCTTTTCTAAGTCTGTTTTCCATATCAGTTGTTTTTTTCAATGAGATGTTTCAATTTTTTTTTGGTTTTGAAGTATTGAGTACTGGTTTCTCATAAATTCATCAATCTCCCTGAGTTCTATTCTTTGTCTGAAGTATTTGTTCTCCTCAGAGAGTTTTCTTATCTCTTTTTCCATCTGGCCAATTTTGCTTTTTAAAGCATTCTTCTCCTCACTAACTTTTAGAACTGTTTTATCCATTTGACCTTAGCTGGTTTTTAGCATGATATTTTCTTCAGCATTTTTTTGGATTTCCTTGACTCAGCTGCTGACTTCATTTTCATGTTTTTCCTGTATCTCTCTCCTTTCTTTTCCCAGTTTTTCCTTCTAACTCCCTCATTTGATTTTCAAAGTCTTTTTTGAGCTCTGTCATAGCCTGAGCCCAATTTCTGTTTTTCTTGGAATCTTTAGATGCAGGAGCTTGTGCTTCCTCATGTTCAGACTGAGTATTTTGATCCTTCTTGGGGTCATATGCAAAATATTTCCCAGTGGTGTTCCTCTTGTTTCTCATTTTCCCAGCCTGAGCCTGGTTTTGGGGTGCTTCCTGAGCTTTTGGGACACTCCCACAAGGGTCTCAGTGTGTGAGGCTCTGTCCTCCCTCCTGGTCTGTGAATGACCATATGTGCCCCCCTCTGCTATGGGGCTAAGGTGGGGGGATCCCTGCTGTGCTATTGGGGGGGGGCCTAGACTGTGATCAGGATCTGAATGTGTTCAGAGTGCCAGAGTCCTCTTCTAGGGGCAGAGGATAGAGCTCGGCAGTTTCTCATCACTCCCCTCCCTTTGCTCAGCTCATGCCCTGGGGGCTTCTGCTTACCTTACCAGCTCTGCCTGTTTCTGTTTCCTGGTCTGCCTTGGCCACACTGCTCTCTGTGTGCCCTGAGGGCTGGGCTTCATGCAGTCTTGTACCCGGTGCACAGTGGGGTGTAGCTCAGGAGACTGCTGTGAGCCTCGGCTCCCAGCGCCCTGGGGCTGCCTCCAGGATGGTAAAGTTCTTTTGCTCTGGTGGGCCACCCCTCTGGTGGGCCACCCCTCCAACCCTGGGAGCAGAGGCTTTCTGCTCTCTTCCAGGTTACCTTGAGTAGGAGAACTGCCTCACTGGGTCCCTTTGTGGGTTCTGTCTCTCAAAAATTTACTTAGAGTCCTTAGCTTAAGAGTTTTATGAGAGAGCACCTAAAACACGTTCAGTTCTTGTCACCATCTTGGCTCCTTCTTCAACCAATATTGCTGTTATTGTGTGCAATATTCTCTTCATTCTCCTTTTACTTTATATTATTTCATGTAAGAATTTCCATGACTTCCTAAAATCAACTTGTTCATCATTTCTTTTCCTTTTTTATTCACTTAATAATTATTTATTGAGTATTTTTCATATCTGACTTCCATATGAGGTGAATTGGGGCACATACAATATAAATGTATGGATCTTACCTTTAAGAAACTTAGAATTTAGTTGAAAAAGGCAAACATTTATTGAAATGCATCAATATGAAGTCCAAAATGGTATAATTGAAAGAGAAGTATCTGGGAAATGTAAAGGAGTGATTAGAATTAGGTATAATCAATTATATATATATATATATATATATATATATATATATATATATACATATATATGTATATATATTTATTTTATTTTATTTTATTTTATTTTATTTTATTTTATTTTATTTTTTAGGTTTTTGCAAGGCAATAAGGTTAAGTGGCTTGCCCAAGGCCACATAGTTAGTTAATTATTAAGTGTCTGAGGTCGAATTTGAACTCAGGTACTCCTGACTCCAGGGCTGGTGCTCCGTCCACTGCGCCACCTAGCCGCCCAAATCAATTATATTTTGAAGTAGTTTTTTCAATTTATTTTTTTATTCTCATTTTGTACAAATGTTTTTTTACATTAATAAAATATTCTTTATTACAAGTAAACAAAATACCGATCCTCCCCCATGAATATAGATAGAATTGCTTGGGTGAAAAAAGTAAAGGGGAGAGAAAAAAATTAAAATAAAAAAATAATAGTAATAATTGTAGGTATAGCCAGGTGGCACAATGGACTAAGCACCAGCCCTGGAGCCACGAGCACCCGAGCCCATATCCAGCATCGTAAAGCCAACCATCGCCCAGCTGTGTGACATGCAAGCCACCCGATACCCACTGCCCTGCAAAAACCAAAAAGAAGGAAAAAAAGACCCCAAATAAAATAAAATAGTAATGATAGTAGGGGTGGCTGGGTGGCAGACAGAGCATTGGCCCTTGAGCCAGGAGCACCTGGGTCCAAATCTGGCACCAGACACCCAAAGATCACCCTGCTATGTGGTCCACATAGGCCATCTAGCCCCACTTGCCTTGCACCTTCCCCCAATAATAATAAAAAAAAATGTGCTTGAGTCTTTGTTCCAACACCAACAACTCTGTCATGCGTGGATCTCATTCTTTATGATAAGTCCATAACAAAAGTTACTTCCATATTTTTCCACCGTTGCCATTGCTGATTGCAACTCCCTCCTTTCTTATTTCTCCACTACCATGTACTCTATTTTCTCTCTCCTTTCACTCTGACTCTGCAGTAGGGTCGTTGACTGGCTAAGCAGACAGATCCCTAGTCCTGGGTCCAAGAAGCCCTGAGCCCCCATACCACCCCTTAGGCCCAGAATCCACCTGGCCCTGTGGTCCTGGGCAGGCCTTCCAATCCCAGCCCCTTGCATGAAGTAAGAAAGAAAATGTGTTATATCTGGCTACTCTCCCCCCATGGTCCATCCTCTACTCCTTTATTCACATCCCCACCTTTCCCCCTGCTCCTCCCTCCTTCTTACTCCAGATGTCTATACCCAATTTAGTATATATGCTGTTTCCTCTCCTAGCCATCTCTGATGAGAGCAAAGTTTCCCTCATTCCCCTTGCCTCCCCCTTTCCATATCATTGCAATAGCTCATTGTAATAAAAAAAAATATCTTATGTGAAATATCTTGGACTATTCACCCTCTCCTTTTTCTTTCTCCCATTCCATTTCCCTTTTTTTCTATTGACTCCATTTTTACACCATATTTTATCTTCGAATTCAGCTTTCTCCTGTGCTTCAACTATAAATGCTCTCTCTACCTGCTCTATTAACTGAGAAGGTTCATATGAGGATTATCAGTGTCATTTTTCTATGCAGGAATACATGGTTCATCCTCATTAAGTCCCTCATATTTCCCCCTCTCCTCCAATCTCCATGCTTCACCTGAGTCCTGTATCTGAAGATCAAACTTTCTGTTCAGCTCTGGCCATTCCAAAAGGAACATTTGAAATTCCCCTGGTTCATTGAATGTCCATCTTTTTCCCCTGGAAGAGGACATTCAGCCTTGCTGGGTAGTTCATTCTTGGCTGCATTCTAAGCTCTTTTGCCTTCCGGTATATTGTATTCCAAGCCCTACAAGCTTCCAATGTAGTTGCTGCTAAGTCCTGTGTGATCCTGACTGCAGCTCCACGATATTTGAACTGTGTCCTTCTGGCTGCTTGTAATATTTTCTCTTTGACTTGGGAGTTCTGGAACTTGGCTATAATATTCCAAGGGTTTGGTTTTTTGGGATCTCTTTCTCTGGGGGATTGGTGGATTCTCTCCATTTCTCTTTTGTCCTATGCTTCTAGAATATCAGGGAAATTTTCCTGTAGTAATTCTTTGAAAATGATGTCAAGGTTCTTTTCCTGATCATGACTTTCAGGTATTCTAATAATTTTTAAATTATCTTTCCTAAGTCTGTTTTCCATATCAGTTGTTTTTTTCAATGAGATATTTCATATGTTCTTCTAATTTTTCATTTTTTGTTTTGAAGCATTGATTCCTGATTTCTGGTAAATTCATCAATCTCCCTGAATTCTATTCTTTGTCTGAAGGATTTGTTCTCCTCAGAGAGTTTTCTTATCTCTTTTTCCATCTGGCCAATTTTGCTTTTTAAAGCATTCTTCTCCTCACTAACTTTTAGAACTGTTTTATCCATTTGACCTTAGCTGGTTTTTAGCATGCTATTTTCTTCAGCATTTTTTTGGATTTCCTTGACTCAGCTGCTGACTTCATTTTCATGTTTTTCCTGTATCTCTCTCCTTTCTTTTCCCAGTTTTTCCTTCTAACTCCCTCATTTGATTTTCAAAGTCTTTTTTGAGCTCTGTCATAGCCTGAGCCCAATTTCTGTTTTTCTTGGAGTCTTTAGATGCAGGAGCTTGTGCTTCCTCATCTTCAGACTGAGTATTTTGATCCTTCTTGGGCTCATTTGCAAAATATTTCTCAATAGTCTTCCTTTTGTTTCTTTGCTTGCTCATTTTCCCAGCCTGGGCCTGGTTTGGGGTGCTTCCTGAGCTTTTGGGATACTCGCACAAGGGTCTCAGTGTGTGAGGCTCTGTCCTCCTTCCTGGCCTGTGAATGACCATATGCGCCCCGCCTCTGCCACGGGGCTGAGGTGCGGGGGGGGGGGGGGGTCTAGACTGTGGTCAGGATCTGAATGTGGTCAGAGCCCCAGAGTCCTGTTCCAGGGGCAGAGGACTGAGCTTGCAGTTTCTCTTCACTCCCCTCCCTCAGCTCAATGGGCTCATGCCCTGGGGGCTCCTGCTTACAGTCTCTGCCTGCTTCTGTTTCTGGCTCTGGGCTGCAGAAAGACCAAGCTGTTCCCTGTGTGCCCCGAGGGCTGGGCTCCATGTGCTAGCTCTGGCAGAGGTCCCCTACTGTTCCCCCACTTTGTTCCCGGTGCTCCTCGGGGTGCAGCTCAGGAGACTCCCCTGCTGCTGTGAGCTGAGCTCCCAGCGCCCTGGGGCTGCCTCTGGGAGGCTGAAGTTCTTTGGCTCTGGTGGGCCGCCCCTCCGACCCCGGGGAGCAGAGCCTTTCTGCTCTTTTCCAAGTTACCTTGAGTACGAGAACTGCCTCCCTGGGTCTCTTTGTGGGTTCTGTCTCTCGAAAGTTTAGTTAGAGTCCTTAGCTGATGAGTTTTATCAGAGAGCTCCTAAGACTCGATCCCTTCTTTTCGCCATCTTGGCTCCGCCCCCCCATCATTTTTTATAGTATAGTATTTTACCACATATACCACAACTTTTTCAGCTGTTCCCTATTGATAGGTATTCCCTCAATTTCCAGCTTTTTGTTATCACAAGAGATCTGCAGGCCTAATTGTGGTATTGCTGGAATACACAGATTTATAATTCTTTGGACATAAGCCCTGATTGTTTTCCAAAATGATTACATCAGTTCCAGCAACAGCATTTTTGGAGTCTTAATTTTTCCACATTTCATCCAAATTTGACATTTTCCTCTTCTATTATTTTAACCTGATAGGTGTAATGATGCCTCAAAGTTGTTTAATTTGTATTTTTTTGATGCATAACTATTTAGAAATTTTTCTTTTATATGACTGTACACAACTCTAATTTTTCTAAAAGCTGTACATATCCTTTTGACTATTTATCAGTTGGAGAATGAATCATATTCTTATTAATTTGCCAACATTCTCTAGATATTTTAGATGTGTCATTTCTTTGAAAAACTCTCAATAAAAATCTCTTCCCCAATTTTCTACTTTCCTTCTTACCTTGACTAAATTGGTTTTATTTGTACAAAAACTTTTTTTAGATTTTTTTGCATACAGGTTTTTTTTTTAATTTTTATGTATTTAAGGCAATAGGGTTAAGTGACTTGCCAAGGTCACACAGCTAGGTAATTATTAAGTGTCTGAGGCTGGATTTGAACACAGGTACTCCCGACTCTCTCTCCACTGCACCACCTAGGCACCCCTACAAAAACTTTTTTAATTAAATAAAATCAAATCATTTCCTTTTTTTATCCTATCATACTCTCTATCTCCTGTTTATTCACAAATTCTTCTATCCATAAATCTCATAATATGTTTAGTCTATGTATACATTTAACCTCATCTTCATAAAGAGTGAAAGATATTGGTTTATGCCAGAGTTTCTGCCAGAGAGGCTTCCAATTTTTTCAGTAATTCTTACCAAGCAGTGAGTTCTTATCCTCAAAACTTACATCTTTACATTTCTCAAATACAAGGTAACTTTAATTTACTTCCATGTATTATATACCTACCTTATTCTACTGATTCATCACTCTATTTCTTATTATCAAAATTACCACCTTAAGTCATGATACTTCTAGACCTCCTTCCTTTATATTTTCCCATAAATTTGTTTGATAATTTTGATTTTTTGTTCTTATAAATGAATTTTTTAATTTTTTCCTAGCTCCATAATTTTTAGCAGTTTAAATGGAATGGCATTAAATAAGTAGATTAATTTAAGTTAAACTGGCATTTTATTATATTAGTTTAGTCTACCAATGATAATCTGTATAAAAATATTTTGCAATTATGTGCATATATTTCCTGGGTTTGTCTTAACAGGAATACTTCCAAGTATTTTGTATTGTCTCAAGTTATTTTAAATGAACTATTTTTTCCTATCTCCTCTTGTAAGCCTTTGCTGGTGATACATAGAAATGATTTATGTGTGTGTGTGTTTTTATATCCTGCTAATTTGCTAAAATTATTAATAGCTTCAACTAATTTTATATTGAATCTCTATGATTGTTTTAGTATGCCATCACATCATCTGCAAAAAACAGAGTTATATTTCCTTATTGTTCATTTTGGTTTCTTCAATTTTCTTTTTGTCTCTTATTGTTTTTGTGAGCATTGCCAGTTTAATATTGAATAACACTGATGATAATGGATGTCCTTGTTTAAACTCCTGATTGAATTGGGACACACACACACATATACACACACATACAGGCATATACAGATAGATAAACAGATAGATAGATGGATAGATAGACATAGATATATACACAAATATCTATATAGATATGTAGGTACACACACACACACAAACACACACACATATATATGAATATGTGTGTATTGTTTACTGGTTCTAGGTGGATGCTTTCTATCATTTTAGGGGAAAACCTATTTACATCTATGCTTTCAAGTTAATTTTTTTTTAATAAGAATGAGTATTGTATTTTGTCAAAAGCATTTTCTCTATGAATATAATCATAAGAATTTTATTGTTTTAGAGTTTTTGATATAATCCTTTATCTTAATATTTTTCCTTATACTAAATAATCCCTGCATTCTTGGCATAAATCTCATTTGATCACAATGCATATTCTTTGTGATATATTACTGTAGTCTCCTACCCAGTATTGTATTTAGAATTTTTGCATCCGTATTCATTAATGAAATGGGTCCATTATTTTCTTTCTCTGTTTTTTTCCTCTTCATTATTTAGGTTTTAGCTCCATATTTGTTTCACAAAAGGATTTTAGCTGGACTGTCTTTGCCTTTGATTCCAAATTATTTAATAAGTAAAATTTCCTAGGAAATCCATATGGTTCTGATTTTTTTCCCTTAGGAAGTTCATTTATGGCCTGCTTAATTTCTTTTTCTAAAATAAGGTTTTTAGTTATTCAATTTCCTCTTCCATTAATCAGAGAAGTTTATATTTTTGTAGTTAGTCCTCTTAAATTTTTAAATTTTTTGGCATATATTAGGTATGAATCCCCAAACAGTTGAAAAACTAATAGGAAAAAGGCCTATAATATACAAAGACATTTGTGCAAGCTCTTTTCTGGTGGTAAGGAATTATAAAAGGATGTCTATAGATTGGGGAATGCCTGAACAAATTATGGTATGTGATTATGATGGAGTCTATTATGCTATAAGAAATATTGAGCATTTCTTAGAATGATGTTCTCAGGAAAACCTGGAAAGACTTAGATAAACTGATGCAAAATGAAATGCACTGTGTATGAATTGACAGCAATATTTTAGGATTATCAGTTGTGAGCAACTTAACTTTTCTCAGCAATGCAATGATACAAGACAACTCTGAAGGACTTATGATGACAGATGCTATCCATCTGCAAAGAAAGAACTAATGGTGTCTGAATACATACTGAAACATACTTTTTAAACATACTTTTTCTTGAGGTTTTAGTTTTACCTATACTTTCTTTCACAACATGACTATTATGGAAATTTTTTTCTTGACTACACATGTATAACATATCAAATTGCTTGCTTTCTCTAAGAGAGCTTGGGGAGGAAAAGAGTGAATGTGAACCCCAAAGTTTAAAAAAAAGAATGTTAAAATTCATTTTACATGTAATTGGGGAAAACAAAATGATAAATTAGTTTTAAAAATTTTTTGGCATATAGTTGCTTTAATATCCTCTTCATTGGTAGTGAATTCATACTTTTTCATTTTTGATACTAATGATTTGGTTTTCTTCTCTCTTTAATAATTATATTAACCAATTTTATTTTTTCATTAAATTGACTCCCAGTTTTATTTATCAGTTCAGTTCTTAATTCCATTTTATTAATCTCATCTTCAGTTTTCAGAACTTCCATTTGATGCTCAGTTGAGGATTTTTAATTTCTTCCTTTTCTAGTTTTTTAAGTTGTATAACCAGTTCATTGATCTTTTCTTTCTCTAGTTTATTGAACCCACTTTTTAAATTAAATCTGCACATTTGCATTTTCTCCATCATGTTTCTGAGTCTAGACAGCCCACAAAACAGTAAATTAAGCTTAGATCTGAAGTATTTTCCAATTTCTAAGGTATAAATGATCACACTGAAAACTTACTAATTAATTCTCTGTCACAACCCTTGCATAAGATAAGCAAAATATAAAATACATGCAAAGTAAATATGGAGTAATTTGGGCAGTGGGCATCATCAACGTCTGGAAGGTGAATCTTATGTTGAGTTTTGAATAAAGTAGAGCTTTCAGGTGATGAAAGTAAGTGGAAGAAATTATTCTAGGCACTAGAAATGTAGAGACAAAAATGAAATCATCATTTCCTTTGAAGAGAAAGATGAATTTTCCCAAAAACCCTTCTTGAGATTATATTTTTGACCTGAAAATTGGAGTAGATATTTGCAGCTGTTTACTCATTAAGCTCTGTGTAAAGCTATATGAAATATGGAGTTATTACCTTAGGCAAGTGTCTTCATTTCCTTGGGCTTCAATTTCCTCATTCACAAAATGAGATGTGTGAACTAAATCATCTTTAGGGTCCCTTCTAGCTCTAAATCTATGATACTATGATTTTTATAATAAATAAATCTATTTTATTCTAGATTGCAGGGACACTGATTTGATTCATTCCTCTACAGTGGTCCCTATTTTATCACCCTGATTCAGTTAGCTAAAAGTAGAAGTCACTTGTTTATATTTTTATATTTTAGCTATTAATTGCAGATGTGAAAATACATCTTACAAATTCTAGTGCCCCCCTGACTGAATTCCTTGCCATCCCTACATAGCCAGACAGTTTCTTTTGCCTGAAATGTTCTAACATTTCCTTATATCCCCACCTGTCACATGAGTAACAGTCCTTTTAACAAATGCCAGTGTCTGCATGAAACCTATTTGATCCTTACAGTTAATAAGGGCCTTATTCCTTGACATTTGTGTACAATGATTACACTACTCTAATGTTCTTATGATATAAAATTAGGTAACATAGTTTTCTTCAAGTTAAAAAATACTTCATGAACACTGTCTCCTTTGATCCTTATAATATTCCTATGAGGTTAGGTAGACGGTACAAGAATGGGGTTATTGTCAAGGAAGTGCTTTGTAAATCAAAAAGGGCTATAAAAATATGAATTAATGTTATTGTCATTGTTTCTTGAATTCTACAGACAAGAAAAGAAAGGCTCTGATAGCTTAAGCAACTAAAAGGGGAAAATAATCATTTAAACATAGATAACTGAACCTAAACCAAAAGACAATGAGCACTTGACCTCTGGTTTTGGTCAGTCCAGCCATTTTTAAACATCATTCCTTTCTGATAACAATATATGAAGTAAACAATTAAGAACTGAAACTAGTCTCTTAGAAATATATTTTGATATATAATTTAAAGAATATCAGAAGTAAAAATATATAAAATTGCTCTGCAGTCTTATGATAATTTAGTACTACTTTTAAAAACTCCAAAAATCTATAAAAATTCCTGCCAATGGAAAAGCCTTACAATTAACTCTATATGAAGATAAGTTTAGGTCAAACATTAACATTTGTCTTATTTGTATAAACAGAACTGAACTTTTCAATATATGCTAACATTATTATTGAATAAATGAGTAATGAATATTTGGTAATTCCTTCAGTCTGAACATTGACTTCATTTGAGGCCTGCTTCACAAGGGAAATGTGCACCTGTTGCAATAATATATATGCAGAAATTATTAAGAAAGTGTGGAATGTCACACAAATGATCAAATTTATGAAGTAATTCACAAATATTATTTTCTTGTCAATTGTCTTTGTAAAAGCCAGTCATTTTCTCATATGAGTGTGGAATAATTCACTTAAGATGATTGATCATAGGGGGTCTTCTAAGCAGTGAGAAAAATGTCTGTGACTTCAGGAAATTTCCAAATAAAATTATAACTAAAAATTGAAATAATGTTTGCAAGTTAAAAGCATAGATGATGGATATATTTAAAATTCAGAAGTAGCAGTGTATGAAGGGAATTGTGCTTCTGGGAGCCTGTGTTTGCACTCTATATTTGCTCATAAAAAAATCACTCTTTATCAAGGTCAGTAGAAATAGTCCTAGATAACTGACTCCCAGAGTAAAGTTTGCCAAATTTCAGATACTCGAATCCCAACAAGTCAATTAACCACATCCATTACCCAGCAAAATGAAGTCAATAAGCATTTATCAAGAGCTTACTATTAGCCAGGCAACCCTCCCTCCAAGTAGCTTACAGTCTAGTGGGAGATAAATTTGAAAACAACTATGTGCAGTAAAAACACATACAAGATAAATTTGGGATAATTACAAAAGGAAAGCACTAGCATTAAGGGCCATCAGTAAAGTCTGCTCATAGAAGATGAGATTTTAACTGGAACTTGAAGAAAACCAATAAAGACAGAGGAGCAGGAGGCAGGGATGAGGAGAGAAAGAGAAACTTCAGCCAAGAGAGAAAATGAGAGAATTAGAGTGAAATTTTTTTTTTCAGAATTAGCAAGAAGGCTAGTGTTACTAGATCTTGAAATCCCTGGAGGGGGAGTTAGATGCAAGAAGACTGGAAAGATAGGAAGGATCAAGTTATGAAAGGCTTTAAAAATCAATCAAATGGTTTTCTATTTGATTGTGGAAGGAATAGGGAAGCACAGAGCTATGACATGTCAGATTGATGCTTTAGGAAAAACACTTTGTTAACTGAGTGGAGAATGGGTTGGAGTGAGGGCAGACTTGAGAGGGAGACCAATCATAAGGCTATTGTGATGAAATGAAGACAGCCCAGTCAAATGGTGACAACGTTAGATCATATAGGAGAATTGTGAAGATTAAACTTTTAGGATTTGGCAACAGATTGGATATGGAATGTGAGAGGGAGGGACAAGTCAGTCAATTACCTATCAAGCATTTATTTAGTGCTTACTGTATACCAACAACTAGACTAGGGATATTAAGGAGGACAAAAATAGTTCCTGCCTTCAAGGAGCTCCCACTCTAACAGGGAGACAGTATACAAATAGTTATGCACATAATGATGCTGGTATTATGAATCTCTGAACAAGAAATCTGATGAATGAATACAATGAAGAACATGTTTAAGAACCCAGAAGTGTGTTCAGTTCTAGGAGGCAGAGAAATTGCTTTCTTTTATTCATAAAGGAAAGTAAGAAAGCAAATTAATGCAATAAAATGTAAATAGTATATATAAGATGGTGGTTATGATTCTCATCCTTTATTACCAAAGACCAACGTCACCATGTTTGAGACAAATTACAGTGTATCTGATGGCAGCTGATCAGATCAATATGAGCTTGGAATGCTCTACCACAGGTCAGGCACAAATAGTCCATGTGAACACCTGGGGTGGGTACTCTAAACTTATGTTTCCTTTGAGTTGGTTCAATTCTGCTGTCCTCATAGAGTGTAGCCCCCTCATTGATGAGGGCACTCCATGCTGGGTGGCCATGTGTCAGTGTCTCCCATGCTGTACAATCAATTGTAAAGTTCTTCAATGATGCCTTCAGGGTGTCTTAGTATCACTTCTTCTGACAACCTTTTGGGCACATGCCCTGTGTGAGTTCTCCATAAATTAATTTATTTTTGGCAAATGTCCATCTGACATTATAACAATGTGTTCAGCCCATTGTAGTTGTACTCTCTGTAGTAATGTTGGAATGTTAGGTAGTTTATCTCAAGAAAGGACCTCAGTGTCTATTATCTTCTCCTGCTAGGTGATCTTCAGAATCTTCCTAGGACAATTTAAATGAAAGTGATTGAGTTTCCTGACATGACGCTGGTAGATTGTCCAGGATTCATGGGCATATAGCAATGAGGTCAACACAACAGCTTTGTAGATCTCCCATTCTTTCAGAGACTCCCAAATACTGAGCTAGCTCTGGCAATGCATATGTCAACCTCACTGTCAATGTGTGCCTCCTTGGAAAAGAGTCTGCCAAGATAAGTGAACTTGTCCACAGTAATCACAACTTCTCCATCTGCTGTAATCAAGGGTTCCACATGTATGATGCTGGCTGATGGAGCACCTGTGTTTTCTTGACATTCATTGTTAGACCAAAATTAGCACATGTAGCAGATAATTGATCCATACTTTGTTGAATCTCAGCTTCAGAGGCTGCATTGAGGGCACAAAGATTTGCAAAGAGAAGATCATTCACCAACACTCTCTCCACTTTGGTTTTGACTTGTAGCCTTTTCAAGTTGAAGAATTTACCATCAGTGTGGTAGCTGACCTTGAGGCCATGGTCATCCTCAGTGAAGACATTTGGTAGCATGGCTGAAAACATGCTAAAAAGTATGGGAACAAGGACACATCCTTGTTTCATTTTATTGGTGAATGGGAAATCTCGAGAGCATGGTCTACTATCCAGAACCCGGGCATGCATGCTGTCATGGAACTGATATGCAATACTGATGAACTTCACCAGGCAACCAAATTTTGATGTAATTTTCCATAAACTCCCATGACTGATGGTATAAAAGTTCTTGGTCAGATCTACAAATGTTGTATACAGACCTCTGTTCTGTTCCTGGTATTTTTCCTGGAGCTGTTGGGCAGGTGATCAGCCTATTGAGAAGGACTCTGGAGGTGGCTAGGTAACCCAGTGTATAGAGCACTGACTCTGGAGTCAGGAGTACCTGAGTTCAAATCTGGCCTCAGACACTTAATAATTATCTAGCGGTGTGGCCTTGGGCAAGCCACTTCACCTCAATGCCTTTCAAAAATCTTAAAAAAAGGACTCTGACAAGAATCTTACCAGCAATGACTAAAAGAAAAATACTCTTGTGATTTTCACAGGGCAATCTATTCCCTTTACCTTTATAGAGATGGACAATGGAGATATATTTGAATTAATGGGGGACAACCTCTTCATGCCATAAACCTCGAAAATTTTGGTCAGTTTTTCAATGGGCAATGGACCCCTGCCAACACACACCTTGTAGGTCTTAGCTGGAATAGAATCAGCATCAGGTGCTTTGCTACTTGAAAGGTACCTAATGACATTCCAAACATTTTCTTCAGGTGGAACTTCACTTAGGGACTGATTGACTTCAATGTAAGGTAAATAAATGGTCAATGGCTTCTGCTCAATCATTAGGATGATCTGTTAAGAACACTATGGAAATGTTCAGCCCCATTCTCTAGGATAAAGTCCCTCTTGTTAATCAATATGGCTCCATTAACACTGAGCAGTTGAGATGCCAAGTCACAATCTTCTTTGAAGAAGTTTTGGTGTCTTGACTGCACTGTGGAATCCCTGCCTGCTTATCAGGCCAGAGTTAGGTAAACAGATGGTTTTTAGGGCTCTTTTTCTAGCATCTTCTTCACATCAGGAGGTGAGCAGTGTGAACATTAAAAGGGTTGCTGAATCACCCAGGAGGTTGCTGATCTCACTACTGCTTTCAGTGGGAAAAAGACTCTATGACCTGGGTCATCTATGTTCAAGGTTGTGACTACAACTTCCAGTGCATCTACACCTTGCAGATGTATTGTCACTTACCTGTTATACTATAGGACTTTGAGGAATGATTATGACTATGTCTTCTGTTGTGTGTGTAAATTGGATTTAAGTGAGGTAGAGATGCACAGTCATCTGCCTCACTCCTCCAAAGTCATCATGATCAAGCAGAGCAAGAGAGAGTCAAGATAATTTGTGATGATTTTAGATGCAGTGGATGACCTTGGTGTATTCGATGTCTAACCAAGCTCTAAGTATTTCAGCTGGCTTCATGGCCATTGGAACAAACTGTTATCTTCCACCCATTCCACCAGTGGAAGACTTCACATTCTTGGGTTAGACAACTGTAGTACTGTCCGGTGAGTTTGAGACTCTCTCTGTTACCCTCAATCTTAGCCCATCTGTCAAAATGGTTTACCAGGATGTGGCCCCTGAGCATGCTATAACTTCTTGGAGCCACAGGTGAGAGTTGGTTAGCTCAAGTGGATATCAACGGTGGAAAACAGCCCTGAAGAGGGCTCAGCTGCCCTCACACCAAGGTACTTATCTTCCTTGAACACACACTACAGCCCATATATAAGATAATCTCAGCAGGGTGGTACTCCAGTGGGAAATAGTAGAGAGGGTTATAGGGAATGGTCTGTAGGCTCTTACATATATATAATTATATATCATATAGTTATATATATATATATATGTATATATATATATATATATATATATATATATATATATATATATATATATATATATATAAAACATACCAATCAAAGGATTTAATAGCAACAATTAAATCCACCTTCTTCCTTTTCTGTTTTCTGAACAATTAAAGGAAAGGTCTTTACCATCAAGTCTCAAATATACCATTACCTTGTTTTTTAATGCATTGCCTTCTCACAGTCTATAGTCCAGTCATATTGACCTTCTGGCTGGTCTTCACATAAAGCACTCCATTTCCAAATTCTTTAACTTTGTACTCACTGTTTCTTATGCCTAGAATACATTCCTTACTCATTAATCAAGAATAGGCTCTCAAATAACAGCCTTTTCCACGAGTCTTTCCCAATCCCTCTAGTTCCTAGTGTCCTCTTGTTTTATTTCATGTATATTCTCGATGTATTTATTTATGCACATGTCATCTACCCAATAGAATATAAGATTTATAAATAAAGAGATTATTTCAGTTTTGCTTTTTTTTTTAAATCTCTGGTACCTAGGACAGTGCCTGATATACAATAGGCATTTAATGCTTTTTGAATTCATCCTTCACTGTCATTTACATTTGTAGAATTTTATTCTATTAATTTGCTTTCTTACTTTCCTTTCTGGTTAACATAATACAATTTCTCTGCCTTCTAGGGTTGAACACCTTTATGGGTTCTTAACACTTTGTATTATGTACACTTGTGTTCAATCATCAAATTACTTGTTCAGAGATTCATAATACTAGCATCATCATTCACTTTTGGTGTAAATCCTATAAGATTCTGTTTCTATTTACCTCTTATATTCTCTTTAATTTTTCCTTTGTTGTGTCTTCGTGAGCTAGAGTTTTATGCTAAAAAAGTTGAAGTTATATTTGTTTCAACAAAATATTTTTATTTTTCTTTTTTTAAAAGGAAGTAATACTGGATCGAGTGTCAAGAAACCAGACTTCTTAGTCATATTTCTTTCATTGTATGATCTTGGACAAGTAAGAAGCTTTATAGGTCAGTTTCCTAATTTATGAGTTAGAAGGGTTGGAATAGCTCTTGCCTCATGCATTTGAAATTCTGTGATTCATAACTTTGAGAAAATTAGACTTCTAGTTTTCCATTAACATGGATTTTTACTGTACACCAAGCAAATTCTTAAGATGTCAGTATATTTACTAGATAGTCTTTCCAATGACAGCTTACAGTCAATTTAACATATTCTCACATTTTTCTGTTTCTCCTACCCAAATTTATGAAACAACCTACCCTTGTTGGCAAAATGCATATAGTTTAAATTGATAGAGTAAGAGGTGAAGACTCTCTTCAGCACTCAGAGGACCTATGTCTACAAGCCATTGTATCTATGTGTAATTTTGTAGACAGCACTGTTTAGTCATGAAGTTGGCACCTTCTCTACCTCATGACCTCTTAAAATACGATATATAAAACATTCTTAAAAATAATTTTGTTCATATAGTTCCTGATTTTGTTTTGGCGACTGTACACCCAATTATTTTATATTGTCTGGAGTTATTTTAAATAGAATTTCTCTTATCTCTTCTTGCAGGGTTTTGATTGTGACATATAAGAATGTTGATGTTTTATGTGGATGTATTTTATATCCTGGGAGAGGGAAGAGAGAAGAAAAAAAAATTACATGGCATCTTTATCATATATTTGAAAGGAATAGCAAATTGTACATAACAGATATGCAGTTAAATTCATCTTTTTTCTGTTCTACTGTAATGAAAATACTTGCTTTATTTCTTAAGTTCAGAATAAAATAAATAAAAATTTAAAAAATAATTAGGTAGGGGGCAGCTAGGTGGCACAGTGGATAAAAGACCAGCCCTAGAGTCAGAAGTTCTAGTCCAGCCTCAGACACTTAATGATAATTGCCTGGCTGTGTGACCTTGGGCAAGTCACTTAGCCCTATTGCCTTAAATAAACAAAAATTTAAAAACTGTATTAAAAAAGAATTAGGTAGCAATGAGTAGGAGAAAGTCATGAGAAGGCCATTGCTTAGCTTAATCTACTTCAGACCCAGATTACTCTTCTGCATAAAGGAAATACAAAAATATATGACTAATCATAAATTACTACTGCATATACACTATTATTCACTAAAATGCCTAATGTTTTCCAAGAAAAAACTTCTGTCTTCTTTCTATAGATCTCTATTATCTTCCACCCATCATGGATTATCTCTGATATACTTCTGACAAGGACCATAAATATGTTTTCCTGGATTTTCTGTTTTGGGGGATTCTGACTTGTTAGCTCCCTAGATTGTAAATGTCTTATGAGTTTTTAAAAATTGAAATCCAAGCCCCAAGATCGATGTTTGCCATTGCCTACTATTAACTTTTAATTTGATTCATACTATCAACAGTGATTAGTATGTAAGATATATGATACAAAGCTTCTTAACAAAGACTGGTATGACTAGAATGGGTGGTGGGTTGTTCTTGAAGAGATAAGAAATTACATATGGAAACCTCAAATGTTGCATTGATAGCCACAAAGGAAACACAATCAAACATGTGCATGTGTGTACACACACACACACACACACACACACACACACAAAGTTACTAAAGCTTAAAACTGAATTAAGGATTTTGGGATACCCTATATTAAAATAACTATAGGACGGTGGTATTCACAAGTAAAATACTGGGGAATATGGATAAAGCCAAAAAAGGGGGAAAATACAGACAGAGAGAAGATAACATGGAAGGCAATAAAGAGTTAGTAATTTACTTTAATAAATAACGTTGAATGTGATTGGATGGACTGTCCCATAAAATGTAAGTGAATAGGAAAGTAGATGAAAAATTAGAATCCTATAATATGCTGCTTACAAGAAATTCATTTGAAGCAGAGAGATACATATAAAGGTAAAAGGTTGGAGCAGAATATATTTTGCTTCAGACGAAGTGCTAAAAACAAGGAGAGCAATCCTTATCTCAGACAAAACAGCTTCTAAAATAGATTTCATTAAAAGAGATAAGGAAGGAAACTATATCATCTTAAAAGGTATCATAAGAGGTGGCTAGGTGGTGCAGTGAACAGAGCACCGGCCCTGGAGTCAGGAGTACCTGAGTTCAAATCCAGCCTCAGACATTTAATAATTACCTAGCTGTGTGGCCTTAACCCCATTGCCTTGCAAAAAAAAGGCACCATAGACAATGAAGCAATTTCAATACTAAATAATGCATGCACCAAGTGGTATAGCATCCAAATTCTAAGAGGAAAAGCTGAATGAGCTACAGGAAGACATAGATAGCAAAACTCTACTGGATGGAGATCTCAATCTTTATCTCTCAGATTTAGATTGATCTAATCATAAAATAAGCAAGAAGGAAGTTAAGGAGGTAAATAGAATGTTAGAAAACCTAGGCATGATAGACCTTTGGAGCAGATTGAATGGGGATAGAAAGAAATATACTTTTTTTCTGCAGTACATGACACACAAATACAACCTTATAATCAAATGCAGAAAGACAGAAATAGTGAATACTTCTTTCTCAGATCATAATGTAACCACAATCATGTGCAATAAAGGGTCATGGAAAGATTTAAAACTATTTGGAAAGTAAATAACCTCATTTTAAAGAATGAGTAGATCAAGCAACAAATTATAGAGAGAATTAATGATTTCATCCTTGATAATGACAATAACAAGAAAACATACCAAAACTTATGGGATACAGCAAGACAATTATTTAGGGATATATTATATCTTTAGCTGCTTACATGAATAGAATAGAGAAAGAAGGAATTAATGAACTAAGCTTGGAACTAAAAAAATTAGAGAAAGAACAAATCAAAAACCCCCAATTAAATATCAAATTAGAAATTCTAAAAATTAAAGGAAAAATTAATAAAATTTAATGCAAGAAAACTATTGAACTAAGTAATAAAACCAAGAGTTGGTTTTATTAAAAAAACCAATAAAATTGATAAACCTTTGGTTAATTTGATTTAAAAAAGAAAGAAGAAAATCAAATTACTAGTATTTTAAATGAAAAAGGTGAACTCACTACCAATGAGGAGTAAATTAAATTAGTAATTTGGAATTATTTTTCCCAACTGCATGCCTCTAAATTTGATAATCTAAGTGAAATGGATGAATATTTACAAAATTATAAATTGCGCAGGTTAAAGAAAAAAATCTCCAGAGCCATATGGATTCACAAGTGAATTCTATCAAGCATTTAAAGGAGCAGTTGGTTCCAATTCTATATGAACTCTGTAAAAATAGGGGAAGATAGAACTCTGCCTAACTCCTTCTATGACACCATTATGGTTCTGATAACTAAACCAGGAAGAGTCAAAACAGAGAAATAAAATTATAGACCTATCTCCCTGATGAATATAGATGCAAAAATCTTAGCAAAATGATTACATGTTACCACTAAGATAATACAATATGACTAAGTAGGATTTATCCCAGGAATGCAGGGTTGGCTCAATATTAGGAAAAGTGTCAGTATAATTGACTATATCAATAACAAATCTAACAGAAATCATATCATTATATCAATAGATGCTGAAAAGGCCTTTGAACAAAATACAAAACCCATTCCTACTAAAAATCACTAGAGCGCATAGGAAGAAATGGATTGTTCCTTAGAATGATTAGCAGTATCTATCTGAAACCATCAAAAGCATTATATGCAATAGGGATAGCTGGAGACATTCCTAATAAGATTTCCCAATTCCCTTCCCAGTTGCCAAGGCATTCACTCCTAAAGGATGTCTATTATCACCACAACTATTCAATATTGTATTAGGAAACACTCTTCATACAAATAAAATAATATTTAAATATCTGAACAAATATCAACTGCTCGTGGATAGGCCAAGCTAATATAATAAAAATGGCAATTCTATTTAAATTAATCTACTTATTTAGGGCCTTACCAATCAAACTTCCAAAAAAATTACTTTAATGCTCTAGAAGTAATTGCAACTCAATTCATATGGAGGAAAAAAGGCAAGGATATCCAGGGATTTAATGAACAAAAGTACAGAAGAAGGTGGCTTAGCCAGATCTAATACTATTCTATAAAGCATCAGTAATAAAAACTGTCTGGTATTGGATAAGAAATAGTAGTGGATCAGTGGAATAGATTAAGTGAAAAAGAGATAGCAGGAAATGATTTTAGCAATCTGCTTCTGGGATAAGAACTCTTCGATAAATCTGTTTTGGAAAATTGGAAATTAGTATGGAAGAAACTTGGATTGGACCAACATCTCACACCCTATACCAAGATAAGATAAAAATGGGTACAGAATTTAGACATAAAAGACAATATTATAAGCAAACTAGGAGAACAAGGAACAGTTTACTTGTCATATCTATGGAAAGGGAAGCAGTTTATGACCAAGGAAGAGATGGAGAACAGCATTAACAACAAATTAGAAAATTTTGATTACATTAAATCAGAAAGCTTTTGCACAAACAAACCACTGTAACCAAGATCAAAAGAAATGTAGTAAATTGGGAAATAATTTTTACAACTATTATTTTTTCACTTATTTGAACATTTTCTATTTTTTAATTTATTTTGAGCTTTACAATTTTTCCCCTAATCTTCCTCCCCCCCCCCCCCAGAAGACAGTTTGTTAGTCTTCACAGTGTTTCCATGGTATAAAATGATCTAAGTTGAATGTGAGGAGAGAGAAATTATATCCGTTTTTTTTTTAGGTTTTTGCAAGGCAAACGGGATTAAGTGGCTTGCCCAAGGCCACACAGCTAGGTAATTATTAAGTGTCTGAGGCCAGATTTGAACTCAGGTACTTCTGACTCCAGGGCCGGTGCTTTATCCACTATGCCACCTAGCTACCCTAGAGAAATTATATCCTTAAGGAAGAAAAATAAAGTATAAGAGATAGCAGAATTACATAGTAAGACAATGTATTTTTCCCCCTAAATTAAAGGACTTGGTCTTTTTTTCAAACTCCACAATTCTTTCTATGAACACAGATGGTATTCTCCATCGCAGATACCCCAAAATTGTCCTTGATTGTTGGACTGATGGAATGAACAAGTTCATCAAGTTTGGTCAACACGTTGCTGTTAGGATGTACAATGTTTTTCTGGTTCTGCTCATCTCGCTAAACAACAATTAGTGTTTCTGACAAAGGACTAATTTCTAAAATATACAGAGAAGGGAGTCAGAATTATAAAAAACAAGCCATTCCCCAATTGACAAATGATTGAAAGATATGCAAAGGCAATTTACTGATTAGAAAATCAAAACTATCAATAGTCATATGAAAAATTGCTTTAAATCATTACTGATTAGAGAAATGCAAATTAAAGCACCTCAGACCTCTCAGACAGGCCAATGTGACTAGAAAGGACAATGCTCAATGTTGGAAGGAATGTAGGAAATCTGGGACACTAATACATTTTTGGTGGAGCTGTGAACTCATTCAACCTTTCTGGGGAGCAATCTGGAATTATGCCCCAAAGGCAAAAAAAAATGTGCATATCCTTTGATCCAGCAATAGCACTACTGGGTCTATACCCTGAAGAGATCATGCAAAAGGTCAAAAACATCACTTGTACAAAAATATTCATAGCCCTGTTCGTAGCAAAGAATTGGAAATCAAGGGAATGTCCATCTATTGGGGAATGGCTGAAAAAATTGTGGTATATGTATTTTATGGAAAACTATTGTTCTATTAGAAACCAAGAGCAATGGGAATTCAGAGAAGCCCGGAAAGACTTGCATGAACTGATGATGAGCAAGATGAGCAGAAGCAGAAGAACACTGTTCACCCTAATGGCAACATGGGAGTGATGATCAATCTTATTGGACTTGCTCATTCCATCAACTCAACAATCAGGGACAATTTTAGAGCACCTGTGATGGAGAATACAATCTGTACCCAGAGAAAGAACTGTGGAGTTTAAACAAAGACCAAAGTGTATTAACTTCATTTTTTATTAAAAAGTGTCTTATGTACTAATTTTGCTATCTCTAAAATTTTATTTTCTTTTCAAGGATAAGATTTTTTTCTCCCAACACATTGAATTTTGATCAATGTACAGCATGAAAACAATGTAAAGATTACCAGACTGCCTATTGTGGGGAGATGGGGAAGGGAAGGGAGGGTGGAGGAAAAATTCAAAACCTTACAGAAAATGGTGGGTAGAAACTAGTATTATTTATAATTGGAAAACAAATAAAATATTAATTAAAAAAATTAAAAAAATAAAAAATTCTATAGGGAGATTTTAAAGCAAATCCAATTTATCATCTAAGCAGGATTTATAGGAAAGAAATGAATAGAAGGAATACTTAAGCCTATGAAATTATGGATTCACTGAAATATATTTATGAAGCACCAGAAGTGGACAAGATCTGGAACTCTAATCATATCTACTAGGTTAATTCAAACTCAAAGTCTAACAGAAGCCTCAAAATATTCCTTGCCTCCTTCCCCCTAAGCCTCATCCAAGATAACAACTCCCAATTCACGTTATCACACATGTCCACCCTCCTGGATGCCTTTTAAATTTTCCTGAGTGGATAACCCAAGGGACCCCCTTTCCTATTCCTATTTCTATTCTTACTAGATCCACTTACTTAGGTAATACTGTACCATTGGTAATGCATCTTAAAAGTTATTAGAGTACAAAGTGGAAAAAAATGTTCAAGTACATGTAATGATCACAATAACTGCTGGCCCAGGCACCTAAATTAATATACCATTGCCAGTTATAACTATGGAACATAAAGGTCAATGGGCATCATATTGTAAAGGGGAATATGACAATAGACCTTATTCTGAAATGGCCAGGTCAATATAGCCAAAAAAACTTGAAGTATGACTGAATTTGCAACTTTCAAACCAACTGCATTGAATATATCTAGATGTTAAGTAAGTAAATACTATGGTATAATCCAGCATATATATTATATTAAATGCACAATATTGAGACAGATTGAAGTTTGTACTTAATTAAATATTTGACCAAATATATCCTGTGAATGATGTTATAGTCAAATGACCTTGGCAGAAAATGTTCCTCACCTCTGGATAGTGGATACAGCGCTCAATCTACATCTCAGCATCACCTGTGTTTGAATTCAATGTCCATACTAGCTGTTTGTACTAGGAAAGTCACATAACTGTTGTCTCCCTCAGTTTTCATATCTGAAAAATGATATAATAATAACATTGACTTCCTAGGGTGGTTGTGAGGAATCAAATGGACTAAAACTTATAAAGAACTTTGCAAATTTTAAAGCACTATAAAATACTAGTTATCATTATAGTTAATATTAAATATATTGAGAAAAAGACATAGGACATTCCAGAATCTCAATCAATATGTAACTTTTTTCCTCTTTTAATAAATCAATACTAATTTGTTTTAAAGTTTTTTTCATCAAAATATATAGATTTTTTAAATTTAGCTTCTTTGTTCATAAAGGAAAATTTATTTAGGAAAAAGTAAAGCAAAACTCCTCACTTATTTATGCTATGATGTAACCAGATTACCTTAAAATTATTTCTCTTAGCAGGGATTCATTTTTCAGTCTTGGTATGGTCAGAACTAGTATTATCACAACTACTTGACTATTTTGAGTTCTTGTGACTATTGTGGCTTTTTTTTAAAAAGGAAATTTATGCTTCCATTATGTTCAAAATGTCATAATGATTTTTAAAAAGAAATAATATTAGAGATTTCTGTAGTAGCTTTCATACTTGTCCGAAGAGATTTATGAAAGATACAGCTATATATGTATGCATGTATGAATGTATAACTTTTTGAATATCATCTATCTCTACATAGCTATAGTTTGATATATATATATATATATATATATATATATATATATATATATATATATATATATAAAATCAGTCAAGTTGGGTAAAAATTTGCTCTTTTTTGAAATATAGAAAATATGTTGATATTATTCAACCTTTTAGTGAAATATTTTAAGGTTCATTTAAAAATCATAGTCTACTGAAACCCTATTTCTTCTATTATAAGTGATTTTATTCATTTGCTTATTTTTAAAAGAAGTAGTAATCTTGTCCTCTTCCAATACCTTGTCCTCCAAATGAGTTCCCCTCTGCTTTGTCTTAGAGGTCTAATATTTGATTTGTCTTTTTCCAGAGTTTGTTTACTTTTTAATCAGGGTTGATTTATTGATTTTCAAAACATAACTGAATGAGATTGTGGTAACAATCATCTATATGAACATTTCCCCTAAAAAGTATCAAGCAGCAGGATAACACATGTCCCAGGATTCTTTTCATGCTGTAAGAGGAAACTAAGGATGATAACTTACTTCAAAGAAAGGGGGCCTGTTTTCCTTTTGATTGTGCCCAGATAAAAACTAAAAGTGTGAATATAATAAGCGGAAGTTCTCCATATCCAGTCAAAGTCAATCACTGAGAAGCCTCTTAGAAGATAGATTACATTACTTCACTTTTGTCATGTTATGTAAAGTGATTTAACATGACATGAGAGTCAAGCTCCAAGGGCCTATAACAGAAGCCTTGTGACACAGTCTCAGATCCTTAGTGTTTACTTTGGAAGAGGTCCTGTGCTTTCTAGGTGTGCCTGGAAGCAGAGAGAATATAAATGACTATTCTGTCAGGATGATGTGGGAATGAAGCAAAACATACTGAAAACACACAAACTAGGCAACTTCTTTCAAACTGGTAACTATTGCAGACACACTAAGATGCATTAACATCTGCTACTTTAGATTTAAATTTTGTAGATATCCTAGACAGTCAAAAAAAATTATGGAAAGAAATAAAGTCTCCAGTTATTTATGACTCAAAACGTCCTTTTCTTATTTAGTCTAGTATATTAGCAATCTGTAATATTCTCAAATGATATCAATGCTCCTTTCTTGTGATCTCCCTCCCTCTCTCCATCCCCCCTTCTTTCCCTCTCTCTCCTTCATTCTTCTCCCTCCCTCCCTTCCCTTCCTCCTTCATTCCTTTTTCCTCTTTTTTTCTCTTTCTCTTCCTCTCTCATTCCTCTCTCTCTCTCTCTCTCTCTCTCTCTCTCTCTCTCTCTCTCTCTCTCTCTCTCTCCATCCTCTCTCCTTCATTCCTCTTTTTTTATTTTTATTTCTCCCTCCTTCCTTCATTTATTTTTCTCTCTTGGTCTCGGTCTCTGTTTTTCTTTCTCTGTCTCTGTCTCTCTGTCTCTCTCTCACGTTCTCTCTTTCACTCTCACTCTCTGTTTCTGTCTGTCTCTCTATCTCTGTCTATCTCTCTGTCTTTGTCTGTCTGTCTGTCTGGCTCTCCCTCCTTCTCTCCCTCCCTTCATTCTGAGCACATTGCTTAAACATGACCCACATACTTATCAAATTTATTATGTGTATTTTGCTGGCTTGTGTGTGATTTTTCATTTATAGTAAAAAGTGTTATGGGAGACAAGAAGCATTATTATTTATCATGTACAAAATCCCTGTATTCTGCTAGGGTATACCTAGACCAAACAATTTTCCCTATGAGAGCTAACTATCTACTTACCCATGAATTCAGGTAAGCTAATACAGAGTAAAAGGGAAGAGATGGGAACAAGTATTGATTGGGGGTCTGTCTTGTACAGAGACTCTGCTAAGAGTTTTACAAATAGTACTTCATTTGATTTTCACAATAACACTGACAGGTGCCATTATTATCCCTATTCTTTTACAGTTGAGGAAACTGAGGCAGACAGTAGTGAAGTGATTTGTTTAGGGTCACATAGTTAATCTGAAGTCAGATTTGTATTCAGGACATCCTGATTCCACTCAGCATCTATCCACTGTATACCCTAGCTTAATATCAGGTTCAAATAAGAAATGTTTCAGTTAGGTAGTGACACCTGAGTTGAACCTTGAAGGGAGTTATGGATATGGGAAAAGGTGATAGGTAGAGGAAAATATTTCAGGCAAAAACATAGCTGGTACAAAAGCAGAGAAACAAGTGCAGGGAAGAAGAAACAGGTCAGTTTGGCTAGAAGACAGTAGTGTTTGGATTTTATCTCCAAGGTAATGGTGAGACACAAGTTTTGTGAATGGGGGGGTGATATGGAGATATCATTTGAACTGTCAAGTATTGGAAAGGGGAGAGACTGGGAACTGGGATCCTATGGCAATAGTCTTGTGAGAGGTGATAAGGACATGAATTAGGATGTTGTTTGTCCTTCATTTTCAGAGGACTATCAGACATTATGGGGTGATGTCTTAACTTGAACATGAATTAGATCAGTGATACAGAGTTTCACAAAGTTCTGAGCTTCATTCTCCCTTCCAGAGTCATTGAAGTCCAGTGACACAAGTCAGGATTGACTGGCTATGACTGGCTATAACCCAGGATGCAGTTGGTGATCTTAGTGTCTATGTCTGTCTGATGAAGCTCTAAGTGCTCCATAGCACCTACTTCACCTGCTTTTATGACCTTTGAAACAAATTCTTTTCATCCACTTATTCCACCATGAAATCTTCACATGCTTAGGATAGACACCCCTCTAAGTCAGTTATGGGGTTGAGGCCCTTTTTTATCCTTAACCTAATTTAACCTGTTTGCCAAGATGGTTTACTGGAGTGTGGCTGCTGTGCATGCTACAGTTTCTTGGAATCACAAGTGAGAGTGGGGTGCCAGGTAGACACCAAAGGTGGATGAACAGCCATTCCAGAAGTGCTAGTCCTCTTTGAAGATTTCACAGACTCCATGAACTAGGATGGTGATTGTTTGTTTTTTTTTAGTCTTTGTAAGGCAATAGGATTAAATGACTTGCCCAAAGTCACACAACTAGGTAATTATTAAGTGTCTGAGGCTGGATTTAAACTCAGGTACTCCTGACTACAGCACTGGTGCCCTAGCCACTGTGCCACCTAGTTGTCCTAGGATGGTGATTAAATGAAAAGGAAGAAGTGAGGTTCTGTGAGAGGTGTTGTGCACCTCTCTCTCTCTCTCTCTCTCCCTCTCTCTCTCTCTCTCTCTCTCTCTCTCAAAATGGAGAAAATAGTCAATGATGATTCTGACTTTGCACATAAGGATATGCAAAGACTAGAAGAACAGTAGTATCCTCAACAAAAAGAGGTCAATTGAAAGAAGGGGTAGATTTAGCAGGTAAGACAAAGAGTTCTGTCCCAACTTATAGAAAAGTGTAGAAATCTGTATTAGGACAAGTACCCACGAGGAAAAATAAAAATGATAATGATAATAACTAACATTTATATAATACTTTAAAGTTTGCAAGGTGTTTTACATTTACAGTTACATTATCATTATGAAAGGATTAATTTCTTAAAGTTGCACAGTGTCTTGTATATTAAAGTTGATCAATAAACATTCTTTGGGTTAATAAGTTGGTGAATGAGTGATTGACCTTTTTCATTGTAATCTCTCAGTTCCCTTGCAGTCAATTTGCATTATTAATTAACATGTTACTTTGTAAAAAATAATTGTATTGCCTTGGGTCTTTCCAATTGATTCATTGCTATTTAGTATTTTTAGTGAAAATTTTAGATGATTTCATGGGTTGGTATGATCAAAATATTCTCTAGTGGTCAACACAAAAAATAGGAAATAGAAAATATAAAGATAAAATTGACTCGTTTGTCTTGACCACAAATGGCAGAACTAGGAGAAAAGAATAGAAGTAGGGAGTAAGTTTGTGCTTTGATATAAGGGAGAACTTCCTAATCATTGAATTCATTCCAGTGTGGAATTAGTCATATTAAGAAGGGACTACTAGTGGTGACTTCCCAAATCATTGTGCATATATACCTGCATGAATACTATATGAATTAATCTGTAAGCATATTATATCCTCCAAAAGAATATAAACTTCATAACACAGGTGCTATCTCAGTTTTTACATTTGCATTCTTAGTTTCTAGCACAAAATCTATTGAGTGGTGGCTTCTTCAATGGAAGATTTTCAAGCAAAGGTCAGATATTAATAATAAAGAAACAAGATTGTCACTCTTGTTGAGTCTTCATAGAATCTCAGAAATAAGACTTATCCATATAGCTTAACAAGAGTTGAGATTCCTTAAGAATCTAAGGATTAATGTCATTCCAAGCAAACTACCAAAAATGATTTCACAGAGTTAGAAAAAATGATAAAAAAATTCATTTGGGGGCAGCTAGGTGGCATAGTGGATAACGCACTAGCCTTGGAGTCAGGAGTTCCCGGGTTCAAGTCCGGTCTCAGACACTTAATAATTACCTAGCTGTGTGGCCTCGGGCAAGCCACTTAACCCCGTTTGCCTTGCAAAAACCTAAAAAAAAATTCATTTGGAAGAATGAAAGGTCAAAAAATATCAAGGGAATCAAATGAAAAACATTAAGGAAGTAGCTTAGCTGTACTAGATCATAAATTGTATTACAAAGCAGTAATCATCAAAACAACCTGCACTGGCTAAGAAAAAGAGTGATAGGTCATTTAAAAGATAGATAAAAAATTACCAGTATTAAATGATCATTATAATTTGGTGTTTGATAAATACAAAGATCTAAACTTTTGGGACAAGAACTCACTATGTGAATAAGATTGCTGGGAAAACTGAAAAGTAGCTAGTTAAAAACCAAGTATAGATCAACATCTCACACACCATATTCCAAGATAAGGTCAAAATGGTTACACGATTTTGACATTAAAAAGTGATATCTTTTTTTACATGTATGTATTTATTTTAATTGCTACAGTAGTCTTGTTGTGAAAGTAAACATAATTCTCCCTCTCCCCACCAAGATAAAGAAAACTCAAGAAAAATAAAGTAAGAGGAAAAAAAGTATACTTCAGTTTGTGTTCAGTTACCATCAGCTCTGTCTGTGGGATGGGTGCTTTAACATAAGACCACGAGAAAAGTTGCTTCAATATTTTTTTCCCACAGTTGCTATTGCTAGCTGTATTTCCCTCCATCCTATTCCTCTCTATCCCCATTTATTCTATTCTTTTTCTCCTTTCACTCTGTCCCTCTTCAAATGCGTGTTGTATCTGGTTACCCTCTTCCTCTATCTTCCCTCTCTCTATCACCTACATGCCCCCCCTTCCCCTGTCCCCTTTTTCCCACCCCTTCATCTCTTTTTTCCTTTAGGGTAAGATAGATTTCTATACCTTATTGAATGTACATATTATTCCCTCTCTGAGACACTTCCAATGAGAATAAAGGCATACTCATTTCCCCTCACCTTTCCCCCTTCCAATCCACTGAAAAAGCATTTTTCTTGCCTCTTTTACATGAAAAATCTTAGCCTATTCTACCTCTCCTTTCCCCTTCTCTCAGTACATTCCATTCTCATCCATTGACTCCCTCTTTATAATATATTATACCTTCAAATTCAGTTCCTTCCTTTGCCTTTTCTATATAGGTTCTTTCTAACTGCCCTAATAAATGAGAATGTCCATAATGAGTTATCAGTATCATCTTCCCATGCAGGAAAACAAGCAGTTCAATGTCATTAAATCCCTCATCATTTGCCCTTCCCAAACACCCTCTCTGTGTTTTGCCTGAGTCCTGTACTTGAAGATCAAACTTTCTGTTCAGCTCTGGTCATTTCAACAGGAAAGTTTGAAAATCCTTTGTTTCATTGAAAATCCAACTTTTCTCCCAGAAGAGGACATTCAGTTTTACTGGGTAATGGATGCTCAGTTGTAATCCAAGCTCTTTTGCCTTCTGGAATATCATATTCCAAACTGTATAAGCTGCTAAATCCTGTGTAATCCTGACTGTAGTGTACAACATCTGAATTGTTTCTTTCTGGCTGCTTGTGATATTTTATCTTTGACTTGGGAGTTCTGGATTTTGCTTATAATATTCCTGGCAGTTTTTATTTTAGAATCTCTTTCAGGAGGTAATTGGTGGATTCCCTCACTTTCTATTTTACTTTCTACTTCTAACACATCAGGGCAATTTTCCTGGAGAATTTCTTAAAAAATGAAGTCAAAGCTCTTTTTCTGGTCATGACTTTCAGGCAACCCAATCATTTTAAAATAGTCTCTTCTGAATTTGTTTCATAAATCAATTGTTTTTCCAATGAAATATTTCACATTTTCTTCTAGTTTTTCATTCTTTTGGTTTTTATTTATTATTTCTTAAATTCTCACAATCATGAGCTTACCTTAATTCCACTATACATTTGAAAGAGCTGTTTTCCTCAGAGAGCTTTTTTATCTCCTTTTATATCTGGTCAATTCTACTTTTTAAGGCATTCTTTCTCCTCATTGACCTTTTGGACTGTTTTCTTCCATTTGAACTAAACTGATTTCTAATATGTTATTTTCTTCAGTATTTTTTATAATTCCTTCAGCAAGATGCTGACTTCATTTTCATAGTTTTCCTGTATCGCTCTCATTTCTTTTCCCAATTTTCCCTCTACCTCCCTTACTTGATTTTCAAAATCTTTTTTGAGCTCTTCCATAGCGTGAGATCAATTTCAATTTTTCTTAAAGACTTTGGATACAGAAGCTTTGACTTTGTCATCTTCTAAGTGTGTATTTTGATCCTCCATGGGACCAAAGTAATTGGCTATGGTCAGATTCTTTTTCTTCTGTTTTTTTGCTCATTTTTCCAGCCTATGACTTAAATTTAATGCACTTTCCTCCAGTGTTTGAGAGGTTTTGGGCCACCTCCCCTAGGGACCTCAATTTCTTCAAGGTCTTCTGAGAGGCTCTTATTGCTCTCCTGGACTGTGCTTTGGCCTATGAATGATCACAAGCACTCCCCTCTACTTGGAACTGTGAGGAGGGTCCTTGCTCTGCTATGGAAGTGTGATTGTGACCTGCATCTGAGTATGGGCAAAGCAGCAGAGTCATGCCCCAAGAATAGTGGAGAGAACTTTGTGATCTCCCCCATTCCCCATACAATCCATGGGCTCAGCACTCTGAAAGCAGTAATCACTATCTATCTATCTATCTATCTATCTATCTATCAAATAAAAAGTAATCATTATATTTATTATATATTTATATAATAAGAATATACATATGCACAAAAATATTTATAGCATCTCTTTATATGATAGCAAAAATTGGAAATTGAGGGGATACTCATAAATTGGAGAATGGTTAAATGAGTTGTTATATATGATTGTGATGGAATACTACTATATAAGTAGTATACTGTAGTATTAGAAATAGCAGGCAGGTTGGTTTCAGAAAATCCTGAAAATTCTTGTATGAATTGATCACAATAAAAACAGTGAAACTGCAGATCTGTTTCTGGTTCCTAGGTGAGGCTGCACTGGGATCCTTGCTCACTCTGGCAGAGTTTTCTTGCTAACCTTCCAAGTTGTCCTTGGTGATCCCTGGGTTGAGAGGTCTAACTGCCCTTGCTGCCATCCACTCAAGTGCCCCCCAGGGTCCCAGCTGCCCCCTTCCTGGAAGGTTGGAGATGGTTCACTTTGGGCTGTGGACCTTTCCAACCCCAGTGGAACAGACCTTTCCTATGGAACTTTCAAGTTGCCTTGGGCTGGAAAATTGTTTCACTCAGGCTTTCAGTGGGTTCTGTCCCTCTAGGATTTGGTGAGAGTCATAATTTTAAGGCATTTAGAGTGATCTGGAGAGGAGTTTCCAGGAATTCCTGCCTCTATTCCACTCTCTTGGCTCCACCCCCCCAAAGAGATTATATTGTAAACAAATTAGAGGATCATGGAATATTTTATCTGTCAAATCTATGGATAAGGAAACAATTTATGATCAAATAATAAATAGAGAAGATCATGGAAAGTAAAATGGATAATTTTGGTTACATGAAATTAAAAAGTTGCTGCAAAAAAACAAAACAATGCATCAAAGATTAGAAGAAAAGCAGAAAATTGCAGATTTTTTACAAGATTCTCTAACAGAGATCTCATTTTACATATATAGAGAGAATTGAGTCAAATTTAGAAGTCATTCCCCAATTAATAAATAATCAAAGGAAATAAACAAGCAGTTTTCAGATGAAGAAAGCAAAGTTATCTATAGTTGAAAAAAAGCTCTCAATCATTTTTGATCAGAGAAATGAAAGTTAAAATAATTTTGAAGTATTGCTTCATACCTATCAGATTGGCTAATATGACAGAAAAGGAAAACAATAAATGTTGGTGGGAAAATGAAGACAATACAGTACTATTGGCAGAGCTGTGAACTGATTAAACTATTGTAGAGGGCAATTAGGAACTGGTGAACTATAAAATAGTGCAGACCCTGTGACTTAATAATGGCACTACTAGAAGTGTACCCCAAACATATAAAAAGAAAAGAATATATATCTACAAAAATATTTATAGCAGCTCTTTATATGATGGTAAAAATTGGATATTGAGGGGATACTCATCAATTGGAGAATGGCTGAATGAATTTTTATATATAATTGTGGTGGAATACTATTGTATGAGTAGTATACTGTAGTATAAGAAATATCAGGCAGGTTGGTTTCAGAAAATCTTGACAAATCTTATATGAATTGATGACAGTAATAGCATTATTGTATGTTAATTAACTGTAGGTGACTTCATTTTTCTTAGCAAAACAGTGATCCAAGACAATTCCTACAGCCTTGTGCTGAAAATGCCATCTACCTCCAAAGAATAAACCAATGGAGTCAGTTTAAATGCAGATTGAAGCATCCTTTTTTTTTTTTTAGGTTTTTGCAAGGCACATGGGGTTAAGTGGCTTGCCCAAGGCCACACAGCTAAGTAATTATTAAGTGTCTGAGACTGGATTTGAACCCAGGTCTCCTGACTCCAAGGCCAGTGCTTTATCCACTATGCCACCTAGCCACCCTTGAAGCATACTTTTTAAATTTTCCCTTTTTTTTGTTTTTTTTTACAACAGGGAAATGTTTTGCATGATTCCACATGTATAATCTATATCAAATTGTTTGCCTACTCAAGGAGGATTAGCCTACTCAGGGAGGGAGGTTGGTATTCAACATTTTAAAACTGAATGTTCAAAATTGTTTTTACATATAATCAGGAAAAAATTCATTAATAATTTTAAAAAAGAATCTAAAGATGAGTTATTCAATAGGTCAGTACGTATTTAGATAATTATTTATGGAAAAAACCAACACAAATCATCAGTGAGTTCTTTACTGAATCAAGAAATAGTATGCCAGTCAGTCAATAAGAAGTTATAAAGCAGTAAAAATTCTAGGCACTGAAGTAATTGTGGGAAATACAAGGAAAAACAAAAAAATAGCCCCGTTTTTATACAATTCTCAGTCTAATGTGGTGAATTGTAGGATCACAGTTTTTTGAGCCAAAAGCAACTTCAGTATTTATTTAGTTCAATCTTCTCAGTTTCTATAATGAGAAAATCAAGGCCTATAAAGCTTATGCATTGCCTGAGGACACACAATTAATGAATATCACAAGCAGAATTTGAACCCTTGTGTTATGACTCTAGCCTCAACCCTCTTTTTGTTATGCCAGGCTGCTTGGGCAGAAAAGCAGTTCCTTGTGAAAAGAGCAGTATGAACTAGTTTTCAGGAGCAAGCAAGTGGTAGATCCCTCCTCAAAATTGATAAGCTACAGAGAAGAAACAGTATGGAAGAAGTATTTTGGAAGGAATTTTTGGTTAAGTAGGACTTGGAATTGATGGCCACTGGGGTCCCTTCCAACTCTGAAAACTTATTCCTGAGGAGAGAGTGTCTAGCATATATGTATTTACATATTGGTTGATTAATGAATATATTGGGTATGTGTATATTTTATACAGCCAAGGATAAGTTATAGGAGTTGGAGCTGTGATTTTTTGGTATAAGGAAAGCCTAGGTGAAACATTCTTCTTTCTATCAATTAGGGTGGCATGTTTTTTTGCAATTTGCAGTTTAGAGAGTTGCCTAGAGCATTGAAAAGTCTTGGTTTGCACCAGAGAAAGGAACTGAAAAAAGTCTTCTTGGCTCTAAGGGGTAATACTTCCTCTCTGCCTCACATACATATATTTGTGAATGCCCAGATTGTAAGCTTAATGAGAATTCTGAAGAAACCTTTCATTTCTTTCTTATCTTGCTAGGGTCTGATATAAATGGGTACTCAAAAAATCACACTGACTGACTAGCTGATGTAGAGAGAAAATTGTTATTGGATTTGAGGTAAACTGGTTTGGCAACCATCAGCCTTTGAGTCCCTGGAGAAAATAAAACTGTATTTAAATACACATTTCTAACCATGTTTATTTCATACTTTCCCAATTTTTTAGGTTGTCCACACTATTGTTTGGACAAATCTATCAACACACTAAGGGGGGGTTACAATTTTTAAAACATTATTATTATTAAATAAGATTTCATGCTTGATCAAACCACACCCAATGAGGCCTCACCCAAAGCAGCTTATATATGTTATTAGTCTTAGGAATGTTAAGGGTTTTCTATTCAGTCCCTGTTGGGCTGTCCTATGACGCCAACAGTGACTCTGAATTAAAGCTGTAATATATGGTTTAGCCTCAACAGTTTGTGATGTCATTTTTTCTGTGGTAAGAAAAACAAATGCTGTCATATTTTATATTTCAGCCTCCTACAAGCCAGCTTCAAGAGATTAAGTATGTGCATTACTGTCACATTGTTCCCTCCTGGCAGTAGCTGCCAGTAAAGTATTATAACTCCATACAGTTTTCAGTAAATAATTTTGTAAAATAGAAATATAATTTCTTTGATAAATTACACGATCTAAGAGAAATCATGTATATTATAGTGGAGAGAGCACTGGATTTTTGTCCAGAGGATTTGGGTTAATGTGCTGGCTCAGTTTCCTACTAGATGTATGACAGCAGGGAAGTCACTCTCCAAATAAGCTTGTCAGCTTTCTCATTTATAAAATGAGGAGCTTGGACTAGATATTCTACAAGATCTTTTACAATGAAACCTTTTGATCCAGCTGAAAGTCTAGGTGAAACTTTAGCTATTAAGTATAAATGTTAAGTCTTAGGGCTATGTTTATCCAATCTCGGGTAATAATTATGTTTATAACTCCAGTAACTAGAAACACAGTAGCCAAAACATTTTTAAAACAAGCATGGTACATTCATATGAATTCATGATAGAATCAGGTATGGCTTGAAACCTCTATTTCCATTGTTTACCTCTTTGGAAATATGGTTTTGAGGAATTCTTGTGAAGATATAAGCACACTGCTTTATGTTTCCTATCATTTTTTATTACACTCATAATCTACTCTTTCATAATGCTTGCAATCATACATTTATAGAATCATGTTGAAACTGTTTAAATCATGTCAGATTCAAAATGCATAAAAATCACCTACATCTATTTTCCTCAGAGTGTGATATTCATCTTGCCAAAAATGAACAGCTTGACTGAGTGAACAGCTTTATTCTGGAAGAATCAAGCTAAACATTGGGGAATTGCCTTCCTGGTCATTTTTATACTTCCATGATATTGCCTAAGGGGAAAAATTATATGAAGTTCAAAAGTGACAAAAATTTGTCTTCTTTCCACTTTCTTTTAGATATTTGATAAAAAATGAAGCTTTGCTTTGTCGTTGAATAGATGTGTCTGGTAAAATCAAATTCTTTAAAGTTTAAGGAGAAAGGCCTTCTTCCTTTTTTTTTCTTTTGTCTAATACCCTGTATTAATAAATGCTTCATGAGACTTGCTTGTAAGATGCTCTCTTTTCCCAAGTTCCTTCATTAAAATCCTTTGCAATTACTAAGAGGGATTATAAGGTAGAAAATTGATCTCAAAGTAAAAAGGACCTGGGTTTGAGTTCTACCACCTCTGATATACAATGGCTGTTTGATCCTAGAAAAGATATTTAGCTTCATATGTTTGAGGCAACTCTAAATCTAGCATTTCTGGAGATTGTCAATTTAAAGATATTTCATTCTCCCTATAAATTAAATCCCAGGTCAAGTCCCTTTCCTTGAATGATTCATTGAAGTATAGAAATGATTTGGAGCTTTCCAAAGCTATACCAGGGGTCCAGCTAGGAGGAACAGTGGATAGAGTGCTGGGCCTGGAGTCAGGAAGATTCATCTTCCTGAGTTCAAATCTGCCACAGACACTTATAAATCTGTGTGACACTGGTAAGTCACTCAATCTTGTTTGTCTTAATTTCCTTCTCTGTGAAATGAGTTGGAGAAGGAAATGGCAAGCCATTCCAGCATTTTTACCAAGAAAACTCCAAATGGGGTCCTGAAGTGTTGGACAAAACTGAAAAACAAGGCTATGCCAGTAAAGCATAAGCTCTGGCAAGCCCTATCAATCAGGAAAGAGTTTAATGATGGCACCAGTGGCTGAATGTTTTTAATTCATGGACAAGCCTGGACTGTTTCAGAGAGATTTACCACTAGATGGTTGATTACCAAATTTTTTTTTGGTCCAAACAACTCCTGAAAATCAAGATCCTCTTGACTTAAGGTTCCTAATTCTTGGGGGGAATCTATAACTGGGGACTCAAGGAGTCCCTGAGAAGGGATTCTTGGTTTTCCTTAATTTTTTTTTGAGTGGGTTGAAGAAAGGCGTTTGCAAGCACCAAAACAAACAATAACCTATGATTTTGTAAAATGATATTAGCTTCTTAGGTTTATTGTCATGCATGTGGAAACATGGAAGAATGCTACTTTCCTACTTTTTAATGAAGTGTGTCATATATATACCTTTCCCCAGACTCCAAGTTACTAGAGAACTATCCAAGATCTGGGACTATTGACTTTACCAAAATAAGTTCAGTTTCTTTGTTAAAGACAGCAAATATTTAGGGGGAAAAGGAGGGTAGGAATTTCTATTCCAACAAGTGAAAACACAGCTTAAGATTTTGGAATTGAATCAAAGATACAGAAAGTCCCTCTGGTGTTAATTCTAGAACCCTAAGGGAGAAAAATCTAGCACTATGCAGAACTAAGTTTGAATTAGTGAACCCAGAGGGTCTGCAACAATATACCAAAGTACAGAGGAGATACTATTTGGGTATCATTTCAGTAGGAATAGCAATACAAGTGAAGTCATAGATGTTCAATGAATAATCAATAGGTACTTGAAATATGCAAGCCTTATTTTAGATGCCAGAAGCATTAAAATAAAAAAAAAGTCAAGGCCCTATCCTTAAAGAATTTATACTTGGGAAAGATGTGGCATTTTTAGGTAAATATAATAAAAGGTAAAATGAAATGAAGTTGAGACCAGGCAAAGTGAGACAGAAAACTCTTTCAGTTAAGGGAAACTTTTGAAATGTTGAAATATTTTTCTAGTTAAGATAAACTTTATTAGGAGAATAGGAGAATGTATGAAACATAATTGGAGTTTAATAATAAAAACTTTGTTAATTTCCCTGGAAAATTAAAATTACTCCCTTCAAAATGCACAGTAATTGCCAAATCTAAAGATCTTTTTCTGGGTACTCATCCTTCTTGATTTTTCTGTACTATATGACTCTATTGAGCACATTTTCTTACAGGCTATATTTTTGGTGAAACAACTTTTTCTCTATTTTTCATCTACTTTTTTGATTAAAAAGTAGGTATATTGTTGCAGACCCTCTGGGTTCACTAACTCAGTTATCATTTCTTTGCAGATAATTTCCCAATTGTCCCCCAAACATCTAAAACTCATGCAACATCAGAATTTTTTCCCCTTAAAACTTATATCTCTTCTGAATGGTTGAGGCACTTCCAGTCATCCAAATGTGTAATCTCGATGTCATCCTCTGCTATTTTCATTCATTCCACATATTCAGTAAGTTGATGAATTTTTTGTCATTTCTTTTCTTATAATATCACTTGGAGATGTCGCCTTACCCTTATTCACAGAACTGCCATCTTACTCAAGATCTCATTGATTCTACTCATACTATTTTGATAACCCCCCCAATTATTGTTGCTTCTAATTTATCTCAAATCATAACAAAATGTTGTCCTCATCTTACCTTTGGATTCTCCTTGAAATATTCTGGAATTTCTTCCAGTAGTCGGTTTCAACAAAGGTTATAATTGGTGATAGTTTTCATTATCTACTTTATATAATTGTATCAATTTAAGGAAATCTCAATTTATGTATGTTGACATTTGGACCAATATGGTACTTTTTTGTAACTCTCATGATAAAGCATTCTAATGTACATTAAAGATGTGGGGATTTTTGGCACACATTTCCTCTATTACTCTAGAACATAGTTCTATGATATTAATGTTTCATTTTTTTGTTTTTTTCATCCCTAGATTTTCCACAGTGCATAGCAGGTAAGGTTTATTGACTGATTGAGACAGAAATTCAGTCTTGTTAACTTTTCTTTTATTATATTGTTGTATATATATGGAAACATATTGTCTGCAGAAAAACCTCTATGAAGCCTTATTCCATAGTAATAAAATGCTTTCTAAAAATCAGCAAACGCACTATGGAATTTTTGTTTCATTTTATCAATGGCATGGTTTTAAACATATAGTTTGCTGTAGAAAATTACCTGAAAAAGCTGGATTATTCCTTTTTCATGTTTTCCCTGGTGCATATGTAGCAGGTGTATATGTATAGAAAATATAAATGATATGGTATCATGGAGGGTAGTGGTAAAGCAATGGACTTCCAGATCAGACATTCACTAGTTATGTGACCTGAACAAATTCATTTAATATCTTTGAGTCTTAGGTCCCTCATCTGTAAAAAACTTGATCTCTAAAGTCTCATCCAATTTTTAAATCTATGAGTCTAAGACTATAAAGCAACTTTAGTGAAATCCAAAGAAGAAAATATAGGTCAGAAAAACATAATCACCCAGATTATCTATCTCAAAAGGCAGCCTGATAAATCAATTCATCAGGAAGAGTTTCTTGAATAAATGATGAAATCATGTAATTTGTTGAATCCAGAAGTGAAAAAGATTTAAAAAGTGGCTATATTTTATTTCAGAGATTGTTTACCAATTCAGTGATTCCAAACTGTTCGTAGGCACAAAAACTGATATATATTCAATGATGTCATATGGCTAAGAATCAAATACCATGACATTAGAAAAAATTAAATTGTAAATAACTCCAGGCAATGTAAAGATATATTGGTATAAACAGACTTTAGCATATTACTAATAAAACCTTATGGGGCAGGGTTAAATATACATATAATTGAACAGGTAGGCAGATCACATATTAAAAAGACAAAAAGGGGTATTCCAAATGATATATTGGCACCCCAAAGATGCTTCAAAAAGCAAGAAGAAATTCCATAGTACTTTGTGTAGATATTGTAATGGTGGAAAAGGAAAAAAAGAATTTAAGAGGATAAGAAGGCATGGATGGGATTGTGATCTTAACTACCCCTCAAAGAAATCATAGATTCATTAAAATTATCTTTCTCAGAGCCTAGCAGTTGAATTATACAATGAAGACTTAATAACTGATATGGAGACTTAGTTCAAAACTCCTTTCCAATGCCACACATCTTTTTTTAAATTTCTTTTTATTTTTTCCTTTTAAAGATTTTATTTATTTTGAGTTTTACAATTTTCCCCTAATCTTGCTTCCCTCCTCCCACTCCCCATGGAAGGCAATTTGCTTGTCTTTACATTGTTTCATTGCCACACATCTTTAAGATCACCTCTAATACTAAAATTTGATTCTCAATTTTGACTAACCAGCCCTAGACAATCTGATTATTTCTGTAGTCATGATGTCTTTGCTTAGTTATTTCAGTCACATCATACTTTGTGATCCCATTTGGGATTTCCTTAGCAAAGCTACTGAAACTGTTTGCCATTTTCTTCTACAATCCATTTTACAGATGAGGAAACAGGCAAAAAGAGTTGTATATTACCTAGGGTCACAGAGCTAGTACTCTCAAGAAATGCTTACAGAATGAGTAAATCAATGAATTCTGAGAAGAAATACATTGTTATTCCACAATAACCGAGTCATCATTTTACAATGTAATTAAATACTAAGGCAAAGTAGAAAATACCATTATTCTGTTAATCTCTTAATATTACTAAGGAACTGACCTCAAGATATTGTTTCTCTAAATATGAAACAATTATACTCAGGTTACATAGCAAAAGAACATTGTAATTGTGAGGAGCATATATATGTACACCAAGGGGCCCAGATAATGACTGCATATTTTTATTTAAAGTTGGTGCTTGATTTTGGAGTTAGAAAATATTTCCATTTATGTAAATTTGTTTCCTTTTCGGTGAAGTGAAGTTAGATTGGATAATCTCTATGAAGTCTCTTCTAGTTTTGACATTCCATGATCTTATAATTCGACCTGCCTATATAAATCCTCCAGGGGGAAGTGAAAAAAAGAACTTACAAAAGACTGTGCTTTCCCTCTGTTAATTATTTTCTATTTGTCTTGCATATAAGCTTGCTTTGTATATACTGGTTTGCATGTGCTTTTATTATAAGCTACTTGAGGGAAGAAACCATCTTTTATCTCTTTTTTTCTCTCCAGCCACTTAGTACTGGTCTGGACTATGGGAATATATATAGTAGGCACTTGATAAATGTTTATTCATTGCTCTATGAACTCTCATCTCTGGCCCAGATTCTTGATTCCTAGCTTCCTACGTTAGTGCTACGGGTGATTAGAATGTTAAGATGTTAACCGACAGGATCTCAGGTTGTGTTCAGTGTGGTGCCATACTGAACATTTGTTGAGGATGCTGATAACTTGATGTGATTGAATTTAAAGGCAGTTTTTTTTTTCTCAGTAAGCACTTTAAAGTTTGGCAACAATGTAATACAGAGTGGATAAAATGAGCAGAAGAGCAGTAATTTGCCTTAGTATAAAGATGAAGATGGGATGGCTCGAAGACGCTAGTTTTTCAGGAGGCAAAGCATTCTCCTGAGAGTAGATCAGAGAGCATGTCTCAAAAAATCTTTGTGCCATCAAGCAAGTGGAGAAGGTGGCTCATTATCCCTGGCCAATTTGCCAACGCATTTGGACCCGGGAAAACAACCATCTATAAGTGACTTTTCTTCATCCTCGGGGATGCTTTCACTAGGAATAGCGGCACCTGCGAAGTCATTTCATTCCTACGTTTCCCCTGGAGCTCTGGGTTCTCCTGGGACATACCCAAGTTGTGGGGTTTTTCTAATTAGAGAACGCTTATGGGCTACCTAACCTTCTTCCTTTCTCCCACACCCCACTGCAAAATCACAGTTCGTGGAGAACTCTCGAAAAATGAGTTTCGGGGAGGTGCAAAGCTTAGACCACCTAATCCCAAAGGCTTTCAAGAGTCCCACCGCTCGGGGCGATTTCGTGTAAAAACCAACAAACGGCCCACTTGTCCGTTCTTCCCGTCTTTCTAGGGAGACAGGGGAAGTACGTCTCGCTGAGCCGGGAGCCATGTGCTGGCCCTCTGAAATGAGGAGGCCGGCTGCTGCCCCGGGCGGCCCGAAGCCTTAGCTCCCCGCCTTCAGCGGCCTGACACCGCGGAGGGGAGGAGCGGGAGCCGGGAGGGGGAGCGGGCTGAGCCAAGACAAACCACACATTCACAAATAACCCCCCGCTCCCACCCCCCGGCTCCCATTCAAAGCGGCCTCTCTCCGGGGCCGCGCTGACAGCGTCGGCACCGCCGGCCGGCCGGGGCGCAGCGCCGGGGCGCACGGAGCCCGAGCCCGAGCCCAGGCGCAGGGAGCCCCGGGGAGCTGGGAGCGGCCCGCGCCGCGGAGCCGGAGGCAAGAGCGGGTCGGGGCAGGGGGCTCGGCTGGCGCTCCCCTCCCCGGCGGGCTGGGGGGCGACCATGGCCCCGGCGGTGGGGCCGCGGCGCCCGGGGAGCCTGGCCCCCATCCTCTCGGGCACCTTGTGCCTCCTCCACATCGCCGGACAGGTAGGAGCCCCGCTCACGCGTCCTCCCCCCCCCTTCCTCCCCTCCTCCCCCCGGCCTCCGCTTCCTCGAAGTTTTCGAGGTGTCAGTGTGAGCCCGGGCACGGGCGCCCCCTCCGCCTTCAGCCCTGTGGCTGGGGGTCGGGGCGCTCCTGCCTAAGCCCTCCCGGGAGGGCCAGGTGGCCAGAGGCGGTTTGCGGCCGGTCCTTGAAGCGGGGTCCGCCGGTGTGCTAGCTTCCAGCCTTTCCCCCAGGTGGCCTCCGGGGCCCGCGGCCGCCCGCCGGGGGTGTCCCACTGGCCGGTGTCCTCGCACCGTCCGTCCCAGCCCAGCCCTCCTCCTGCCCGCCTGCCTCTCCTGCCAACTGCCCCCTGGCGCTCCGCCCCGTTCCACCTCTCCCTCGGGGAGCCCCCTCTGGGCGGCGCCCTAACTGCAACCCCGGCGCTCGCTCTCCACTCGCTCGTTCTGGGATGGCCCCCTCACCTGGTCCGCATCATCCGTACTTCGGGGTGCTAACTTCTCATGTGCAGGTGTGCATCCGCCTCCCCCTTTCTTTCTCCCTGCAAAGGGGAGCTGCATTCATTCAAACTCCCTGTCTCAGTTCTCTTCCTATTGGGGGTGGGAGGGCTGGGGAATGGGCGTCGAAGCAAAGACGACCTCTTCCAGGGAGAGATGCCCCCAGACCAGGGCAGCTTAACTATCGGGGATCTTGACCTGTTGTTTCCCGGCCACTTCTTGTCCTCTTTCGGTTTTCCCCAATCAGCAGGAGGCAAACTTCACCTATTACCAAGTATGTTAGCAAGTGATTACGTCCTTGGGGTTATCAGGTCTTCAGGTTGCTCTCCGGCCTGCAGCCCCGTGGAGAGCATATAGTATCTACAATTTGCTTATTCAAGGATTATCTTCCCTGAGAGCTGCGTGAAGAAAATAGTTGGGCAGATAGATTTTGACCAGTTAGGGTGTTGGGGCCTTCCTTGTTTGTTTCTTTCCAGAGACAGGTGACTGACTCAGTGTACAGAGCACTGGCCTTGAAGTCAGGAGGACACGAGTTTGAATTTGGCTCTAGACACTTGTGACCATGGGCAAGTCATTTAGCCTTGACTGCAATGAATCCAGGACCATCCCAGGCATCATATCTGGTCGCTAAACTAGATGGTTGTGGAGGAGAAAGTGAGGCTGGTGACTTAGCCCAGAATTCCTCAAATCACAGGCTTGTTATGTTATCACCCCCCCCCCCCCCCCATGTAGTGGTCTTCTTCCAAAATGAAGGAAAAAGGGGAAGCTAGGTGACACAGTAGATAGAGCACCAGCTCTGGAGTCAGAGGGACCTCAGTTCAAATCTAACCTCAGACACTTAATAATTACCTAGTTGTGTGGGCTTGCAGAAGTACTTAACCTCATTATCTTGCAAAAAAAAAGCTAAACTAAAAACGAAATGAAAGACAAACATTATCTCTGTGGGCAATGTAAAATTACTTCTGCCCTTCTGTCAAAAAGCAGTGTTTGTTATCATTAAATAGTATCTATTTCCTACTGTTTGGTTCGGGTTGGAGTTAGCCTTCTCCCTCTTTAGTAATGCCCATTCTTTTAAAAAATGCTAGTGGGTCCAATCACTTTTAAACTTTTTCTTTGTAAAGTAAGGTTCATGAGCAGAATAATTCTAGAGATGTTCAGTTTTGAATATGTAGATGATGTTAATTAAATAAGAAGTATCAACTATACAAAGAAAGTTTGTCCCATAACACATGCACTCTGTATCAGTGGAAGAAAAGTGATTTTACTTTATATATGTTTTCTGAATTATTCTAAGGCTAGCATTTTTTTTTTCAGTTTCCTTCCTCAACTGATTGGTAGTCAATTTATAAAAAAAAATTAGGATTAAAGAAATCCTAGGGACTGTAATATCTAAACCATTCAAAAAAAAGGGAAAAATCTTTTAATCTCCTGGACGCAGAAGTGCTAAAAAATAAGTTAATATAGTACCTTCTTCCTCAGTGGGACTTATCTGTGTCTAGTCCTTTTTGTCCCTCCCTACTCCCCCTGTTCAGACCTGCTTTGAACCAATAAGAGGTCTCTTGGCATCAGACTCAGTACCATCTTACCCAGCTTTGCACACCTGTTCTTTCTTGCTCTGATTCTCAACCAACTTTCTTCTTTCTGGGTGCGGATGATGAAAGCAATTTTATTTCCCCCCTCCCCCTTTTGAGGAAGTAGTTTATTGTTTAATTCCAAATGGATATTTCTTGTTATACTGTATAAGCCTGCTTTCCACATGTGAGGAGCCTGACTAAACTTGTCAGAGGAGGAATAGAAAATTATTTAAGTAGTAAATGGGCAAAGGTATCCTGGTGGAAGGCAAGAAAGGATTCTTTGCTTTCTGGTGCTCAGTAATTAACTCTCAGTTGACATTGTTACTTGATGTAAGTAGCTAATATTACCATAGTGTCTAATTCCCCCCCCCTCTATTATTCCCCTATGGGAGTTATATTTCCTAAATAAAGATCAATTGTTTTAGTAGGAACTGTCCTCAGCCTAAGAATAGATAGTACCAGCAGCAGAATAAACTATCCACATCGAACCATCATGCTGTAGGAGTCCAATGTGCCTCAAAATTAGTTTGGTACAGTGCTTTCTTCGTCAGACTAGAAATCAGATGTGCTTTGAGCATGTTTGAAACAAACACTTTATTAAATGGAGAAATTATTACTAGAATCAATTGACTACTTTGACAAATGTAGTGGATATTGCAATGTTATCTAATGATCTAACTGAACTTAATTCTTAAAGCAGAATAATGAAAAGCTTTAGCACAGATGAAAGACAATGGAAAGTCTCATTACTTCTTTTTCCCCTACCTCCTTGAAAGTCTGATGCCAGTATTATCTGGCTCTCTGTCTGCTGTGGATTACTCCCTCCATTGCAACTTCCTTTCTATATCTGGGTTAAATGGATTGCTCACTTCTTGAACTCTTTAGAAATATACTTCACTTTATTTTTCTGATTAATTTCATTCCATAACTTTAGTCTAAATTCTTCCCATTATTGAAATATCTCCCAAGTCAACTCTTCAGTCAACTTTGTAAGGTCATTAGAGATTAAATTAATCACAACTATCACACCCTCAATACCCTCGATACTGAGAAAACCATTGGATGGCAGTAGATGGCAGATTAGATTCGTATTACCTATTACCTAGACTTTTGCAATGGCTTGCCTCCTAATTGGGCTCCCGATTCATATCTCCCCTCTCTAATATATATATACTCCACACATCTGCCAAAGTGGTTTTCCTACAGTGCTGTTCTAACCATGTTGCTTACTCAATAAACTCTAGTACCTCAATATTGTCTGAGGATGAAATATAAATTCCTTTTTTTGGCTTTTAAACCCTTCCCTAAATTACCTTTCCAGCTTCATTCTAGTCAATTTCCCTTATTACTGTTCCTCACACAAGTCAAAAGATCTTCCATCCATCTCTTCATTGCACATTCCCTTATCTTTAAATGTTCTGTCCCCTTACATCCACTTCCCAGAATCCTTTACATCCTTTAAATCTCAACTCAAGCAGCCTTCTACTATCTTTCATTATCTTCTCTGTGCTTACTCTGCCTAAACAATTGTGCATTTATTTTTGCATATATATTCTATATACATCTATTTTAAGCTCATTGAAGCAGGAATTATTTCATTTTTTATCATTGTATATGTAGTACCTGGATCTAGTCATTGCTAAATTAGTGCTTATTAGCTGGTGAATTGGGGTGGGAATGGGGTTGAGGGAGAGGCCAGTCTAGAGAGTGCATTTATACTCAGTCAAATCAACACTGTTGCTTAAAAAAATGCAAAGAATGTGACTATTGGTGTTGGTCTGGAGAATCGTATCTGAATATAAATGGCTGTATATTTTTGTAGAATCAAATAATTTTAGATTTGGGAGGGACCTTAGAGATCATCAGCTCCTAACTGTACCTGAAGCATTAATTTTTTCTTCAGTATCCCTGTAAAGTTGTCTTTCAGCCTTCATTTGAAGACCTCAAGTAAAAAAGGATCTCATACTCAACTTCTTTGTGAAGTTGTCTTAATTATTAGAAAGTTATAAAAAACATTTTAATCCTTGAAATTTTTCCTTGTAGAGATTAAAGTGCTTCTTTCCTCCCTCAAATGTTTTCTTTACCCATTACTTCAGTGACAGATGTGAATTTAGATCTTTTCACTGATGTTTGTAGAACTGGGCACAATTATTTCAACATGACCTGATCAATTGATTTCGAGTATAGAAAGACTTCTCACCGGCCTTATTATAGGCATTCTGTTAATAGAACCTAAGATTAAATTCAGCATTTTTTGTTGTATTACCACATTGTTGACTCATGTTAAGCTTTTTTATAATTCAACAAATGACACTCTAATTAGGCAATCAGAAGTCTACATAGTAATATGATAGCTCCCTAGTAAACTCCCCAAATCCTTGCACCTTTTTGCTTATTTGATATTACCAAGAAGTATAAATGCTGTGAATTCATTAACTTAATTTTCTTATTATTCACTTATCTATTATTTTTTATTTCTCTATTATATATAACTACTTGAAATTAATTTCTGATGCAATTTTATATGAGATACAACCCAATCTTTAATTACTCTTTAATAGTGGTTTGACTATTGTAGATAATGTGTTGCATGAAAAGGACATTATGTTACTATACTAACTCCTATAATAATAATAATTCATATGAGTCTGTGGCTACCATTATTACCAATCCCCCCCACAAAGAAAAGTCTGAAGTTATTTGCAAGTTCTTGTCTGGAAGCTTCTTTTCCATCACTTCTCACTTATAAGTTTGTATGTCCCATCTCAGCCTTAAAATAACCTGACCTTTTTGCCCAGAGATCTAGCACAGATATATTTTCTTACTTCACAAATTTTGAAGCTCATGTCTTGATGACAGTTTTATGGAGGAACATGGAGTTACAGTGGTTTAAACATCAAGATTCTTTGCCTTAAATTATTATGGCAGTGTTAAAGTTTATCCTCTAATGTGTGATTGAGGTTTGTATATTTTGTGATAGAGAACAGAAATTAGAAATGATGGTTGGAAATAAAAATTTTTAATAATCATTGAGTTCAACTCAATTTTAATACTTGGAAATAGTACTTTAAATACTTTAAAATACTTTAAAGCTTGAATAATCAAAGTATTTAGTAATGAATAATAAGCTCATTAATGTACAAAGGTATAACTTTGGTGAGAATGAGAGAGAGAGAGAGAGAGAGAGAGAGAGAGAGAGAGAGAGAGAGAGAGAGAGAGAGAACCAGAAATTTAGCTAAATAGACAGGATAAATGTGATCCTTTTCCATGCCCTTTACTATCAATTTACTATCTAGTTATATCATGAATTTCAAGAATTAGTCACCAGCAAAAAAACCAGAAGTTTGTTTATTTGTAGTAACACCAGTTCTTATGAACAAATTGCGTTCACATGTTGGGAATATATTCAGCTTTCAGTTCCTCTTTGACTACAGATTCTGAATAGTCATGGAGGATGAAACTTCATTCCCTCTTTCTAACCCCATTCCCCCTCTTCTTAATCTGTAAAAAATTGGCTTCTATGCACGTTCTGCTACAGATCCATCATGGTCCTACAAGATTAACAGATACTTATTTAGAAAACTCTACAGCATCCAGGAACCTGACACTTTGATGAAATGGAGACTACATGCAGCTGAACACCTTCTTTATCCAACTGCAATGTAGCAACTGTTGCTAAGTTCTTTTTGGAATAAAGGCAAGAGATGCTTAATATGCCTTTTATTTAGAATTATTTCACAATTCTCTCACTAACTAGCCAAAACACAGACACAAATGTACACACCCACCTACATATCTGAACTTTATGACATTTGAAAGAAAATAATTTTTAATCATTGTCAATAGGAACTGTAATATAATGAAGTGAATAAACATTCCCTGCTTAGGAATTCTTTTGGAGATTTGTGAATTATTAAGAAACATGAGTTTAATAATGTGGGATATTTTGTTTATGAAGAAGCTATATATAGTTATCCAGATGTGTAATTTCATCCAAAGAGGAATGAGTGACAGGGGAAGAATGAATCCCTTCCTCAGAGACTTCCGTCTTTGATTTGGGATCAGCAATTTGTTAATCGATTTATTGTCTTAGAGAGAGGAAGCCATTAAACTTAAAGAAATCAGTTGTTGTCACAAAAAACATATGGCTTTGGTTTCAAACCTTTCCATATCTGCCTCTTAACTGCCCTTCCTCAACCCCAATACTATCATTATCACTACCCACTATTTATATCAGTGCTGGGAGAAGAAATTCTTAGTATATGGATGGTTATTTCTATACCTCTGAATGCATTCCAAAACTAATTTAAAATCTTTTCTTAGAGTATACATTTTGTTATTAGTTCTGTCTCCTTTCCTTTCAATTATTCTAAATAATAAAAATACTTTCTAAATCATGAATATTTTCTATTATTTTGGTAGACCTGGGAATTTTCTTCAAAATAAATTTGTTTAAATTTGTCACTTTTGTGTTTGCCTTTAAACTCAAACTTTAGTGAAAGATACTGCTCCTTACATATGCGAATGGATAACGAAAGAGGCAGAACATTTATATCAGAAAAACTGGCAAAATCAATATCAGAGAAAGAACATTTATATCAGAAAAATTGGCGAAATCAGCTTAGTTCTTGAAGAAACAGTCTTTGAGTTTAAGGACTCGTACTGACTTTTGTGACAACCAAATAGAGAACTGCCCCTCAGATGAATGTATTTAAAAGCAGAGAAATAAATGCGTGAGGCCACAATTATTATAGGGCACTGTGGTATTTCAGTTAATTTACTTGTAACTAGTTTTAGAGTTTTAAAGTAACTGACAAAATTATGTCAAATAATATTTGGAGACCAGGAGAAGATTATATGAGAACTAAGGGGTTTCTTGAGTTATTTCATAAAATAAAAATGAATCAACTATTGGAGAGGAGGTGAACATAGATAAGAGATATTAGAAACTATAGAAGATATAGGAAAAAATTTAAAGTGGAAGAGAGTAAGCTGAGTGCAAAAGTCTCAAGACTCAGATAAAAGACAGAAAAAGGCTTTCAAATGGAGGTGGGAGACATGTGATCACACTGACTGGAAGAGTATTTTAACTTTATAGCTTGACTGTAAAAAGACTGAGGCATTAAAAGAGATTCAAAATGGTGAAGTTGTGAACTACTCCAGCCATTCTGGAGAGCAATCTGGAACTATACCCAAAGGGCAATAAAATTGTTTTGACTTTGAATTTGACTCAGTAATACAATTTTAGGCCTATATCCAGAAGAAATCATAAAAAAATGGGAAAAGTCCCAAGATATTCATAGCAGCTGTTTTTTTGTAGTGGCAAAGAATTGGAAATTGAGGGTATGGCCATCAATTGGGGAATGGCTAAATGTGTTATGGTACATGAATACTATGGAATACTATTGTTCTATAAGAAACCATAAATGGTCAGACTCTAGTGAAACATGGAATGAGTTATAGGATCTGATGCTGAGCAAAGGGACCAGAACCAAGACATTTTATATATGAACAATAACATTGTGAGATGATCAGCCTTGATGGAAGCAACTCCTCTCAGTAGTTCAAAGAGCTAGGAAAATACTATTAGACTGGCAATGGACAATGGAAGAGGAAGAAAAATAAAACAAAACAAAACAAAAAACAAAACCCTTCAGAATCTGATGAACACTACATTCACTTTTTTTAAAAACAATAGCTCTTATTTCTTTCCCTTAATCCTAATTCCTCATACTGAAAATGACTAATCTGTAACGTGTTTAACACAAATATGTATATACAATATTAAGCTGACTGAGGGGATGGGGGTGGGAAAGGAGGTGAAAGGAAATTTTGAAATTAAAAATATACATATGCATATGGATGAATGTTGAAAAACTTTCATAACATATATTTAGAAAAATTAAATATCAATTTTAAAGAAAGAGAGATCCAAAGTCTGTTGTTTGAAGAGTTAGGAGACTATATTGTTTGTGACTACCATCTAAAACATAATGGAGGAGAAAGAATGTCCTCTTTTGTGTAATTAAAAAAAAATCTATCTTGGAAGGTATAACCCCAAGGGCTTTTTGTCAAAACAGAAACAAATGTCAGATTCACTCTGAGCCTGTCAGGGCCCAAACAACAGACCAAGTCAGGTTGGCCTGGGACCTATTGTTGGGCAGTTAGTAAGTGTTTTGGGGCTGGTAAACCTCAAAATGTTTTGGGTTTCAGTGAACAGAAATGAAGAAGGGAGGGAGGGAGGGAGAGAGAGAGAGAGAGAGAGAGAGAGAGAGAGAGAGAGAGAGAGAGAGAGAGAGAGAGAGAGAGGAAGGAGGAGAGGAAAGAAGGAAGGAAAGAAGGAAGAAAGAAAAGAAGAGTTGTATTGCCCAATTGATCAACTGCAGCTCTGACTACACGCATAGGTTATTGTTTATCATAGGACTATGACATCTGTGAAGTGATGCCATGATATGCACGTGAATTGGATTTAAAGTTTTTGTTTGGTTTGGGTTTATTTTTATTTTTTTGACTGTGCAAAAGATGTCATCTTTTGCTTTCTTTTTTACTTTAATCATGCAGTCACTGATAAGGACCTTAGCTTAAAAAGGCTTAAAAAGGCCAAAGTATCCTAGTGCATTTCTGGTTGTCCTGCTCCATAACTGGCCACTGGATCCAGAAAGCTGTGGTGGAGAAAGTGAGACTGAATAATTCATTTGCATGGCACCACCTCCCTGATTTCATGGTCCCCTTATAGAATAAAGGACATAATGGAGGAGAAACTTCTCAAGTCTGTCTATATTTCCTTCTACTTTTCTCTCTGGCTGGAGAGGGACAAATAAGCTTCATATCCACTTCACTATAATTGCTACATGGAATAAATAGAAGCTCCTTGTCATTTGCAGTTATAAAGAGTTTGGTAATTCTCTGATCCAAGGGAATTATTACTTTTTTTTGTTGGCACCCTGTTAAGAATATTTGTAATTGCAGAGAGCTTTTCATTGCTTCATCTGCTTAATAGCAAAAGAGACATGTCTTTGCTGAGGAGAAGGAAGAGAAGAGAAACATTTAATAAAGTTGTGGCTTCATATGCTAGAATTTTTTCCTGAAAGGACCACTCAGGACCTACAATACTGAGTTGTGAGTTGCCCCAGACACATGTTTTTTTTTTCCCCCAATCATGTGTCTTCTTGCTAAATTTCTATGTGCGTGTGTGTACTAGAGGGAAAGTGTGATCCAGATACATGAGTAGACTGTGATATTGGATTATTCCTGCTTTTAAGTTATACTGAATGACAGTCCAAATTTATCATCCAGTAAGGATTTTGTTATGTCCCAATTCTGTGGACATTTTCCTTCCTTAATGAGTTTACTGTCTAATTTGAAGTATTTCTCTCCACTTCAATTCCTACACTCATTCTAATGGTACTTCAGCATGCATATTAATATTCCTCAAATATACTAACTTTCCAATTCTTCATCTACTCAGTCCCCCCCAAATTTTCTCTTCCACTTAATCTCAGCATTATACAGAGATCGCCATACTTTGATCTTGTCAGCACCATAGATGTTCCGGTTACGTGTTCATGAATTCTGAAGTTCTTTTATTGAATCATAATCTTTTATAATCCCATCTACCTTATTAGCCCTAATGCTGTTCTTCATCTCCATTGATCTCTAACCCATGAAATGCCCTAGTTCTTTCCCAATCTATCACCAATATCCTGGCTACCCTCTTCTCTCTTCCCCTGGTAAGCCATTTCAACACTAGACTAAATTTAAGTTCCTTATCCTTTTATTCTATTTTTGATTATAACTAGTCAAATTTCATTCTTAAATTATTTCCACCATTCATATGCTTTATATTATTTGCATGTTGCTGAATAGAATTGGAGAAAATCACAGAATGATGTTCCTTGGGTCTACATCAAATCCATTAAATAATTTTAATTGGACTTAAATTGTAGCAAATTGATTCTTTTTTACATCTCCACAATTGATTCACCATTGCAAAGTGGCACTAACAACTCTTTTCATCCCTATTAAGCCTTCCCTGGTACATCCCCATCTCTACCCTCTCATCTGAAGATCTTATTTCATACTTCCCTGAAAATATTGAAAAACATTCACTAAAAACTGCCTCTTCTTTCTCTTTTCTTATCTCCTTTACTATTGTCTCCTTTATCCCTCTCATACCTCTAAATAAACCATTGATTCCATTCCATCTTAGGTCTGTATCATTTGCATCCCTTCTTGAAGCATCTCTATTCATTTGCCAAAATGAGCTTTGCAAAAGTGCAATTCTGACAATGCCTACTTTCCCTTTCTCCCATCTCCTACAATGAATTTCAATGACTCATTATGTTTAGAACCAAATATAAAAATCTTCTATTTGGCTCTTAAAAGACCTGTGCAACCTAATATGTTCCAACCTTTCAGTCTTCTTACATTTTATTTCCCTCAATATACTCAACAATCCAAGAATTCAGAGCTCCTTTCTGGTCTTCATACATTACTCTTCATCTCCCACCTCCATGCCTTTTCACTGTCTCCCAGGTCTGGGATATTCCCCCTCTTCATCACTGATGTAATCTTCTCCATTCATTTCCAATTCTATCTTCTTTTAAAAATCTTTCCTAATCTCTTCCCCCTGGAAGTGCTTTCCATCTGAGATTACATTACTTTTACATTTTATGTATGATACATACATACACACATACATATATATGTGTATGTTACATATGCCAAATGCTGGGAATATTAAAAAAAATGTTAAAACTGGTCTACCTTCAAGGTATGGTGACTTCCATCCTAATGTAAGCTCTTTGAAGGCAGGGATCAGGTTTTACATTTAAAAAAAATGTTCCCAGCATTCAGCACATACCATGCACTTAATGATTGCATATTAACTGACTTTAAATGATGAAATCCCACATTTCAATAAAAATGATATTAAAAAATGAAACAAAATACAGTTGCTTATGATTATATGTTGCATATTTACCATGAAATAATTGTGTTTGGATATATACTTTTTTTCTGGTTTTACCTGGTGCTTTGCAAGTTAGCCCAATTTTTAGTTTAAAAGTTCTAGACTCAACCTAAGTTTTTAAATTTCTAGAATGTTGCTTATTATCACAGAATGGCAATTCTGAATTTACAAATAGCTCAACCTGGCTGTTATGTCCATTTAAATAATAAATATCAGCTATTAGCTTACTGATGTCTTCTCTTATCCTTTCTATAACTGTTGTAACAGAGTGAAATCAGGTTTTCTCTAATGTAAAAACTCCATCATCTGAATTTAGGAATATTATGTCATAATGGAATATCACCATTATATCATTAGTTCCTTTAGAGAATGAAGGATGAACAACTTAAGGATCTCACTTAAGGATGATATGATTTAGATACATTTGACTAAGTTCTCTCATCCTTTTGGGGTAACAATAAATAGCAGTTTTCATCAGTATTACAATTTTTCTTAGTTATGACCTACTTTTGTTAGACTTTTGTCTATATGCTGGTGTATTCTATTTTTCTAAATATTTTAGCTGGTTGTTTAAAAGCTATCTATACACATATATAAATATATGTATACAACATCTATATGTGTGAGTTTGTATATAAATGTGTATATACATATATGTATATATACATACATATGCATATATAAAATGTATGGAGAAAGAGAGGAGAGGAAGAGAAACTGATTTTGTTAGTAGATGGTCCATCTTTACTCCCTGCTTTCCAGTCTATTTACTCAAGCTTCCAATAGGTAATAAATGATTCCAGTACTTTGACTTTGTAAAGTCCTGTTCATTTTAGGGAACTGTTTTGTACATTGGCAAATTGTCCAGTCTCTCTACACTGTGGGAGAGTGTAGTCTTCACATGATTGGATAATGTATGTGTCCCATGTTTGCCAAAGTTCCTTATTAGAACTCTGACATTTATATGATTATCTTGACACCAGATATGAACTTTGTACATTCTGGTGCTCTGAATTTCCTGTCAAAGGGAACCCTGAGAGGACTGTATGACTCAAATGACCACAATTCAAATTTCTTTTAACCTTTATCTTAACAGGCTATTTACATGGAGTAATTAGTATTTATATTTATTTACCTAATTTGAATCCTGTAGTTCTAAAATGACTACTATGACCTCTGGGTTGTCATTCTATTGGGCCTCTGTTTCTTCATCTTTAAAATGAAAAGGTCACATTGGATGATTTCTAAGGTCCTTGATAAATCTACATTCTATGTTTATTTTCTCTCCCTCTCTAGATTAAAAGTTGAAGTGATTCACTGAACACCACATGGTTAGTTAAATTTATTATTTAGTGGCATAACCAGGTTTTGAACACAGTTCCCTGACTTCCAGTTCAATGCTCAGTCAATTGGATTGTAAATATCTTGAAGGAATTGAAAATGTTTACAATATCCTCCTCATACAACACTGAAGGTGTTTAAGAGTGCTCTTTATTGGCTTATAATTAAAAACCATGAAAAAGATGAAATCTTATTTCCTGAGGCCTGTGTTGCTTGACATAAAAGTTTCAAATTTTTGAAGTAGTAGAGGAAATTTAGGAAATATTTCTTGCTAACTAATTTATTGCTCTATAATACTAATTCCAGATATTTATTGTGTAGCCATGATATTGATATGGGAAGATTATCATCTTGTTAGCTGACAAGCCTAGGTGGTATTCTATTTGTGCTGTCTGGAACATTGTTCTTTGTGAAATATCGTCTTTACACTGATGGACTATTTTCAGTTTCCAAACTATCTGATAACCTCTCATCTTTTAGCAAACTGTAAATAAAGAACAATGGAAACCATCACTTTACCCCATGGGAGGGCTGGTCAAATAGCTTCTGTTTGTAAAAGATGATGACCTATAGCATGCTTTCTTTCTTTGTACAGAAAGAGTACCGGTAACTGATCTTTAAAATGCTGATACTGTGGTCTTATCTGAACTACGATTCACCCAGTTGTCCCTTCCATTTGTCATTCTTTTCTCTGTCCCCAAGGGCTCAAGAAGAAATGTGAGTCTGGAGAATTACATCTTAGCTTCTTCCTTAACATTTTCCCTCTGACCAGAATGAAAGAAAAAAGCTGGAATGGACTGATAGTAGGGGAAATATGTTTTCCTTATGTAAAGTTAATGTGTTTTGAAATGTCTATGACTTTTTTTATATCTATTTTTTTATTATATTTATTTTATTTTTGTACAAATGATGTTTTTTATACATTACTAAAATATTCTTGTTTAAGAGTAAACATAATACCCCCTCCCCCTCAAAACTATAGACCCTCATGAGCAATAAAGGAAGGGAAAGAGGAATAAAATTTAAAAAATAATAATTGGGGAAGCTAGGTGGAGCAGTGGATGGAGCACCGGCCCTGGAGTCAGGAGCACCTGAGCTCAAATCTGGCTCCAGACACCCAACAATCACCCAGCTGTGCCACCCAGGGCAAGCCACCCCAACCCCACTGCCCTGCAAAAACCTCCCCCAAACCCCAAATAATAATAATAATGATGATGATAATAATGATGATGATAATAATGATAATAATAATAATAATAAATGGCCAGGTGGCGCAGTGGACAGAGCACTGACCCTGGAGTCAGGAATACCCGGGTTCAAATCCAGCTTCAGACACCCTACAATCACCCAGCTGTGTGTCCCTGGGCAAGCCACCCAAACACATCTGCCCTGCAACCCCCCCAAACAATAATAATAATTATAATAATAATGATATTAATAATAATAATAATGATGATGATGATGATAATAATTGTGCTTCAGTCTGTGTTCCAACACCACTAGCTGTGTCACAGTTGGATCACATTCTTTAAGATAAGTCCATCACAAAAGCTACTTCTATATTATTCTACTGTTGCCACTGCTGATTGCAACTCCCTCCACTACCATACACGATATTTTCTCTCTCCTTTCACTCTGTCCCTCTTCTCAAATGTGCTGTAGGGTAGTTGAGTGGCACAGCAGACTGATCAATGGCCCTGGGGCCAAGAGGCCCCAAGCCCACATACCACCCCTAAGGCCCAGCAACCACCTGTCCCTGTGGTCTCAGACAGGCCATCCAATCCCAGCCCCAGCCCCTTGCAAGAGTAAAAAAGAAAATGTTTTATATCTGACCACTCTCCCCTATAGTACATCCTCTCCACCATCACTCACATTCCCCCCTTTCCCTCTGTCCCCCCTCCTCTCCTTCTTATTCTAGATGTTTATACCCCATTGAGTATTTATGCTGTTTCCTCTCCAAGCTACCTCTGATGAAAGCGAAGGTTCCCTCATTTCCCCTCGCCTTCCCCCTTCCATATCATTGCAATAGCTCATTGTAATAAAAAAATCTTATTATATGAAATATCTTTAGCCTATTCCACCTCTCCTTTTTCTTAATCCCATTACATTTCCCTTTTAGACATTGACTGCATTTGTACAATATATTATATCTTCTAATTCAGCTCTCTCCTGTGGTTAATCTCTAAAAGCTCCTTCTACCTACTCTATTAAATGAGAAGTTTCATATGAGTATTATCAGTGTCATTTTTCTATGCAGGAATACATGTAGTTCATCATTATTAAATCCCTCATATTTTACTCTACTCCTCCACTCTCTATGCTTCACCTGAGTCCTGTATTTGAAGGTCAAACTTTCTGTTCAGCTTTGGCCATTTTAACAGGAACACTTGAAATTCCCCTGGTTCATTGAAAGTCCATCTTTTTCGCTGGAAGAGGATATTCAGTTTTGCTGATAGTTGATTCTCAGTTGCATTGTGAGCTCTTTTGACCTCTGGAATATTATATTCCAAGCCCTATGAGCCTTTAATGTAATTGCTACTAAGTCCTGTGTGACTCTGATTGAAGCTCCATGATATTTGAATTGTGTCCTTCTAGCTGCTTGTAATATTTTCTCTTTGACTTGGGAGTTCTGGAACTTGTCTATAACATTCATGGGGGTTGTGTTTTGGGGATCTCTTTCCAGGGGAAATTGGTGAATTCTCTCTATTTTGCCCTCTGCTTCTAGGATATCTGGGAAATTTTCCTGTAGGAATTCTTTAAAATTCTTTAAAAATGATGTCAAGGCTCTTTTCCTATCATGACTTTCAGGTATCCCAATAATTTTTAAATTATTATTAAATTATCTTTCCTGAATCTGTTTTCCAGATCAGTTGTTTTTTTCAATGAGATATTTCACATTTTCTTCTAATTTTTCATTCTTTTGGTTTTGAAGTATTATGTCTTGACTTTTTATAAAGTCAGCAGCTCCCTTTAGTTCCATTCTACTTCTGAAGGATTTGTGTTCCTCAGAGAGCTTTCTTATCTCTTTTTCCATGTGGTCAGTTCTGCTTTTTAAAGCATTCTTCTTCTCAATAACTTTTTGAACTTTTATCCATTTGACCTATGCTGGTTTTTACCATGTTATTTTCTTCAGCATTCTTTTAGATCTCCTTGACTAAGCTGCTGACTTCTTTTTCATGTTTTTTCTTGCATCTCTCTCATTTCTTTTCCCAATTTTTCTTCTATCTCCCTCACTTGATTTTCAAAATCTTTTTTGAGCTCTGTCATAGCCTGAACCCAATTTCCATTTTTTCTTGTAGTCTTTAGATGTAGGAGCTTATACTTCCTCATCTTCAGACTGAGTATTTTGATCCTTCTTGGGATCATAGACAATGTATTTCTCAATGGTGTTCATCTTTTTTTCCCTATTTACTCATTTCCCCAACCTTCACCTGGTTTTGGTGTTCTTCCTGAGATTTTGAGTATTATTGGGATCCCCACCACCACCACCAAGGATCTGTGTGTGTGTGTGTGTGTGTGTGTGTGTGTGTGTGTGTGTGTATGTGTGTGTTTGTCTGTGTGTATGTATGTGTGTGTGTGTTAATGACCACAAGTGCACCCCTCTGCCACAGAGCTGTGGTAGGGGGGCCCTGATGTTCTATGGCGGGGGCAGACTGTTATCAGGATCTGAATGTGGTCAGAGCCCCAGAGGCCTGTTCCAGGTACAGGACAGACCTTGGAAGTCTTTCTCCACTCCTCTAAACTTTGGTAAGCTGAAGACTCAAGGGTCAGTTGCCTGGGGGCTCCTGCTTACCTGCTCTGCCTGCTTTTGTTCCTGGATCTTGGCTGCTGCAGCTATGCTGCTAGCTGAGTGTCCTGAAGGCTGGACTTCGCTCGCTCTGGCAGAGGTCCCCCTGCTGATCTTCCAAGTTTTGCCTGGGTGCTCCCCTGATTGTAGGTTAGGAAACTCCTGCTGCTGCCATGAGCCATGGCTCCCAGGCACCCTGGGGCTGCCTTCAGGAGACTAAAGTTCCTTCACTCTGGTGGGCCACACCTCTAACCCTGTGGAGCTGAACCCTTCTGGTATTTTCCAGGTTTGGGCTGAAGTACTGGCTCACTGGATCCCTCGGTGGGTTCTGTCTCTCGAAAATTTAGTTATAGTTCTCATTTTATAAGTTTTGAAATATTATAAAGAGAGAGCACCTAGGAGAGACTCTTCTCCTGTCTTGGCTCTGCCCCCAAAAGTCTATGACTTTGACTTTGTCTTCCATATCTATTTATTTTTCCTTTTGAGCTGTTTGCATAATATTAGATAAAACACAGGTGAATGAATAGCCTGCCAAAATACTCAGGAGGAATTACTAAATATAGGAAAAAATAGAGGGTATAAGTAGTTTTAAAATGCTTAGACCATAACGAAGTTAAACTAAATAATTTCATATCTTACCTATTAATATAGGAAATATAATTGTTGTCTACAGCCTTATCTCTTTTAGCATCCTTATCTTTTTGTTCTTTTCCATAACCTAAACTTTCATTTATTTATTTCTGTCTGCATTTCATGCTACCAATAAAATTTTGCTTCTATATTCTATTCTTCACAATTTTATTTTATTATGAACTCCCATTTTCTCCTTCTGATTTTATATTTCAATTCATCCTCAAGACTTATCTGTATGTTTGATCTATTCTAGTTCTGTTTTCTCTAAGACCTTGGTCAAGTAGTCATTCTTCATGACAATCCTTTCCATGAATCTTCATTCTTTTCTTTTCCCACTGACTCCTTTGTATAAAATGGACTTCTCAACCTACCTAAGCAAGACTTATTTTTGAGTCTTCAAGCTCATTTTTTCCTTCCCATACATGGATAAATTTCATTTAAAAAGTAATCAGTTTCCAATATTTCCAATTCTCTTAGCTTTCTGTAATCACAGAAAATGTAACTTCTTATTGCTCACCTTCAAATCACCAAGGTCTGTGGTCTTTTCCCAATCATGAGTTTATATTCTTAGATGCATAGAATGGTATATCTGGAAAACTAAAAATCTGATTTTTATAATTTAATATGAGGTTCAAAAAAGTGAAATGAATTACCCAATGTTACATAGTCAGAAGGAAGCAGAGTTATGATTCAAATGTTTGTCTTTTGATTTAGGTTCTCTTCATAGTATGTCCTCTCCAGTCTAATGATAACCATTGCCATTTATTTGGGGATGGAACCTCTATAGTTCTGAAATTTCTACCTGTCTTATTCTTCCTTTCCTGTCTCCCTCTTTGGGTTCTCTTTTCTATTCTTAACACCTTAAGGTAGGTTTTGATAATCCAAAAATATTCTCTGGCTTGGGGTGCTAACCTCTCATGTCTTTTTCTGCTATGGATCTGCAATTCCCTCCTTCCTGGCATACCCATCCAGTCCTTTTCTGTAAATTCCTGATATCTTCTGACTGGAAAATGACTATGCCAGGAATTTTCCTTTTTTTCCTGATTATGAGAATTTGTATATTGGGGAGAGGAAAGGAGTATATATCATTAACCAATCCTTGGAAGCTTTCTCTGACATTAGAGATGAAAAAACAGAAAACCTAAGTGAGCCTCTACCTACATCACTCCCACTAGCCTACTTTACTGATTTTCCCTACCTCACCTGCCTTAGTGTATGAGTTTCCCAGGAATAATATTTGAACCACTACTTTAGAGCAGAAATTTTTAACTCACTGTGGTAGCTATTATGATGCAAGAGATTGGACACTATTCCATCTTCTACCAATTTGCAAAAGTCATGGAAAACTTCCATATACATAAGAGGTAAGAATAGGCTCTCTTTAGGGCTCATTTATCCCACTACTATGACTTAAACACTATTGCGCCTAAAGTTCAGTGACTTCACTATTAGTATCCTTTACTTTTTGTCCATTGCCCATCATACTCCTAACCCTCAGATATCTTATGGTACCTGTTAGACCTTAAGCCTTTTCTTTTCTTAAATGTGTTAAAATGTGACTAATGGTGGGCAATTGCTTTTTAATATCAACTGGCTTGTTTGACTTTTTTTTAGGTTTTTTTTGGCAAGGCAATGGGGTTAAGTGACTTGTTCAAGGCCACACAACTAGGTAATTATTAAGTGTTTGAGGCCAGATTTGAACTTAGGTACTTCTGACTCCAGAGCCGGTGCTCTATACACTGCGCCACCTAGCCACCTCCAGAGTTCTTCTCAATAGGCTGATCACATTATTCTTTGAAAGTCCAACCAAAAGTTACCTTTTTCTTGAAGTTTTCTCTCACCTTTCTTCCATTGGTGATGATATTCCTTCCTTATAATATTTATTTGAACTTATTTAATGTTTTAATTTTTAAAAATATTTTGATATTTTTTTTAGTATTTTTTTTACAAGGCAATGGAGTTAAGTGGCTTGCCCAAGACCACACAGCTAGGTAATTATTAAATGTCTGAGGCTGGATTTGAACTCAGGTACTTCTGACTCCAGGGCTGGTGCTCTATCCACTGTGCCACCTAGCTGCTCCCTTGATATATTTTTTTAAATCAATTTAAGTTTTTTTCTTTTTGTTGCTTTGTGGGTTTTTTTTTTTTTTTTTTTGCAAGGCAATGGGGTTAAGTGATTTTCCCAAGGCCACACAACCAGGTAATTATTAGGTGTCTGTGTCTAGATTTGAACTCAGGTACTCCTGAATCCAGGACCAGTGCTCTATTCACTGCACCACCTAGCCACCCCCATATTAATTTAAATTCTGAATATCTCTCCTCTCTTTTATTTTAAATTACATCTATTTTAACCTAATTTTTAAAAAGGGGAAAATTATAGCAAAACTAACAAAACATTGAGCATGCCATGTTTCATATACATAGCCTTTCACTTCTGCAAGGAAGAAAATCATATTTTCTCACCTTTTTTTTGTATTAAGCAAAGTGATCAAATAAATACAATTTTGAAAGAAATTTTTTAGGTGCCATTTGATTCTTCTAACAAAAATAATTTCCCAGAATGAGTTCTAGACTGAAACTTTCCTTTTCACAAAAATAATTCTAATCAATACCAACTCTTAGTTCTTTAGGAGTGCTTTTTAGTGGAGGTAACAATAATACATATTAATATGTAGTGTGTTTCATTCTTTCTATATTACCAATTCCATAAGATCAGGAACCATATCTTATGTAAATTTTATATTTCCTATAGTGCCTAGCACTAAAGTGTCTAATCTTTAATAAATATTTAGAGAATTACTGAATTTTCTGTAATTAGTAGAAAAGTGTCTGTGGACTTTATATTGAAATTTCTCATACATATAGCACCAGATTCAGGGAGGGTACCTAGGTGTGAGGTGGTTCCATTCTTTTTACATTTTTAAAAGTGGCAAATGTAAGAATAACAACAATTTTCCCTTGATTGGAGCAAGATGAAGGTGTATAGACATGTGGAAATTCTGTTGAAAATGATGAAGATGAACATATCACTCCCCTTTCTTATTAATCTGCCTCTGAACAGGGTTAGATGTCACTGTTTGGCAACTGATCATTTCCTGCTGTATATTTTCTGAGGGCTGCCCCCATGTAGAAGATCACTATTCAGAGAAATGCTAATTAAGTGGGATTTAAAGGAGCATGTCAGCCAACCATGAGCTCAATGAGATTCCCCCCTCCTTTGCAGCTGCATTCAATTGCATTCTTAGCTGCCACTGAAGTAAGTCAAAGGCCACATGTGCATAGAACTCAGCTGGCATTCTCAGGTCCAAGTCAACTTGTAGCAACATTACGGACTTGGTGAATCTCTCAGCCCCTGAATATGTTCATTAGCCAACAAAATAATAAGGCGTGGAATATCCCTACTGAAAAATTGTGCATTTGTGTGTGGGGGGGGCAAAAAGTTATGAATACATCCCAAAGAGGTCTAAATGTAAACCAGACCTATTTGAAGTTTTTTTTTTTTTTTTTGAAGGGAAGGAAGAGAATGGAAATGAGCTAAGTTTGGTATTAAGACTGCTGGTCTACATAATTTAAAGTTATGCTTCACAAATCTTTGGGGCTTTTTTTAAATGGGAAAACTAGACTCGCAGAATGGTAGATTGAAGATAGGGTATATGTTTTCTTAATATTTGATTCACCATCCTATGTTTATGAGTGAGAGGGCTCATTAGATTGGAGTTTTTTTATTAGTCTCTGGACTATTTACAGGTTATAGAAATAAATCCTAGGGGACATAATACAAGATATCTTAGTAATTAGCCCCATTTTGTATAGAGAAAGTTATAATAATTGATCACTAAACCAGTAAACTAAATCCTCTAAAACAATATAATGAATATTATGCTATTTTGGAATAAAATAATAACACAGAGGCCCAATAAACCTAAGTTTGCAAGAAAGTGACCTTTCATTGCTTCTTAATGAGAATGTGCAAGGAGAGATGTAGGAGTATTTTAATAGATATTAAGTATATGAATGTAGACAAATCCCCAGATTTTAGTTTCCTCATTTGTAAAAGGAAGATGATAACATGCTACATCAACTAATCAGCAAGAATTTATGATATGCCTACTATGTGTGGGGCACTATTTTAGGTATTAGATACATGCAAATGAAATAATATTTGATATCAAAGAACTTTCATTTCACCAGAGAGACAATTTATATATTTATAAGAAAAAATGCAAGGGATTTGTAGAAGGTAAGAATCTTAAGAGGTAAAGGTGAAGAGGGAATACATTCTAGTCATAGGAACAAATTTGTGTAGAAGCACAAGTTAACTTTAACTTTTAACTAGAATGTGAAATCCTTGAAGTTGGGCATCACATCTCACACTTTTTTTGTACCATTCTACCCCCTATCACAACACCTAGATGGAATCAAAGAGTACATGATGAGATTCAAGGAGATTAAAGAACTGGTAGACCAGGATGTTTTGAGTACATTACATATACTCAATAGACCCTTTCTGAATTTAATTATATCAAATGAGTCCATTTACAATTTCTTAATATTCCTGTGGTCTTCCCTAGATCTCTCGATTCTGAGGAGTTGGCCCAATAAGACACAAAAAAGAGATGAAACCCTCAAAAATTCAGTCTTATGGGTGAGCTACCAAGAAAACAAATGTGTACAAAGAAGCCATGTACAGTATACATAGGAAACATTTAACATGGGGGAAGACACTATAATTAAGAGAGGTTGAGAATGGCTTCTCTGAGGTTTTAGTTGCGAAGCCAGGGAACACAGTAGGTGGAGATGAGAAAAGAGAATATTCTGGGCATGGGGTACAGTGAGAGAAAATTCTGGAGCTAAGAGAAAAAGTGTCTCATTTGTGAAGTAACAAGAAGACTACTTATCACTGGACTAAAGAAGACATGGTGGATAGAAAGATGTAAAAAGACTGAGGAAGCTGAATGATAAAGGGCTTTCAACTTCAAAGGAGAATTTTGTGTTTGCCAGTGGAGATAATAGGCAATCACTGGAGTTCATCGAGCGGGGGAAAAGATTATATTAGTTGGATCTGTGATTTATGAAAATCACTTTAGTGGCTGAATGGAGAATGAATTGGAGAGGAGAGAGACTTGAGGCAACTAGATTGATCTACTGCAATAGCCCATGCATAGAATGGTGGCAGTGTTGGTGGAGAGAAGAGGGCAGATTGAAAGTAAAATTGAGAATCCTTGGCAGCAAATTTGATATGAAGGGGTAAGAAATAGTAAGGAATCAAGGATGTTACCTAATTTGTGAGCCTGAGAGGAATAGTTTTTCAGTAGTTGTGTCTGTCATACTTACAAGAGCAGTTTTCAGTCTTTTCTCCCTAGGGATTGTTACAGGCACTAGACTGAAATTCCCAAGGGTCTTGGATCCAGAAACCTGTACTATCTCCTTTGGGATTTGAGAGAAGATAGTGATTAAAGTGATCATGGTGATTTGACTTCCCTGGTGCATTCTACCTCCTGTTTCAGGAATTGCTTCCCTTAATGATGGCTGTAGTATTTGTATTGAAGGCAGAACCAGGGATGAATGTTGCCACTCCCAGAACCTTTGTGCTGATCTACCTCTTGGTACTCACTGATCACCAGTTGTTGCTGTTGTCAGTGAGAAAGGTTGGCTTCATATAATAACTTTATCTTCTTCCAGGTTCCTAAACACTATTCTTATTTTCTGGATGAGTACTTTTTCTGAGTTCTTTAATTTTCCTGACAGAAGTGACAAAGTAATACCAGTTCTTGATAGTTTTAATCTCTGTATTATTATTATTATTATTATTATGATTATTGAAAGATTTTGAATGTTTAAAAGAATTTTCTAATGTATTCTAGAACACAATGTTGATTCTCTTTTGAATTGATTTTTAAAGCATCAATTTTTCATGGTAGTCCTTTGATTTTCCAATTATTCATATGAAAAGTTGTGTTGCCATTTTAAGCTCCTGAATGAGTAGGTAAGGATACATTGTTGAGGTGAACTTGTTCAATGTTTCAGAAACCCATTACTCAAGTTTCTTATTTTATTGGTGAGCATAACTACTAACCTGATAGCCTGGATGAACCTCAACACATTTTGTTTCTTAGATTCGCCCAATTACACAAAGGTTTATGCTTATATTATACTATTAACACTAGTATGGTCAACTATATAGCAAAGTCCAGTGGACTAGGAAATGTTGCTAGAATATTGAGTCTATTAAGCAATATTTTGATTTTTAAATTAACTTGTAGAGAAGCTAGTAAATGGTATGTTTTGTATTTTTAAACCATTGCTTCATTTCTTGAAAGTGGTGATTGATTCCTTAAGGATGTGATTTCTCTCTCATCATACTGCATTTGGATCAATGTACAACATGGAAACAAAATAAAGACTGACAGATTGCTTTCTGGTGGGGGGGAGTAAGATTGATAGAAAAATTGTAAATCTAAAAACTCAAATAAAATCTTTAAAAATTAAAAAAAAGAAAGTGGTGATTGAATCATATAGTTGAAGAAGCTATATGGTGGCAAATTTAGCTAAATCCCCCTTCAAGTGCTGAGGCCATTAGCATGTTTGAAATCCCCTGATTTCAGAGTCTGAAAGGGTTAGTTTAACTTATCTGAGAAAACATTCATAAGAAGTGGTGCAACTTTATGATAATTCTTTTAAAAGGAAGGAAACATTTTGAATTTCACTCTTATTGCTTTCTATGGCGATATTGTTTTCTAATTGTCACAGGATGTCTTTAAACTGAGCATAATTCATGGAGGTAGGATGAGATGGCACCATTTGTGCATTCCTCTAGAATGACTTTTGGTGAGTTTGAATAATTAAATAACTTCTCCGGTCATTATCCTTAAGCCTAACTCTTGATAAGTTCCCTTGATAAGTTTTAATGTTTAGAGACATTAAAAAAAACCTCATTATTCAGAGAGCCAAGTTAGGAATAGCAAGTATTCAGACAATAATTGTCAGAATGTGAAACTACTTTGGAACTCCATTTTCAAAAGAAGTAATTATAGGATAAGGTTCATTATTATGAAGAGAGAAGTAGGTGATGGAGGCATGTGTTAGCAGAATCAAAAGACAACTTCAGGAGAATTGTACAATAGAGTTCTACTGATTCTTAATCTTGTTCTATTACCATACACTTCAGGCTGAGCTCCTGAGGTCTTGGCTTAAAATTCCTGGAAATCCTGGGTAAACAGAAGAACAATTGAATATGTTTCTATGCCATATTAATCTTGAGACTTTGTCTCAAACTGCAATTGTTAGATCAGTGGCATTTCTTTTTGATCTCCAGACATGGCCATTGGAAGTTTTAATGTGATTTTGCAGTAAGTTTATGCTCCATTTCATTGCAAAAGTGTCACCAGCAGGGAAGGGGAAGGAATGGACAGATAGAAGTTATATGATTTTTCTTGTGTCACACAGCTTGTCAGTGTACTGAGATTGGATTTGAACTTGGGTCTTCCTGATCCCAGGTACAATGCTCCATTGACTATGTCTCCTACCTGTCATTGACCTCTAGGGTGGAGGAAATATGATATTCCACCTATTGACAAGAAATAAAAAAATTTTTTTCCATAGAATTCTCTCCAATTTTTGGTATTATGGAGCACAATCAGATTCAAAAGGTAAACCAAGTCTACTTATCACATATCCTTCTGGATTACTATACTGCAATCCCTTTAAAAGGGGCAGTAGATGACACAGTGTTAGAGCACTGACCCTGGAGTTAGAAGGAACTGAGTTCAAATCCGACCTCAGACATTTGATTCTTACTAGCTATATGAGTTTGGGCAAGTCACTTAACCCTGACTGACTCGCATCCAGGGCAATCTCTAGTGTTCCTTTTTTATATCTGACAATTGGACCCAGATGACTTGGGAGGAGAAAGTGATGCTAGTGACCTAGCACAGAACCCCTCACAATACAATTTATGTGCTTGTCATGGAATCACCTCCCTGATGTCATGGATCATGGTCTTCTTCATGAATAAAGGACAAACAACAACAATCATAAAAGGAACATTAGATAATATATTGATTTACATTCCTTCCTATGCCTCTGTTTTGAGGTAGTAAATATGTAATATATTTTTTCTCCTCAGAATTGTTTCTATTCCCTAATTGTAAAAAACTGAAGGAAATAAGACATAAAAAGAGCTCACATTTTTTTCAGCTGTTCCAACCAAGTCTTCAGAGGCTCCCCCAAGGGTGATATTATGCTTCAGGTTATAGCTATAGACCTCTTAACTTTCTTGTCAGTCATTGCATGGAAACAAGTTTCCTCACTTATTCTTTCTTCCTCTTATTTAACAGTGAATGATTTCTTAAAGTAGCCCAATATACCAAACATACATAATTTCATTGGCATGAGTATACTTTTCACAAGTATAGATCTCAACTCTTCCAAACTTTATTGCGACAAATATTTAAATGGTGGAAGAAATTCCTCACCACCTGATGTTGACACACTCTGGAACTATCTAGAGTAGTGTTCAGACTACTTGGAGAGGGAGGATGGAGCATGACTTTTGTTTTCAAATGTTAAAAAAAAACACTTCAAATTCTTTCCAGCTTGTTAGAACCTAGCAGTATAGTTCTGTACTACAATCACACACTTCAAAGTCCATGGGTGCTTCTGCAGTGTGATGAGCACCAGAGATGGTTTTAATAGAGGAGATGATGGAGCATCCTAGAGCTTTAGAGTTGTAAAGGACCTCAGCATTTCTCTAATGTCAGTCATTCATGAGCAAGAACGCTTCTGACAATTAATCCCCTAACAGGTACTTGAAGGCTTGGGGTAGGGAATTCATTAAGTTCTGAGATAGCTCATTCTATTTTTTGGTTATAATGTATTCTTCCACCACCCCCTTTATGAAACAAATATTTCCTTTCTTTAGCTTACACACATTTCTGTTACTTTTGTCTTTTGACAAGCAAAAGAAATCCATATACCACACAAATTCTTTGACAACTTTGATGCTCTTTCTCCTCTCTCTCCTGCTTCAGGATTCTTTTCTCTCAGTTAAGCCTGTCCGTGTCCAGTTCCTTCAAGAATTACCATAAAGCATTGTTTCTACTCACTTCTTCCTGTCTCTTCTAGACTTAATTCTATCTATTATATCGTCTTTAAAAATGTGGTACCCTAGAACTGAACATAATGTTCTAAATATGGTCTGAATATATAAAAATATAATGGGTCAAATATCTTTAATTCTAGTTATAATTTTTCTATTTAATAAAACTTAAGATAAAATTAACTTGATCACCCCCCATTGAATGCATAATGAAAACTATTTCCTATTTCTTCAGAATTTCTTCTTGTCCTTTTGCTTTTCAGTCTCACTTTTCTTTCTTCTACCTCTCCCACCCCCAGATATCTTATTCTTTCAGATTATCCTCCATCTCCAAAGCATATCTTTTATAATCTTAGTTTTTTTACTTGTCTCTCCTATTAGAATGTGTAGACTATCAGCGCAAGAACTATTTTTGACCTTTCGTCCTGTTCCCAGGGTTTAACACTGTATCTGGTAAATAGTAAGTATTTAGTTACAGCTACTAGCTGACTGACTAAATAATTGAATGTTTATTGTCTTCTATTGGAATATTAGTTGTGGAGGGCAGGCACTTTTTTTTTTTTTGCTTTGGTTGTTTCTCTTTTTAAAATATTTATTTCCCCAGTGCTTAGCAGAGTGTCTAGAATATGGTAGGCACTTAATACTAGAGGCAAAAAGTCTAAAGCAAGTTTCATTTTAAAAAAAAAAACTCCTGTCAAATGTTCTCCCTGACTATTTATTGCCCCTGTGGGTCTCCAGCACTTGGATATGTTTTATCCCTTATTACAAATAAACTGTAAAGAACTGCCATGGTGAGAAGAAAGCTACCAGGACACAGGTGCAAAAGTATTGAAGTTCTAAAGTATTTTTTGGCCTATTTCATGTAGTCTATGGGTCCAGAGTCCATGCCTTGGGAGGCACATTCCCTGAGGGAGATATTTTATACCAGCCTGGTTTGTCGGAAATGCAGTTTAGAGACAGAGATTTTCTCCCAACCTCATTATAGATACAGTGCAAATAGGCTATTTTTTAAAGTTACTACAATGACTTTCCCATGCCCCAAATATTGCACACTGGGTCTTTCTGGGGGGCTTCTGTGGTTAATGGGGACAGAAATGTACTGGCATCCTGAGTTGGAATTTCCCCAAAGAAACAATGGGAGAAATGATGTTTTTGTTGTAGTTGAAATAGTACCATGATATTGCACTTCAGATATATTATGGGGTAAATATACTTTTGTGGATTCCCTGGGAACTTGACCACCATGGGCCATTATATCTATGGGAAATGCATCCTAATTTGTGAACAATGAGCTTACAAATGAACTTTTGTAATGCAATCTTTTTATAAGACTAACTATATGCATGCTGATTGATTATAAGATGATAAGGGATCTACTTTATTTTAATTACCCAGGCATCTTCTTGCAGTGGAGAGTCAAGGCAACTGGATTAGATAAGAATTGGCCCACAGAGGCTAGGAATAAAGGGAGGATAGTCCAATATTCTCCTGATGCTCCTTTAAAGCACAAAGGTTCTGTGCTTTGAAGCAAAACAAAAGATTTAGGTGATTTATGTTTGTTTAATCAAGACACAACATACCTGTTTGCTTTTAGCCAAAAAAGGAGGAGGAGGAGAAGAAGGAGGGGAAAAGCTGTTTGAACACCCAATAACTCTCACAAAGTGATATTCTGATGAGTTAAGTGTAAATGAATCAGAAACAGATGGATTGTTTCCCTTGAAATCCACATGGGTTTAAAAACTAGGGGAAAAATATGTCTGGAAAAATGTTCCTCCTTAAAATTGCAATTCAATCATTGGACTTTGAGATTTTTTTCCTAATATCTAGCAAGTAGTTGTGTTCACTCATCTCTAATTTGGATGGGGTGTGTGCCTGAAATGAGCATTTAAACTATTTTGTAGAGTTACTGTAGGGAGGCATAACAGGCCTGTAAAATGACATAAGGCACAGGGGCCTTATGTGTAAACTTGTTTCACATGGGTTCTTTGGTATTGAATAACATGAATTTCATGTAATTTGATTCTTACAAATTTCATAAGAATCTACCTCGGTTCTTGTGTGTGAAAGTAAAAGCAGTTTCAAAGGGACCCCTCCAGGTGCACAATCACTACAAGAATTTTTGTTGCATTTTTCTGTCAGTGACTTGTCAAATGTCAGCGACTGGGCTGCAAGATCATTGTCCTAATGCATGTTTCTCCAACTTCTGCCCTTTTAAAAATATCTTTGTCTGGATCCTTTTTGCTACTTACAGAGCATCAACCAATCTCTACCTATATAGATCTGGTCTTCCCTTTGTTTTCCCTGGAAAAAGAAAGGAATTTCATTCATTTGCTTTAGTACAGTTCTGTTCTAAGTAGGACCATGACCTTATGATGGCAAAAATAGTTAAGTTTTGGAAGAGATCCTCAAGTGAAAGTGATCCTTTCACTGAAAGAGAGTCATTAATCAAATAGACTATAGTGGAAAAAAGTCCTGAATTTGGTGTCAGATGATTTACTTTACAGAATCTGTGTCTGTGGACAAGTCACATAACTCTTGTGCTACTCAGTTTCCCGACTTTCAAAATAAGAACATTTTCACTACCTCTCTCTGATGAAGCATTTTGTAAAGTACTTTATCACTATGAGTTGTGATTGTTTTAGATCATGTTTTCTGGAAGTAGAATGACAAACTATATAGCTTCTGGACATCACTTTAGATTCTTAATTTCTGTCATTATGAAAATGACTTGCAGGTTATTTATTTTTACTTTCTCACTCAACTCTCACTTCATACTCTATTTTTACATTTTTTTCCTTAGGTATCTTTCCATGGACAAGACTCAGTTCTTGGCCTTTATCATTAAGTTAGGAAGCATTAGTGGATAGGGCACTGACTCTGGAGTCAGGAGGACCTGAACTCAAATTTGACCTCAGGTGCTTAGTAGTTGTATTACCTTGAGCAAGTCAATTAACATTGATTATCACAACAAAAGCAAATCAAAATCAAACAGTCCACATTAGATTGATGAGATATTTTGGATCCTGATTCTATCAATCACTCATTGTATTAGATATCCCTTCCAATGAAAGTATCATCCACAATTTTAATAAGCCTTCAATTTATGCCTTCAAGTCATAGATGCAAATGTTGAACAGGGAAGGGATAAAGCTATACAGAGAATAACAGTTATAAAAGTCAAATTTTTCATATAATTTTTGTATAGAACTTTATAATACCTTCCATCATTTGAACTTGACAACAACCTATGAGGTAGATTATATAGTTATTAGTATCCACATTTAAAAGATGGGAAAAATGAGGTTCAGAGAGATTACATTGTTTGATTTTGATCACATAACTATGTGGTGGAACTGAAATCTAAACCAAGGTGGGAAAAAGTAAAAAAACAAGAATGAGGAGAAATATATCAACACTTAGTAGTTTAAGAGAAGTAAATGAGAAAGGCAAAGATTTATAGATTATGCAGAAACCTTATACATAATTCTATATCATTAACATTTTCTTAAAACAAAGGAATAAATGGTAGGCCCTAGAATATTACAAGTACCAAATAATACCACAAAATCAAATTGACTACATTTCATGGGAAGGAAAAAAATTATTTATGTAGGAGTTGTTCCTGAATCAGTTGTTTGTATATAATTCAACCATCAATTCTATAAAGATAATATCAGAATTTATAAACAACAAAACAAACAACTACCCCCCGCAAAACCAAAAGAAAGAATACTGAGGGGAAAATATAGTGTACAAATAAAATTATTTATACTGATTTATTTAAACAAGCTATTGAAAATAAAAAAATTAGAAATAAACTACAAAAATTAAATCAATATCACCTATAATAATTTCATCTAGAGGTTGAAAAAATGTAAATTAACTTCCATAAGGAAATAAAAGTTCCCCAAAGCTAGTCAACAAGCATCTGCTGTACTTGCCAGTTCAAGAAAGCTGATTGCCAAAGAAACAAATTGGTAAGAATATTAATTATATTTAATGATATATTATGAACAGTTGAGAGGTATAGTCTATGAACCTTGAATGATAATGAGAAATATCTTTCTGAATTGGTTTTATTATATATTCAGAATAATACCTCTAAAAATAATATATAGAATAACAGAATCACACAAAAATAAGATATACAGTTATTAGTCAATACCATTTAATAATGTGCAACAAAGTAATGGTGGGTAAAAAAACAAGTTTAAGATCAGCTAGAGAAGATATCCAAACTAAACCAAATCATCCCAAGGACATTCAAAGATAAAACTGAAGGGAAGATATAAACAGAGGACTGAAAGAATTTACCTTCCCCCCCACCAAATAAACAACTCAACAAACATTTAAGACTAATGCAATCAAGGCAACTGGACCATAATACCAAATTTCCCCCCAAATAAAACTGGGTTTTATATAAATATTTGCTCCAAAAGACATAATAGGAATTATTTTCAGAGGATGTCTGGAGATTAGGTCAGCATTTCTGTGGAAATCATTATTTGAACTATTCTACCTGCAGGGAAGTTCCTCATATCTTTAGCACGATGAATGCTGGCTGAAGCCCAGCCTAGCAGATCTCTTTGGCCACCTCGCAACACAAGTGGCAGCATTAAATCAACCCAGTGCCTTATAACTGTGCACCAGATTTTTTTGGTTTCAAGAACATAAATATCTTTCTTGCCTTTAGTGATGATTAGAGGTGAGGTTTTCTTTCCAACCAGATGTTATCAAGTGTCCACATTATTTGTACTTTGTATCTGTTCTTTGATTTGTCATTTGTCACTGTTTCAAGTTCATCTGTTTATATAGGCGTTTACTTCTAGTCCAAAGGCTCCACTTGGGTATTTACAAATACTTAATTATAATTTATATTTTTGACCATTTAAAGTGTTAATGTCAATAATAGTATTTATTTCTATTTAAATATATATTAATATTATTATTTTATAATTCAACACATTCCTCATTTATTGCAACAGACATATTAAATGCATACATCTGGCTAATGACCTTAACTAGAGATTATTTTTGGAGTAGAGTTTATATTATCAGCATCCTGAAAAAATCATGCTAGGTCTTATTTTTGAGGAAACACAGTATCACAGTACCTTAGATGTTGATTTAACTATATTTAACATTGATTTAACTATAAATTGAGGAGATTTATTTTGCAGGGATTCAATTGGAAGAACATTGAAAGAATGCTTTAAGTTATCTAAGTGAGAGAAAGAATCTAAAAGTGTGTGTGTGTGGGGGAGAAAAATCTCAGACTTTATTAATACTAAAGAATAGTGAGTATGAAAATATGAATACCTAAAATGAAATAAATCCAGGGTAGAAAAAGTAGGAGAATGGTTTGATTTGCTTTCAGGAAATGACAAAATATCCCATTGAAAGTACAGAGTTGTCTAACTTTTTTATATTGACTTTATCAGGTTCATGGCTATTAGGCATGGATCAATATGACCTACAAAGAATTAAAAATGAATGTTACACAAAGGGCAGTGGAGAGGTAAAAAGGGAATGCAAGCAGTCTGTAACATACAGCCAACAAAAACCACCAAAGAAGAAACAGAAGTTAAGAAAACTGTTTAAGTATTCTATGACAGGAGGAGAGGATGGACTGAATATGTGGCAAGAACAAGATGTAATAGGCAGAATACTCTACTGGTACTATCACAATGTCAGGAAAAAACGCAAGGAATGCCTCCAGTGCCTCTACTTTGCTGCACTTATGAAGTGATGCTGTCCATAGCAATCATATTTTTGTATGATTTTGTTGTTTGTGGACCCTTTGTGGTGAGTGCTTTGGAGAACACACCTTAGAGTCATACAAAATTGGCAGTCATGGATGGAATGCATTTTGTATCACTGGAGGGATTTCTGAAAATATTAATTCACACATCCATTTGAATATTTGAGGGCACAAAAATCAATGACTAAACAAACTGAAAAAGCACATTGAAAAGTTTGGTGTCAAATTGGATCATGCCTTTGAGACTGAACTCTGACAACTTGACCTCAATTATATTTCTAATTGAGATTTTAAATTTGGAAATGTTGTTTTATATTTGGATGGAAGTAAAATATTTTAGCAAAATATTTAGCAGTTAGCAAAGAGGTATAGGCTCAAGGGGGTTAAATACTTTAATGTCTTATCTATAGGAGAATAGTAGCAGGGTCTTTTGCTTTTTAACTTAGATTTCCATTTACAGACCTCTGTTTTACATTCTGACATGGCCAATATGAACAATAATCTGTTAATAATACAAAATAGTTTGGAAAAAATTCTTAAAGATGATATTTCTTGTTATCATTCAAAGTTCATGGCCTTTCTTTCTATTACCGATAATGCTATGTCTCTATTTCACTGATATGCATTTTAATTTTTACTCTTTTTTAAAAAAAGTTATGAGTTCAAATTTTTGAGATATTTTAGAAATTAAAAATTAACCACATTGTGGGTATGTTATTTATTGCATTTTAAGATATGCAGCAGATAGTATATGAATATCAAAGAAAACTAAAGGGGCAGCAACTAGGTAGCACAGTGAATAAAGCACTGGTCCTGAAGTCAAGAGGACCTGAGTTCAAATCTAGCCTGAAATAATTAACAATTACCTAGCTGTGTGACCTTGGGCAAATTCACTTAGCCCCATTGCATTAAATAAATAATAAAAATAATTTTTAAAAAGCTAATGCTTGGTTCCTATTCTCATTAACAAAATTTATATTTATCAGTTTTTTAGTTATGGTGTATTATTACATGAAACACAATTTGGTTCTTTTTTATATAATATTTTTCCAATTACATGTCAAGACAATTTCAACATTCATTTTATAAACTTTTGAGTTCCAAATTCTACTCCTTCTAAGAAAGAAAGCATAAGCCATACATATGTAATAATAAAAAACATATTTCCATATTATATTGTGAAAAAGACAGATGAAAAAAGAATAAAAGCAAAAGTTAGCATGCTTTGATCTGCATTCAGACCATCAGTTCTTTCTCTGGATTTGTAAAGCATTTTTCATTATGAATTCTTTGAAATTGTCTTGCATTAATTGTATTGTTGTGAATAAGTAATTTATTCACAATTGATTATCATATAATATTGCTGATACAGAATATAATGTTCTTCTGAGTCAACTCACTTTTCTTTGTATCAGTTCATATAATCAGTTCAGATTTTTCTGAAATCCTCCTGTTTGTTATTTCTTATAGCACAATAGTATTCATTTACAATCATTTGCCACAACTTATTCAGATTGATCTGCAATTTCCCCAATTCTTTGCTACCACAAAAATATTTTTGTACAAATACCCCCTACTCCCTTTTTAGTTCTTGGGAATACAGAAGTCGTTAGTGGCATTGTAAGATCAAAAGATATTCCCAGTTTTATAGCCCTTTGGGGGTATAGTTCTAAATTGCTCTCCAAAGTAGTTGGAACATTTCACAACTCCAACAACAGTATATTAGTTTCTCAGTTTTTCCACATCCCCTCCAATATTTATCATTTTCCTTTTCTGTCATATTAGCCAGTTTGATAGGTGTGAAGTGTTATTGAAGAATTGTTTTAATTGTCATTAAATTAAATAAATCACTAAATCTTTTATTTGGTTTAGAATATTTTTATATGACAATAGGTATTATTTTTATAGGTTATTTTTTAAGAAAAAATCATTGTATGGGCATAAAGATGTGCATCTAATTTTTAAAATGTTTATAAATGAAGAATCTAGTGTATTTTATGAAGTGATTGATGAATATGAAGTCATCAGACCTGTGAGAATCAAAACAATGATTCTATTTCTTGGTCTTGAAAAGCTTTTCCCCAAAGAAACATTTAAACAAAATGTGTCACTCCCTTTCCATGTGTTGTATGGCTAATTGATCTATTATTGGTGCTGATCCACAGTATTTATCAGTTATAATACATCATCTCAGTTCTGCATCCTTAATTCATTTTTTTTTCTTGCACTTATGAATGGGGTGCAGGGACGTAGGAAAATAGACTGGTTTTAAAACTAATATTTTTGATAATTATCTCTTGTTCTTTGTAACTATTACATTGTTAAAAATTGTGAGATAATTAGATAAGGAAATAAATACATATTTGTTTTCTGAAATGATTATAAATTCTCAAAAAAAGACATTTCAAAAAATTAAAAAAGTAAAATAAAAAGTCTTTTCAGAGTTTGTACCTATATAGAAATCTCTACATTTAGGATAAGGTTCATGTTTCCATTAAATTGCCCAAATTTCTACCCCTTATGTTCTAGCCCTTTGATCAAGTTGGGCCTGGATTTTATCATGCCAAAGGTGAAAAGAAGGAGTAAAGTATTCACTAAGCTGTGAAACCTTCTTAGGAAGTATGTGATTTACAGTAGTAAACCACACTGTAGACAAGTGTTATGTGCAGAGGGATACCACACACAGTCACTAGGTAGATGTAAAGAGCAATAGAAAGGTTTCTTGAAAAGACCACACAGAAAAGGACTAGGGGATTAAAAAATCTGTCTTAATTTGTCATTTTCCGTAAAGCATACCTATATTCCAACTATCGTAGGTTTCGTTAACTTGTGGCATGTGGTCTTCTAGTTTCAACTCTGACAGTGGAGAGTCTTTACAGAAGGAACTTTTCTATTCAGTTTTTAAATTATTTTTTTTCTATCAACAAACATTTATTTCCTCTTCCTCCCATCTTTTACCCTCCTGACTGGAAAGGAAAAAAAAAGAAAAATAAATTCCTTGTAAAAATAAAAGATTTAGAAACTCTGATCAATAAAGTGCCCAACTATGATTCCAATGATAAAGAATGGTACCCATCTCATTGTTTCTTCCTTTTAAGGGATAGACCAGATCCATAACTGACCTATCCATGTGGCATGAAATGATGATTCCTATAATTCTCAAGTTCTTTGTTTTCTGAGGCACAAAACCTGGGCCTTGAAAAAATCCCACATTTAAGGTAATAGGTGCATAATGTCTAATTAGTGATCATTTCATTTTCATACATGAATGTAATTCTTTATCATTTTATTTCTAAGTTTGCCAAAAGGAAAAATCTGACTTCTTTCCTTGTACCTCATTTTCCCGGGAGGTATTCAGGGTACCATTAATTAACATGGAGAAACTTGGAAAATTTAGTTAGCTAGAAATTTGCAATATTAATATCAGCTCATACTTATGTAGTGCTTGTAATTTATAAAACATTATATATATATATATACACACATGGTCTGTATGACCTCAGTTGATCCTCATCACATTCCTTTGATATAGATTGTAGAAGTTTTATTCTCATTTGTAGATCTCAGGATACTGAGTTTCAGGGAGATTTAGTAACTTGCCCAAGGCCATAGAGTAATTTTGACAGAAATAAAACTCAAATCCATTCTGATAATTCTAAATCCAGTGTACTTTGTCCTTTACATCTATCTAACTGTCTGTTGATCTGTCTGTTGGTGTTGCTTATGTCTACATATTGATCTATCAATCCCATCTATTTGTCTCTCTCTGTCAATGCATTTGCCAATCTATCTAAATTGCCTTCTAAATTGATAATTATTAGACATCATCCAAGTTATTATGATGATTATTAAAACAGACAACATAGGAGACATTAATAGTTGTTTATTCACTCATTGACTAACTGCTCCTGATGCCTGGAATGTCTTACATTTTGACTTGTCTCCTTAGTATTTGAAAGGAAGTTGTGCACATTACTTCTTCCCTGGCTGGTTGATTGTTCCATTCCAAAACAGTCAGAGATTGGAGTAATGATCTTCATATGGTTAACACAATTTCTCACAATAGCTTATATTTAGGTCTTTAATGCAGAAATTTTAGTGAAAATGCACTTTATTTTCAACCTAAGAGGAACATATTAAGAAAAAAAATCTAAAATCAATGGTACTTTGAATAATTAAATGAGTTTTTATCATGGCATATTGTCCATAACTTTGGGCATATTATTTGCTGAGCTAAGATTTTAAGAGTTGAAATACTATTTTATTTGTTTTGTGAAGGGATCACTATGTGTTACACAATAGTGCATTCTTGATTGACCATGTTTTGATGATGTTTAAAACAAATTCAGAGCAGCAGTTAGGTGACACAGTGGATAGAACATTGATTCTATAAAGTCGGGAGGACCTGAATTCAAAGCTGGTTGCAGGCACTTGATGCTTATTAGCTGTGTGACCTTGGGCAAGTCACTTAATCACCATTACCCACAAAACCCAGAAAAAACAAAAAACAAAAAACAAATTCAGAGAAAGAATTGATGAATAGAAGTATGTATATATATATATATATATATATATATATATATATATATACTTATTTTACATATACATGTTTGTGTGTAATGTTAGCCATCCCTAATGTAGGAGTGAGAGGGAAGAAACAAAGGAAAAGAGAAATTTACACGATAACTTTATATTTAAAAGGAATAGAAATTTGTGCATAATAGATTTGCAATTTCATGTGCAATCCTCTTTTTTTTTATCGTTATGTTTTAGGGGAAAAAACAAATTCCTAAACCCTAATTTTGATGATGTTTTAATGGAAAATTTTGAAATGCATAAATTTATGACTTGTTACCTAAGGCAGAGTGACTTAGAATTAAGAAGACTAGAGTTCAAATACTGCTTAAGGAAAGAATATAGGTAAGTAACCTAAATTCCCTGAACCTCAGTTTCCTTATTTATAAAATGAGGAAAATAATATCCAGTAATGCCTATTATTGGGTATTGTAAGGTTTAATTTTGATAATTAAGCATATAAAGCACTCTATAAGTGTAACTTCTTTGGGAAGATAGAATAATTTAAGTACACATTGCTATCATGTTTTTATTTTTTGCATTTAATGATTGTACATGCGAGGAGAAAAATCTTTTATAAGTTGTAGTTAAGATTTTGTTTATCTCCTGTAGATTTACCAAAAGGATCTTGATAATAGACAGACATTGGATCAACTTACTATTTCAAACATGTACTAACTTTGTTATCCTGGGAAAAGACACTTAGCCTCTTGGAGTCTGTTTCTTCATTTGATCAATGAGCAAATAGACTGACTTTAAATAGAGGATTCCTAGATCTTGGGAGTCTTTAGGACAACTCAACGCAGAATATGATGAAGATGACAATTTTTTTCTAACATTTTTTTCTTATGGGTGTTTGTATTTTGAAAGTTTTTTAATTCCTTATAGTTTGCATAAACATATTAGATATGGCAAGATCTTTTCAAAAACATTCTTTAAATGCTGAGCTTAATTTTTATGGATAATTGTTATATCCTGTATACAGTGTAATGATTCTCTTTTTCCAGTAGTATATTTACAAGATCCTCAAGGATATTTGTTTTATGTATTTGTAGTCTATTTTTTTAGAAATGTTAACGTCTTGTAGTTAAATAAAATAATAGGAGATAAACTTACCTTTTGTCAATTCATTTTTGAGATTCTCAATACAATTCTTATAACACTAAGACAATAGACACTATATGTTCTTTCTTGTCCTTTATTTTTGAAGAGGACCAATGACATTATGAGTGATGTCTTGGCTTGTGTGTGAATTGGATTTAAGAGAAGAAGAATTCTATAAAGTCATGTCTTACTTTCTCCCAGTCATTGAAATCTATTGGCATGATTAAAATCAGCACATGTAGTCATCTTTGATGTCTCACCAAACTCTAAGTGTTCCACAACACTTGTTTCAGTAGTCTTCATGGTCATTGGAACAAATTGTTCTTATTCACCCATCCTGCCAGAGAATATCTTCACATGCTTAGGTTTGAGACCCATCAGTTACCCTCAACCTGGTTTAGCCCAACTGCCAAAATGGTTTTAATGGGATGTGACTGTTGTGCCTGCTACGGCTACTTGGAGAGATTTGCTTGATAGGTGAACCAAAGGAGGATGAGCAACGCTGAAAAGAGCTCAGTAAGTCCTCACATCAAAGATGCTAGTCCTCACTGAATACTTCATACAACCCTGTATGTACATATGTAACTTGCCTTTTTCTATGTGTTTGATCTCCTATTGTAGGTTTTCAAATTTTATTCCATGCATATTGGATATTATGAGTATTTTTAATTAAAATGTTTCTTCAGTTATTTTTAGGGACTTATGATTATGAGTATACCTATATATATATATATTATAAGACTATTTTATGCTGAATACTTTTTTAAATTGAAATGAAACAAATTTAAAAAATGAAGAGAAATGAAGATAGCATAGGAATATGTGATGTTTTAGATTTAAAGCTAAAATGTTAAAAAATGGGATTATAACTGAAATTGTATATCAGAAACCTGTATATTTATTGTCATTCTCAAATAACTTTCATTTTCAATAAGTACTTTTAATTTTTCATGTCTTAGTTTTAGCAACAACTAGACATTAAAGATATACTTCGTCAAATACCTGCTCACAGGTTTCTGTCCTAACCATTTCCATATCCCTACTCTTTATCTATCACTGGTTTCCTAATCATATTCAGGACTATTTGCTATTCCTTGAAAATATTTTGTAGCCTATATTTTCTTTTCTAATATTGTTTCCACTACTTGAAATGTAATACTTGCACGCTGCACTTGCCCTACTTCCCGAACAATTAATGTCTTTTAAGCATACCTTTTGTAGGACCACAGATTTAGAATGGGACCAGATCTTAAACCCCCTGTGTTACAGATGATGGACAGGCACAGAGCAGATCACCTCTCCATTATATCTTCTTGTAAAGAAGACTGCACCTTTAAGCCCAGATTATTTGTTTCAATAGTCTGTTTGTGGGTCTGCCTACTTCAAGTCTCTTTTCTGCTTTAAGTCTCCTGCTCCAGTGCATCTTTCATACAGCTGAAATGAATGATCTCCCTAAACTCAGATTCTATCTCATTATTCCCCTCCCTTACCACCATCAATAAATTCCAGTGGTTTCCTATTATTCCCAAAGCAAATATAAATTACTGTTTGACATTCAAATCCCTTTGTAAGCTATCCCCCTCCTAACTTTCTAGTCTTCTTATACCATATTCCTAGATGTACAATAATGATCCACTGGCATTCACCTCCCACTGTTCCATGAACTGGACCCTCTATCTCTCCTTCAGGCATTTTCTTCAGATATCCCCCCCGCATGGAATATTTTTTCCTCTTTCACAATGTCTAACTAAAAATCTACCTTATAGGAAGCTTTTCTCAAACCCTCTTAACTTTAATGCCTTTTCTCCTTTAATTATTTTCTATTTATCTGATTATAGGTTGTTTTGCATATGTTTATTTGCATATTGTTTCTCCCATTAGATTGTAAACTTGTTGAGGGCAAGGTGTATCTTTTTTGCCCCATGTTTGTATTCCCAGTACTTAGTATATTGTTTGATATATGACAGACACTCAGTAAATATTTATGGATTGAAAGTAACTTTCCCATGATCACATAACTAAATGTCTAAGGCAGGATTTGAATTCAGATATTCTTGAATTAAGTACTCTATGTTATCTTCTTTGAAAGGTTTATTTTAACTCTTAGTTCCATGATGAATCTTTCCCTGATTTCTTTGCCTTAAGCTAAATGCCATCTATTTTCTGTTGGATCCACTAAACATTTCATTTATATTACTATTTACTTTCACTCTATTACTTATCATTTCTGTGCTTGAATTATTTCCTTTCTGCATTAGACTATAAATCTCTTGAAGGCAGAAACTTTGTTTCCCTTTCTTTACCTTATACCTACATAAATGAAAAATTTACTGAGTTGGATTCATTCCAACTGTTATCTTGCCTTACATAAGAGTCTCTAGGTCACAGAGACAAAACTGTAAAGCCTTTATAACCAGTATGGGACATCCCTAAAATAGTCTCATTGTCTAGGTTTTGGCTTCCTTACCATCTTACCATGAATTATAACTTGTAAGTTCTTCATAAGATCAAATTTATTATGGTAAGGTAAGTAGAAATTAAAATTTTCTTGTTGACCTTCATCACCCTCCACAATATTTCTATCTATACATAATCATGTATAATGCTCTAAATCACTATTTATCAGAGAAATACAAATACCACCTCATACCTATCATAGTGGGTAATATGGCAAAAAAGGAAAATGTAGGATGTTATAGGGGATATAGGAACACTGGGACACTAATGCATTGTTGGTGGAATTGTGAACTGATCCAACCATTCTAGAGAGCAATTTGGAACTATGCCGAAAGAGTTATAAAATCATGCATACCCTTTGATATCGCAATGTCCAAAAAAAAGGGAAAAAAACTTATTTTTCCAAAAATATTTATAGCAGTTTTTTCCTGTGATGAAAAATTGGAAATCAAAGGGATGCCCATCAATTGAGGAATAACTAAATATCAGTGTATATGATTGTGATGGAATATTATGACAATAATGACAAAAAAGTTTTGACATTTGACATGACAAATACAATAAAGAAATATTAAGCAAGATAATTTCAGAAAAATATGTGAAGACTTACATAAACTGATGCATAGTGAAGTGAGCAGAACCAAGAGAACACAGGAACAACACCATGGTTCAGTGAAGAACTGTGAATGACTTGACTAATTTTAGCAAGACAGTGATATAAAATAATCCCAAAGGAGTAACTATGAAGCATACTATTTACCTCCAGAGAAAGAACTGATATTGATTGAATTTAGACTGAAACATGCTATTTTTCACTTTTTCACTTTTTTTCTTTCATTTGAATCTTATTGTACAAAATATGACTATTATGGAATTTCTTTTACATAATTGCACATTTATAGCCTATATCAGAGTGCTTGCCATCTCAGGGAAGGGTGAGGGGAGGGAGGCAGTGTTAGAATTTGGAACTCAAAACTTCAAATAACAAATGTTAAAAAACTGAAAAAAATTAAAAATGGAAAAGAAGTGGGGGGGGGAGTCACTAAACCAAACTTAAGTTCTATAGCATCATATTGCTTTTGAAAATCATATCTTATTATTATTCATATCCTATTATATTTTAATTTATTTTGCTAAACTTTTCCAAATTAAATTTTTATCTGGTTCAGCCATACTCATAAGTATTGTCCAGCAATATTGCTGGCATATTTTTGACATCTCTGACCAATCTCTCTTTTTGCATAGTGATCATCTTGCTGGTATACCTTTTCATTAAGTGTAATTTTGGGGAAATCAGTTCATGCCAGTAAATGGCTTTTGTTGTTAATATGACCTGCTGTTATATAGTACATATGAAACAAATATGGAAAATTCATTGCTTGAAACCTCTCCAATTTTAAAAATTTACATATTTATTTACCTACAGTTTATATTTAGTTTAAGATTATTTTAACTAAAATTAACCAACAATAGTTTGAATTAGATTCTAAACCAAAATGATCTGCCTGGGAAAAGGTGTTGGGGATGATATTTTTCCTTTATTTTGAATTTAATTAGATCAACTGTGATTTCTGTGGTATTTTTTTTTGTTTAAATTGAATTTTGGTACAAGCCAGGCAAATGTTATTTTTTTGAGTTTCAAATTTTATTGATAGAAACTTCCAAAATGCTGAATTCATTCATTTATGTGATTTAACAAGCATCCATTCATTCAATTATTTTTAGGAGTTAAAACTATCTAACTTCATTTTACTTTATTTTAAAATTTTTTACCCCAGCTACATGAAAAAGCAAGTTTCACCATTTCTTACAAAATATTGAGTTTCAAATTCTCTCCCTTTCTCCCACCCCACTCCCCCTTGAGAGGGGAGTTGAGAAAGCAAGTTGCTTGGAGTAAGTTAAAAATGTATAGTCCTGAAACACATTAATACAATATAATTACAAATAGTCAATGTAATCCTCTACACACACACACACACACACACACACACACACACAATCAAGGAAAATAAAGTGAGAAAAAATGTGCTGCAGTCTATATTCAGACACTCTCACTTCTTTCTTTGGGATGGATAGCATTCTTTAGCATAAGTCCACTAGAGAAATTGCATTAATATTTCCCCCCACAGTTAATATTGCTAGCTGTATTTTCCTCCATTCTATTCCTCCACATCCCCATTTATTCTTTTCTCTTTCTCCTTTCACCCTATCCCTTCCCAAAGTGTGTTGTATCTGCCTGGCCTCTCCCATAGTCTCTTTATCATCAACACCCCCCCCCTTTCCTTCCCCTATCCCCTTTCTCCCATCCCTGTTCTCTTCTGTTCTCCTCTAGGTAAAGATTTATTTCTCTACCCTTATGAGTGTACATATTATTTCCTCTTTGAGCCACTTCCTATGAGAGTAAAGTCTCACTCACTTTCCCTCACCTTTCCCCTTTTTTTACATCTTTGCAAAGGCTTTTCCTTGCCTCTTTCAAATGAAATAACTTAGCCCATTCTACTTCTCCTTTCCCTTTCTCCCAGTTCATTCTTTTACCCCCATTACTGTATCTTAATATATTATACCTTCAAATTCAACTCCTTCCTATGCCTTGTCTATAATGCTCCTTCTAACTGTCCTAATAAATGAGAAGGTACATGTGAGTTATCAGTATCATCTTCCCATGCAAAGTCCCTCATAATTTGCCCATTCCATCCATCCCCTCTTTGGTTCAGCTGAGTCTTGTACTTGAAGATCAAACTTTCTGTTCAACTCTGCTCATACCATCAGGATAGTTTGAAAGTCCCTTATTTCAGTGAATATCCATTTTTTCCCCTCTGAAAGATTGTTTAGTTTTGCTGAGTAGTTGATTCTTGGTTGTAATCCAGGCCCTTTTAAATTCTGGAATATCAAATTCCAAGGCCTTTGAGCCCTTAATTTAGAAGCTTTTAAATCATATTTTATCCTGACTGTAACTCCCTGATATTTGAGTTGTTTCTTTTTATCTGCTTGCACTATTTTCTTCTTGACTTGAGTTTTAAAATTTTGCTATAATATTCCTGACAGTTTTTGTATTGGGATCTCTTTCAGGAGATGTTTGGTGAATTCTTTAATTTCTATTTTGCCTTCTGCTTCTAGGATATCAGAGAAATTTTCCTGGAGAATTTTTTTGAAAAAATGAAGTCTAGGGCCTTTTTTTTGGTCATGACTTTCAGGTAGTCCATTAATTTTTTTTTTTAGCTTTTTGCAAGGCAAATGGGGTTAAGTGACTTGCCCAAGGCCACACAGGTAGGTAATTATTAAGTGTCTGAGATGGATTTGCACTCAGATACTCCTGATTCCAGGGCCGGTGCTCTATCCACTGTGCCCCCTAGCTGCCCGGTCCATTAATTTTTAAATTATCTCTTCTGGGTCTGTTTTCCAGGTCAGTTGTTTGTCTAATGAGATACTTCATATTTTCTTCTAGTTCATCATTTTTTGGGTTTTGTTTTATTGTATCTTGATTTCTCACAAAGTCATCCATTTCCCTTAGCTCTATTCTACATTTTAAGGAATTAGTTTCTTCGGAAATATTTTGTATCTCCTTTTCCATCTGACCAATTCTGCTTTTTAAGGCATTTTCCTCATTGACATTTTGTACTGTTTTTTTTCCCAGAAAGGTGAACTGTAGAATTGTTTATCATGTTTTATTATATCTTATGTGTCTTTACAATTTTATAGAATAATTTTCTTCACTGCTAACCAGAAGAAATTAGCATTCTTAAGAAATTAAAACAAAATAAATTGAAATTATGTGTCATGTATCTGAAGGTGGCAAAGCTAGGACAAGATGGAAAGCATTCTATGGTGGATGCAACGCCATGAAATAATTTAGAGATCAAGGACAATTCTGAAAGATGTTATAGACATTGCATCCACTTTCCAAGAAGCAATTATGGAACCTGAATGCAGAAGAAAGCATACTGTATTCACTTTTTAAAAATTGTTTTTGTTTTTCCTTCCACCCCCCACATTTTTTCTTTTTCCTTTAGTTCTAACTCCTCATTCACAAGTTGTCTAATATGGAAATAAGTAAAATAAGATTTTGCATGTACAACTTTTACCAAATTGTTCAACACCATGGAAAGGGGGGAGGAAAGGGAGGGTGGTAGAAAAATGTGAACTCATAAATTTTCAAATGGATGAAAGTTGAAAACTACCTTGGCATATAATTGGAAAAGTAAAATAAATTTCACTTTAAAGATAGCCATATAACAAGAATTCTCCAAGTCATTAATAATAATTCAGATCACCAGACAGAGAATCACCTCCTCTTTGAAGCAATTTTCTCTCTATTGCTTCATTCGTTGCTGAAAGGATTACTACTTGCCCAATCCCTTAATAACTACTGCTCTATTGCTTTAATAATTTCGTTTATTTCTCTATTCAAAATTTGTCAGGTTTTCCATCCTTACTTCTTCCCAGGACTTATGACTCAACCAACCACTCTGGCAGTCAAACACTACCTGGAAAATTTGCAGGATTCCTAGGTAGACCCATAAATTACCATATTGATTTCTAAGGCTCTGTATATAAATGCATTGCTTGTTACTACTGGACCTTTGACAAACTCCTACAGATTGGCACCATTATTTGCCTATCAAAACCCTATCTACTGATTTTCCTAGAAATTGAGTGATAGGACCATTGGTTACTTCTCAATAGCATAATTGGAGAACCAAGGGAAGTGGTTAACAAAAAAAAGCTCCCTGACACCAAGCAGAATTGCCTGGTCTTTTATTGGACATTGATTAAGAAAGTTTGTAAAGTTCTAAATTTTTGCCACGAGATTGAATATATTCTGATATTCTAGAGAAACTACTGATATGAGAGAAATAATTCTAATACACATGTACATAAACATGTATATATATAGATATGCATATACACACATCCATATGTGTGTGTGTGTGTGTGTGTGTGTGTGTGTGTGTATTGGAATGGGAAGACTGTACGCTGGATGGTGTTGTGCTATGGAACACTTTACCATGGGCATGTTTTCCATATCTGACATCTGCTTAGACCTGGACCTTGTATGTGACTGGCATGCTAAGCACCTCTAGGTGTTTGTGAATGTGCCAGTGCTTGTACATGCCCATATTTGTGCATTTGTGTATGTTTGCATACGTATGTCTACATGGACATGTGTATTTCCTTGGAGGTGTGTACATGTGTGTGAAGAGAGGAAAGATAGAGGATGGGAGTAACATTCACACTGTTGGATAAACACAGGTGCAAAAATGAATGGAGCCTCAGACAGGAAAGAATGGAGCCTGTGCAAAACATCTTTTAGGTCATTGGGCACTAGACACACAAATCTACTCTGCCAGCCATGGCCATTTCAAACCTTTCCTCATAAAGCTGTCCTCCTTATAACAGATTTCTTGGCTATGGATCTCTAGTGTCACTTCCTGATTCTCCTTCACTGGAAAAACTGGCATTGGCTTTTCTTCCTCCTGTATAATTCTCTTTGGTACCATCTGGCTTTCCCCAAGACCTCTACTTCTTAATCTTTGAACAATGCCTGGAACTGAGAAATGCAGGACAAGGAAAAACAAAAGATATCAACAAAAAAGTATTTTTAGAAGTTTAAGTCCTGTCCCAAAATGCCAGAGCCACTGATGACTCTGTCTTGTTAAATGGGGTATTGATTTAATATTCACAAAGCAAGTTATTTTTACTTACTTGTATATTTTACTTTTAGCTTTTTAAGGTACTTATATGCTTGATGTCACATGAAGAACAGTTTTATAGTTGCAATGTCTTTCATAACAGTAAAACTGTTTGAAAAAGAATCAATAGCTGGTTTCAGTAACAGCATTCCAACATGTAGAAACTCTTGAAAGTCATTTGGGAAAACATAGAAATAGAAAGAATCTCTAAATTCATAAAAAAAATCTGTATATTTGTAAGATTTTGATAAAATCTTTGATGTCAAATGTTTCAACTTGGGTGCTGGTTTAGCAGTATAAGACTTATAACTGACTAATAAGAAGAATTTCATCTGAGTTACTCCCTAAAATTATTTTAATAGGTAAAATTATTTTTTCTCATGGAACTAAACTTTAGCCTACGAGTATATTTTGTTTCTATCGGGTAAGATAGCATGGAATTAATTGGTTTTTAAAATTTCATAGTATTTCTTTAATTGGGACCAGGTTTTTTTCCTTTTTTTTCCCCATGATAGCTCTTTTATAATGGTCTCAACTTCTTTTTCTGCTTTTCTTCTTTTTTCTTCTTCTTCTTGTTCCTGTTCTTATTCTTCCTTCCTTCTTTCTTTTAGATATTTGAAGATTTCTATCTACTTTTCTGTTTATTTAAATTCCTATCATTTTTGTAAATTCTGTTCTTACTAGTCTATTTCTTTTTCAATTTTGTTGGCATACAACTGTGTGTAGTAGGTTCTGATGACTGTATTATCTGTTATACCTTTATTGTATTTATTTTAAATTTAATTTTATAAATTTGATTTTTCTTCCTCTTGTTTATTCATTAGCTAAAGGTTTATCTACTATAATAGTCACTTCATACAACCATTTTTACATTGATAGATAAAATTCATTGAATTCTTGTTTCATGCCAGGCATTATGACAAGTAAAAGCAAATTATAAAGTCCCTAATCTAAGAAAACATATTCTAAAGCAAGGGAAACAACCTATAAAATGGAATTATAAAATCATACATGGGAGGGAATTTATTCAGGGAAAAGGCAGTTTTTAAGCAGGAGCAGAAGTTCAGAGAGTGAATTAAAGTGTAACTGCAGAGGGCGGAGCCAAGATGGTGACAAGAAGGGATCCAGTCTTAAGAGCTTTCTGATAAAATTGATCAGCTAAGGACTCTAACTAAACTTTAGAGAGACAGAACCCACAAAGAGACCCAGTGAGGCAATTCTCCTACTCAAGGTAAGCTGGAAAAGAGCAGAAAGGCTCTGCTCCCCGGATCAGAGAGGGGGCCTGCCAGAGCCAAAGAACTTCAGCCTACCGGGGGCAGCTGCAGGACACTAGGAGTCTCAGCTTACAGCAGTGGGGTAGTCTCCTGACCTGCACCCCAAGGAGCACCGGGCACAAAATGGGGGAACAGCGGGGGACCTCTGCCAGAGCAAGCAGGTGGAGCCCAGCCCCCAGGGCACACAGCTAACAGCATGGTCTTTCTGCAGCCCTGATCCAGGAAACAGAAGCAGGTGGAGCCAGTAAGCAGGAGCCACCAGGGCATGAGCCCATTGAGCTGAGGGAGGGGAGTGAGGAGAGACTGCAGAGCTTTGTCCTCTGCCTCTGGAACAGGACTCTGGGGCTCTGACCAAATTCAGATCCTGATCCCAGTCTAGGCCCCCCCATAGAACAGCAGGCCCCCCCCACCTCAGCCCCGTGGCAGAGGGGGGGTGCTTATGGTCATTCACAGACCAGAAGGGAGGACAGAGCCTCACACACTGAGACCCTTGTGGGAGTGTCCCAAAAACTCAGGAAGCACCCCCAAACCATGCCCAGGCTGGGAAAATGAGCAAGCAAAGAAACAAAAGGAAGACTATTGAGAAATATTTTGCAAATGAGCCCAAGAAGGATTAAAATACTCAGTCTGAAGATGAGGAAGCACAAGCTCCTGCATCTAAAGACTCCAAGAAAAAACAGAAATTGGGCTCAGGCTATGATAGAGCTCAAAAAAGACTTTGAAATCAAATGAGGGAGTTGGAAGAAAAACTGGGAAAAGAAAGGAGAGAGATGCAGGAAAAACATGAAAATGAAGTCAGCAGCTTAGTCAAGGAAATCCAAAAAAATGCTGAAGAAAATAGCATGCTAAAAACAAGCTTAAGTCAAATGGATAAAACAGTTCAAAAAGTTATTGAGAAGAATGCTTTAAAAAGCAAAATTGGTCAGATGGAAAAAGAGATAAGAAAACTATCTGAATAGAATTCGGGGAGATTGATGAATTTAACAGAAATCAGGAATCAATACTTCAAAACAAAAAAAAATGAAAAATTAGAAGAAAATGTGAAATATCTCATTGAAAAACAACTGATATGGAAAACAGAGTTAGGAAAGATAATTTAAAAATTATTGGAATACCTGAAAGTCATGATCAGGAAAAGAGCCTTGACATCATTTTCAAAGAATTACTACAGGAAAATTGCCCTGATATTCTAGAAGCAGAGGACAAAATAGAAATGGAGAGAATCCACCGATCCCCCAGAGAAAGAGATCCCAAAAAACAAACCCCTAGGAATATTATAGACAAATTCCAGAACTCCCAAGTCAAAGAGAAAATATTACAAGCAGCCAGAAGGGCACAGTTCAAATATTGTGGAGCTGCAGTCAGGATCACACAGGACTTAGCAGCAACTACATTGGAAGCTTGTAGGCCTTGGAATACAATATACCGGAAGGCAAAAGAGCTTCGAATGCAGCCAAAAATGAACTACCCAGCAAGGCTGAATGTCCTCTTCCAGGGAAAAAGATAGACGTTCAATGAACCAGGGGAATTTCAAATGTTCCTTTTGGAATGGCCAGAGCTGAACAGAAAGTTTGATCTTCAGATACAGGACTCAGGTGAAGCATGGAGATTGGAGGAGAGGGGGGAAATATGAGGGACTTAATGAGGATGAACTGCATGTATTCCTGCATAGAAAAATGACACTGATAATCCTCATATGAACCTTCTCAGTTAATAGAGCAGGTAGAGAGAGCTTTTATAGTTGAAGTACCGGAGAAAGCTGAATTCGAAGATAAAATATGGTGTAAAAATGGAGTCAAGAGAAAAAAAGGGAAATGGAATGGGAGAAAGAAAAAGGAGAGGGGGAATAGTCCAAGATATTTCACATAAGATTTTTTTTATTACAATGAGCTATTGCAATGATATGGAAGTGGGGAGGCAAGGGAGAATGAGGGAACCTTTGCTCTCATCAGAGATGGCTAGGAGAGGAAAGAGCATATATACTCAATGGGGTGGGTATAGACATCTGGAATAAGAAGGAGCGGGGAGCAGGGGGAAGGGGTGGGGATGTGAATAAAGGAGGAGAGGATGGACCATGGGGGGAGAGTGGCTAGATATAACACATTTTCTTTCTTACTTCTTGCAAGGGGCTGGGATTGGAAGCCCTTCCCAGGACCCCAGGGTCAGGTGGATTCTGGGCCTAAGGGGTGGTATGGGGGCTCAGGGCTTCTTGTCCCTAGGACCAGGGATCTGTCTGCTGCGCCCCTCAGCGACCCTACAGCAGAGTCAGAGTGAAAGGAGAGAGAAAATAGAGTACATGGTAGTGGAGAAATAAGAAAGGAGGGAGTTGCGAATAGCCATGGCAATGGTGGAAAAATATGGAAGTAACTTTTGTGATGGACTTATAAAGAATGTGATCCACCCGTGACAGAGTTGTTGGTGTTGGAACAAAGACTGAAGCACATTTTTTGTTATTATTATTTGGGGGAGGGTGCAGGGCAAGTGGGGCTGGGTGGCCTGCCTGGGGCCACATAGCAGGGTGATCTTTGGGTGTCTGGGGCTGGATTTGGACCCAGGTGCCCCTGGCTCAAGGGCCAATGCTCTGTCTGCCACCCAGCCACCCCTACTATCATTACTATTTTATTTTATTTTATTTTGGGTCTTTTTTTTTCTTCTTTTTGGTTTTTGCAGGGCAGTGGGGATCGGGTGGCTTGCATGTCACATGGCTGGGTGATTGTTGGGTTTACGGGGCTGGATGTGGGCTTGGGGTCTCGTGGCTCTAGGGCTGGTGCTTCGTCCATTGCGCCACCTGGCCATACCTACAATTATTACTCTTATTTTTTTTATTTTAATTTTTTTCTCTCCCCTTTACTTTTTTTGCCCAAGCAAGTCTATCTATATTCATGGGGGAGGGGAGTTATTTTGTTTAATTGTAAACAATAATATTTTATTAATGTAAAAAACATTTGTACAAAATGAGAATAAAAATAAATTTAAAAAAATGAAAAAAATAAAAAAATAAAAAAAAAATAAAGTGTAAATGCAGTCAAACTTCATTGGAACCCATCTTGAAATAGTGGTCTTGCTGAATAAGTTCTCTAGTCTCTTGAGGTTTCTTATTTATCTCTCCTCTTATCTTAACATTTGTATGTTCTTTGATTTATTTTTTGGTTGATCTTCCAGGACTTCAATTATACATTGAGTTTATTTATTTTTTTCCTATTTCATTAATGTACATTTTAGGATTTAAACTTTTCCTTTTGTCCAGAAATTTTGACATCTTTTCTTAACATTGTTATAGTCTTTCACCTAGGCATTAATCATTTCCATGTTTTGTTCTTTGTTTCACTCATTGTGTGGTATGTTATTATCAAATATTCATTTAGGTCTGTATTGTTTCCTTGGATGCTTTGTATTCATTACTATTTTAGTTTTCTGGTCTGAAAGTAATGTGTCAAAAATTTATTCTTTCTCCATTGATTTCTCATTTATATGCATCTTGGAACATGTTTTATTCTCTTTAAAAATTTTTGTTTATTTAAAGCAATGGGGTTAGGTGACTTGCCCAAGGTCACACAGCTAGGCTGGATTTGAACTTGGGTTCTCCCCTGACTCCAGGACTGGTGCTCTATCCACTGTACCACCTAGCTGCCCCCCCAACATGTTTTATTCTTATAGATTTTCTGTAATGCAGAGGAGTTTATTTTTTTGAAATTTTATTCTTATGATATTAGCTAATTTCCTCTAAGAATTTATGTGCTTCCATATCTTTTTGCTTTTCATTCTTTTTTATTTGCTCAATTCTAATAGATGAGCAAAATTTTTCTTCTTATTATTATCTTCTATGCCTTTTGTAATTCATTTTTCCTTTAGGAAATTAGATGTTTTGTCATTAATTATTATTTAATGTTCTCTTAAGTACAATAAAGTTTCCTTTATTTCTCTTGCTCTTGTCTTTATAGACTGTTTCTCATTTTAATCTCTCTTCCCCTCCGATTTACTGATTTAGTGAGGTTTCCAGTTGACTCTTAGTTCATTAACATTTAACATTATGACAGCTAGATTTATATTTTCCTGCCTTTGTTTACTTTTATCACCATATTATTCAGATTTTAAAAAAATCCTCATAAGTCAGTTATTAGATCCCTGATATTAGAAAGTACTTTGATACAATTTTATTCCTGGAGGTTCTTTGTTTATTTCTAATGATATTTTCATATTTTTCTTTTTCTCATAGACAGTAACTTCTGTTTTTTGGATTCAACTCATGCCTTTCATTTTGTTCAAGTGCATGTATGTGTATATGTTTGTTGATTTAGTTGGGTTTCTGGTTTGCAAAGGTTTGGGGGATTTTGTATTCTTCCTTCTGTGATTCTTTTTATTGTATACTCTTAGTTCTTTATCATTTAATATGAAAAAACAGCTGAAAATGGAGATGACCATAAAAAGCTATTATAGCAACAGGAAAGACCAAGAAAAGAAGACAAGTGTATAAAAGATAGTTGCCAAAAAGCCTTAAAGAAATATGCTAATTGGAATGCAAGTATGACAAAAATTCTTGGAAGAGTTAAAAGAAAGCAATGAGTGGTTGAGGAAAAACTGGAAAAAATGAGTGATATAAAAAAGTTAAGAAAAAAAGAATTTATAGCTTGGGAAAAGGACCATTAAAAATTTCAAATAAAAGACCTTTAGAAAAAGTAGAATAGATCAAATGGAAAAAGAGGTATAAGACCTCAATGAAGAAATAATTATTTAAAAATTAAAATTGGATAAGTGAAATCTAATGATTCCATGAGATATCAAGAAGCTGGAAAACCAAGTCAAAAGAATCAAATATTAAAGAAATTGTGAAATATTTCTTCAGAGAAACAATTTAACTAGCAAATGGATCAAGATAAAGGTGATTTAAGAATTATTAGCCTGAATGAAAACCAACATTAAAAAAGATCCTAGACAAATTAGTTCATGAAACTATCAAGGAAAAGTGCTGCTGCAAATCTTAGATCCAGAGCATAAAATAGAAATTGAAAGAATCCACCAATCATCTCTTGAAAGAGAGTCAAAATGAAACCCCACAGAATTTTATAGTCAGATTCCAGAGCTCCTGGATCGAGAGAAAATACTTCAAGGAGACAGATAGAATCAATTTGAACATTATGAAGCTGTAGCCATGATCACATATGATTTAGCAAATTCCACATTAAAGGAATTGGTATATGATATTCCAGAAGACAAAGAATATAGGATTAATTGCAAATTGTTCAAAGGATGAATGAATATACATGTGTACATACATTCACACACACACACACACACACACACACACACACACACACATATATAATATATATGTTCACTTATTGACACTCAGTTGTATATATAAATGCAATTTACCTCATTGAGAAATAGGAGGGGAAGGGGATTAGAGAAACGGGGGGGGGTAAGTGGTGATAAAGGGGAGGGAAGATTAAGGGAGGCAGTGGTTAGAAGATATATATATATATATATATATATATATATATATATTAGGTTTTGCAATGCAATTAGAGTTAAGTGACTTACCTGAGGCCACACAGCTAGGTAATTATTAAGTGTCTGAGGCCAGATTTGAACTCAGGTACTCCTTACTCCGGGGCCAGTGCTCTATCCACTGTGACAGCTAGTTGGTCCTCAAAATAGACTTTTCAGGAAAGACAGTATAAAAAAGAGAGGAAGAAACAGAAGTTAATGGGATTGAGGGATCAGAGTTAATAATCACAAATAGGAATTTAAATAGGATGAGCTCACCATTAAAATAGAAGCACATAGGAGAGAGTGGATTAGAAACCAGAATCCAGCAATATGCTGTTTATAAGAGACACACTTAAACATAAGCACCCATAGTTGAAATAAATCCATTGCAGTTCAGAATCCAATGTACATCAACTGAAGTAAAAAAGACAGTGATAGTAAGCATGATCTTAGAAAAAGTGAAAGAGATAATCAGGGAAATTTCATTTTGTCAAAAGGTACTATGGATAATGAAGTAACATCAAAACAATTTCTGCCAAATTTCTGTGATAAAGACTTCATTTCTCAATTATATATATATATATATATATATATATATATAACTGTATCAAATTTATAAAAATAACCATTTCCCAATTGATAAACATCAATGAATAGAAAATAGTCAGTTTTTAGAAGAAGAAATCAAAACCATCTATATTCATATGGAAAAATTCCCTAAATCGTTGTTGGTTAGAAAAATCCAAAATAAAACAGTTCTGAGGTACCATTTTATACCTATCAGAAATTACAAATGCTAGAAGGATGAGGAAAAATTACCTACTCTGTTGGTGGAGTTGTAAACAGTTGCAACCATTCTGGAAAATATTTTGGAACTATACCCAAGGGGCTTTAAAACTGTATATACCCTTTGACCCAGAAATACTACCACTAGATCTGTATCTTAAAGAGATCAAAGAAAAAAGGAAAAGAACCTATAGAGACAAAAATATTTATAGCAGCTCTTTTTGTGGTGGCAAAGAATTATAAATCATGGGAATGCTCATCAGCTGGAAGCAACTTGAACAAGTTGTGGCATATGATTGTAATAGAGTAATATTGTGCTGTAAGAAATGTTTTTTTTTCAAAAATCATGAAAAGACATATAAATTGAGTCAAAATAAAGTGAGGACTGGAAAATTATTGTGCACAGTAAAGATTGTTTTGTAATGATGACCAATTGTGATAGATCTGATCACTCTGATTAATATAATTATTCTAGACATTTCCTAAGGGCTTATGATGGAAAAATGCTATATAACTCCAGAATGAGAACTGAGTTTCTCTATTTTTCTTGCTCTTTTTGTAATATGACTAATATAAAAATGTTTTGCATGATTTCACATGTATGATTGATATCATAATGCTTGCCTTCTCAGAGGGTGGGAATGGTGATCGGAGGGAAAGAATTTGGGACTCAAAATTTAAAGAAATTGAAAAAATGAATAACAAAAAGAAAAAAAATAAATTAGAAAACAAAAATAAATTATAGACAGAAGATGTGACATTGACACAGATAATACCAATTTCATAAATAAGTTTAACCTAGGTAAATAATTGGCAAAAATAGACAATAAAAGAGTCTAAAAATTTCCTAAGCAAATACCCAATTCACTTGCCAAGTAGGGAGATATAGTAGACAAGGATAAATTCTAGCTTATAAGATAAATTTGTTCATAAGATTTTATGATGTAACATGATGAATAATATCACCTCATAAACTCGTTTAAAGAACTTGGCCAGAGACTCATCTAAACAAAGTCGTCTGAAGAGCATTTAGAGGTGAAATGCCAAAGCAGATAACCAACAGATGAAGATGGAAAATATGGGAAGGTTATTATAAGTCAAGGAGGACAAGAGCTACCACTTTTTGTATTTTTAGCATCAAAATCCTATATGTGTTTTTGAAGGAAGTGGAAATTGTCCTGAAGAGAACAATAATGAGAAAAGCAACTAGATTTGACAAAATACACATGGAAAAGGCCTAAATTGGAATCAACACAATTCTAAAGAATTTGAGATTATACTTTTGTAGAAAAAAAATCAACCTTATCAATAGCCCCTAAATGTGAATCAAAGATAATACTTTTATGAGAATTATTTGTTAAAACATGAAGAACATCCTTAATGAAGCCATTAGGCAGGAAATAGGAATGCTTTTGCAAGGTTTATTTTGTAACAGTGACCAACATGAAAGACTTGACTATTCTGATCTATATAATGATCTTAGATAACTCCTAAGGACTTATGATTTTTAAAATATACCATATAGCTTCAGAATGAGGTCTGATAAATTATGAATGCAAATTGTTTACAGTGCAGAGTTTCCTAAAAAGGTATGACAGATAATGAAGTAATATCAAAACATTTTCTACCAAATTTCTATGATAAAGACTTCATTTCTCAATTGTATACCAAATATACTATGTAAAATTTATAAAAATAATAGCCATTTCCCAATCAATAAATGGTCAAAGAATAGAAACAGGCAGTTTTTAGAAGAATAAATCATAGCCTTCTATATTCATGTGAAAATTGTTATTGCTATTTTCAACTTTTAAAATCTACTCAAAATTTCTTATCTTTTTAATTATAGCAAGAAAACATTTTCCATAAAAATAAGTTAATATTGACAGCACAATTTATATCATAAGTTCAAACACTTGATTCAATTACTATTTTCTGTCAATGCCTTTTGACTGTTCCTCAACTGGAATGAAACCAAATTTATTGTGGTATGGTAAATGAGTTTATCCATGCCTATTTATAAACATTGACCCTTTTAAGATGAAATGATACTGACATCACATGATTTATTAGGGCTATTTGTTTTATTTATTTTGTAGAAATTGTACTTTTTTGAAATTGGGAGATATGAATATATTAATTTGGTCATTGATTATTTGTAGTTCTAAATGATTCATATTTAACTTTATACATTGAATTAGGAATCTCATTACCTTAATCAGTGTTGTAATTACTTTCCCCTCAAATATTTGTTTAAAAGGCAAATTTTTGCTATAAAATTAATATGCTTCATATTTATTATGATCATTATGAAAAATATCACTTTATTTTTGTTAAGATCAGATATACATTGATTATTTTAGCATGAGAAAGCCAGAATTTTGTGTGCTTGTGTGTGTGTGTTATCAAAACATTGAAATATCCCTTGCTTTATCTTAATATAGTCACACAGCTTTGCAAAGAACTTTGTCTCTAATAGATTTTTTAAAATGTTCTAACTCCTTATATATAGCCTGTCACTAATATTGATCAATATATAATTGTCTCTGAAAGGTGCAATATGTCCAAATTATATGAGGGTGTTTGTATGTGTGTCTATACATCTGTATCTATATCTTTCTGTCTGGCTGTCTGTTTGGCTGTCTGGATGGATATATTTAATTTATGTTTGCAGACCTATATGTAGTCCTGACTTTGAGTTCTATCAGTGAGTCCAATACAATTCTCCCCACAGGAATTTATTTTATTTTATTTTTTAAATCTGTCAATTGTTTTGAAAATTTCTCAATAGTTTTTATTATATAATAAAAATATAATCAATGAACATTTTAGTGACAGCACTTTATTTACTTGTAATGCAAAAATTTCTTAAATAATTGATCAAAACTATATTCAGATAAATAGCACTTTTTACAACATAACATGTAAGTAGAGAAGTTCTACTTATGATTTGTAATTATTGTTTTTATCATGATGCTATATCTATATCTATAGCTAGAGTAATACCAATGTTTATACTGTTGAATGAGACTTTTGATACTAAGAAACATTATACAATGCAAAAAATCCTAATTTTCTCAATAGACAAATGAGATAAGCAAATATTTCTCAAAAGAATTACATGTTATTAACAACCTTGTGTAAGATTGGTCCAGATCATTAATAATAAGATCAATATAAACCAAAACAACTTTAAGTTTATCTTACAATCAGCAAATTGGTAAATGTAACACAAAATGGGAATGTTAAATGGTCACTATGTTAGAGGACAGTTTTGCTACTATGCTATTGGTGGAGCTATCAATGGGGCAGTCATTGTGGTAAGCATTATGGAATTATGTGACATGTGACTCACAATATCTCTTTCTCTTTAACCAGAGATTTTACTACTAAATTACATTAAGTAGATCAATGATAAAAAAGATGCAAAAGTATTTTTATTTTTAGTAGTACTTTTGTTGTTACATAGAAATACAAACAAAATTGATGCTCATGGATTGGGAAATGACTTTTAACAAGTTATTTTACATTAATGTCATGTAATATTGCTATATTATAAAAACGAATTTGGCTATCTGAACAAAAGAAAAAGCATTTATTAATCAAGTCTTGTGTTCCAAGCAATATGAAAAGTTGTGAAGGATACAAACAAAAAAGTGAAGCCTGTCCCTGGTTATAAGGACTTTACTTTCTGACTGATTTACATTGATAGTGGGTGTAGACAGTGCATACTGAGGAATGGTGGTCATATAAGAAACTTTAGTTTTTTAATGTTGCAGCATTGGGGAATAGAACCATCATACAATAGATTGACATACTCTTTTCAGCATCAGTGATAGGCTTGATTTGATTATTATTCTAGAACTGAGAAAAGGGAGAAGGATAGTAGATGGTGGCTGGCCACAAGCTAGCTAGTGAGTGAAGAAAAGCACAACTGTGGTAGTCCTTTCCAGACAGCTGGGCACCAGGACAGAAATTCCAAGAATGAAAGTGTTAAGAAGTGAGAGCTTGGAAAAATTTATATGAATTGATGCAGAGTGAAGCAAGCAAAACCAGGAAAACTATATGTATGATGGCTACATTAATATAAATATACACTTTCAAAATGTCATCTAAATTTATTAGGTTTCATGTTATCTGTCACTAAAACATTAATTCAGAGTAAACACAGTGGTTTTTCCTCTCTAGCAATGACAGTGAATATGAATTCTAAAATTTCTTTCCCTTCAAGTTATTTCTACTTTTATTTAGCAGTGAAAAATATTATTTCACATAAAATCATAGAAACAAAAATTAAGAAAATTAGATTTAGCTGTTGAAAATTTCAAAAGATTGTAGCCATTCTCAAGTTATTTTAATTTTGTAAAATGTTGTATTTTTTTTTTTAGTTTTTGCAAGGCAATGAGGTTAATTGGCTTGCCCAAGGCCACACAGCTAGGTAATTATTAAGTACGTGGGGCCAGATTTGGACTCAGTTACTCCTGACTCCAGGATCAGTGTTCTATCCACTGTGAAACTTAGCCACCCCAAAATGTTGAATTTTTTAAAAGATTTTTGGTGAAGTTATTTATTTCTGGTATTCTTCACAACACTGTATCATCTGAAAATTTTTAAGGATCCTATCTTTCCTTTACCAATGACTTAATAAAAATGTTAAATTGCACAGGGCCAGTCATAGATCTTTGAGATACTCCATTACAGAAATATTGCCATGTTGATATTGAACTGTTAACAACAATTCTTTCCAGTATATACAACATGTTTTGGCTTAAATTTGAACTTATTTGCACTTATTGCTTTAAATAATAACTGTGCTATAATTGCTGACAGTTGGAGGGAAATGCCATTAGTCTTGCACTTGCTGACTTTGATTTGAACTTTATTTGCATTGAAAAACCTGAATGTATTCATGTTAGAGTTGTTTTTGAAAACATATAATAAATTTTCATAATTGTTTCATGCCTTCCCCTCAATTTCCCTCTTGAGGGTTTGGTTGGGTGTGGTATATGCTAACCACCTTATATTAAGTATAAATTTAATTCTTAAAATGCAATACATTACTTTAAGCTTTATATGGCCAAATGGAATAAGTCTAATCCTTATTCCAGGTGATGTCCCATCAAAAATTTGCTTGTGGTTTCCATGTTCCCTTAGGACCCCAAGACTAATGTCTGGTTCATTCAACACAGATCTTTGAGAAGGACCAGACCTCTCTGTTGAACATCTTGTATTGATCTATCATATTCTAACTTTTATTATAATTGTGAACTTATCCTATACTACTACTATTAGACACTAAACTCCTCGAAGTCAGGGACTGTATCATTGTTTCTACATCCCTACTCTAGAGTAGGTACTTTTTTGCAAGAGTTCATTTGGGTCTAAAAACTCACTCCACTGGAAGTTAGATGCAATTTAAAAGTTTTAGATAGTTTCCTCATGCACTGGGATGCCGAGTGACTGCTCTATGATCACATAACTAGCAGATGTCAGAAACAGAACTTAAATCCAACTCTACCTGACTCGAGTTGACCTTTCCATTAAACTAGGTTACCATTGAATACAAGCTGACAGAACTGAATTGAAGCATCTAAGTTGATTCTGGGGACCATCTAAGGATCATAATACTAATTTATTGAACAAAGTTGGCTATATTAGTGATTGGATGTATGCAATTCTTTAGATAAGTTATGAAATAGAGAGATACAGAGCTTTGAAATTATAATATTTGATTTTTGAATTAGTTTGGAACCACATTAATAATTTATGTCACTTCCAGATGATCTCGTCCCTTGAGATTTGGGATAATTTAATAGCTAAATCTTATATCATCTACAGTGCCTAGAATAAAGTCCTGTCCATAATAGGCACTTAATTCTGGTTTATTGTATATGTGGTAAATGGAAGAATAAATAGGACTGGAAGGGCAATATAATTTTAACTCAGAAATTTGCCTGTGCATTTGCTGACCTTTGGAATTTAGAAATCCCTTTTGAACATTTTTCTATGAGGCCATTTAATGCTTTTCTTTTTGGTCTTTTGCCTAAGATCAAAATGATCTTTGTGAAAATAAATCCTAGCCTGAAAGCCAGATCGAGTTAAGCTTCTGAGTGCTTTCTTTTCTCCATGTTCTCCTCTGCTTTATAAACCCAATATAAGAGAATAAAGTTGGCATTAGACTATCAAAAAATTCTTTTTACAGAACTTTATCTGACTCATTAATGGATATGATTGAGATACTTAAGGAATGTGAGAGCCCAAGTCTAGGAGTCAGAAGTTCAAAAATTCTGGGTTCTATTTCTGGTTATTTTTTGATTTGTGGTACTCTCTAGGGCAAGTCATACAACCTCCAATTTCTCCTGTGTAATTTTTTTCAGATTGTGAATTTTTTTTAGTATCCCAAGATGGTAATATATTTCCAACTTTCAAAACAGTTTTCATTTCTTTTCCTTAAGAAAATATTTTCAATGTTTTTCTTTGTTGCTTTTAAAGACAACCTTAGACAGCTTGGAGATATTTCATGGGTTGAATGGTGACATCATATTTGAAGTATATATGGTGATTGCCAAAAGTCCTGGAGAAATAACTGTAGGTTGGTACTCAAGTATTCACTTTCTTTGAAAATATTTCATAATGTCATCAATATGACTAGTTCTGGAAACTAGAACGTTGGATTCTCTTTGACCTGGGTGGTACATATAAGTACAATTAACTACCCTTTGGCAAAGTGTCCCCTAGGTTAGTAGATAAGAAGCCCTTTTGAACAATTCCATTAAGGAACTTTTCCTACTCTTGTGATAATCAGCTCAGTGAAATTCTGCCTAAATTCCCTTGCTGCTCTGAGTGTGGAGCATAGAAGGAATTCTGAAATTCACACAATGATTGAAGACAGGCAGCAATTACTCTACTGGAATTTGGTTAAAAAGTAAAAGTAGCCTGTGATTAGCTTTCATAACAAAGCAACTTTTCTAGAGAAAGTGGTTTTAGAAATAATTTTTATAACTTTCTTTTTTGTTTTATAAAAATAACTTATACATTGTTGAATGTAAAAGCTTTTCCAAATATATCATTGCTATTCTTTGTCCTTTGTTTTGAAGAGGAACAATGTAATCATGGGTGATGTCTTGACTTTTCTGTGAATTGGTTTTAAGTGAGGTAGAGTTGTAAAAGGCTGTCAGCTTCATTCTGTCTTCCAGAGACATCAAAGACCAATGGCAAGACAAAAGTCAAGATGATTGCTGATGGCTCATGTTGAAATAGATGACCTTGGTGTTTTCGAGGTCTGGCAAAGCTCCAAGTATTGTATAGCATCTGCTTTGGTCATCTTGATGACCACTGGGACAAATTGTTCATATCTGACAATCTGCTAGAGAATGTCTTTCCATGTTTGGTAGAGCCTACACTAATTCACCAAGAAGTTTGAAGCTTTTCAGCTACCCTCAATCTGGTTTAACCCATCTGCTTAGAGTTTACTGGGTTGTGGTCACTGCACATGCTATAGTTTCTATCCTTCAGTACAGACCCCAATAAGAGTTAAATAGAAATCTAAGCAATTTTAAAAGAAAAATCTTAGGAACCAATGGTTGTACAAAAGATCATAGAATTTAGAGTTGGAAAGATCCTTTAAAGTAACTTAGTCTAAAATTATTTAGACTTCCTTATGTGTCTCAGGCCCCTTTCACATTCTGTTCAGTCAATAAATAATCATTTATTAAATACCTTCTCTTCCCCTCCCCTTCCTCTTTTCCTTCCCCCTTCCCCTCTTCCCTTCTTTTCTTTCCTTGTGCTAAGTATTTGAGATATAGAAAAAGGCAAGAATATCCAATTTTCAAGAAGTTCAAAATTTAATGGGAGAGAATTTTTACAAATAACTATGTACAAATGAGCTATATACTAGATTAATTGGAAACATTAGTCAGAAATCACTAGAACTTGGAATTGGAAAAGGCTTCCCATGGAAGTTAAAATTTTAGCTGGAATTTGAAAGAATTCAGGGAAACCAGAAGGCAGAGATCTGAGGGAAGGTATTCCAGGTTCCTGAAGTCTATGGATCCCTTCTCAGAATAATATTTTAAAACTCATAGAATAAAACACATGGGCTTACAAAATAAACCAATTTCATGGTGATATTGCTATTAAAATATTTTAAAAGTCCATAGACCTCAGTTTAAAAACCCCTGATTCTGATTTAATCTCATTTTACAGATCCTTTTACAAATGGATATCATTAGAGATATTTTGTTCAAAATCCCTAAAAATAGACACCCCTTTTTCCTAAACTGAAGATTTTTTTTAAAATATGTTTATAATTCTAGCTTCTCATATATTACATATTTCATTAAATAATTTTTGTTAGTATTTTGTTAGGAATTAATATTGTTAATATTGTTAATCATGTTGCTAGCACAAATAAAAGATTCACCATAATTATCTGAATTTATATAGTGTTAATGCATTCCTTAAATAAATGTTTATTAAGCGCATATTAGGGTAAAAAAATACTAAGTCTATTATTGGCATGGGACTAGAATCATTTCTGTCAAGTGGGGGACCTGCATAGACCTTGAGAATCTAGAAGCATCTCCATAGCATGATGAAACACTGAAGAACTTTAGTGTAGTGTTGTGGAAGGAAGTTTTTTGCATTTATAAATCAGAAAAGAGAAAACTTTCAGCTAGAGGTATAATCACTTACATTATGAAATTTTTACACACACACACATATAAAACAATTTTATTATCACCTTTTGGTATTATGATTGTTGTTGTTAATTTTGTTGTTGTTCAGTCATGTCCAACTCTTTGTGACCTCCTTTGGGGTTTTGTTGGCAAAGATATAGGAGTGTTTTGCCATTTCCTTTTCCAGTTCATTTTACAGACCAGAAAATTGAGGCAGACAAATTTAAGTGACCCAGGATCACAGCTCGTAAGTGTCTGAAGCTGAATTTAAATTGGGTTTTCCTAACTTCAGGCCTGATACTCTATCCACTTGGTCCACCTAGTTGTCTGGTAATTCCCTAGAATTAAAAATTAATTAATTAATAATCATGCCATATGATTATTAAGTTATTAATTTAATATAATGATTTTATTATGCATTAAATTATTAACTTAATTATTTTATAATATTAATGATTAAATATTAATTATTAATATTATTAAATATGATTTTATGTTAATTATTAAATTATTAATATATTAAATGTAATTAAATTAATGAATGTATTATTTAATATAAACATTAAATATAATGATGAACAACAACAAATGAATAATTTTTACCCATTTAATTCATTTTACTATCTTTAAAAAAACAACTCTTCTGAGTAGGAGATGTGCTTTACAATTTTGCAAAGGAATATGTTAGAATTCAACTGATATTTTTCACTGTCAAAAGGGAACTTAGCATAAGGCAGTTTGGAATTTAGATACTAATGCTCTCCATACACTGTATGATAGGAGAGCCTGTCCTGCAAGTTAGCAGGACCTCGGTTCAAGTCTTAACTTCTGATTCATAACAGATTCATGATTTTGGGCAAATCACTTTACTGCTCACTGCTCTAAGGAACTCCCTCAATCTTTGGAGCTGATGTTGATCTGCATTTGTAGATGATTATTTCTTCATCTGGAAGTTCCCACATGAGGTAAATCATAGGTCTAATACCTATCTCCTATTTCCCATTATGGAGAAAGTATGTTGTGATCTCTGGGTGTATTTAGTTAGATGGCCCTTTCTCTAATAATAGAAAAGATCATTGCTTGGGTAACTAAACAAACATATGTATGTATACAAAGATGTATGTATACATGTATGAATAAGATGAATATGTATATATTATTTACTTAGAGATATAATCATTCTTCATGTAAAATTTATGTGAATTTCATTTTTTTTAAATTATAAGAATGAAGTAATTTGCTTTGAGAATTATGAGAATTCAACACATTCTCTAATTTGTTTATAGGATAATGAATTTAAAACTGGAAGCTTCCTTACTATCTATTCCAACCATTTAATTCTACAACTGAGGGAATAAAGCCAAGAAAGATGAAAGTACTTTGCCAGGTCATATACATAATAAGTGACAGAGAAAGGGATTCAAAGACTGGGAATTAGACTCCAGACCCAAAATTCTGCCTATAGGACTATGCCGCCTCTCCCTTGATTAGTTATATACTATTTAAAAAGCATTTATCTAAGCACTGAGGACCCAAAGATGGAAAAATTGGCATGACCACAGTCTTATGGAGCCTGATTTTTAGCAGGAGGATAAAACATATACATATACATACATACATACATATATATATATATATATATATATACGCACAAAAAACAATTTTTCAAGTTACAATGTGGTACATGTATCTCAGAATCACAGAGTTTGTGAATTTGAAAGGACCTTAGTGGTTATCTAGTTCAATTCATACAAAAAAGGCATTTCCACTGTAATATAGTTAATGAATCATCATCTAGTCTCTGGCTTAGAGACTTCCAAAGGGAGAATCTACTGTCTTTGGAGAAAGTTATTTTTTTCTCTCTGACATAAAGCCAAAATGTACATCATTGTAATGTTTACCCATTGTTTTTGGTTCTGTCTTTTCAGACCAAAATACAAGCCAAGTTAATGACAGCTATCATGTTATCCTTGAGCCTTCTCTTCTTCAACCTAATCATGCCCAACTCCAACAAATCACTATATGAATTGGACTCAGGGTTCTTCACCATCCTGATTAGGCTCCTCCAGACACTGTCTAGTTTATTTGTGTCCTTCTCAGATTATGACATTCAGAACTGTATGTAGTGCTCCATACAATCTCTGATAAGAACATAGTGCGATTGGGCTATCACATCCTTATTTCTGGAATTTAGATCTCTCAGGGTAACCCCAATTTAAATTAGATTTGTTGGTTATTACATATTCCTGAATCCTGTTGAACTTGAAGCCTGTTGAAAATGCCAGACATCTTTCAGTGCTATCTAATCATATCTTCCCTACCTTGAAGCTGTGTGTGTGTGTTCAAGTATAAAACTTTATATTTGTTCCTATTGAATTTCATCCTTTTGGATTCAGTCAATAAACATTTATTAAAATTCTGTTATGTGCCAGGCTCTGTGTGAAGCACTGGGGATACAAAGAAAATAAAATAGTCCATGTTTTTGAGGAGGTTACACTGATAAGGGAGACAATATGCTAATGATTTCATACAAGTTATTTACCAGATAAATGAGAAATAATCAAGAGATAACCTGTTGAGTTCTTTTTTGAATTCTGATTTTGCTCTTTAGTGGATTAACTGCCCTTCTGAACTTTGTGCTATTAGATAATTTGCTAGACAAAATAAAAATGCTAGTCAATACATGGCCAACTCAGACTCCTGGTGTTTTCCAATAGAGACCCAGTGATAAAGAACCATTCACAATTGTACCTTGAATATGCCTAACTAGTCAGGTCTGAATCCATTAACCTGCATCAAACTATAATCAATAGTCTCCATATTCTTTACAAGAATAATGTAAGAAATATTCATAGAGTCAATCATTCTGGAGAGCAATTTGGAAATGTGCCTACCCCTTGATCCAACAATACCACATCTGGGTCTAAGACTGTCCCAATGAGATAAAAAATTGGGGAAAAGGACCTACTCATACAAAAATATTTATAATGGCTCTTTTTGCGGTTGCTCAGAATTGGAAATTGAGGCAATGTCCATCAATTAGGAATGTTTAGGCAAGTTATGATATATAATTTTGATGGAATCTTATTCTGCATTAAGAAATTACAAACAGGATGATTTCAGAAAAATCTGAAAGGACCTAAATGAACTGATTCAAAGTGAATTAAGTATAACCGGAAATATTGCTCACAGTAACAATATTGTACAAAGAAGAACTATGAATGACTTAGCTATTCTCAGCAATACAATGATCCAAGACAATCTTAAATGATTTATGATAACCTCCTCACACATATCAGATTGGCCAATATGACAGAAAGGTAAATGATCAATGATTTTTTTAAGTTGTTTTTTTTTTTTGCAAGTCAATGAGGTTAAGTGGCTTACCCAAAGTCACACAGCTAGGTAATTATTGAGTGTCTGAGATTGGATTTGAACTCAGGTACTCCTGACTCCAGGGCCAGTGCTCTATCCACTGTGCCACCTAGCTACCCTGTAAATGATCAATGTTGAAGGGAATGTGAGAAAACTGGAACACCAATGTTGGTGAGATTGTGAACTGATCTGACCTTTTTGGAGAGCAATTTGAAATTATGCTAAAAGGGCAATAAAACTGTGCATACCCTTGGTCCAGCAATACAACTGCTAGGTGTGTGTGTCCCTCTGTGTCCCAAAGAGATCACAAAAAAGGGTAAAAAATTCACATGTACAAACATATTTATAGCAGCTCTTTTCATAGTGGCAAAGATTTGAAAGTGAGAAGATACCTATCAATTGGGTCATGGCTGAAAAAAATTGTGTTATATGAATGTGATGAAATACCATTGTTATATAAGAAATTAAGAGGGACAGGACTTTAGAGTAGCCTGGAGAGATTTACATGAATTTATGCTGAGTGAAGTGAGTAGAATCAGAAGGGCACTGTGTACATTGACAACAACATTAGGTGATGATCAGCTATGATGGAATTGTTCCTTTCAGCAGTAGAATAATTAAAGACAATTATAAAAGAAGATGCCATCCATATTCAGAAAAGGTACTATGGAATTTGAATGAAGACTGAAGCTTACTATGCTCAATATGTAAAAGTTGTCTTATTTTTCACTCTTAATATTTTTCCTATTTCTATTTGATTCTTCTTTTTCAATATGATTAATATTTGTGTTTAATATGGTTATACAGATATAACCTATATTAGATTGATTTTTGTCAGTGGGAGGGAGGAGGGAAGTTAGGGAGAGAAAACATGTGAAACTGAAAAACTTGCTAAAAATGATTGTTGGAAACTAATGCTACATTTAGTTAGAAAAATAAATAAAATATAAAAAAAAACCCATGATAAATCTTACCATCCACCTCCAGAAAAAGAGTTGATATTATCTAAATAGAAACTGAAGGATATTACTTTCTTTTTCCTTTGAGTCTTGGAAACATTTTACATTATTGTACACGTACAATCTATAATCAGGACCGGAAAACTTTAAAAAGGAAAAAATGTTAAAAATTGTTTTAACATATAATTGAAAAAATATTATTTTCAAAAAGAATGTTATTAGAAACTTCTCCATAGCTGAGTTAAACTATAACCACATCATTGAATAGGCTAGTAATCCAATTAAAAAAGGGAAATTATTTTTCTCTGGAATAATTTGTTCTTTATGATTTCTAATAACTATTTTTTACTCATTTTTAAAATTACTCATTTAGAGATTAATTAAATGAGATAACATATAAGGTACTTTGTAATCCTTAAAATACTATATAAATGCCAGCAAATACTACTGATACTACTAGTACAATTACTACTTTTGTTGCTATAAAATTACCTAGCCAAATAATTTCATCTTCTAGCATGGTAGCTAGACTGATCTTTAACTTACCTATTTCTGAAGTTGTCAGGGTATTTAATAATTGGCATCCTGGATCAGAATAGTTCATGAATCTCATTTACTCTTCTTATAATAGTAATTGGGAACCAGAGAAGCAACTGAGTACTAAGAATGATACTGGGGAGAAGATCATTTCATTTCTGTGTATCTGGGTGAGTTGAAGTGTCCATCTGGCTGAGAGTAAATAATTATTAAATGTGACCTAAAGGATCTTAGCACTTGGAAATCTAAGCAACAAGCATTACAGAACAGTTATAGAAGGATACCAAGTGCTAACTCTGAATTTGGGGGAAGGTAACTAATAGAATTGGGACCTTTCCAGTAATCAAGCATTTCTGTTCATTATATACTACAGTTTCACACAAATTCCTTCAAGAAGGACTACCTTCATCCTCAGGGTGACAATTGCTTATTGAACTGCTTATTGAACAAACAAACTATACAGAAAAAAGAGGGAAATAATGGGTTCCTTGTCACTGTAGGATTTCAAACAAAGATTGGGAAATTACCTTTTAAGTATGTTGTAAAGTAGATTCTTTTTCAGGAATGTATTTGACCTTTCCTTTCTTAGTAGTCTTCCTCTTCCTCCTCCTTTACTGCCAACACTACTATTAATATTTCTACTACACCTACTCCTTTTTGTTAGCCAAGCATCTCTTTACTAACCTTTCTAAATTTCCCAGAAATTGATGTTCACTGCTGATAGTTTTCATACTCTGACTCTTTCCTTCTATGAAAATCAGGACACTGGTCTTATTCCAACCTTCTGGTCCTTTTTGTATTCTTCATGGGTCTTTAACTCTTTTTTTCTTTTCTTTTTTTATCTTTTCTTTTTTCCTCAATTATGTGCAAAGATAGTTTTCAACATTGATCCATTTTCAAGTTTGAGTCCCACATTTTTCTAACTTACTCCCTTCCCTCCTCCATCCCCATGTACACATATTTCCATATTAGTCATGTTCTGAAAGAAGAATTAGAACTAAGGGGGGAAAAATATGAGAGAGAGAGAGAGAGAGAGAGAGAGAGAGAGAGAGAGAGAGAGAGAGAGAGAGAGAGAGAGAGAGAGAGAGAAGAAAGTATAAGAGAAGCTTTAAAAGGTGAATGTGGCATTTTTTGCTCTACATTCCGACTCCATATTTTTTCCTCTGAATTTGGGTGGCATTTTCTATAACAGTTCTCTCAGGATTATCCTTGATCACAAACTGCTGAGAAGTGCTGCCTCCATCATAGTTGATTATTTCATAATATAACTGTTAATGTGTACAATGTTCTCTTGATTCTGCTCACTTCACTCAGAAGTCAATTAGCTTCTCTAAAATATGATCACTTAGATTTCTTACAGAGCAGTAATGCTTGATCATATTCATAGGCCATATGTTCAAACATTCTCCAATTGATGAGTATCCCCTCAAATTCCAATTATTTGTCACTACAAAATAGAGCTGCTATAAATATTTTTGAACAAATGAGACTTTTCTCATTTTTTTTATGTTATCTTTGGGATATAGATGGTATTGGTGGATCAAAGGGTATACCCAGTTTTATTGCTCTTGGACATAGTACCAAATTACTCTCCAGAATGGTTGGATCAATTCATAACTCCACCAGCACTGCATTAGTGTCCCAATTTTCCAGTATCTTCTCCAACATTGATCATTTTCCTATTTTTTGTCATCTTAGTCAAACTGATAGATATGATGGGATACTTCATAGTTGTTTTAATTTGCATTTCTCTAATCAATAGTGGTTTGGAACATTGGAGAATGATTTTTAATCTTATAAATTTAAGTTCTCTGTATATTTAGAAATGAGTCCTTTATCAAAAGCACTATCTGTGAAAATTGTTTCCTAGCTTTCTGCATTCCCCCTGTTTTTGGCTGCATTATTATTATTTTTTTTATTTGTCTCTTTTTTAATTTATTTTTTATTTTCATTTTGTACAAATGTTTTTCTTTACATTAATAAAATATACTTGTTTACAAGTAAACAAAATACACCTCCCCCCATGAATATAGATAGACTTGCTTAGGCAAAAAAGTAAAGGGGGGAGAAAAAAATTAAAATTAAAAAAATAATAGTAATAATTGTAGCTATGGCCAGGTGGCGCAATGGACGAAGCATCAGCCCTGGAGCCACTAGCACCCGAGTCCATATCCAGCCTCGTAAACCCAATAATCACCCAGCCATGTGACATGCAAGCCACCCGATCCCCACTGCCCTGCAAAAACCAAAAAGAGGGAAAAAAAAGACCCAAAATAAAATAAAATAGTAATAATAGTAGGGGTGGCTGGGTGGCAGACAGAGCATTGGCCCTTGAACCAGGAGCACCTGGGTCTGAATCCGGCCCCAGACACCCAATGATCACCCTGCTATGTGGCCCCAGGCAGGCCACCCAGCCCCACTTGCCCTGCACCCTCCCCCCAAATAATAATAACAAAAAAATGTGTTTCAGTCTTTGTTCCAACCCCATCAACTCTGTCGTGAGTGGATCACATTCTTTATGATAAGTCCATCAAAAAAGTTACTTCCATATTTTTCCAACGTTGCCATTGCTGATCGCAACTCTCTCCTTTCTTATTTCTCCACTACCATGTACTATATTTTCTCTCTCCTTTCACTCTGACTCTGCTGTACGGTCGCTGAGTGGCGCAGCAGACAGATCCCTGGTCCTGGGGCCAAGAAGCCCTGAGCCCCCATACCACCCCTTAGGCCCAGCATCCACCTGGCCCTATGGTCCTGGGCAGGCCATCCAATCCCAGCCCCTTGCAAGAAGTAAAAAAGAAAATGTGTTATATCTGACCACTGTACCCCCATGGTCCATCCTCTCCTCCTTTATTCACATCCCCACCCCTTCCCCCTGCTCCCCCCCTCCCTCTTACTCCAGATGTCTATACCCCATTGAGTATATTTGCTGTTTCCTCTCCTAGCCACCTCTGATGAGAGCAAAGTTTCCCTTATTCCCCCTTGACTCTCCCCTTCCATATCATTGCAATAGCTCATTGCAATAAAAAAAAAAAATCTTATTATGTGAAATATTTTGGACTATTCCCCCTCTCCTTTTTCTTTCTCCCATTCCATTTCCCTTTTTTTATTATTGACTCCATTTTTACACCATATTTTATCTTCGAATTTAGCTTTCTCCTGTGCTTCAACTATAAAAGCTCCCTCTACCTGCTCTATTAACTGAGATGGTTCATATGAATATTATCAGTATCATTTTTCTATATATGCAGTTCATCCTCATTAAGTCCCTCATATTTCCCCCCTCTCCTCCAATCTCCATGCTTCATCTGAGTCCTGTATCTGAAGATCAAACCTTCTGTTCAGCCCTGGCCATTCAAAAAAGAACCTTTGAAATTCCCCTGGTTCATTGAAAATCCATCTTTTTCCCCTGGAAGAGGACATTCAGCCTTGCTGGGTAGTTTATTCTTGGCTGCATTCTAAGCTCTTTTGCCTTCTGGTATATTATATTCCAAGCCCTATGAGCTTCCAATGTAGCTGCTGCTAAGTCCTGTGTGATCCTGACTGCAGCTCCACGATATTTGAACTGTGTTCTTCTGGCTGCTTGTAATATTTTCTCCTTGACTTGGGAGTTCTGGAACTTGGCTATAATATTCCTGGGGGTTGTTTTTTTGGGATCTCTTTCTCAGGGGGATCGGTGGATTCTCTCCATTTCTATTTTGCCCTCTGCTTCTAGAATATCAGGGCAATTTTCCTGTAGTAATTCTTTGAAAATGATGTCAAGGCTCTTTTCCTGATCATGACTTTCAGGTATTCCAATAATTTTCAAATTATCTTTCCTGAGTCTGTTTTCCATATCAGTTGTTTTTTCAATGAGATATTTCACATGTTCTTCTAATTTTTCATTTTTTTGGTTTTGAAGTATTGATTCCTGGTTTCTGGTAAATTCATCAATCTCCCTGAATTCTATTCTTTGTCTGAAGGATTTATTCTCCTCAGAGAGTTTTCTTATCTCTTTTTCCATCTGGCCAATTTTGCTTTTTTAAAGCATTCTTCTCCCCAATAACTTTTTGAACTGTTTTATCCATTTGACCTAAGCTAGTTTTTATCATGCTATTTTCTTCTGCATTTTTTTTGGATTTCCTTGACTAAGCTGCTGACTTCATTTTCATGTTTTTCCTGCATCTCTCTCCTTTCTTTTCCCAGTTTTTCTTCTAACTCCCTCATTTGATTTTCAAAGTCTTTTTTGAGCTCTGTCATAGCCTGATCCCAATTTCTGTTTTTCTTGGAGTCTTTAGATGCAGGAGCTTGTGCTTCCTCATCTTCAGACTGAGTATTTTGATCCTTCTTGGGCTCATTTGCAAAATATTTCTCAATGGTCTTCCTCTTGTTTCTTTCTTCATTTTCCCAGCCTAAGCCTGTTTTTTGGGGATGCTTCCTGAGCTTTTGGGACACTCCTACAAGGGTCTCAGTGTGTGAGGTTCTGTCCTCCCTCCTGGTCTGTGAATGACCATAAGCGCCCCCCTCTGCCATGGGGCTGAGGTGGGGGGGCTGCTGTTCTATGGGGGGGCCTAGACTGCGATCAGGATCTGAATGTGGTCAGAGCCCCAGAGTCCTGTTCCAGGGGCAGAGGACAGAGCTCTGTAGTCTCTCTTCACTCCCCTCCCTCAGCTCAATGGGCTCATGTCCTGGGGGCTCCTGCTTACTGGCTCTGCTAGCTTCTGTTTCTGGGTCTAGGCTGCGGAAAGACCAGGCTGCTGGCTGTGTGCCCTGAGGGCTGGGCTCCACGTGCTGGTTCTGGCAGAGGTCCCCCACTGCTCCCCCACTCCTTGCTGGTGCTCCCCGGGGTGTAGCCCAGGAGACTCCCCCGCTGCTGCAGGCTGCGGCCCCCAGCGCCCTGGGGCTGCCTCCGGGAGGCTGAAGTTCTTTCGCTCTGGCAGGCCACCCCTCTGGCGGGGCGGCCCCGGGGAGCAGAGCCTTTCTGCTCTTTTCCAGGTTACCTTGAGTAGGAGAACTGCCTCACTGGGTCCCTTTGTGGGTTCTGTCTCTCAAAAGTTTAGTTAGAGTCCTTAGGGTATGAGTTTTATCAGAGAGCTCCTAAGACTCCATCCCTTCTTGTCGCCATCTTGGCTCCACCCACCGGCTGCATTATTTTTTGTGCAAAAACTTTTAAATGTAATAGAAATAATTAGAAATCATACAATTTGCAATTTATAATGTTCTCTAACTCTAGTTTGGTCATAAACTTCTCCATTCTCCATAGATCTTACAGATGGAGTATTGCTTGATAATTGGTCTATGGCATCACCCTTTATGTTGAAATCCTGTACTGATTTCAAACTTATTGTAAAATAGGGAGTTATAAGTGGCTCATATCCTAGTTTTTGCCTTACTATTTTCCAGTTTTCCTAACTTTTTTGTCAAATAGTGAGTTCTTATCCCACAAGCTGGCATCTTTGAGTTTATCAAGCATCTATTCCTTTGATCCATTTCTCTGTTTTTAGCCAGTATCATATAGTTTTGAGAACTGCCAATTTATAATATAGTTTTAGATTGGTACAGCTAGGTCACCTTCCACTGCATTTTTTCATTAATTACCTTAATATCCTTGACCTTTTGTTTCTCCACATGAATTTTGTTACTTTTTTCCTAATTCTGTAGATTAGCTTTTTTTGGTAGTGTCATTAGTATGTCACTGAATAAGCAATTTAATTTGAGAGAATTATCATATATTAACTTATCCTACCAATAAACAATTGAGATTTTTTCTGATTTTTTAAATCTGCCTCTATTTGTGTAAAAATTAATTTATAATTATGTTTATATAATTTATAAGTTTGTGTTGAGAGAATTCCCAAATATTTTATGTTGCTTAAAATTACTTTAAATAGAATTTCTCTTTCAATATCATAGTCTCGAACTTTAATAGTCACATATGTTCTGACATATCTATGTGCCTGTATATATATATATATTAAATATATGTATATATATATATATATATATATATATATATATATATATATATATATATATATATAGTATTGTGTTCAGTTCTGAGCATTAAATTTTAGGAAGGATGCTGATAAACTGAAGATGATTCTTAGGAAGGTTACCAGGGTAGTGAAGGGCATCAAATCTGTGCCATTTTAAAAGAAGTTGAAAAAAACAGGAGATGTTCACATTGAGAAGATTTAGGGCAAGTTTTATTGCAGTGAAGCTTTTAAAGGGTAGTTCCTGAAAGAGGGACTGGACTTGTTCTATAGGATCCCAGCTATTAGCATCAGGAGCAAGAGTTGAGAATAATAGAGAGGCAGATTTAATCTTGAGTAAATTTATCCCTTTGTTGATGATTTCTTATCTATCTTGTATTTTTATTTTTGTATGTTCTCTCTCCCATTAGAACATGTGCCACTTGAAATCACTTTGATCCCCTTTCCTTTTTGGAGGGGTGTCATTCTCAGATATTAGTATTGTTTTTGACATATATTAAAAATTAATAAATATTTATTGATTGATTAAGCAAGAAAAAGCTTCCTAGCACTTAGAACTGTTTCCAAGTAGAATAGGATGCTTTAGGATCAATCAGCCTATATATATATATATATATATATATATATATATATATATATATATATATATATATAAAATATATGTATATATGTATATGAAACAAACTATGTAGAAAAAAGAGGGAGTAATGGGTTCCTTGTCACTGTAGGATTCAAGTAAAGATTGGAAAATTACCTTTTAAGTATGTTGTAAAGTAGATTCTTTTTAAAGAATGTACTTGACCTCATAGTCACAGAATTCTCTTCCAACTTTGGCCTTTTGTGATTCATTCTACTATTATTCTTATTATAAATGATGAAATGTTGTGTGGTTCAATGAACTAATGAATAAATCTCAAAATATGGATGCCCTGGGTGCAATCCCCATCTCTGACACATACTGCTATATGACCTTGGAGAAGTCTCTTAACTTCTCAGTGTTCTGAGTTGCTCTGTAAAAAATACAAGTTAAAGAAAAGATATCAACCTGAATGGGTAAAGGGAGTTTCTTTACCAAGAGAACTCTATAAATAAAATCACAGATTCAGAGAAGAAACTGAAACTTGGAGTACATTGTGTTGCTTGTGGCTATGTATTAACATAAGGATTGATATACTGGCCCAGATTTTCTGCTCTTAGTACACTGACTTGCTAGTTGAAATTAAGGCTCTTCTTTATATTTTGGGAAGGAAGGAAGGCAGCCATTCAGCAGATTTCAATTGATTATGTATACTTTATCCTTTAGTGGGGAAGAGAGTGCTATATACCAATTTTCTTTTCCCTTCAATGGGGAGGATATTATTCTACTTTATGTAATAGAGTGGGAAAACAGTGAGGTACTAGAGACCTGATCTGCCTCAGTGTTAGTATTTAATAACTGAATAAAGGAAATGTATTAGTGAATGGGCCTTGCCTCACAAACTGTGACCTGGGAATAATCTTAGCATAAAAAGACCAAGATCTCCTACTGCATCCAGGGCCATCTTCACTTACCTGATCCATATCTGGCCACTGGACCAATGGCTCCAGAGAAGAAAGGATGTGGGGATGACTTTGCACAGCCCTCCCCTCACTTAAATCCAGTTCACTTGCATGTCAAGGCATCATCTCCCTAATGTCATAGTCTTCTTCAAAAACAAAGGACAAATGACGAAAAGGGAAAAAAGGAACAATATTCAACAAATTCAAATCCTTTGTAGGGGATTTGAAGACGGGGAGATGATATAATGAGAGCACTGGTCCAGGAGTCAGGAGACTGATATAAATTTGGCTTCAGACACTTAAGTCATTTAATTCTGCTTACCTCAATTTCTCATTTTTAAAATGAGCTGGAGAAGGAAATAGCAATCTACTCTAGTCCCATTGCCACAGAAACACCCTATGTGGTCACAGAGAGTCGACAGGACACAATTGAAACAATTCAACAACTTCAAAGAGGACACATATTTTTAGCTATTTTTATGTAGTTACCATCCCAGTGTCCATTCCAAGTGCCAACTGATGATATGCTAAAGCTTAAAAACATATTGATACTATTCATTATTTACTACCTGAGATTAGAAGAAATAGTGGTTAGTTAGTCCAGCATATAGTAGGAATTCAAATGCTTGTTTACTTGCTGACTAACTGAAGAAGAATGCTGAATAAGATGACTATAGCTATCTTATAGAGAAAAAAATTACACTTATATAGTAATTTTTAAAAAAAATGTATCGACGTATTTTTTCCTTTTATTACCTTCATTTCTCAATATATTGCTCTTCAGTTCCCCTCCCAGAGAGTCATCTGTTTTCACAAAAAGAAGAAAATAGCCCTATTTCAATAAAAACAACAAATTCATTAATATATGTGTGTGTGTGTGTGTGTGTGTATGTATCTACACACACACACACAGAAAGAGAGAGAGAGAGAGAGAGAGAGACAGAGAGACAGAGAGACAGAGAGACAGAGACAGAGAGTATAGCTAGGGCAGCTAGGTGATGCAGTAGTAGAGCTCTGGCCTTGGCGTCTAATCCAGTCTCAGACACTTGTCTCTAACTATCTGTGTGACCTTGGGCAAGTCATTTAACCCTAATTGCCTTGCATCTAGGACCATCTCCAGTCAAACTGATTCATATCTGGCCACTGGACCCAGATTGCTCCAGAGGAGAAAATGAGACTGATGACTTAGCATAGTACCTCTTCACTCAAATCTAATTCATGTTCTTTTCACAGCATTACCTCTCTGATGTTGTTGTCTTCTTCAAAATGAAGGAAAATATATAATAATAATAATAATAATAATAATAATAATAATTATTATTATTATTATTATTATTATTACTAATGGCATTTTCACTGTTCCACACCTATATCTGTACCATGATAGTCTCATATCTTCTCAGGTGTCAAGGATGTTTACATAATTTTCATCACAATAGTTTTATGGCTGTGATTACTAAATGACTTATAGAAGACTATATTTAATTGATTAAGAATGTAATAAAGAAGAATGTTCAGTTATATGCTGTATGTTGGATCCATGTCACAAAACAAATTTAAAATTATAAATCAATCTTCTCTGTAAAAAAAGAAATCCCTTCAAAAAAGTAAGCCATGTCTCTTCAAGGGTCTCAAAAGGTACCACCTAAAATAAAGAAAACTCTGGGCTCCATGTAAATCATTTGCATAACTTTTGATTAACCACAATCAGGAATCCAGTTCAGTTTGCTTAACTGAAGCCACAATTGAATATAATGGCATATGTGCGTGTACTGTGGGAGATGATAAAGCAAATAATTCAGAACAGTATGTAAGACAGCCATCAGGGTAGCTGTACATTGGTTTAAAATGAAAAATCATTATACGTGGCAGCCACAGTGTTTTTTGTAAAATTTTTTCTTGTGATATTCTTTCTGGTTTTGATTGTGCTGTAAACTCAGGGATTGCTGGGTTTATCCATAGATTATTTGTACTTGTTAAAGAAATGTGTAGCATCCTTGGTTATGTGATGAAATAAAAGTCTTAGGGGAAACAAATATGACTGTGTGTGTGTGTGTATGTGTGTGTAAAAGAGAGCATGAGAGAGAGAGAAATGAAGATTATTCAGTAAATTTTCCTAATTCATGTGCCAAAATGGTTCCCTTTTAAGATAATATAAACACTACAATGTATGGGACCTTCAGAAATTTTTTTTAAAAAAATCATCATGTATTAATGAAGACCTTTATATTTTTTAGCCTCCATTTTTCTGAGTTATGACCTAGGCAACAAATATTCGTCAAGCTATTGTCATGTAAGACTTTGTTATAATATATGATAGGAACTTAATGCCTAATGAGGTTTCCATTAGAGTGACTTCAAGGAATTGATAAGTGGTACGATGTCCTTTTCAAAAATGAATCCAGTAGCTATTTAATGAATTAGAGAGAAAATGTTGATAATTCACATCTTTAACAGTCTTTATATGTGCCTATAACTAGAAGTATTACTAAATTAAAAAAAAAAAGTTTTGGATTAGGATGGTACAATATTCAGAGCACTGATATTGTAATGAGATCACCTAGATTTGAAGTTATTTCTTGTTGCCCATATGATCCCTTTGGATTGGAGCTTGATTTCATTAGTGTTGGGAGTTGCTGGATAGTTGCTCCCTCTGCCTGTGTAGATTATCCACCGTTCTTCAGCTTTGACTTTGAGAAAGCTGCTCAGAGGCACTGAAAGTTTAGATATACTGCTCAGAGTCACATAGCTAGGTTGTATCTGAGTCCCAGCTATAGCCTACTTCCTTCTGACTCCAAGGCTGACTCATCAACCTTGCCATAAGCTCTATTCACTCCACACCTTGCCCAACTGTCTCACCTTCAGTAAATCCTTTAACTTGTTGGTTCTCAGGTTTCTCTTTAGTAAAACTCAGGAGTGGAAGGGAGAAGGGAATCTGTTAGATTCCTTGGAACTCTAAATCCTTTGATTCCATTCACAAAATTTGGTTATCATTTTGCTAGCCTAAGGAAAGAACCTTAGAGATCATCTACTCCAACCATCTCATTTTACAAAGGAGGAAACTGAGATCCAAAGAAATAAATGACGTGGCTTAGGTTTCACAGGTAATAAATAGTAGAGCCAACATTCAAAACCAGGTCTGTTGACTCTAAATCCAGGACTTTTTCAACTGGACCATGTTGTAATTTTTATGCATTCACATTCATATACACACTCACACAAATATATACTTAACTATGCTTGTTTTTCCTGAGGTGTTGACAAGTGAAATATAGTCCCATATAACTTTTTTTTTTGTTTTTTGTCAGGAAGATGACTATGAGAAGGTAAGCCACATTATGAGAACCCTCTGCTTCCTTCAGTAATTTATTTTTTCATGGAAGGGGGAAAAAACTGTCTAGAGTTGCCATTTGTTGATTGAATGCTATCGGGTTTTTCTCCGATCCTTCGGTTTCCCCTGCAAAATGCTTCCTTGTCTCCTTTTCTGACAAAAGCTAACTCCTCAGGACTTCCCAAGATTGAAATTCTTTTGCCTTATTAACCTTGAAATTGTTGACATATCTAACAGCTTTCAAAGATCATTTAGATGTTTATTTAAACAAGTGTTTAAAATAGAATATATATCATATCAAATTAGAAACTCTAGAAAAAACTTATTTATAACTAAATTTGTCTATAATATAGTATGTTAAGAGTTCAAAATGTTTTACATATGTGATCTCATTTAAGCCTCATAACTCTGAGAGGTAGGAGCTATTATTATTCCCATTTTACAGACGAGAAAACTGAAATGAGATATTGCGACTTGAAAAGGATCATTGAGTTAGAAAACATCTGAGATAGGAGGACATCTGAGACAGATGACCATCTCTAGCTGCATGACCTTGGATAAGTCACTTAACCCCATTACCCCGCAAAAACCAAAAAAAAAAAAGAAAGAAAATGTGTTGCACTTAGAATCAGGGGAAAAAATCTCAAATTTTACCTCATAATTAAACTAGTTGTGAAAACCATAAATAACACTTAAACTCTAGGATACTCAGTTTTTTCATCTGTTCAATGGCTATGGGGAATATATGTTAAATATGGAGAAAGAAATATGGAGTCAGGAATGGGTCCCTCAGAGAAATAAAGCAGTGAATAAGACTGGTGTGGACCCTTCTTTAATATGGAAGTTGTGAGAGGAACTGACCAATCAGAGGAATAGCTTGCAATATTGAAAGAGAGAAACTATTTCCTTGCTTCAAGTAAAGTAATGAGAACTTGTTTTAGGATGTTGGTAGTGGGAAGAGAGAAGCTTATAAACATTCAAACATTCAAAAGATGTAGAAAAGGAATCAACTGAAGAATCTGGTGATTATATATATATATATATATATATATATATATATATATATATATATATATATTAAAGGAGGAAAGTTTAGGGAAAGATAACCCCATTTTGAATGTATTGAGTTTGATGACTATGGAGATGGAAAATTCCTCTAGTTAGTTGAAGCTGTAGGCCCAGACCTCAGCAGAGGAGACATGTCTATATCTATATGTCTATATCCATAGCCATATCTACGTATTATTTTCAAAGGTTTGGCAGTTGAACTGAGAGTTATGAATGAAATAAGGGAGGGAATATAGACAAATAAGACAACCAAGTTCAGAATTTTGGAGAATAACTTCACTATAGTGTCATAAAGAATATCAAGAGCCAACTAGAGGGACATAAAAAAATGAATTAGAGAAATGGGGGGGGGGGGGCATCAGGAGAATGATCGGTCTAAAGCTAAGGAAGAAGAGAGTATCCAGAAGTTGAGGAGAGGATGAGGAGGATAAATACCTGAATGAAAAAATATATATACTGTATTTTTTGCAGAGATGTTCATTAAGATCCTGAAGGAGTAGAGAAAATAATTTTAAGTGGGTGAAGAGAGTTGGTAATTAAAAAGGGATAACATCTGGTTTTAAGACTTTTAAGAGTAAAAGGATCAAATGAGGTATTTGTATAACCCTTATCATACTACCTGAAATATAGTATAGGTGCTCCATAATTGTTTATTCATTTCCCCTTCCTCTTTTCTGGAATGAGATTGCATGAGTAAGATGGTAGATAGGTGATAGACCATTGGGAGGCTGTTTGTGTTTAGGATTGGGATGACTTAAGAATCTAGGTGGGAAGATTGGGAGAAGTCACTAAGAGAAAGAAATGGAAGATACATGAAAGAAAAGGGATGACTATTGGAGCAAGTTTGGGGGTTCTTTTTTTAACGTTTTTTTAAAAATTTATTTAAGACAGTGGGGTTTAGTGACTTGCCCAAGGTGACACAGTTAGGCTATAATAAGTGTCTGAGGCTGGATTTGAAGTCAGGTCCTCCTGACTCCAGGACCAGTGCTCCATTCATTGCGCTGCCTAGCTGCCCCAAGTCTGGATGTTCTTGAGAGGGAATGGAAGCAGGGTATAGGTGAGTATAGCTAGTGAGGATAGTTATTATTTTATGAGCAAAAAGGAGGGCGATAGAGAAGATGAGCCAAAGTCTTAGCATTCTAAGTCCAATCCCCTTTTTTGCTCTACTTTACTGTCTTTTATAAATATTTATTGTAATGGATGACAGCAAGTGCTTAGTGGTGTTTGGTAACACTATGAACTCCATAGGAATTCAAAGAATGGAAGAATTCTTGGAGTTTAAGAGGACAAGATGAGACCTCAGATAGTCCTTGAAGGCTAGATAAAATTTGAATGAGCAGAGAGAGTAAGGGAGAACATCCAAGTTTATAGTAATGCCATAAACAAAGGCATGAGAGCAGGAATTAGGCTAAGGCTTGTATGTTTATGAGGACAATAAAAATAGGAGATTATTTTTGAAGTAGACTTGGAATGATGGAACTCTGCCGTAATTCCCTTGGGTCTTTCTAGGCAATTGATTTTATATTTTATCAAAAAGCTTTTAAGGATAGAAGGACAATAGTCATTCTTGGTTCTTTGAGCTTATCAGAGAAAGACTGATTCAATCAAGTAGAATAATTATATTTAAGTTGAGGATTTGTGGGAACATATAGCTTTAGTATAATGTTCTCTATAGCACTAGAGGAGTTGGACTCAGGGTAGTAGGGAGTTATGTTTAAACTCTTTTCTGACATATGTTAGCTTTATGGACAAGTGTGAGTCACCTGGCCTTCCATATACCAGGAAACTCTATTAAGCTATTGAGGATTTTCAGATCAAAATTGGTGAATGGAGTTTTTAATATTCACATACCCATGAAATCTCAGGTCTGGACTCATTCCTTTTCTCCCACATTCCCCCCCCCCCCCCAAAAAAAAAGTAAGGTAGGTGGAAAAGTATGCTACTAAATGTGGAAAAAAACAGAAGGAAGCTTAATTGAAACTAAACATTATTAAATAAAAGAAGAAAGGAACAATTAAAAAACCCACAATAAATCCACAAATGAATACACGGATATGGATTTCCCATCCCTTCTCAAGTTCGTTTAACAAAAAATGGAATGATAATTCAAAATGAGAGGTGTTGAGTTTGCATCTGAATATTTTCAACTTCATAATCTATCTTAGATGAAATTCAGATTTTTATGAGAACTCCTACTTGGGCCATGCCTTTGTGAACCAATGGTAATTGACAGCATGACCAGCATCATGATATGGTGACTTAGCTTAAGCAACAGTTGTGTGTACCATATCAGTGTTTGACCTTTATTTAAAAAAAATACAGATGTCTGGAATTGAAGACTCTTGACTAGATACAACCATTACCTCATGCTCTTCTTGACACTAGCACAGTTGGGGAGATTGTAAAAGTAAATAAAAATGTGTTAAAATGTGAAAGTATGGGTGGTGATGGTCAATCCTTTATTATTTCAGCAAAACTGATTTTCTCCATATAGGAATTGATTTTTTCTAAGTTAGACAAAATAAATTGAAATTAATTGTATATTTATCACTACACAGTTTTTAAAATGTTCTTTATTTTTCATAAGCAGTTAGCAAAAACTGGAAATTTGGAAGAAGGAAAGAATTTTTGAAGCTAAAAAGAAATAAATAACAAAATTTCTATAATATCTGGATGGCATTTTAGACAGAATGCCTAAATTTAGAAGATGACATTGTTTTCTAGTCCAACCTCTTATTTTACAAAAGAAAACACTGTGATATAGGGAGGTGGAGTAACTCACTCAACATTTAATATCTGTTTCTGAGTTATCTTAGACTGAGAAGTTGTATAATCCATAAACCTTAAATAGGGCCTATAATAATACTATGTACACTAGTATGCTTGTTAAGCCTCTGTTCATGCAGTGGAATACCCAATCCCCCCAACTAAATTTCCATTTTTTAAAATGAGGACTACACTTTAACAGTCTCTTGAACATACCATGACACCTAGTATAGTGTCTGGCAAATTGCATATGTTAAATAGGTTCTTTGACAGCCCTCAATTTTAATGATTAATCTTTGTCAATATTTTAGTCCTATGTGGATTTTTCAAATGATCTATCAAAGACAGGACTCTAAAGCTAAAGCAAAATCTAACTCATACAAAAGGAAGGTGTTTGCTTTAAAACTCTTAGGGAAATTATCATATTGTAAATTATACTAGATGAGAGCAGGCAGAAATTACATTTTATCTAAACTTTGTATTTTCTCTAGCACTGAAATAGGTGATCTATGGAAAGGAAGTGCTTAAAAACTCTTTGATGAATGAAGAAATGAGTGAATGAAAGAAGGCAGCATATTCTATTGATTTGCTCACTTGCTTTTTCAAAGGAGTGTAGAATTTCTATTGTACAATAAAACTAGAAGTAATTCCTCCAGTGGTACCTATCAAGAAAAGGAATAATAGATGACAGAATCTCTTGTGAATTTCTCCTGGACTTAGCAATCTGCTCTCAATTCCCACAAATGTTCTGTTTTTGCTTTTTTAGTCACTGGTACCTTTGTGGATCAATTTTACTTTTCCTTTCCAGAACAAATGCCACTGAGGGATAGATAAATAAATATATTATTTAATCAAATGCTGATTCAGTCATCAAGAATTGTGCCTAGTGACTTTTGAAAGGGATTCCCATTCACATTTAAGTCAGTCTGTGGTATCTTAGGACCTGTAAACTTGCTTTTTATCCTTCAAGGATCCTGGACATATTTTTATATTTTTATTTAAATGATCTGGACTATGCAAAGTCTATTTTGGTCTGCTTTAAAGGGCTATTCCTAAAGTGTATCTTAATTTAATTCTGTTTTATGAATATATGTTGTCTGGTGTTGATTATTCTGACATTTATGTCTGTATTTCATCTTGGAAACTCATGAACAGTTTAACTGTAAATTGGCAGGTGTGCAAAAATGGTAAGCAAAGTTTACTGGCATTGTTTTATCCTGCCAGATTCCTTTTAGAAGGTGAAATAAGAAATACTGATTGGTGAAATAGCATTTTCAAGCATATTTAAAGGTTGACCTATTTTTAAGTTCATCTCTAGCTCGATATTGACATCATTGCCTCAGTGATAAATAAATATAACAATGAATTTCAGCACACTTAATTCAGTAAATTTTCCTGCCATACCCAGTAATCCAGTGAACATGGGATTATGAAGTAGATGACCCCTAAGTTGAAATGTTGTAAGTAACTCTGGGGACTCTACTAATGTAAAAAATCACAAGAGTACTCATACCAGGGCCATGTGGTATTAGTTATACAATACTTTTTATATAAAACTCCCTTATCAGTCTTTTTTTCATGAAATCATTTTATTGAAGGAGACAGCCAAAAGTACCATCATTTAAAAGTAAAATATCTGACTTCACCTGCCAAAGTAGCCAATTTGATATTAGCGTCTGTTAATGATTTAACTTTTCTTTTAACTGACGTCAGTGTGAGGGTGTTACTGCTTTCAATTATCAGTGAAAATATACTGCCTTTTCCAGAAAAAAAAAATCTATAGAATCTATAAAAGTTATGTATCAGAATAAGACTTTGTCTTCTTCATTAAACACTTCGGTTGTCATATGATACTGGTGTTTAGGTATTAAGGGGCATCTTGTACTGTAGATGAAGTCAATTAATTAATTCTCCTGGATTTACACTTTTATCAGTATAGGCATTTCTTGATATCAAAAGTAATTTACCAAAACAGATTGAATAGTCATTGAAAGGTTGAAGAATATTTTGAAACACTGATAAATTAAGTGACTTTCCCGGGTATTTTTTTAATTCTGTTCCTTTATCTACTATGGCTTTTTAATATTTTTTAAACAATGTCTTCTGACTGCAAGTCTAGGTCCCTTTCCACTCTATCTGATAGTTAAAATGTTTGAAAGTCCATACAGCCATTGGTTTTCCAGATATTTCAACTGCATGATTTGGTTAAGCTTTTTAAACAAAACATTGTCAAAGACCTGATGATTCTTAAGTTAGTATCAATACAAATATGACTTCATTTTTTCATATCTTAACATGGTTATAATTGAATTTCTATGCAGCATTTAGCTGGCAGGAAAGTTATGTAACTAAATATTTGAAGATGCAAACAACATCTGTGTTTAAAATACTAAATGAAAAATGGTATACCAACTTAAATGACCATGCTATCATTTAAAAAATTCAGTGGTCTAGTGGATAGAGGACTCATCTTGAAATCAAGAGAACCCAAGTTCAAGTCTTGATTCTGACATATATCCATGTGACCAGCTGTGAGTCCTTTTAATGATTTGTTATTCAGGATTACTCTGGACATCTAGGTAAAGACACATTTCTAATGTGTGTTGATGATGGGAGTTTTCACAACAGAAGTTCCTTTACACAGATGAAATTATGGATTTTGCGGGAAAAAAAAACCCCTTCAAATTAAGACTTTATATAGTAACAGAAAATTGCAATTTTTGATTTAAGAGCATTTGATTTGTAATATAAATGCAGTTATAGGAGAAAATGTCTCTTCTGTTTTGTATTGCATTTAAAAATAGCCTAATATAATTAGCTGCACAATTCTGTTACAGTACTTTAGGGAATCTTTCGATATTCTTGGGATTGGTATTCCTTATATTACTTCATGTTACAACCATTGATAATTTTCACTGCAAGGAACATCTTGATATCTTTGAAAAAATTTCATAATTTTCCAAGTGCATGACAGTTAAATATCATAAGCATTATGGAATTATTGGTAGATAGATTTCAGATAAATAAGAATTCATATTGGTGAATATACAAGGCTTTTAAAGTGCATCCATGCCATCTATTATCCTGGTTTCAAGAAAAGAACTAGCTCTTCATATTGAGTAGATTCTTTTTGAAGAGGTGATTGAAGGAGATTCAGTTATTTGAGAGCAATTTGCAAGTCTTCCAAATTTGAAAAAAAGGCCTCTTTCTCAATATTATATTTTTGTTAACTTCCTTATCATTATGTATATGTATATGTATATGTACATGTACATGTACATGTACATGTACATGTATATGTGTGTATGTGTGTATATATGTGTATATATATATATATATATATATATATATATATATATATTTGGCAATACATCTCTAGTTAGTAACCTTTCTGAGCATTTTTTCCAGCACTTTGCAAGAGTTCACTCCAAACTTCTCTGGCTTTGGAAGTAGATTGAATAACAGCTCTTTGGTGACCTTCCTTTGTATGAAAGGATGTTATCTGAACTCATTGACTTCTTTAGATATTTTGGCAAAGTTTCTTTAATTTTTTTTGTAATAGTAGTGCCACATGAGTTTTTGAACCTGACTTTATGTCAAATAACAATTTGGATGTGGTCTACTTGGAGTAAGTTATGTTAGAAAATCAAACTGAATGGAAAATATAGTTGTGGGAAAAGTAGTATTCATCTCTTGGAATTTACATATTAGCTCAGGGAAGAGAACTGCCAATTTATCCTGTTTAAATAATAAAACCTATTTTGATACCACATTTAAGGAAAAGATAGACTAAATAATATATGTCTATTAACTTGGGACTTAAATCTCTGGAGGCTTATATAGTAATTCTTCATTGGAAAGAATAAAGATCATAAAAAAATGTTGGTCGGTTATCTCGTTGGGTGGAGTCTAAAGCATTATGAAATCATGCAATATGGGTGTAGTACACACATCTGGCCTTTTATGAATCTAAGGGAAAGTGTGACATTCATCCCCATTCTGCATGTTAAATTACATATTTTAGGGGGGGCATATTTCCCCCTCATTTAAAAGCAGTGTTCTCCATGTGGATTTCTTATGAATAAATTGTGACCCCAAAGACATGGATGAAAGCAACAACTGAACTTAATATCTTACAAAGTGCCATGGCATTTCAAAAGAAGAGTGTTATGCAATTGACAAAGTTATATTGATAGCAAAATTCTTAGAGAAAGAAACTGAACTATATCTTTTAAGGCTATATCTATTGGATATATAGCCATTTTTGTTAAAGTATTTGATTTTATCCTTTCTAACTAAAAACCACGTAATTGAGTTTATATGTATCACAAGTTATTTGTTATCTTCATTTTGTTATGATATCTAATTTTTAGCTGATTGTGAAGTTTGAGTCTTATTTCTTATTAACCACATCTGGGTCCCTATGGCAGCAATTATATTATTAGTCAGGTTAATTAATGTGGGTGAACAGAGGGGCAATTCTCATACCCTTCCTTTTTAGGAAATTAAAGTTCTTGCATTGATTGAAGTTTTTTTTTTGTGATTGGATTATTGCTGTTTGGAGTATGGATCCCTGGAATATGTTACCCTTCTTTAAGAATTTTTAAACATCAGGTATACCTCAAACTTTTTGCTTGTTTGCTTGTTTTTTACAAGGCAATGAAGTTAAGTGACTTGCCCAAGGTCACACTAAGTAATTAGTTAGTGTCTGAGACTGTATTTGAATTCAGGGCCTCCTGACTATTTACTGCACCATCTAACTTCCCCAATTTCAAACTTTTAGTTTCTGATTTCTCATGTAGGTAAAATTTCTCTTCTATTTCCCTCATGTGAATTTTTCCTAGTTTTTCCAAACACTTAATATTGATTTTGGAAGATAGCTCTTCTTTGTTTGGACTTTATTGAAATGTTTGTTTCTAGATTCTGCAGTGACATTTTCATGTTCTTGCCTTGCATTAAAATTATTTAAATTATTTCTCTACTTCATGCTATCTCTTGATGTTTTCTGGTTTTATTTTGTTTTTCAATGAGCAAAAATCTCCTTTTCCTTCTCTCTCTGCTTACACCCCTTATTGGAAAAGGAAAAAAATTAGGAAATATACATAGTCAAGTAAAATAAATTCCCATATTGTCTTTGTTAAAAAAAAGTCTCAGTTTGTACCCTGGCTCTATCTACCTTTTTGTTTGGAAGAAGATATCACGCTTCATTGCTGATTCTCTAGAATTGTAGTCGATCACTATATTATTCTTCAAAGTTCTTAAGTATTTCAAAGATGGTTATCTTTATGAAATCATCATTTTGTAAATTGGTTTCCTGGTGCTGCTCAGTTCTCACTACATCAATTCATGCAGGTTTTCCTAAACTCCCCTGGAATTTTCCCTTACATTTTTTCCCAGAATACTATTATCCCTTTGTATCAATTTGTTCAGTCATTCTCCAATTGATAAACACCCTTTCCCTAGTTTCTGTCTTTGCTACTACAAAAAGAATTGTAAGAAATATCTTTATACATATATGTCCTTTTTCCTTTTTTTTAATCTCAGAGTTACATAAAGGTTAGTTAATTTGGGAGGATGGTTTCAAATTGATATACATAATAGTTGTGCCAATTTTTAACTTTACCAACTGTCTAGTATTTTGCATGTTTTCTCCAAAGCCCGTCAATATTTGTTTTTTTTTCATTTTTGTTAAATTTTACAGTGTGAATGACATTCAATGCAACCACAGATTTGCCATTCAGTGGAATAGCAGGTTTGCTTTAATTTGAATCCCATAATTATTAGTTATTTGTAAGTTTTTTACAAGTATTGATAGCTTGGGTATTTTCCCTTGAGAAGTGCTTTATCTTATCATTTAAGCATTTATAGATTGTGGTTTAGTCATTTTTCATTTTCTCTGACTCTTTGTAACCCCATTTAGCCCTTTCTTGGCAAAGATACTGTAGTAGTTTCTTTCTCCATATCATTTTACAGATGAAGGAATGGAGGAAACCAAGGTGAAGTGATTTGTTCATAGTGGTCACATAGCTACTAAGTTTCTGAGGCTAAATGTGAACTTGGGAAAAGAAGTCTTCTTGTCCCCTATGCTCTTAGAACTCTATCCACTATATCATCTAGCTGCCCATTTCTCAAGTGAGGAATGTCTACTGTTCATATAAATTCAAACCAATTCCTTATCTGTCCTGGACATAAGAATCAATTCAAGAAAAAAATAATTTGACACAAAAATTTTCTCTCCAGTTCCTGCTTTGCCTCTAATTTTGTCTATTTTTTGTTTTAATTTTATGTGTCATTTTATGATGAGTGTCATATTGTTCTTTTTATCTTTTGTTATTCTTTATTTTCCTTGTTTGGTTATAAACTATTCCTCTGTCTAGTAAAATAATTGGTACTGGGGCAGCTAGGTGGCAAAGTGGATAGAGCACCAACCCTGGAGTCAGGAGTACCTGAGTTCAAATCCAGCCTCAAACACTTAATAATTACCTAGCTGTGTGTCCTTGGGCAAGCCACTTAACCCCATTTGCCTTGCAAAAACCTAAAAAAATTGGTACTAATTAAGAAATATAGAGGTAGATCAGTAGAAAAGATTGGTTATGCAGCATGCAGAACCAATCAGTTACTTGTTTGATAAGTACAAAGATTCCAGACACTAGAGTATCTTATGACAATGGTTAAAGTAAAAATTGTAAAACTTAAATAGAAACTAGATATAGACCAATACCTCATTTTGTAAAGCCAGATAAGCTCCAAATGGAGCTTCATAATTTAGATATAATAATAATAATAATAATAATAACAATATGGAAAAGCAAAGAAGAAATTATTTTGTGATCTATGAATAGATTTTTTTCAAAAGGTTGAAAGTCAATTAATTGCATTAGGACTAAGGTACAGAATGACAGGAAAAATCTGAGATTTCTTATGTTTCATTTTAGTTTCCTCCTAAATTCATGGCATCTCTGTCATATTCCCAAATTGTTCTGATAAGTTCATAGAGAAATTTAATGTGTTTCTGATCATTTCCTTACAATTATATCAGAATTGTTTTTGTACTTGTTTCTATATTGATCGATCTATTTATTACATAATGTATAATTAGATGGTCCAGTGGATAGAACACAGGCCTTGGAATCAAGAGGATGGGAGTTCGAATCCAGCCTCGGTCACTATGTGACCATGGGCAAGTCTTTTAATCATGACTGTCTCACCTTCAGGACCATCTCCCATCATCCTAATTCATATCTGGCCACTGAACCCAGATGATTCTGAAGAAGAAAGTGAGGCTGGTGAATTAGCACAGCTCCTCTTCACTCAAATCCAATTCATGTGCTTGTCATGGCATCACTTCCTAATGTCATGGTCTTGGATAAGGAAGGACAAACATCATCATCATTATAATCATCATCATCCTCATCCTCATCTCCATCACATAATGTGCAATGCTTATCTTAACTCAAAAAAATCATAGTAACATTTTGCTGTATATACTTAATTTATTTCCAATTTAAAGTTGGAGAATTCTTAACTGAATCAGGTATATATTTCTTTCTTTACAAAGTGAGATGCTAGTCCATATCTAGTTTCTTTTGGAGTTTTTTATAATAAGTAACTGGGTTTGCTTTTGCATATTGTATAACTAATGTTTTCTACTGGTTATGCCATGCTAACTCAGTCAGTCACTCTCTCTCTCTCTCTCTCTCTCTCTCTCTCTCTCTCTCTCTCTCTCTCTTTCTCTCTCCAGTTATACTATACTGATAGAATTGATATTCTACCATATTCCTTTAATAGAATAATAAAATATGGCAGGCCTTATACATATGGTAAAATATATACACTTATATGCTTAAGGAATATTTTGTACTTACATATTTCATTTTCGCTAATGTAATGTAACATTTTTGACAAAAGGAACTATTTACTTTTTATTATAATTCTTCAGTACCTAGGACAGTGCCTGGCAACAGTAGGCATTTAATGAATACTCATTGAATAAATAAAAAGGGAAATCTGCATCTGCTTTGTTAGAGTCTTTTAATAAAAGACTGAATGTAGATAATAAGTGACCTGCTCAGGATTACATCTTGTGTCTGAGGAAGGATTTAAAATCAGCTTTCCTTACTGAAAATCCAGCACTTTTTTTTACTGTCATCACTCTTTTAAAAATTTAATTAATTAATTTATTTTGAATATTACAATTTCCCCCTACTCTTGCTTCCCTCCCCACCCCCCACAGAAGGAAGTATATTAGTCTTTATATTGTTTCCATGGTATACATTGGTCTAAGTTGAATGTGATGAGAGAGAAATCATATCCTTAAGGAAAAAATATAAAGTATAAGAGACAGCAAAATTACATAATAAGATAGCAGTTTTTTAAAATTAAAGATAATAGATTTCCATCATTGTTCAAACTCCACAATTCTTTATCTGGATACAGACGGTATTCTCAATCACAGATACTCCAAAGTTCTTGCACTAATGGAATGAGCAAGTCAATTAAGGTTGATCATCACCTCCATGTTGTTGTTAGGGTATACGATGTTCTTCTGGTTCTGCTGAATCTCACTCAGTATCAGTTCATGCAAATCATCCCATGCTTCCCTGAATTCCCATCCCTCCTGGTTTCTAATAGAACAATACTGTTCCATCACATACACATACAACAGTTTATTAAGCCATTTCCCCAACTGATGGACATTTACTCTATTTCCGATTCTCTTCCACCACAAACGGGGCTTCTATGAATATTTTTGTATAAGTGATGTTTTTACCCTTTTTCATGATCTCTTCAGGATATAGACCCAGTAGTGGTATTGCTGGATCATAGGGTATGCACATTTTATTGCCCTTTGGGCATAATTCCAAATTGCTCTCCAGAAAGTTTGGATGAGTTCATAGCTCTACCAACAATGCATTAGTATCCTATGTTTCACACATCCCTTTCCACATCCCTTGATCATTGTCCTTTCTGGTCATATTTGGCCAGTCTGTGAGGTGTGAAGTGGTACCTCAGAGATGCTTTAATTTGCATTTCTCTAATAAGTATTGATTTAGAGTCATTTTTCATATGAATATGGATTGCTTCGATTTCCTCATCTGTAAATTGCCTTTATATATTCTTTGTGCATCATCGTTCTTAAGTGATATAGTTGGTGTTTGAGCTCAGGTCTTCTATTCCCCAGTTTAGGACTTTTGCCATTATTCTTCTCTAGATATGCTTTTATGTTGTAAGGGAGCTTATTAAATGCTTGGTGAATTGAATTGAATGCTTTAGAGGACAAGTTGGTATGGGGAAGAAAGGAAGACAAAGGTGAATTTGATGGTATAGATAATATGTATAGAACAACATGGATTGTTAGTAATAAAATAGTATATATGAAGATTTGTGAATGAATGTGGATACATTTTATACTATTTTATAATGCAGCAAATTGTGTGAAATATGTCACAAGATATTATGCATATGTATCAGGACTTGGTATACTAATACACATTATAATAATATATGTAATTTAGAATAATTCTAAATAGATTTTTCCTGAATATAGTCCTTTCAGGTCCAGATTATAACATGAGCTCATTCATAAGGCGATTAAGTGGATTAACTCAATGAATACTCACAAGAACCTATTATAATCCCCATTTTACTGATGAGGAAACTGAGGCTTGGAGAAGTTCAATAACCTGCCAAGTATTACAAAGCTAGTAATATCTGAGATGGTATTTGAACTTGTATCTTTCTGATTCCAAATCTTACATTCTATTCATAGACAATGTAAGGCTACTTCTCACTTAAAAAGAAATCCTTGTAAATAGCAGAATTATTTGAATTTAAAAGTTGATACAGGGAAGTTAATATCCTTAAAAAGAGTTCATTCATGGTTTAAATTGCTAAAAACAAAAGTAAAGACATCATTAATTTGCTTATTACTTTCTACCTAGATAAAACAAAGTTCAACTTCTGCCCAACTCAGGCTAAATGACCATACATTCTAATTACTGAAGTTCAAATGGAATCCTTTTCCCCTGTGTTTTTGCAGTTTGGACAGAGTTTTCATTGTATTCCCAAATCCCTCCTGTTTACAGGAATGTACTCTGTAGGGCGATGTTAGGACCTGACTTCTCTTTTAGCTGGCTTCAGTTTACCTCCCCCATGAACAGACCAAGATGTTAGACATACTAGGTTCAGACATATCAGCAGCCCTTTCACTAAGAGGTTGAAGATGAGACTGATTCTGCCACAAGGTTTCTTTCAGTTGAATAACTGAGCCTTTTGTTATTTGTACAGAATAAGCAATAGGGTTAAAACTAAGCCAGCACTGTGATCATTGGTCGAGAAGGAAAAAAATCCCCATCACTCAAAGACCTTCACAATTCATTGCACTATATTAGCAAGGTTGCAGTGAGGCTACTCAATATTCTTAATGTACTTGGGATTGTTTTTCCTGGGCAGGCCCAAAGTGCTTTGGGCTTTTGTGGGTTGCCAACTTTTTTTCTAGCCCCAGGACCCCCATGCTCATCACCCCTGCTTCCTTTCTCTCCCAGGCTTTCATGCTATTCATTTCATTCTTTGCATTTTCCTGCCGGCATTTTTATAGTAAATACAATAATTGTGCAACATGAGAGCATTGTGGTAAAGGAGAATTTGTTTTCATATCCCTCCTGTAACATAAGCCAGTGAGATCTCCATTAACAGGCAATGCACGAGTAATTCTACTCACTAAAGATAACGGTCTAAGCTGTTTGCTTGTTCAACTTCAATGCTTCTTCAGATGAAGTGGGCAAACACACACACACACACACACACACACACACACACACACACACACACACACACATACGCAGACTCTCTTCCATTTGAGCAGGCAACTTGCCTAAAAACTGACCCTTTGATAGTAAGGTTCTCAATGTATTTCAGCATTCCACTAATGCCATTAGCCTTTAGTAGGGTCCTTATGGAAGTGTAGCATATGGAGTTGGACTAAACCCAATCAGTTTAGACTCTAGGTGAAATCTACTTGATGAAAAAAAACCTGAATAGCTTAAATGCAGCTAAATGGTTTTCATAAATGGGATACATAGTTAGGGCTTTAACATTTTTTTCTTTTCTATTCATCGAGAGAGAGGGAGAGAGAGAGAGAGAGAGAGAATTCAGTTACTCAGTTGTAACACGGAGGTGTTGTGAACTCTGTGTCAGGAATGTATTCCCCCCCCCCCCGCCAAAGAGCTAATCATGAGTCCTCAAAAGTTTAAAGTGTTTCTCTTGAATGCTCCCCATCTTTGCTGTTTTCCCCATTTTGATGCATTAGTGGCATTTAGGGTATTAAAAAATATAAAGTTATTTGTGAAACATTTTCTTTTGTATTTATATACAAAATGCACAGTTTGTTTAGAGTTTTGTAATAATTTTAAAAAATTGATAAAGGAGAGCTGGTCATGAGGATCCCTAGATCCTTAAATCCTTTATCAAAGCTCTCAAACTCAAATGCAGTAGAAACAGGTTAAATTGTAATTGGGAAATGTTTAGCAAAACCAATAAAAATATAATATAGTGTAAAAAAAGATAATGTTAATTTGTGTCAAAATGCTACCTGCAGAGATCTTTCTATTTAAATTCAATACTACTGCTTTAGGATGATGTTAAAACTCAATCTAATTATACCTAGGTAAATCCTAGGGTACTCTAGCTCTAACCCTGGAAAGCTACAGTTCTTAAATATAAGAAAGATACTTAAAAAGGACTTAGAACATTAGAGGACTCTGACCTTGCCATGACTCACTTGCACTTTCTCTTACAAGATGTTGGTGACCACAAATTAGTCTCCTGTACATAATCTTACTTGTTCCTGAATAGTTGGCTTTGCCTGAAATGGTTAATCCTTGGATACTCTTCACTAAAATTGAAAAAAAAAAGTCTGGTGAGCCTTCTGTCTCTAATGAATACAGTTCATCTTATCAAACATAAAGAAAGTGAAAGTAAGAGAGGAAAAAGAATATATAGCATGCGTTTTTATAGCTAAATAAAGGTAGGAGACAGTTAAAACGTAAGAGAATGTTGCCAATGGAGTGAGAGGATGAACACCATAATACACAAGTAGTTAGAAGGTGATATTAAAGTATAAAAGCCCAGGATTAAATTGACTCACAAGTCATATAGCAAGTAGCATAATGACTCTTCTACTAGAAATGAGGAGTACTATCTTTTGTGGTTCTTGTGATTGCTACATATTAAATAATATATTTATTTGTATTCTTAGAAAACATCAATATTAATATGATCAAGTTGCCTTGTGAAGATAAAAGTTTAGAAATGGAATTTTTTTTTCTTTAGTTTTTGCAAGGCAATGGGATTAAGTGGCTTGCCCAAGGCCACACAGTGAGGTAATTATTAAGTGTCCAAGGCCAGATTTGAACTCAGGTACTCCTGACTCCAGGGCTGGTGCTCTATCCACTGTGCCACCTAGCTGCCCCAGGAATGGAATTGTTAATGAAGAGAATCAAGTCTTACAAATTCAGACTATAGACTAGATTGGTAAACTATTTCTTAATAATTTCCTTTCTTCAAGGGAAATTTCTGACTCTTTTTTGCCTTAAACACGAGGTAGCTATCTGACAAGATATTTCCCTAAAAAAAAAAAAAAAAAACTATTGAATGCCTGTATATTTCATCTCATACTCCAAGAGTAGACATTAGAGATCAAGCATATGTTCAACCTAAATATTCTACAAAATCTATAAGCCTGTTTTGGATCAAGTCTATTTAATTCATTTGCTTTTTTAAAGTGCTGATGATATGCTCTTTCCTTTGGATGACAAATTACAGAGCACATCTGAAAAATAAACTCTGCAGGGAAAACATTTCTCTTTTGTTATCTTCATAGTCCATGGTTGATGGATGAAGAAAAAACTAGGATTCATTAGCCATCTACAAATGAAAAAAAGTGATGAGATCAGTAAAATTGAAAGCATGAGGTCTAATAATGAAGGAGAGATGTTATGTATGATACACAGTATTTGGTAGAAGAAACCCTTCATTTACAGTGATAGAATGATACTATTTCCAAAAATCTTCCAATTATAGCCTAAATTTATAGAACTATCATAATTTTTGGATCTGATTCTCCAAGTAAGTTAGGTCCTTAGAGTTTGATAGGAGGAAAGAGTGTCCTTTTAAAGAAAATTAGATTTTACTGGAAGATTGTGAAATCCTACTTTTTTGCAGGCTCATTGATTCTTATCATATTCTTTCCATCTCAGTTTAATTCTCAATAGCTGTATATTCAACAATATATCCTGGAAATAGATATTCCTTGTTGTCTTAGAGTATTGCTCTCCTTATCTGTGCCTTAGTCTCCATCCTGTCGTAACTCAGAGGCAGGTTTTTAAATTCTTATATTTTTCCTTCTCCAGCATTAACAATTTCTTCCTCTGTATAGGCTTCTTCCTCCTTTATCTCTTCAGTCTGCTTAATCTTGGGGTGAGAAAAAAAAATCACACACCGAAGAGCTCTTTCACATATATCCCTTGTTTCTTCTGTTGCCTCATGTATACTCATTCCTTCCCTTCCAGTCTTCTTAAAAGCATGCTCTACATATGCTATGTCTAAATTCACCTCACTAGAATATTCCTTCCTTAACTCCCTGAAATCTAGACCCATCACTGTTGTAGCATTTTTCTTTATGATGTTTATGACTTCCACTTTTCCATACCTGCACTCTCCCTTCCCTCTATTCTCATTCTTTTTGGGTCTTTTTAAAAAATATTTTATTAAATAATTATCAATTACATGTAATTTTTAACATTCATTTTTAAAAAAAAAATTGAGTTCTAAATTCTCTCTTTCCCTTCTATTCTGTCCTTTCTCTTGGAAAGGCAAGCAATTTTATTTCAATTATGCCTATAATGTTATACATAACATGTCCATATCTGTCCTGTTATAAAAGAAAAGCAAAAAATCTAATAAAAATAAAGTTAAAATATATACATCAATCTTCACTCAGAGTTCTTCAGCTCTCTCTCTGGAAGTTGAAAGCATTTTTTTCATCATGGTCTTTTGGCATTGTCTTAGATTATTGTCTTGATCATAGTGGGGAAAATATTTCATTGCTGATCATTCTTACAAAATTACTTTCAGTATGAGCACTGTTCTCCTCATTGTACTTTGAATGAATTCATAAAATTCTCCCCAGATTTTTCTGAAGCTATCTTGCTCATCATTTCTTAAAGCACAATAATATTTCATCAAAATCATATATCAAAACTTATTCAACCATTCCCAAATTGATGAGTTGCTGCCTATATTTCCAATTATTTGCCATCAGAAAAAAGAGCTGCTATAAGCATTTTTGGATAAATAAGTCCTTTTAATATTTTCTTTGGTCCCTTTTGTAAATGGACATCATAATGATCTTATTTGGGCAGAGAGTGTACAATTTTGCAGCCCTTTGAACATATTTCTTAATTTTCCTCCAAAATAATTGAACTCATCTACAAGGGCATCAGCAATGGCTATTGTATACTAGTTCTTCCATATCCCTTCCATAATTTGTCATTTTCCTTTTATATTATGTTAGTAAGACTCAGTAGTTTAAGGTGGTACCTCAGAATTGTTTTAATTTTCATTTCTTTAAACAGTAGTGACTTAGAGCATTTTTCATATTATTTTTGATAGCTTTGATTTCTTCTTCTGAAAATTGCCTGTTCATTTGCTTTGACCATTTATCAATTGGAAAATGGCTTTTATTTTTACAAATTTAATCAGTTTTTATATATTTGACAAATGAGGCCTTTATCAGAGAAATGCCATAAAATATTTTCCCTGTATTTCTGTTTTCTTCCAGTTTTGACTACATTAATTTTATTTGGGCCAAGTCTTTTAATTTTATGAAGTTAAAATTATCCATTTTTACTTTTGACTATCTCTTCTTTGATCATAAGTTATTCCATTATCCATAGATCTGATAGGCAGATTTTTTCATGATTCCGTATTTTACTAGTGATATCCCTCTTCATGTCTAAATCACATACCTATTTTTACCTTATCTAAGTATTAGTCTATAACTAGAATCTGCTAAATTGCTTCCCAGTTTTCCCAGCAATTTTTGTCAAGTAGGGAGTATTCTTGTGGAAAAATATTTTTGTTTTTCAAACACTAGATTGTGATGGTGATTTACTACTATTTATTATCAGTTTAATGTAGTCTGTTGATCCAGCACTGTTTCTTGCCATTACCAGATTGTTATAATGGTTAATGTTTTGCAATCATTTACAATTTGAAATCTACCTGCCTTCATATTTTTCATTGATTCCCTTGATATTCTTGAACTTTTATTCTTTCAGATGAATTTTATTAAAATTTTTCTAACTCTATAAAATAAGTCTTTGATAATTTCATTGGTCTGGCAATGAATAAATAAATTAACAGGTAAATAATCATTTTTATAATATTGGTTCAGTTTAGCCATAAGAAAATAATATTTCTTCAATTGTTTAGATTTATCTTTGTGAAAAGTATTTTATTGTGTTCATATGGTCTGTGGATTTGTCATGACATATACACTCCAAGAATTATACTGTCTGTAGTTATTTTAAATGAAATTTCTCTATCTCTATGCTGTATTTTGTGGACAGTGTATAGAGAAATGCTGACAATTTATATGGGTTTACCTTATTTCCCCATGTATAAGAATCACCTTTGGTTGAGAAATTTGGGGTCTAAAAACTGGGAGTGGAGATAATTTTACTTGCATTTCCCAAGTTTTCATGCTTTTTTGCACTTGTACTTTTTTACTTTAATTTTCTGCTGTTTTGCACTTATTGTCTTTGCACTCATTTTTTCACATTTATTACCATTATATTAGGTTATGCTCTGCCCTGAAATGACTCAGAAAAAATTTTCATGCAGTGTTGAATTAAAGTTCAAATTATCCAGTTTGCAAAAGTGAACGTTAGTTTGATCCTGCTCTAAATGAGAAAACAATCTCAGACTGGCTGTGTGAAGAAGAAATCCTACTGAAAATGCCATGGCAGAAGAATGTCATGAAAGGCAAGTCAGCAAAATGGCCTGAGTTAGAGAAGGAATTGAAGAGACAAATTGAAGAGCAAAGGGCCATTGGAATTCTTGTGTCCACAAACATGTTTAAGCAGGAGGCAAGAAGAATTGCTGATGAAAAACAAGCTACTGATTCAAAGGAAGACAGGATTGGTGCTTCAGGTTCATCTAATGGAATGGACTAAGCATGTGTCCACACACCAGACTGGCCCAGGGAGTGGTTGTGGTCAACCACAGACAAGAGCACAGGCAGACCAGTCAGAGCTTCTCCTAAGACAGTGATTTGTCATCAAACACAGATGAGAACTAACTAATGATTGGGAGTTTGGACAGTGATGAAGAGTTGTATGAATTTTATGATGAATAAAACTTGAGTTCAATAAATTTATGCAATGCTTTTTTTTCATAATTCAGGTCCTCAAATTAAGGTGCATATTATACATGGGAGCCTCTTATATGTGGGGTAGTATGGTATGTTCAACAGCCTGATTTCCATTTGCTTTTGCAAACTGGATCACTTTTGACTTGAATTCAGCACCGTATGAAAATCTTTTCTGAACCATTCCTGGGCAGAGCATGGCAAAATGTAACCTAATATACTGGTAACAAATGCAAAACAATGTGCCAAAGAAAACAAGCAAGTAAAAAAAAAAAAAAAACTATAGCCACAACTGAAAAAAGAAGCATTAAAAAACAGTAAATGCAAGTAAAAAAATCTACAACCACTCTATAAGAGTTCCCAGTTTTTAGACCCCAGATTTCAACATGGAGAAATATGGTGATTTATATCCTAAAACTTTGGTAAAGTTGTCAACTATTTCAACTAGTTTTTTTAAGTCAGTTCTCTAACAAATTCTTTATATCATCATAACATTGGCAAAGAATGATTGTTTTGTTTCTTCATTGCCTATTTTTATTCCTTCATTTTTTTCTTGTTTCATTACTATAGCCAGAATTTCTAAAATACTAGTAAATAATATGATGATAATGAAGATCTAAGTTGCTCCCTGATCCCATTGGGAAGAATTCAAGTTTACCCCGATTATAGGTAATTATTATAGGTATTAATAGATATTATAGATAGTACTTGCTGCTGTTTTTGATAGAAATCTTATCATTTTGTGAAACATGCATTTATTTCTATGCTTTCTAATATTTTAATAAGAATAGCTTATTTTTGTCAAAAACTTTTTCTGCATCTATTTATATAGTCATATGAATTTTATTTTTTTGTGTGTCTGATCTGGATAATTATACTTAGAGTCTTCCTAAAATAGAATCTGTCCTGTATAAATTTGACCTGGTCACAATATATGATTTTTGTGATACATTGCTGTTATTTCCTTGTATTTTATTTAAAATTTTTGTTTTGTTATTCATTAAGTAAATTGAACTGTAATTTTTCTCTGTGTTTTTGCTCTCCTTGGTTTAGGCATCAAAATTAAATTTGTGTCACAAAAAGAATTTGATAGGATTCCTTCTTTACCTGTTTTTTTTTTCAAATAGTATATATAGGATAGGGATTAATTGTTTCTTAAATCTTAGGAAGAATTCACTTACCTCATTTATAACTTCTTCAATTTCTTTTTCTAAGATGGGGTCATTTAAGTATTCTATTTCCTTTTCTGATAAAAAGAATAATTTATAATTTAGCAAGTATTCATCTATTTCACTTAGCTTGCTAGGATTATTGGCATATAATTATGCAAAATAAGCCTAGTAGTGGAGGATGTCTACCCTAAGCATGTGAAGTCTTCCACTTGTAGAATGGGTGAGAAGAATAATTCGTTCCAATGGCCATGAAGCCAGCTGAAGCTGGCTCCATGCTGTGGAGCGCTTGGAGCTTGGTTAGACATCAAATATGCCAAAGTCATCCTACTGCATCTAGAGTCCTCACCAGTTGTCTTGACTCTTGTCTTGCTATGCTGGATCATGATGACTTTGGAAGAGAGTGAGGTGGTTGATTTCCTGCAGTTCTACCTCAAATAAATTCAGTTTATACATGAAACACAAGACATTACACATAACCTTTCCTCAAAGTCCTGTAGTGACAGGCAAGTGATGAAGCACCAGGTAAGGATACATTGGGAGCTGTAGTCACAACCCTGCCGACAGGTGACCCAGGACATAAGGTCATTTCTCCATTGAAAGCAGCATTAAGATTTTGCAGCCCCCTTGGGTGACTGAGTAGCCCTGTAAGGATTGCATTGCTCACCTCCTTTAGGGAGGAAGGGGCTAGAAAAAGGGGCCTTAAAGATTCTCTACTTACCCAACCCTGACCTGATTACTATGGCAGACTGGAAATCTCATAGTGCAGTTGAGATACAAAAAAAAACTAAAAAAAAGTTCTTCAAAGAAAATTCCACTCACCATCGGTGCACAGAACCTGTGTACACTCATAGACAATATAAGATCCAGTAGACCTGAAGGATGAACAGCTCTTGTTGCAAGAGAACTCAGCAGGTATGATATCAAAATAGAAGCCCTGAATGAAACAAGATTAACAAATGAAGGCAGCTTACTGAAATCAGAGCTGTATACCTGCTTTTTTTTAGTGTGGCTGCAGGTAAAGGGAACTCTGGGAGGGGGAGTAGGTTTTGCAAACAAAACTAATCTAGCTAACATTCTAGTATGCCTATGAAAAGGAGTGAATGACAGGTGCATGACAATGAGATTGTCACTTCCAGGAAAACACCATGCCACCCATCATCAGTGCCTATGCTTCCACCATGATAAACATTGATGAAGTTAAAGAAAAATTCTATAAAGGCATGGAGACCCTTATCATCGATGTACCAAAAGAGGACAAACATATTTCTGGGTGACTTTAATGCTAGAGTAGTCTCAGATTATCAGACATGACAGAGGGTCCTTGGGAGGAATGGAGTTGGAAACAGTAACAACAATGGTAGCCTTCTTACTTGCATATCTCATAATTCTCATCACAAATACTGTCTTCCTTCCTAAATATCATAAAACTTCCTGGAAGCACCCCCATAGCAAACATTGGTATCTATTAGACTAAGAAGAAGAGACAGACAAGATATGAGAGTGAAAAAGGCAGTATGTGGTGCAGAGTGCTGAACTAATCACAGATTCATCCTGTCTTAACTAAATATTCACATTCAACCAAGCAGAAACCCCAAGGCAAAATGAATACCAGAAGAATTAATGTCAAGAGATTAGAGTGTCTCTCTCTGAGTGGGAACAACTTATTGCTAACTTGGATGAAAAACTGAACCAACACACAGTTGGCAACAGTGGAGCAGAAAAGGAGTGGGCATCTTTCAGAGATCTGGTGTACCGTATTCTATTTGCTCATCTGGGCCAGAACATTCACAAACACCAAGACTGGTTTGATGAAAATGATGGAGAAATACGGAAGCTGCTAAATGAAAAATGATAATTCCACAGGGTTTACCAGCAGGATAGTCCATCCATTTCTAAGAAGGCAGCATTTCATTCCATCAAAAGTAAAGTCCAAATGAAGCTTTGAGAGATGAAGGATTATTGATTCAGCAAGAAGGCAGTTGAAATTCAATTTTATACAGCAATAACAAACAAAACTGCTTTTATGATGCCCTGAAGACTATTTATGGGCCAAAGACATATGGTGCATCTCAACTATTCAGTGCCGATGGATGCACATTGACTAACAATAGGGTCATGATCCTGGAGAGACAGACTGAACATTTCCATAGTGTTCTTTTGTTAAAAATTTATTTTGAATTTTACATTTTTTCCCCTAATCTCACTTCCTACCACCCATCACCCTCAGAAGGAAGTATGTTAGTCTTTACATTGTTTACGTGCTATACATTGATCTAATTTGAATGTGATGTGAGAGAAAACATATCCTTAAGGAAAAAAAAAAACAAAGTATAAGAGATAACAAAACAAACCTTTTAAAAAATTTAAAGGTAGTAGTCTTTGGTCTTTGTTAAAACTTCACAATTCTTTCTCTGGATACAGATGGTATTCTCCATTGCAGATACCCCTAAATTGTGCCTGATTATTGCACTGATGGAATGAGCAAGTTCATTAAGGTTGATCATCATCCCTATGTTGCTGTTAGGTTGGACCATATTCTTCTGCTTCTGCTTATCTCACTCAGGATCAATTCATGAAAATCCTTCCAGGCTTCCCTGAATTCTCATCCCTCCTGGTTTCTAATAGAACAGTAGTGTTCCATAAAATACATATACCACAGTTTATTAAGCCATTCCCCAATTGATATACATTCACTCAAATTCAAATTCTTTGCCACCACAAACAGGGCAGCTATATTTTTGTGTAAGTGATATTTTTACCCTTTTTCATGATCTTTTCAGGACATAGACCCAGCAGTGGTATTGCTGGATCAAAGGGCATACACTTTTTTTATTGCCTTTTGGGCATAATTCCAAATTGCTCTCCAAAAAGGTTGGATCAGTTCACAACTCCACCAACAATGTGTTAGTGTCCCAGATTTCCCACATCCCTTCAATGTTTTGATCATTGTTTTTTCTGGTCATATTGACCAGTCTGAGAGGTGTGGAGTGGTATCTCAGAGATGCTTTTCTCTAATAAGTAGTGATTTAGAGCAATTTTTCATAATGACAATAAATCACTTTAATTTCCTCATCTGTAAATTGCCTTTGCATATCCTTTGACCATTTGTCAATTGGGGGATGGCTTGTCTTTTTAAAAAAAGAAATTTACTCAGTTCTCTATATTTTAGAAATGAGTCCTTTGTCAGAAATACTAGTTGTAAAAATTGTTTCCCAATCTACTACATATTTTTAATCTTGGTTACATGGTTTTGATGCAAAAGCTTTTTAATTTAATGTAATAAAAATTATCTAGTTTGTTTTTAATGATGTTCTTCATCTCTTCCTTGGTCATAAACTGCTTCTCTTTCCATAAATCTTACAGATAAACTATTCCTTGATCTCCTCATTTGTTTTAATATTGTTTTTTGTGTCTAAATCCTGTATCCATTTTGATCTTATCTTTGTATAGGATAATCCCCAATTTTCACAACAGTTTTTATTGAAGAGAGAGTTTTTCTCCAAAAGCTGGACTCTTTGGGTTTATCAAACAGCAGATTACTATAATCATTTCCTGCTGTTACACCTAGTCTATTTCACTGATACACCACTATATTTCTTAGCCAATTCCAGATAGTTTTGATGTCTGATAATTCATAATATAATTTTAGATCTGATAGGGCTAAGCCACCTTCTTTTGCCCTCTTTTCCCATTAAATCCCTGGAAATTCTCAACTTTATATTTCTCCATATGAATTTGCCTACAATTTTTTCTAACTCACTAAAGTAATTTTTTGGAATTTTGATTGGTGGGGCACTAAATAAGTAGTTTAACTTAGATAGAATTGTCATTTTTATTATATGAGCAGCTGATATTTTCTCAGTTATTCAAATTTGATTTTATTTGTGTGAGCAGTGTTTTGTAATTGTTTTCAAAAAGTTTCTGAGTCTGTCTTGGCAGGTAGACTCCCAAGTATTTTATATTGTCTGAAGTTACTTTGGGATTTCTCTTTCTAGCTCTTTATGCTGCATCTTGCTAATTATATATGGAAATATTGAGGATTTAATGAGGGTTTATTTTATATCCTGCAACTTTGCTAAAGCTGCTAATTATTTCTAGTATATTTTTTAGATTATTTTTTGGGATTCTCTAGGTAGACATCATGTCGTCTGCAAAGAGTGAGAATTTTGTCTCTTCCTTCCCAATTCTAATTCCTTCAATTTCTTTTTCATCTCTTATTGCTGAAGCTAACATCTCTAAAATAATATTGAATAGTGGTGATAATGAGCATTTTTATTTCACCCATGATCTTACTGGGAATGCCTCTAGCCTATCCCCATTGCATATAATGCTTTTTTATGGTTTCAGATGGATACTTCTTAGCTCAGTGCTAATGGATTCACATTGATTAATGAGAGGGAATTTATCTTAGAGAGTTGGGCTGAACACTTCCATAGTGTTCTTAACGGACCATCATAAATCAATGCAGAGGTCATTGACTGTTTATCTCCAGTTAATGTCAATCAAGTACGTAGATGAAGTCCCAAGTGAAGAAGAGGTTTTGAATGCCATTAGGATACTTTCAAGTGGAAAAATACCTGTTGCTGGTTGTATTCCAGCTGAGATCTTCAAGGTGTGTGTGGAGGGGGGGGCGGTTTCATTGCTTATCCAAAAACTGACTGATATTTTCCAGGTTATATGGCATGAATTCAAGGATGCCTCCATTGTCCATCTCTATAAAGGTAAAGAAAATGGATCATCCTGTGACAATCACATGGGTATTTATCTTTTAGTCAATGCTGGTAAGATTCTTGCTCAATAGGTTGATCCTTCACCTAGAAGTTGATCACCTCCCTGACAGCCAGTGTGGCTTCAGAAGGAAATAGGAACAGTTGATATTGCTTTTGCTGTCTGACAACTCTAGGAAAATGCCAGGAACAGAACAGAGGTCTCTGTACAACATTTGTAAATCTGACCAAGGCCTTTGATACCATCAATCATGAAGGTTTATGGAAAATTATGTAAAATTTGGTTGCCCAAAGAAGTTCATCAGTATTATACATCATCTTCATGACAGCATGCATGTCTGGGTCCTGTGTAGTGGAACATGCTCTCAAGATTTCCCATCCACTAATGGAATAAAAACAAGAATGTGCTCTTGTTCCCACACTTTTTAGCATGATGTTTTCAGCCATGTTATCAAACGCCTTCACTGAGGAGTACCCTGGCCTCAAGTTCAGCTACCAGAGTGCTGGCAATTTTTTCAATTTGAAAAGGCTACATGCTAAGACCAAAGTGGAGGGAGTGTTGGTGCATGATCTACTATTTGCAGATGATTATGCATGCAGTGAAGCCTCTGAAACTGAGATGCAGGAAAGTATAGATAGATTCTCTGCTGCTTGTGCTAATTTTGATCTAGCAATTATCACCAAGAAAACACTGGGTACTCCATCAATTAGCACCACACCATCCATATATCATCGATTACAGCAAATGGAGAAGTTTTGAGTACTGTGGATAAATTTTCTCTTTTTAGTTTTGATACCAGTAATTTGGTTTCCTCCTTTTTTCTTCAAATTAATGAATAATTATTTTACTGGGTTTTTAATAACTGCTAATTTTATGAATTATTAGTAGTTATTTTTAAGTTTTATTTTTGTCTTCTTGATTTACAGTATTTCCATTTTGATGTTTAATTGGGAAATTTTTTAAGCTATTCTTTTTCTAGTTTTTTTCAGTTTCATATCAATTAATTGATTTCTTCTTTCTCTATTTGATATATGCAAGCATTTAGAGATTTGAATTTTCCCCAATCACTGCTTTGGCTGCATCCCTCAAATTTTGGCATATTTCTCATTGTTGTCATTCTCTTTAAAAAACTATTGTTTTATTTCTGTGATTTGTTAATTGATATCACCATTCTTTAGAATTATATTATTTAATTTCAATTAATTTTAATCTGTGTTTCTGTGCCTCTTTGTTGAATATTTTTCTATTATTATCTGAAAAGGATTCATTTAATATGTCTGCTCTTTTTATTTGCTTCTCTGATTTTTTAATTTCCTAAAGCTGGTCAGTTTTTTGTGAAGGTTCCATATATACCTGAGAAAAAAAGATAAACTCTTTTCTATTCCTAGTTTTCTACAGAAATATTTCTAAGATTAAATTCTTCTTTTTAACTACTTCCTTATTTAATCTGTGATCAGGTTAGGTTTATTCACCTCTGAGAGGGGAAAGTTGAGTCCCCATCCCACACTAGTATCCTTTTACTATTATTTCTATGTGTAATTCATTTAATTTTTTCTTTAAAAATTTGGATGCTGTGCTATTTGATGAATATGTATTTAGTGTTTTTATTATTTTATTGCCTAAAGCACCTTGTGGCAAGATGTAATTTCACTGCTTATTTCTTTTAATAGGTTCTATTTTAGCTTCTGCTTTTTCAGAGATCATAATTACTACTCCCTTTTATCATTCAGCTGAAGCATAATAGATTCTTTTTGATCCCATTATTTTATTTCTGTCTGTGTCTCTCTGTTTCAAATGTATTTCTTAAAATCACCATGTTGTTGAATTGTATTGCCCAATGCATTTTTTTATCGGTGAGTTTATCCCATTTACATTCACTATGCATTTCTCTTCAATTTATCATCTCATTTTCATTTGTTTTCCTTTGCTCTCTTTCTATCCTGTTCCTCTTCTACAGTCTGTTTTACTTCTGATCATAGCTTTGAGTAGTTCAATAATTCTTAACGTATCTTTCCTCAATCTATTTTCTAGGTCAGTTGTTATTCTGTTGACATCTTTCACATTTTTTTCTATTTTTTCGTTATTTTAACTTTATTGTTATTAATGACTAGGAGTCATTAGTTTTTACTTGCCCAATTCCAATCTGTAAGGAACTATTTTCTTCAGTGATCTTTTGTAACACTTTTTTTCCATTTGAACAATTTTGATTTTTAAGGAGTTATTTTCATCAGTGAATTTTTGTACCAAGTTTTACATTTTGCCCATTCTTTTTTAAGTGTTATTTTTCCTGAGAATTTCTTGCACCTCTTTCACCAAATTGTTAATTGTCTTTTCCCAATTCTCTTCCATTGCTCTCATTTATTTTTCTAATTTTTCCTCTATTACTTTTGTTTGATTTTGAAAAAATCCTTATTTTTACTCTTCCAGGAATTATTTTGACATATGTTTAATTCATATATTTTTAACAAAATCTTTGTAGTTGCTTTCATTTCATTCTCTTCTTATGAGTTTGTTTCTTCACCTTTTTTGAACTACCATAGAATTTTGTTGTTGTTTGCTCATTTTCCAAACCATTTCCTAATTTTGAATTTTATGTTAAAGTTGAGCTCTGTTTTAGGCATCAGGTGGAGGTGCACTGTCTCAAGTTTCAGATTTTTTCACATAGTTACTTTCAAAGCTAGTTCTGGGAATATGGAAGCTGGCAGTGATTCCAAGAGGTGTGATTTGGGGAGATGTCTGTTCTTTGTTCCTTCTCTGGAAGACCCCTAATTGCTTTCAATTGCAATTGTTACTGCTCTTAAGGGAGCCTGTTCCCTTGAGATCAGAAACAAAACTATTCTCAGGAACCCTGATCCCTTGCAATGAAAAGCAATAACTGTTTCTTAGGGTTCCTGGTCCCTCTTTACTGAAAATTTTCCTCTCCACCCTTGAAGTATGACATAGAAGTGGATGTAGGCCTGCCAAACAACATCTGGTCTTGCATCCATTGCTAGCACAGGGGTTCCCTCTAATTTCTTTCTGACCATTTGCCAGGTTCTCTTACTGTCTCTAGCAAGAAAGCTCCTGATGCTGTTTCTGTTGCCAATCACCCAGTCCTACCACTGGTGTTTCATGTATGACCTTGCCTCAGTCTTATGACACAGATCTTTTTTTCTGTTCACCTAAATTATGTTGGGCTAAAAGCTGAACTCACTGTGATATTTTATTGACTCTGTCACTTTCAAAGTTTTTATTCGAGGCATTATTTTAAAGTTATTTGAAGGGGAATCTTGAAAAAACTCTTCTGAGTGCTTTCTCTATTTCAATATCTTTGCTCTACCACTTACACCAACCTTGAGTTTTTTAAAATTCATTAGACACTATTGAGCTCCCTATTCCTTTGTGAAATTCTTTTCCCACAGATTTTGTGACAACATTACATTCCTACTCTGTTTTTACCTTTTTTTGCTTCTTTTTGTCATTTGCTAGTCTATTTTCCTCCTTCCATTCCTTTAATAGGATCATTTCCCCAGAGGTTCATTTCTTACCTTCCTCTTATTTCTTTCTCAACCAGCTGAGGAATGATTTCTGGACCCAAGGATGTGAGAAAAATATACAAGTTTTATAATTTGTTTTGTTCATTAAAGTCTCCACTTCATTGTGAGTCTTTTATTCTTATGACTAAGCAAATGGTTCCCAAATGTCTGTCTCTGCCCCTAACTTTGCATGTGAATTCTAGTACCATGTAACTTTTTAGTGGACATTTCTTCTTAGAATATCTTAAACTGTAGAATTTTAGAACTATACAGGAATCTTAGAAATGACCCACTTCAACCTATTTATCTTAAAAAGGAGACATAAGTCAAGAAATATGAATTGCCCTGCCCAAGGTTACAAGATAATTAAGCACAGTCTAAATAAGAACTCAGTTGTCTCACTCTAAAATCTATTATTCTTTTGACTACTCCCATACTTCCACCAAAATCAATCATTATTTTCTCCACCAACTAAATAGTTCTTTCCTTACTAGCTGTGTTATACTCTTAGAAACATCACTTGAGGTTGCTGAGTCATTTTGTATTCTTCATTCCTGAATTCATTCACTGAATTCTTTTTTTCTGTAAGATCTATATCTATATCATCTTGATGTTTTTTTATTGCCATTACCTCAGCATTGACTCTTGTCAGTCAGTGAGCACTTTTAGAACACCTACTGCTTCCCAAGTACTGATAAGTGCTGGAGATGCAAATAAGAAAAAGAAAAACAATCTATGCCTTCAGAAAGCTTATAATCTAATAAGGAAACACTACAGATACAAAAGAAAAACTGAAAAAGGGAGGGTGAAGGAAAGGTACTCACCACAGGGGCATGATGGCAAGGTTCTAAGGAGTTAAACCTGTTGGGAAACTAAGAGATGGCTGACCTGGGCACTCTCTTTAAATAGAAGTTTAGAGAAAAGTTCTCTATTTTGCATGTTGAGAGATCCTGGGGCAGAGGGTCTGATGAAGCATGTGAGGATCAAGACTGATGTGATTTCTCAGGATATAGTGTGATTCCTGAGGGTTTGAAGTTGAAAGGAGTATAGCCTTTTGGGAAATGAAGTCATTTCACATAAAGCTTTATATAGTAGTCCACTCAATAATCTTGGTGCCATTAATATCTCACCCTTTCAATTGATTCACTGCTCCAGATTAATCATCCTTGGCTATGATTATGTTCAAAACTTAAATATCACCACAATGTAACATTTGGCAAGTATTTGTCTAATCTGAGCCCAAGTTTCTCCATACATACTTTATAATGTTGAAATACTATATTAGTGAAAATTTATCATCATCATCATCATTTCCATCATTTACAGAATGATTTAATAGCTACAAAAATGGATCTTCCTAGTATTTAAGGCTGTCAAAATAGTCTTCTCAGGATGTCTTTGCATTTTATCTCTCCCAACTGCCCAATCCAAAGTCTATGCTGTGGTCAGGTTGATTTCTTCTGTCACCTGAATTAATAACTTTCTGCTACTTATGCCACCTCTTACTATCTCACATGATGCTCTTTCACATCATCTCTGCCTGTCCAAATCTTGCCTACCTCCAGGATCAGTTTAAATTCCTTTTTTTCCATAAAAGCTTTCCTGATCATTATATAGCATGTTTTTTCTTCTTTTATATGAAGTTCTAAAATACTACTGAGAACCACCTCTGACTAAGCTTTTCACATGTCAATGTCAATGTGTTATCTCTACTACTCTTTTGTAATCTCCTTGATGATATGAAGTAGGACTTATAATTAATGTGTCTGCCCAATGCAATGTTTTAGCACTTGTTTCACTTAGTTTTCTCTTTTGTAAAACAAAGATAATAATGGTACTTACCTCCCAGGGCTGTTGAGGATCCAATGAGATGTTTGTAAAGTGCCTAGTACAATCCCTTGTCCATAGTAGGTTCTACATAAGAGCTAGGTTTCATCATTATTTATGTACATTGTAGGTACTAGAGAAATAAATGCCAAATGAGTATTTCTAATTAAAAGAGTACTATCAGTAGCTGGGAATATTATTGTGAGATTATATTTGAGTGTTTTAGACAGAGGTTAATATATCTGCATTTGTATCTGTATCTGTATCTGTATCTGTATCTGTATCTTTATCTCTATCTCTTTCTCTATCTCTATCTCTATCTCTATCTTTCTCTATCTCTTTCTCTATCTATCCATCTATCTATCATCTATCTATCATCTATCTATCTATTTATCTATCTATCTATTAAATCTTTCCAAAAATTTTTGTCTCAAGAAGTTAAATTGAAATTTTTTCCCTTTAATCATTAGGTTACAGGTGCTTCAAAACAACTACTAGAAACAGGAAAAATTGCAATTGTAGGAGAAACAAGAACATACATTGGACATTCAATTTGATATAGAAGGATAATATATGTGCATATATACACATATATATTATGGCTATATAAATATAAGTATATTTCTGTGTGTATGTGGATATATACATATTTGTAAATGTATATGGTTTTACACACACATACATACGCAAAAACACACTTCTGGTCTATGATTTCACTGGTTTGGAGTAGTGTTCTCAATCTCAAAATGAGATTGTTATATAGTGATTTAGAAAATCACAAATTGATGGTATCTATTTTTTATTTTATTTTATTTCATTTCATTATTTATTTTTATACATTTTATTAAGCATTTCCCAATTACATTTTAATCTGATATTGGCTGAACTTGGGAATTTTGCATGATGCATGGGCCCCAGATTTGACATCTCTGGTAAAGAGAATCTGTATCATAAGCACTCCCTTCATTAATTCACTTTGGCAGCTAGTATGTTACTTAGAATTTTTGACAACTATAAAGTTGAATGACTTACTCATTATCCCCTGGCTAAATGCTTGAGACTGGACATGAATCCAGATCTTTTTAACTATAGAAGTGCTTCTTCAAGTAAAATAGGTAGACTGAAATGCCTGATTCATGAAATAAAATTTTTAGCTACCAAACACTGAATACCAAAGTTTTTATCCCTTAACCTAAGTGTCTGTTGTCATCTCATTTTTTTCATAGGCATTTGAATGACACTGGATATTATTCTAGGAATCACATTAATTAGGGGACAAATCTTTCATTCTCTTAGTCCTCTCCTGGGGAACAGTAAGGTCTTCAAATGTCTTAGTTGCATTAGTTTGAAAGGACAACAAAATGCATAACAAGGCACTCTCCAGTCTATGATCAATATAATCTATTTGCCTTTAGATGATTTAATGGCATTTGTTTCTTTATTTCCTGGTCTACAACCTAAAATCTGGACAGATTCGATATGTCAGTTCACCAGGGGGCACTGTCTTAAGTGCTTATAATAAAAAGACAAATTAAACAGTCTTTGGCTTCAAGAAACTTTGATTTTTCCAGATCATACTAGATATACAACCATCCTAGAGATAATGATTTTAATATCTATTTAAAGAGTTCCATGGGAAGAAATTTCAAAATATCTTTTTTAATAATAAAATTAATTTCTAATTTGTTGGCAATACAGTGCTAGTTGTTATTTAGTTATTTAACCTCACTTGAAAGCCCTAATGTGATATAATAAAGTAATTTTCTACCATCTGTTGCAAAATTTCATTTTTTGTCAGACCATTATTGTTACCTTACAGCCAATCTATCTTTCATCAGGTTTGAATAATTCTACTCTCTTTAGCTTAATTCCTAGATGATATTGTGTGATCATTTAATTATATTGTTATAGCTCTTTTTGGGGAAACTATCTCATCATAGTTTTCTTTATTTTTGGAATCCAGAACTGGACAAAGACATTAAACCATAAAATGCTTCTTTTTGAGTAGTGCTGACACAGAGAAGCATGAATTGTATATACTTTATTAGTTGAAGAATCTTTGTCATGATGGGTCATTCTGGTTAGCAACATGTTCTGGTTATGTAAGAATTAATCTTATGTTCCTATGGTGATTTTGAAAAGTGAAGATTTGAAGACTTTTTCTAATAATAATCTAAAGTTCGTACGATTCACAAAGCTAACCATGAGCACAAGCTATTCAAGTTTAAAAAAATACTATATAATTTCTTTTTTAAAGAGTAGGAAGCTATTTTCCCCTCCTCCTTACTTGAAAATCAGTACAAGGCAGGATGCCATGAATAGATGTGCCTAAGGTTCAAGTTGGGATTTTTATCAGTTTACATAAATTTTTAAAAAATCTGTCAGAGTTGACTTGCTTAATCTAAAGGGTTATGTCTTCCATAGACATAAACACACACATAAGAGATTTTCCCAGGGAGGAAATCTGCAGATAGACTGACATAGGAGAGCAGATTTCAGAGGGTTCAGAAAAAGGGTAAATAGAATTTCATGAACTAGAGTGGAAGGAGATGAGGAATTAACCTAAGAGGGATGTGAAGTTCTTGAGAATAATATGAATGGGGGAACATATATGATGAGGAGAAAAAGGCAGAATTTTCTGAAGAAAGTAATGTAAGTGAACAGGGAATTAATTCATTTGCCAAATTAAGATACACAGATAAATCAAGAAAATTCTTTAAAAATTCTTTAAAGTAATCTTTAAAATGCTGTGCTTTAGGAGTAACCCAAGGAGCCAATCCATGTTGTAAAAACATTTTATCAGGTATACACACACACACACACACACACACACACACACACACACACACACTCAACACACACACTCAGTATACTCACATTCACACATGTATATTCAGACACACATACATTCACACACATACACACATACACACATAAACACCCACATACATACACAAGATATTCCAAAAATTGTAGAGTAGTTTTAAGGTCTAAGAGGTTAAAATTGTCTGATAGCTTAATAACTTACACCTTGATAATATTAAACTACATTTAGGGTTTTTAGGAATACTTTCTATAGGTATATACTGTGATATGTATTTGGATACATATATTTACATATATGTATAGTGATTGATTTGGGGGAAGAGGTACTAGTAACTGGAGTTCAGAGTTGAGGAAAAATCCAATGTTAAGTGACACTAGAGATAAGTCTCAGCAGAGACAAGGAATTCTAAGAGGTAGAGGTGAGAGTAGAATCAATCCCAGGCTTACAGGATCACCAGTGCAAAAGTGTTTTACATTTTTAAGTATGACTTTTATATAACTAGAAAGCATACTAATCAATTTGCAGTTTATAGTAAACTAGAAAGGGCAACATATTTGATTAAAGCGTCAAAATCCCAAAAGATCTTGTTAGATACTGCTAGAATATTGTGCTGATTTCCAATTAAATGTAATTGAATGGGAATAATATAAATTCTTATGCATGAAATTAACTTCATATGTACCAGGCAGGGGAGGTGTGGTTAGTCAACAATTTTTTGAAAAAAAATATTTGGAGATTTTGTTGTTCAGTTATTTTTTCAGTCATATGTGACTCTGACTCCATTTGGGATTTTCTTGCAAAGATACTGGAGGGATTTGCCATTTCCTTCTTCAACATTCTCTACAGAAAAGAGAGACAAACCCAGTAAGTGACTTGTCCAGGGTCACATAATTAGTGAGTTTCTGAGGCCACATTTGAATGTAGACCTTGTGGCTCCAGGGCAGGTACTCTATTCTTTGGGTCACCTTAGCTGCCCTTGGGGATTTAATGATTATAAGGGTCAAGGCTATGATATGGTATCCTAAGTTGCATGCTGTTTAGGTCTGGAGATTGATAATATCACTATACTCTATCCTGGTCAAATTACATCTTTATTATTGTTTCAATTATAGATACCATCAAGGTTATGATCATGTCATATAGTGAATGAAGAAGTGACAGTTGACCTAGAAAAGAGAAAACTCAGAATATGACTTTTCTATTTAAGTGTTTAATGGCCTGTCACTTGGAAAAGGGATTTAAGTTTCTTAACTTAGCCCCAGAAGACAAGTTGAGGAGCTTTAGGTTAAAACTGCAGAAAGACAAAGTTCACCTCCATGTAAGAAAATGTTTCCTATCAATTAGAGTTATCCAAGTGTGGAATGGGATGCCTTAAGAAGAGGTAGAGGATTACTCATCACAGACGTCATTAGGCGAAAGGCTATGGTGTGAATTGTTGATCAGGTCCATATTGGTTTGGACAGCCACCAAGGTTCTTTTCAACTCTGTGATTTATAATTTTAATATGGAAGGAACTTCCCTTCATCAATTCTAACTCGAACACTTCAAAAGTACCTCTTCTCCTTGCCCCAGAAAGTTGTCACCCAAGTTGCTTGCTAGACTGTAATAAAGGGGGAACCCATGATCTTCTAGGGGAAATCTATTCTAGAGATAGGAAAATTTAAAAATTAGCTCTGGCCCAAGACTTTTGAAAGTATCGAGGTTCATGATTGTATGTATATTTTCTCTTCTTATGATAATGTTTTATTGAATTGGGGCAACTAGGTGGGACAATGGATAGAACACTGAGTTTGAACCCAAATTCAATTTCAGCTTCAGATCCTGGGGAAATTATTCTGCTTGCCTCAGATTCCTCTCTTGTAAAATGGGATTCTTGTGAGGATTCCTGTGGGGATCGAATGAGATATTAATAAAATATAGCACAGTGTCTAGGACATATAAATGCTTATTTTTTCCCCCTTTACTGATGGCACTAAATTATTTTTTAAGTTACCTTGAAATTTGTTTTTGTTTGGGAAGTGTGGAATAGAAAGAAAGCTAAGTGATTTCTTTGGTTTGCTAAAATTTGATAACTCCCTTTTCTAATGTAATAAAAATTAATAATGGTATATTTGGAAATTTTCTGACAAAGTGTGAAGAGCTTTATATTCAAGAAGGAAGGAGAAAAATCAGCAGCAGCTTTAATTAACATGTTATATACAATCTTTCTGAGTGACTTTTGAAACAATTCTCTTTTTTTAAGCTTTCAAATGACTTTTGAGCGAAAAAAAAAAATGAGTTTAAAAAAATTTCCCCATTGCTGTTCCACCCTGAGACCTCTCCCTTAGGAGAAGGAAAGTGTTAAACGTTTGGATGACTTGGTTTCTGGGTAACCAAAGTTTTATTATCTATGCTGTCATTTTACATATATTAATCTGCTATTAGTTAAATCTAAAACATTTGAAGTACTTACTTGGCTCCTAGTCAAGTAATTTTCCCACAGAGGATTCATTTTATATTAGCAATAAATCATTATGTTCTAAATTTTAAGGAGCAATTATTAGCAACTTAGAAAGTATAAGAATTATTTCTCTCTCTAAAGCATTTCTGGTTTTTTTGTGGTATTTTATTGTAAAAGTTACAATGCTTCATTATCATGAATAATTTTCATTCAAATGAAAAACTATATAGGTTAAATATGAAATAGAACTGGAAAGAACCTACTTGATTATCTGTCCAATTTTAGAGATGAATAAACTGAGGTATAGAAAAAAATGATTTATCCTAGGTTCCAAAGGTAATAAGTAAGAGTTGGGATTTAGGTCCACATGCTTTGACTCATAGCAAGCATTCTTTCCACTATACAAACACCAGGATCTCTCATAGGGTAATGATAAATTAAAAAGTAAATAATCTAATTAATTCATGCTAGACTTAACTCATTTCTTTTAGTGTTTAATTGATCAAGAATACATATATATATATATATATATACATACATATATATAATAGAGAAAATATGATTAATTAGGACCTTTTAGCCTGAAAGCATCTATTCCTGAATGAGATGTACAAAAGTAAGGCTCATGACCTAAATGACAAAGAAGTCTGGCAAGGAAGAATTGTCTAAGATTTAGACAGAGGGGGCCATTGGCTGGGCCAAACATATGAAGATGATAACCAGAGCATATAGACATAGCCATGAAAGTTTTGAGAAGGTATTTTTCTGGTCTTTTCTGGTTTCTTAACAGTTCTCCCCCCCCCGAATTAGACTTGGATCAAATTTCTTTACTAATCAAAGAAATAATCATAGCATTCAATCAATTAAATATTTATTAAGCATCTAATGACTTATTCCCTTATTTTTTTCTTGGTGAAAAATTCCAGATATTTCCAAGTGTCTTTACATAAAGTTCTACAATTTTAAAGAAAAATCTGGTAAAGGGTTCATTAGGACAGAAATATAAATGCACTCTTATACTTGCCATATATGGAATTCTCTTTGAACGCCATTTCCCCATGGTTTGCAACAGCAATAAGACACCAGTGATATCATCCTTAGGGCACAGTTCGTGTGATTGAAAGGTATCCTCAGAAAGGAAAATTCTTTATTTTTATAAAATGAGGATTTTTTGTTTCTTTCTAAAATAGGAAGTTATTTTGTCTCTCCCCCCAACCCTGGATGAAAAGATATAATCCCCAAATCCCACATTGGAAAGAGGTAGTGACTTAAGGATGAAAGAGACTTTGGAATCCATTAAGTCCAACATCCTCATTTTGTATATAAGGAAATGGAAGCCTGGATATATTAGAGGACTTGCCTCAGGTTATATATCTAGAAAGAATCATTACAAATATTGTAATGTCCCAGAATAAATATTTATGATTCCTAAGGATCAGATATCACCTATACAATTTGTCTTTATATGTCCTGTTCTTTCATGTAGTTATTTGAAAATTGTGTATTGAGAGAAAATGTTTAATCTAAATGACATATTTAACCTTTTTTCATTGTATCAGTCTTTGGAGAACACTGGTACTTCCCTTCCAGATCTCTAGAACACAGTAGTGACAAGAATAATAAATACCTAATGTATCTATAGAGCTTTAACATTGACAAATTGCTTAACGAGTCATCTCATTTGATCCTTACTCTTGGAGGCATGTGCTATGATTATGGCCATTTTAGAATTGGAAAGGACCTTAGAAATTATCTAATTCAACATTATGTTATAGATTTGGAAATTGAAGTTTAGAAGGATTATATGTAGTTTGCCAAAGTAGGACAAAATTCTAAGTCTGTTGATCTAATTTGGTAAGCTATATACTATTTTTTGTACACAGAAGTGAGTTTGAATTTCTACTGTCACTAAATGTGACTTTTCATAAGTCTCTGAAATTCAGTAAAATCAGGATACTGGACCACATGAGCTCTCAACTTTTTTTCTAGTTCTGAATCTATGATCCCATGCTTAATCTACAATAAACCATATTAACAAGTTGGAGTTTAATAATTTCATATTTTAAAAATTATATGTATATTCCTTTAGTTTAAAATAATCTTTATCCAACACATTTTATTACTATGCCATAAAGTTTTGTTTATTGCATATATTTATTAAATATAGCATGAATTAATAATGAATATACTCATACCATTCAATATATTTTCATTCAGAAAATACCTAAAATTTAAAAATTAAATTAAATAAAAAAAGTATTTTTTTCAGGCTGCTTTCTTTGTTGCTAGGGAGATTCTAGAAGCAAATGAAATATTATTTCTCCCCATGGTGAATCTAATAAACTTCATATGTAAAATGAGGGGGTTGAATTAGATGACCTTTTTTAAAGTACCTTCTGATTCTAGTTATAGCTAGTTACCTACAACTTCCTTGCTGTCAGATACAAATTAGAATCTGATAAATGTATAAGAGAAATAAGTATTGTGGGGTAGAGATCCTTTCTGGGATGATCTGGAAAGTATTTATGGAAAAATTGGTATATGAACTGGGCTTTAAAATTTGAGTTAGATATTAAGAGAAGGAATAAGGGGAAGATATGCCACACATATAGAGAATTAGGAGCAGTAGTGTGGAGTAGTGTGTTGATGTTCAAAGATTAGTAAAATTTGTTAGTAGCACCTAGTGGTACTGTGCATAGGACTCCAAACTTGGAGTCAGGAAAATCTGAATTCAAATCTAACCTCAGACACTTAGCTAGCTCTTAAGAAACCATATAACTCCATTTGCTTGAATAATGAAATAGATTTCTATTTCCTTCTTCAACTCACTTTACTGGGGCAAACAGAATTTAATGACTTGCCCAGGATAGCACAGCTGGTAAATATCTCATGCCAGATTTTGAATCCAGCTCTTCCTGTGTCCTAGGACCTGTTTTCTATCTACTGCACTACCTAGTTAGCCCAATATTGTAACACAATGAAAACTATTCCTATTTAATTTATTATTTTGGTTTATTTTCAGTTCAGCTTTGTTATTCCTGTTCCATCATCTCAGTTGTGTCCAACTCTTTGTGACCTTATTGGGATTACTCTTGACAAAGATACTAGAGTTATTTGTGATTTCCTTCTCCAACTAATTTTATAGTTGAGGAACTAAGGCAAACAGGATTAGGTGAATTGCCCAGGAACAAAACAGCTCATAAATTTCTGAGGCTGGATTTGAACCCATGAAGATGAATCTGTCTGATTCCAAGTCCACGACTGTCCTCACTTTACCCTTGTTACTTCCCCATCATGCAAAGCTCTTAGAACATCTTGCAATACTGCTGCCTCTATTTTTCTCCTCCTCCTCCTTCCTCTTCCTTCCCTGAACCTTTATATTCATTTGAATTAAGCTTATTTTCCAGTATAGAACTTGGATTCTAACACAAGTTCATTTCAACTTCTGGGAAAAGAATGGAGGAAAACAGACTGTGTATGTTTGGGCAAGTGATCTTTCCAGTTCAATAGCTAATGCCTCATCACAGAAGGACTTGGGTGACTCAGTTTGCTTATATCTTGCCTAAAGGCCATGACCTAAGCTCCCTTCTGGTTCCAAGTTCTACAGCTGTTCCTGATCCTCTTTGGAACTTAGATGCCAGAAACCCTGGAAAGCGGCAGCCTTTTCATAAAAGCTGCTCTGACTTGGTGGTCAGATGTTAGCCATCTGTTGTGAGGAACCGCCCTTCTCAGATCCAGGCTTATTACTAGTAATAAAGGCCCTAAAGGTCAGAGCACTTATGAAGATGCTTCTAAGTTTTGGTTCTTTATGACAAATAAAGGCAGATGCTTTTGTGCATCTATCTGACCACACAGTGAGGCACCTGCAGTAACTGGACTCTTGCCAGAGTCATCTGGTTATTTCTTTTAGTAGAAAAAATAATTTCTCGATACTACTGCTAGAAATCTCAGAGGAAAAACTGATCTCCCAAGTGGCCTTAGATCTCAGTACTCTAAATTTGTGGCTATTTTCTTCCCTGGGGATGGTGTTTTTTATTTTTTTATTTTTCTTCTCTAGATTGCTCCACTCTGCTTTAGATTCTGAAGCTGTGGACTTGGAATTGATTCTCTAATTCTGTGCTTTTTTAGAGGGACTTTCAAAGCATTGTCCCTTCTACTAGGTAACATCTGGTATTCAATTGACCAGATATATCTCAAAGGAAGGCTGACCTCTAACAGACTCTTTAAACCTTATAGATCATAGGTCTCCAGTAAAAGCACTAGTATAATTCTCTATCCTTGGGAAGTGCTCTCCCCTCACCAAAATTAAAAATAGAAAAAAATCCACTCTTTTCCACTTTATGGGAGTTAGTCCCTTTGATTCCTCTTCCCCAATGCTCATTTTTCCTCCAGCACATTAAAAGAATAAGAATGAAATCTTGCCACACCCCTTTTGAAAATTTGTTGACCTTAGGCAAATAGCATTTTAAAAAACAGCATTTTAAAAACAGTGCAATTCACATCCTTGAGGAGAAAATGACCTAAAGGAAACTAAATAATGACATAACTTCTAAGCCTTTATTTCCATTATTTGTTTAGAAATTTTGTCCTCTAGATTAACTCTACATACCATTCTCTAGTCTTTCAAATTCTCTTCTTTAAAACTTAATATAAGTGACAACTCTTCCATGAAGCATTTCCTGATCTCATTTGAAAATAACCTCTCAAATCTTTCAGATGTGAACTTTCTGGTTCTGCTCTTTGCCTCATCATATTTTATTTAGTATCATATATATATATATAAGTCATATCCTTCTGATGGTTGGTAAACTCCATAAAGGGAAGGATTATATTATTCTTTCTACTTTTTAATTCCTAGTATTTAGCACAGGGTTTTATACATATAAGTATTTAACAGATATTCAAATAATTGAATTTCCTTAATTTCATTGATAGAATAAAGTATTTTTTGCTTTTTTTATTTGAGACTGAACTGTGGGTTCTTGAGAAATCATTAAACTTCTCTGAACTTCAGTTTTCTCATCTGTAAAATGACAGGTTTGGATTAAATGTCATCTAAAGTCCCATTTAGCTCCAAATCTAAGAACCTCTGATTCTAGGAATGTCCTTGCTATATGAAAAGTTGCCCTTCTTCTCTGAATTTCCTCTGCCTTTGTTTTTTCATGTTTATTTTATTTTTCATGTTTATTCATTTGATTCCCATGTTATACTTGGAACCCTGGATTAACTATTTTATTGAGCATATACATTGAATTGATTAAATCCCTATTTCATTGTATATAATTTATTGAATGTATCCTATTTGTCAAATTCCATAGAGAAATATGAAGAATACATCCTCGTCCCTACCCTAATAGAGTTTATAGTATCGTAGGGAATGATGACAGGTATTTAATTAATTATTATATCGAGTATAAAGTGAAAGTGTATTGAGACATTCAGATAAGGTAATTGTTACAATAGTTCAGCAGACAAAATGCTCATTGAGGGATGGACATATCAGGAAAAAAAAGATTTACTTAGTAGGTGGCATTTGTGCTAGATCATGGTGGATGCTTAAAAATTAGCCCTTGATTAATTACTTCCAGTTTAGGCTCTCAGAGACTTCTAGACAGTTTACCATGGCTTTATAATGTTAGACCTTTAGAAAGATAGCATATCTATTTTGTAGTTTTTTCACCCCATCAAATGATCGTAACACATGTTAAACATTCTAGCAATGCATACTCCTACTGTGAGAGGTTTAATGCCTATATATCCATATAAAGATGTTTTCTATTTACATGTTGGTTTTCTGACAAAGCCATCACCAAGTATGAGTCCCTGATGCTTATATTTTAATGCTCTCCCTTAATAATTATCTGGTTTTGAATTGGTCTGAATTTAATCAGATAAACTTGGTACATTATGGTATTGACTCAGAAAAATAGACCAAAGCAGAATGACTGATGTGTTAAACTTTCCTCATAGGTATCTGAGCCATACACAATATCCATGATTATTCTACAAACCTAGAGTTTGAATTCAAATTTCTTTTAGTTTTGAATGATAACTTATAAGTACCTGTAAAGGTAATAAAGTCCATCATTGGCCTATTGGCATAAATGTATTTATATCATCCTATGCCCATAGGAGGGATTTAGTCTATCTTTTTTCAAAGATTCCTGGAAGATAATCAAGAACTATTGCTTTAGTATCTTTTCTAGGCTCATTTATCCTAGGAGACTGCAATGGCATTTTGAGTCAAAGAGCATGGCTTGCTGCCCCTCCTTTCAAGATTTTTATCATAAGATATCCCTGAAGGAATGCATCTACTAATACTGTGGCTCATAAATCTCTTTACAATGTACTCTCCCAGTATAAATTAATTAGTTTTTTATAAAGGTGTATTTATTGAGAAGATATAGTAGTGACTTAAGTGTTAAAACCTTTCCTCCAAACCAAGATAACACTCTCCCACAAACAAGATCACTGTTTCAAGAAGACATGGCAAAAGTGGTAACTCAAACCTCCTGTTTTCTGAGATGTCTTTTTCATCCTTTGTAATATCCTCATGAGATTCCCTTTTGTTGTATGTTGCTCTCTGTTGGGCATAAAATGTTGATGCCATTTTAGCTGCTTTTCCTAGATGTTTCTAGATTCTCCTTGGTGATTAGTACATGATGGAAGCATGTTCAGGGCTTAGAAATGGATACCCATGGGGAGTTAAAGTCAGGAGACAGACTGAATGGAGCTGTTCCTTTGTTTAGTTCATCTGCTACTGGGATGTCTTCTTTTGAATTGTCTTGCTGTTTGGGCCAAGTCTCATAGCATGTGACTGATTCATTTCAAATAACCACAACATATTTTCTATATGATATTATCTATATATTATGTGACACAAGTATTGTTTTTGCATCTTTGATTTCATAACTAAATCAAATAGCCTCTTACCTCCTAGAGGAATTAATAGAGATAGCATTTTTTCTGTTGCATTAATTGAAGTCAATGTGTATGAGACATTCATCTGACATTTTAAAATCATTAACAAGTTCTTCTTGAATATCTAGAATGAGTGATGCACCATATATGTTTTGAGTTGCTTCAGTGTTCCTTTCGTACATACTTTGATCCTAATCTTAATCTCATTCCTCTTTTATCCTCCAGCTTCAAAACCTTGTTTTTTTTTACTTAAAAACTAACATTCATTCCTAAATCCTCTTCCTTAGATCACCAAATTGAGAAAACAATAAACAGCAAAACCATATACGTTCACATCCTTTTTTTCACTTCAACATGAATTTTTTTGAGTTCTGTCATCTATGAGATGCAGTGATATTTGGTTTGTGAACAAATCATCCTTTGTAGAATAGATATTTATTTTCTTACCTTTCTTAAGGCAACGGTGTATACCAAAAAGTGATTATTTCATCCAATAACCAACCAATGAACGCCCTAAATTAATAAATAATAAAAAAATTCATCTATTTGTTGGTCTTTATCAAAAAAAAAGTATAGTCACTGTATACTGCTTGCTAAATGAAGATAAATGTGTGATTTATCTTAGAGAAACTATCCCTGAAGAGATAACAAAATGTTATCTTCATGATCTTGGTGAGTATTGGTGTCTAACTCTTAAGATAAACTAGGAATAAAATATCTGAGTATCATGAAATTCTATTTTACCATCCAATACTTTTAAGAAAAGTTTAAATTGTAAGACCTTTCCTTATGTTGTCCTCTAGATAAAGAACGAATTACTGATTACTTTGAAAGCAGATTATTACAGATATACCCATGCCAAATTATTGGAAAAGAAACCATCAATTGAGCTAACATACAGCAGTAAGATTTTCCTTCATTAACAAGTTATGCAAACTTCAACCAATGTAATGGAAAAAAAGTGCCACATAATGCAAGTTTATTTCCCCCAGGAAAGAAGGGAAAAAATGTTAACCCTAGTTATGGTTGAGCATTTCGGTATTCAGTTGTCAGTAAATTCTTAGCTAGATTGGTAAGGTTGTCTGAATTACTCTTTTTGAGTATGCATCAGACTTCTTTGGTACCAGATTTCACTCCATTATTTAAAATCCAATGCACAAAACTTGAAAGAAAAGAAAAATTGTATGTCCATTGACTGGCCAATCATTGAATAAATCCTACTATCATCAATCTATAACTATGTATCTGTGAACCTTCAGCTTGCTAACTGCATTGGTCTGGTATTGCCAAAGCAATTGCATGTGAGACTCTAAGTTCAATAAATTTATGAACTTTTTAAGGGTGCATTAATTAAAGGTTTAACTAAATATAGCCCTGGAATGATGTTATAAATATCAAAGTGACCCTTAACTGAAAAAAAAGGTTCCCCACACCTGATAAATAATATTATTTGGGGGTATTTAGGTGATGATGGGATAGAGAACTAGGTTTTGAATCTAAAGGTATCTTCTTAAATTCAATCTGGCCTCAGATGCCTATTGGCTGTGTGACCTTAGGCAAGTCACTTAACCCTGTTTTTTGAGGATACTGTAAAGTGAGCTGGAGAAGAAAAAGACAAACTATTACAGTAGTTTTGCAAATAAACCTGAAATGGTAATGTGAAGGGTCAGGCATGACTGAAGTGACTCAATAACATTTTTTTGCCATAAAATATAGTTATGAAGAACAATATGGACTGATACTACGTTGAGACCAGAATTAAGAAGATAACAAATATAATGTTAGATTTAACTGAAGAAAAAAAATTATAAAGTTAATCACAGATTTATTGTGACAATCAGTATTTTGCCCAGAGCTAGATTATTAAATGTATTTCTCTTCTCCCAGTTAGAAAGGTGAGGGACAATAGATACAAAAAATTACATATGTTTTCAGATTGGGATGCCTTTGATGCGTCCTTCTTAACTGTTTTACTTTGTTACAAAAAACAGCATCTTGGGAGAGGGTATTAGAAAAATACTATAATTATTTTTATAAGACCATTTAAAAGTGAAATAAAGGTACTGGACTGAGTGACTTGTAAAGTCTATTCCAACTTGCACAATTTATCAAATCAGAGGATCCGGCCTCTACCTGAACCACTTATGATTAGTCATGTTCAGGTGACCTCTTCTTAGTCCTCTGTAAAATGGAGATAATATAGCCTTTCCTATTTACCTCAAAATGTTGATCTAAGGTTCACACAAGGTGGTGAATATGAAAAGAATCTTTGTAAATGAAGTGATAAAGATATGTAAGAGGTTCTACTCTTTTAATCTAGTATATTCCTGGCATTTCCACTCTTAAAATTCTTTCATAGAAAATATTTAACATATTTTCAAAAGTATTGGTCTACTTCCTTTTATTTAGCCTTCATGTAAATTAGTAGTTTACAGATTTTCTTCAGAATGTCTCCTCTGTCAATTAAAAAAAGTCATACTATATTTTATTTTTATACATAAATAGATTTCACCCTCATACAAAACTGATGCCTTTTGTTTTTATATCACAGAGATTTTAATACTCCATTGATTGAGCCTTCCCCTGAGTATAAACAAGTAAAAGTATCAGAAACAGTAATATTGTTTAATGTATGTCCTGCTAGTAATACTCTTCCTATTTTTCATGAAGAAGGAGGTATATTTCAATCTCTGTTCTCTAGGATCTTCCTTAGTTTTTCAATTACTAGGCATTATGCTTTTTTCAGAAATCTTTTGATTTGAATTGATATTGTGGTTATATTCATTGTCCTTATGGTTATATTTTTGTCATTTAAAAATCATCTCTTTCACATGACTCATTGCAGGAAGTAGTGGACTTCCCATCATTGGAGCTTCAAATTTTTAGTCATTTAGAGTTTATGTAGGGATTCTTAGTCCATTTCATACATTTTATGAATGGAAAAGCTAAGGATCAGAGAAATGAAATGTCTTCCCTAAGGTGATGAACAGGTACCACTTGACAAGTCCTTTCAGGTCTTTGGGCACTTAGGACTTCCATTACATATGGAAGAGCAGGTAGAGAGAAGGAAAGGAATGTGAGGATAGACAAGTATACTAGGGTAATTAAAAAAAAGAATTTTTCTTTTTATTGCTTTTCACTAATAGTCTATATTAACATTGAATTTTGTTACTAGTTTTCTTCATTATCTAAGTAAATGCTAGCAATCCCAACATGTCTTTCTTCATTGGAAAAGTTAATTTCCTTGGTAGATTAATGGTGCTGGGAGAATTTGCTTATCACTGAAGGCCCTAAAGTGCAAACCATAGCAGATCTGGGATTCAGTTGAACTTGATAACTTTTATTCTGCTCTTCCACATTCAGTTTCTTTTCTGGTTTTTATCTAAGCAAAGGGTTGTTCCTTCTGTGAGTCTGAATGAAGTTTCCTTATCTCTCACAATCAGCATAGCATTCCTGTCCTGTCTTCAAGTAACAGGTCAGAGGAAGAAGCAAGGAGAGGGGGAATCTGCTCTTCCATATCCCCCTGATTGCTCAGTTACATTCATCCTTGTTTTTCATTCATTCTCTTCAGTCTAGAGGTTTTCTACTCTCACTTTCCTATACTGTAAATTAATTTAGAAAATTTATTTGTGTGCTCCTAGACAATAAAAATTGTATTGAGAGAATAAACTTAACTTTTATTTCTTAAATCTTACTAAACAATGATCCATATTTATTTTAAAAATACCATAATTTGGTTTATTATGCACAGTACAATTTTTCTTTCTTGCTATACAGACACTGGTGTTCTATTTACTTCTTGAATTAAAAAATAAACATATTATCTACCTTTTATAAAATGAAAGTTTGCATCCCAAGTGGCTGTAAAATGTATTAATGGAGAGAAACACATAAGTATGTTTAATTTCAACTAAGACTGACCCCAAAGAAGCTCATTTCAAGGAAAGAAAATTTGTTATGCGTGCAACTCCCTTCATCTTAAGGCTAGATCCCAAAGTTCATTTCTTCTGCATTATCTTATTATATAGGACAAGTTGAATTTGCAATATTCTCATTGATGATTTTGAAGTTCATCTGTCAGCCACACTTTTATATCTTAAAGAAAGGTTATGTTACTATATAATATTTGAAACTGAGATTCCCATCAGAATTGCTGCAAGAGTAGAAATGGGGTCAGATTTTTACTATCAAAAAGCTGAACAGGCAACCTTATTACAATCCAAATGGTTAGTCCTTTGGTTTTTCCAAAGCGCTAAATTTTAATGTAATAAAACAACTGGCCATGTTGATGAGAAAGAAATAGAGCCACATGAAAGAAGAATGCATACAGATGTGAGGAATTCTTGAAATTGGCCAGTGCAGATTTGTTCAGCTACAACTACAGAGACATACTTAGATACTTGATATCCCCTTCGTATTCTTAGGCTTTTATGGAAACACCCTTCTTCCCATCTTATGAAAGCAAGCATTTTGGGGCTCTCATCAGTAAAATGCATACTAGCACCTGTATTTGTGGAACATACACTCATATATGATAAGTTCTTTTTCAATATAGAGGATAAATTCTATATCAAAATACGTGTATAAATGATATATTCTATATTGGCTAACATGCCACTTCATTAGAAAGAGTATAGGCAGCAACAATGCAAATATTATAGGCCAAAAGTTGGGCTATGCTGCACATTCATGATATGAACAGGGTCAGACCTGGGGAATTAGTCTACAATATGGCAGCCAAATTGAGATCAAAGGTTTGAAATCAGGTAAAAGCTAGTGTGGACAAATATAGGTAATAATGATTGGTGAGAATTCAGATAGTCAAGTACATTATAAAGGTCCTAGTGATCTGTAAAGGTAAGATCAGATAATAGGTATTGGGAACCCTGGCATGGAGATTGAGTAGAGGCTGACAGAAAACAGGATATGGAGGTCAGGTCAAATATTTCAGAAACAAGGGAACTAGAACCAGGTAAATACAATAACATAATTTTAACTGGCTGGAGAAGGAAGAGTTCTTCATGGTTAAAGATCAAGCATTCCACAGAAATTCACAGGAGAGGATAGCAACTGGCAGAGAAACAGACACCCAGATCCAAGGACCTGTGACAACTTTCCTGTTCAGAAAAAAGTTTTACAAAATTTCTATTGAGGAAAGACCCATCTCAGCCAGGATTATATTGATTTTACAGGTGAGAAGTGGATTATTAGGATTATATGGTATAAATGAAGTGTGTACAGGTAAGGAAATCAGTAAATTCTGGACTACTTATCCTCCCTGTCTTCATCTCTCTCCTCTTTGTCTCTATCTCTTTGACTTTGTCACTTCTGGTTTCTGTCTCTCCTCCACCTTCACTTTTTGGGTTTATGAATTTTGTGACAATGTCTGTCCAACACCTTTGTAATATATTTTTAGTACTTTGGAAATGTCAGCTTAACAACTGCCCTTCTTCACTCACAAAACTTCCTGAAGTTTATCTGTTTGGCTTCATTTATGAAGGAACAGAAAGCACACAATAATGATTATATCAATAATAATAATATTATAACAGCTTAATGGAAATGAGTTCACTGAGGGTTTAGTCCTAATGTTTTTCAGAGCCCAGTGACTTTAATGTGAACTGAGCATGTGTGAAGGAATAGAATTGCAGACTAACATCTTAAAGCAGTCATTTTAACTGGCAAAGAGTCTTTTTAAACTGTAGGTCCTAAAGCAAAGTTGTTAATACCAGAGGATAATGTGGGGATCAGAGGGATTTACTTGAAAAGGAGTACTAGAAAGGGCCAAGGCAATAGAAACTGATGACATCTGAAGGTCTGAATCACTGGGAAAAGGGAAAAAGCTGATGTATACAAATATGTCCAGAGGCATTCACTCATCTCCTGGAAAGGCTATTTTAAAAAAAATAGTGCAAAGCATAATCCCAAAACACTTTTAAAGTATTCAAAGTCCAGGCCACCCTTATTGGCATATGAGATCTTGAGAAAAAAAATATATTAAATGGGAATTTCTCTTCTTGCTTATGTTTTTGTGAAGGCAATTTTGATTAAAATGAACATATAGTCTTGACAACTTCTTTTGGAATCATTCTTTGTGTCAAAGGCAGCAGGAGGCTTTTTTGATTAGCAAAAGTGTTTCAGGGAGATGGGTTCAGCAAAGCTTTGAGACATCCTGAGATAGCTACTTCAATTTTTATTTAATAGCTTGGAATGCAGAATGATTGTTCTATTTGTTACACCCTTGGGAAGAGGTTGGACTTTATAACTTCTAAGTTACTCTTTAGCTCTCAGATCAAAAGCTTTGTCTGGGAGCTTTACTTAATAGTTATGATTTTTTTAATCCCCACAAGTGGTAGTTTAGTCTTTGCTTGAAGATCTCTTGGGATGGAGAGGCTCCTAAGTCTCAAGAAAGTCCATTCCTTCTTGAACACTCTTGGTGAGAGAGGCCTTTCTTATGTTGAGCCACAGACTGCATTTCTGCATTTTGTGTTTTCCCTGTTTCTACATTCTGTGGCAAAATTTATCTCTCTAAGTGCCTCTAATAAATTTACTGAGAAATTAATAATAATTAGTTAAATTGCTTCTTTTTCTTTCAGATTATAGTACCAGGCTAAGTACTAGGTGTATTTCCTAATACATAGAATATCATTTCAAGGAAATAAAACATCTGAAGTGATACTATCTAAAGAAGCCTTAAGATAAAAATTCGAAATCTGAGTTCTTCTCAGTTTGTATGTGTGTGACTGTGTAGCTAACACATCATATTGAAATATAGAAATATCTGATACATTGAGAACATAGCATATATTACTGTATTTCAATATTGTGGATTTTCTTTGTAATCCTATATATTTAATTTATTCATTTAAAATATTATTCTAAGAGGCTATATGAAGGCTTTGCCAGAATGCTGAAGAAGTCCATGGTATAAAAAAGATTAAGAACCCCTCCTCTAAAATGATATAAAAATAATCCTACTTGCTGGAAGAGAGTTGGGGTATTATTAGGGCAAAATATTTTATATATAGTCAGAGGCAGTTTTATATCAAAGCTTTTTTATTGTTTTTCTATCTCAAAAGAGAGGGTTCAATTAGAATAGTAAGTGGTGTATAGAATGAAATTACTCTGACAGAAAAGTATAAATAATATTTTTAAAAAGAAAATATATATTTATACATGCATATTCATATGTAGCTTTACAAGTATATATATATGTGTGTGTATATATATATATATATATATGTATATAAGTATGTAGTGTGTGTGTCTGTGAGTAGTGTATACACACTTATAATGATGGAGTGACAGAGTCTTGAGCTTTCTTTCCATTACTGTGCCAATATGTACTTTTGGATGGCTTCTCTCAGAACCTCTTTTTAAGGAAAGTGCCTACCTAGTTAGCCATTTTTCATTTTTCCATTAGGTTTCACTAACTCTGGACTTCTTCAACATGCATTGACATTGGAAATCTTTTCTCTCCTCCCTTTTCAGAGTCCTTTTATGTGGTGTTTTCCTCATAAGAGTATAAGCTCCTTGAAGGCAGAAATCATTTCTCTTTTAATTTTTATTTGTATAATTGGCACATACTAAGTTCTTAACAAAAATTTCTTCTTTGTCCAACTAATGTGGGTGTGGAATCAGATATGATTCTCTTAAGTGGTGATCACTGTCTGGTAAGTAGAATTTGAAGTGATACAAAACCACCACTGAATTCTTATTAAAGACAATATTGTTCTCATGTGGAGAAGAGTGCTATGTGAAAGTCTTGTCTTTCAAGACTCCTTTGAGACTTTTAAAAATTTCCTTCAGATCTTAACAGAGTGTTAGGAACAAAATAGTGTGGCAGTCAATTGGATTGGAATACTTTCCATAAAGACTATGTAAGAATGGACTTTGGACCTTTCTGATATACATATGTGTTCTTTTACCTTACTAAGGTGTGACCAGTAACTACTTATTGACCCTGTGATTCAAGTGCCAATGATTGACAGATGAACCATGGTAATGATTGGCTGCTGAGTAAGGGAGAAAGGAGGGACAACCCCAACAACTCACTTTTTTCTTGGCTGCTTCTTTGTTGGGATATGGCCATAGCTAGTTATTCCTTGAACTTCTCTGCAACAGAGTTTATGACTCCAAACCAACTCCCTGCAAAAGGGTAATGAATAAATTTAATTTAATTATTTTTAGCTTCAAACTTGTATTAATTCATATTATTTTTAATACTATCAATTGATAAGAAAATTTCAGTCTGTGTCTTAAACATCATTGGTGTTTCAAAACCCTTTTGTCAAGAAGTACTTATTCATATAGAACCTAAAACCCATATCCGCAGGTGATGCTTAGCAACAACTGATAGTCCATCCTTTTGTTAAGAAACTCTAGTATCTAGGAGGATCTTTATTAAATCAGGCCTTTAAACTTTCTGCTGTAGGTGAAATACCTCTGGGTCCTTTTTTGAAAAAAAAATGTTTGATTTTTTTTAAAGTAGATATGGGACTCTGATGAACCACAGAGGTGATGGTGAAAAGGACTAACTATGAAGAACTTAATGATATTGAACTGTTTGTATTCCTTCATGGGAAGAAGATATTGATAACTCGTATGAACTTTATCATTTATAAGAGCTGTTAGAAGGAGCATATACAGACAGGGCACAGGAAGGAGCAGAATATAATGGTATAATTAGTAAAAAGATGGAGTCAATGGGTTATAAAGGAAAGTACTGGGAGGAAGAGAAAGGAGAGGAAGAAGGGGCTAGGATATTTCACATAAGAGTCAAGAAAAAGCTTTTTCAATGGAGTGAAATGGGGGAAGGAGAGGGGGAATGAGTGAACCTTCATTCTCATCAGAAATCTATCTTTCCCTAGAGAAAAATGAGAAGAAAGGGATGGGATAAGGGGGAATGGGGGGAGGGAAGGGGGAGTAGGTAATAGAAGAGAGGGAAGATCGAGGGATAGGGTACTCAGATTCAACACACTTTTGAAAAGGGCCAGGATGAAAGGAGAGAGAGAGAATAGAATAAATGAGAGTGAGGAGGAATAGAGTGCAGGTACAGCTAGTAATAGCAATTGTGGGAAAAATATTGAAGCAACATCTCTGGTGTACTTATGATAAAGAAAGGAACTCACCCCAGAGACAGAGCCATTACATTTTTCTCTCTCACTATTCTTGAGGTTTCTCATCTTCTTGGAGTGGAGCGATAGGAGAGGGGATTATATTTACTTTCATAGCAAGATTATTGTAATAATAGAAAAGAAAAAAGGGAAAGAAAAAAAGAAAAAAACTGCATATAAAGACGTGGGGTACAAGTTGGGCTTTGAAGGAAATTAGGATTCCAAGAGGTGGAAATGAAAAGGAAATTCTCTCCAGAAATGGGGAGAAACCTGTATAAAAGCATAGAATTGAGAAATGAAATATTACAAGAGAAATATAACAAGAAGGTCAACTTGGTTTGATTGAAGAATCCAAGAGGAATAATGGACTAATATGGGGTGGCTAGGTGGCCCAATGGATAGAGCACCAGCCCTGACTTCAAATCTGGCTTCAGACACTTAATAATTACCTAGTTGTATGACCTTGGGCACAACCCCATTGACTAGCAAAAACAAAAAATAAATATAAATATTACATTATCGATCTAGATATAATATAATATTTAATTAAATTATTATTATAAAATATAAATCCAGAAAGGTAGGGTGATTTTTGTCATTTGGTCATTTTTAATCGTGTACACCTTTTTGTGACCTTATTTGGAGTTTTCTTAGCTAAGATATTGAAATGATTTGTCATTTCCTCCTCTAGTTCATTTTAAGGTTGAGGAAATTAAGGCAAACAGTGCCAAGTGCTTTGCCCAGGGTTACACTGCTAGTAAGTATTTGAAGCCACATTTGAACTCAGCAAGATGAGTCTTTCTGAGTCCAGACCCAGTGCTCTATCCACTGCACCACCTAATTACCCATGCTTAAATGTTGAATGGGAGTCTGAATTTAGTCATAGGGTTAAAAGACAAGCTATATAGCATAAGTATGCAAATTTTTAGCTCTTCTGAGCTGTTTTGCTCAATAGAAACTTGTCAACAGCCACATATAGAATTTAATATTTATTTATAACTGCAATGTAATCCATATTATCAATGAGTATGATAATATACCATAATAATGAAATAAAGTATAATAAAACATTTTAAAAAAGAGATATGAATAATGTTTTACATTTATGAGTTGTTAGGTATTACATGATGTACATGATGTAGGAAATCATTTAACCACATGTAAAAGTGATTCCTGAAGAGTTATTATGCTGAGAGCTTCTGGAGACAAGACACTTGTTCCCCCCCCCTTTTCTTTATATACACTATTTCTTATCACAGTGCTGGCACATAGTAGGTGATTAATAAATACTATTGATTTAAGAATATATTTGTGTTATTAGGTATAGTAGAGATATGGAAAGTGACTCCAGATCCTTGGTTGTAATCACCTCTATTTTTCCATATTCTTCTGCCTCCCTTTTCAGTAGGATTGATAAGTTTTACTATATTGGTCTCCATTCCTAAAGACTGCTTTTCTTTTGGGGGGGATGGGGGGAGGAGAAGGTGGAATTTTTAATAGTCTGGCCTCATCATATTTTCAGATATCATCTGTGTGTTTAAACATACAGACACTTGGATAAATTTCCATACTATTTCAGCAATTTCTTGTGTGTATATGTGTATAGATGTAGGATAATTATACTTAGACCTCATCACCACCACTCAAAATGCTGTCACCACTGGGATGTAGAATTTTGAAGTTCACCTCTGTAATTGGCCCACTATATACTGTACATTGCCCTCCAACCCTCCCTTGATTGATATTTCCATTGTTCATGTGCTTCCACTTCTCAATTTGTGGTAATCCTCCTCTTTCTTCTTTAAACATTTCTTCTTTTATCTTTGATCGGTGCAGCTAGCTGGTTCAGTAAATAGAGCACCAGCCCCGGAATCAGGAGGACCTGAGTTCAAATCTGGCCTCAGACACTTAATGATTACTTAGCTTTGTGACCTTGGGCAAATCACTTAACCCCATTACCTTGCAAAAATGTAAAAAAAACACTTTATTTTTGATCATTGAATGTAATGAGAGGAAATAAAACATTTCTGATTGTGTCTACTACAGGTTCACAATGTCCAATTTCAATCACTGATGGCCCTCCCCTTCCAGCCTTCCAGTCCAAAACATAATTTTTATTCTTCCTCAAATGCTTTTTTATCATCCTTTTGATGGTGGTTGTTTGAAACTTTTTTCTATTTATTTTCAAACACATAGATGTCTTTCAGGTAATAATTACTATCTTTTAATTTAATGGGGGGGGGAAGCTCTCCTCCTCTCTTTAAGACCACAGTCTTATTAACAAATGTTGATTCATCTGTCTTCTTTCTTGTGTCAGCTTTGAAGAAAGAGATAGCTATTCTCCTTAATATAAAAAACCTCCCACCTTGTCATCTTCAAGAACTTGCACCTTTTGTAATTCTTATTCTCATTTTTTTTTCCTTTTTAATTACATTTTTCTCCACAGCCTATAAATATAGTCATCAACTATACTTCTACCATTATGAAAAACAGAAACCACAACAACTTTGATTTGTTCCCTTCCCTCTTATATCCAGCTATCACTGTCAAATTTGTAGAAAGAGTTGACTTCAATTTGCTGTATCCAATGACTCAACATTTATTTTCTTTTATTTCCTTGTAGTCTGGTTTCTGATCTTACTGTAGTACAGAAGCTGTTCTCTCAAGCACTAGCAACTATCTTTTACTAACAAACCTAATGGAATTTTTCAATTTTGGAAATTTTTTAAAAAAGATCTCTTTGGAGTTTTTGACATTATTAACCATCTTCTCCTATAGAATCCTTCCATTGACTTCAGTGGCACCCTAAATGCCAAGAAATGAGTATATGTATTTGAGTATATGTATAGATCATATAGTAGGGCCGGGATCTATGATTTTCTGTTATAGGCTACTTCTTCTACCAAAGCACAGTGGCATATTTCTGCAAGGTATAGCCTTTGTGAATCGTCTAGAATCCTAAGAGGGTAAGTGACTTGCTCAAGGTCATGGAGTCAGTATGTATCAAGAGCAGGACTTGAACTCAGGTTCTGGAATTGAAAGTTTGTTGAATTTTTACTATGTTAGCTGTTAGAAAGTTTTTTATTATATTGGCTGTTAGAAAGTGTTTTCCTTATCTAATTGCACCAATATTATTATTTTGCCCTAATTCACTTCATAAGATTCCTAACACAGTAGGTTTTGATGAAGTAAATTAAATGGATTAAAGGCAGTCTGATATAGTGTATAGTGAGCTCTCATGGGAGTTTAAAAGATCTGGGTTCAAATTACCTTTCTTATACACATTGGTTTTGTGACCCTGGTTGAGTTGCTTCATGTTTCAGTGTCCCCCAGATAGATCTCTAAGATTATAAATTGCAGAGCAGATGTTAATCTGCATGGTGGAGGAATTTCCTCCCAGGGAGTTCCTTACAGGGATGAAATCACAGATAAAGTAAAAAAAAAGCAATGCATTGAGTTATTCCATCATGATATGTGGACATGTACATAATGCATAAATATACCTTGACTCCAAGATTATGTATTCAAAGGACCTAGGATGGGCTCTGAGTTGAAAAGAAGGAAGAGAACTAACAGAATCACAAAAGCTTATTTCCAACTCCCCACTCTTCTAAATTCTATATGTCTATACTGAAAAGAACCGGCATTCCAAAGAATGTGTGATAGATGTAAGCAAGCTGCAGAACACTGGATGTTCAATGCAATTATGAGCAAGAGGAATGATGTGAATGAGAAGACAGCTATCAGTAGGGGCTTGAATTAATGGAAAAGGAGGTAGCATGATCCCAATCACTCTGATAAGGGATGGGCAGCCCAAGTGTCCTACCAATATGCCTGAGCTGTTAAAGGAACTAGAATGAGGCCACCAGCTCATTAGTTAAATCTAATGAATTACATAAAGATAGAGACAAGACTGGTACATGATGGGAAGGGGGACGTGGAGCTCTGCACACTTGAAAGGACTACTCATGCTGATGAGATCACAGATGCACTGAAGCAATAATTAAATTGAAATATGAGTTCTAATTGGTTACCCTCCAACACAGTGGGGTTTTTGAATCCAGGAAATTAGTATTCTATGGGTCTTTGAAGAACAAAGCTGACTGTGCTGTCATAATGTAACTGAGTGAGGTCATATTAACCAAGAATTTTAAATATATATTTGGAGGATAAATTATTAATAGATTGGGTGAGATAATTGGTATGAAAATTCTCATAACAAGCCCTATACAAACATTAGGTGATGGTGTGCTTTTATAAATAGGTACCCAAGTAAGATTTATTTTTTTTAAATTTTTTTAGCTCCTGCTGCCATGTTCCCAAAGCCAGCAGGGGGAGTAACACAATTTTTTTTTTCAGACTTCATTTGACATGTACAAGTTTCAGTCCTAGCAGTTTTATGCTGTAATTGTCAACAAATCATAGTGGACAATTAAGACAGATCTCCCTCGGTGCTGGCTTTCACAGGAAAAAAAGTTCATTTTCTGGTCAAATTCTCCCATTGCTTCATTAAATGACACCATAAACCCTTCTCCCTATTACCTTTGATTTTGGCACTGGTCTTGAATGCTAGACCACTCACATAATACATCATATAAAATAGACATTAAATAAATGTTTGTTAAATGAGTAACATAACAATAGCTAACATTTTATGGAATTTTGTCAGGTTTTCAAAATGATATATACTATATCTTATGATTCTCATAAAAATCTCTGAGAGTTTGGATCAGTTATTGGTCATCTGAGAAACTGAGGCTTAGGTAAGGTTAAGTGACTTGCTGAGGTCACACAATTAGTAAATGTGAGAGATGGGATTTGAGCCTGGATTCTCTAACTTCAAAAACCATTGTTCTTTCCACTATATCATGGTGTGCCCATATTAAATCCTAGATTTTGTGTGATCTTGGGCTAGTTATGTCATGTCTATGGGAGTCAATTTTCCCATCTCTAAAATGAGGAAATTGAACTGGGTATCATATAAGGACCTTTCTAACTTCAAAACTATGATTCTATGAATTTCAGTCAGTGAAATCTATATTTAGTATGAGACATAAGATCAAGATCAATTTTTCTCTTGCATATTATGTTTTGTGATATTTAAAATTTAAGTATTTATAGATAAGCAAAATTTCACCTTATATAATAATTGTACCCTTGTTGTACTTCACTCTCAGCAGCAGGTAGGTGACACAGTGAATACTAGACCTGGAGTCAGGAAGACCTGAGTTCAAATTCAGCCTCAGAAATTTAAAGCAGCATGATTCTGGGCAAGTCACTTAACCCTGCTTGCCTTAGTTACCTCATCTGTAAAATGTGTTAGAGAAGGAAATGACAAACCACTTCAGCATCCTTACCAAGAAAACCCCAAATGGAGTCACAGAGTCAAACACAAGGAAAAGACTGGACAACAATAACCTCAGTCTCCCCTTTATTTCTACAGATTTGTTTCTTTTATTACCCCTGCTAAACATCTCATTGTTCTAGAAAATATGCAAAAATATTCTGTCCTGTAATAGGCTTCTTCAAAGTGCAAATTCATGGTTTCATATCTACACCTCTCTCTCTCTCTCTCTCTCTCTCTCTCTCTCTCTCTCTCTCTCTCTCTCTCTTTCTCTATCATATATATGATATATATATATATATATATGAATATATATATATATATATATGCACACATACACATAGAACTGTAACAACCAGCACTTATCTAATGATTTAAGGTGCTGGTATATAATAAACATTTTCTTATCGATTGACTTTAAGATTTGAGAAACATTTAAAAAAATTATTTTATTACCACTATAGGCCTGGGAGGTAGGTACCTTTAGACAGAGGTGAAGTGATTTATCCAGGATGACATGTAGGTATATACATGCATGCATGTGTGTGTATACCTAGATGTATATAAAACATTCTTTTTGAGCATCACATAGTATGCTATGTTTTATAATATATAGTCATTAGTTAACTGAATTGTGTGTGTGTGTGTATGTGTGTGTATGTCCCCATCCCACCTCCCAGAGTTTAAAATACAAGGCCTTTAAGCACTTAATATTTTCCTAAGAATATATCTTTATTCAGCTACTTCTTTTTTTGTTCTCTCTCCTAAAGCTAAATTGTTAGAGTGTTATAAAGATATCTTGAAGGATGAAGGGTGAAAAACACCAAGTAGTCATATCCATGGATATCAAAGCTTTCAATCATACCAGTGTTTCATTGGAAATCTGGGGAATGATTCGTGCCCTTCTAACTGAGCCAAGTTTCTTTTTGACTTTGTTTACCCGAAGGGGTTTTCCTTCTCATGGTAGGGCCACTTCCAAGATTGGATGAGCTCCATCACATGCCTGTCTCCAAATATTCAATTTTGTTTGCATATGGATCTTAGAGCCATGATTATGGAGCTGGAGTTAGAGACCAGAGAGGTCAAATTCCACACTTGAAAGATGAGAAAATAGAGGTGCATGTTGGATTTGAGATTTGTCTACAATTCCACAGTATATATTTGTGTATATGTACATTTATGATATTCATAGGGACACTTTATTTCCCCAATCCATGCATATCAAAAATTCATTTCTAATTTAGTCTTAAAAGTTTTCTGATACTTGGAGGAATGAATTGACAGAGGTGAGATTTGAATTTAGGTCTGCTGACTTTGGGGCCTATATTTTAACTATTGTACCACACCAACTCTTTAAATCCAGCCTCTACATTTTGTAAATGAGGAAATTGAAGCCAGGATTGACTTGCCCAAATTTAAGAAAGGATCAAAAGACCAAGTCATAATTTGAATGCAAAATCTCTGAAACCAAAACCACATTCCAGTTCCATAGGTTCATTCCTATGAAACTTGTGATGAGATGGATTTGTATATGTAAATGTGCATGTGTGTGTGTGCATGTGTGTGTGTGTGTGTGTGTGTGTGTGTGCACCTGCATATAGAGGAGAAGGAGGAGGAGTTCTGACTATAGACAACTGCCACTACCAGGTTACCTTATTCAATTAGAAACTCTTGTTAGTTATCAGAAGATTTAATTGAGCAAGTTTCTTAATAGTAGGTACTGATTAACACAGAAGGATCCCTCTGACAAGCATAACTCCCTGATGTTGCCTTTGGTCTAAGGAAAAACTGGATTTTAGAAATAGAGAATTAATGGTGATGATAATAATGTTTTACTTTTAGAACTTGAGTCAAGTCCCTTATCTGCCCTAGCCCTCATTTCTTCATAAGTACAAAAGAGAGAGTTTGGATGATCTCTAAAGGCCTTTGGAGTTCTGATTATAGTTATTCAATCAATTATTATTTAATAGCACTTTGATGTTTGCATAACATCACAGCACCTGTATAAGGCAGATAGTGCAAGTTTCATTAATATTATTTTACAGCTGAAGAAACTGAGTCCCAGAAAAAAATGAGTGACTTTCCCAGATTCCCTGGTTAATGATAAAATGGATAGGTTTCCTGACTTTTTCATACACTTTGTTTTAAAAATCTCTACCATACTTCCTGTCTCAGGTCTTTTGCTTAGCAGAATATAAAAAAAAAACCAAAGAAGCACCTGAAAATCAGAAACCAAGTCTACATAGATACTTGATAGAGTTTTGTTTTTCAGTTGTTTTAGATTCTGATGCTTAATGAACCCATTTAGGGTTTTCTTGGTAATGATACTGCAGTGGCTTACCAGTTCTGTCTCCAGCTAATTTTACAGATGAGGAAGATATGCAAACAGGGTTCAGTGATTTGCCCAGTGTCACACATCTAGTTAAGTGACTGAGACCACATTTGAACTTGAGTCTTCCCAACTCTAGTGCCAGTCCCACCTGAAACAGATTACACAATGACATCCCTAAGAGAAAAAAAATAAGTAAATGCCTCTCTGATATTGGTTAACACTAGTGACAACTTTGCATTTCAAAAACCCTTTCTGAGCTACCAGTGATAATTTAAACCCTTTGGAGCCCAGAACTTAGTTTTGTATAATATTGATTGTCTTTAATTTGAAATCTACAAAATACCATTTTAGCACTTCTGGCTAGAAATACTTTGTTCACAGTAAATTTTTATCTTAACACCTCATTGTTTTTCCTCAGTAACAGTGAATATGGAATGTAACTTGCAACAAATGATTTTAAAATCCTTCACACAGATTTCTACTCATACATTTCCTTCTTTCTTCCTTCTGTTGACCCTCCTAATAATTTTGGACAACCTAGAGATTAATTTTCCTATTCATTTGGAAAATGCTGTTAACATTCCTTATTTACTACTGTTTCAGAATTTATGAATAAAGTTGAAATAGAATAGCAATCTTAAAGTACTTCTCTTAAAAAATGCTTCATAGTAGCAGTTCTAGGCAACAAGAATAAACAGAAGTCCTATTAAAAATGATTGCCATGTTCATATAACCACTTTATATATATATATATATATATGAAAAAACTATATGCATATGTATATTCATATATGCATGCATGTTAGTAATTGGTTTTTTATCTCACAGGAAGGTAATTTAGTTTTCTTGATTTAAAAAATTCACTTTTTCTTTTGTCTGAAAAATCTACTTATCATTAGCTGAATTATACCAAGAAATTGCCATTTCCATTTAATCACCTTTTAAAAATTATTACAGATATTGAACCTCATTTTCAGATTGGGAATGATTTGTAAACTCTCTTTTTTCTTTATTAGCACATTTTAATGAATGAAATAAACAGGAATAGGCATGATCAAGTAAGTGAAAGGAGCAGAGGCAGAAATAATTGATAATCTGGGCAACAGTTCCCAATTTAAAATCAATCATCCAGAAGAATTACATTGAGTAGAAAATCAAGAGCAAAGATGGAGTTAAGGTAGAGGGTGGAATAGAAGGAAGGGCCAGGGCATACTTATACTTTATTCCTCCCACTACCTCCTTTCCTTCTATATTCTCTTGTGATTTCTCCCTTTTTCTTTTCTCAAGTCAACATTGAATCTAGGACACAGCAACAGCTTCCCACCACAGAGTCATCCCTGGGCCTGAGATTTGGCTTCATATGCCTAATATGGTACTATAGGGAACAGGATATTGAATTAGGAGGTCAGAAGTTGGAGAGATTTTTGGCTTTGCTTATTATTGTGCGATCTTGTTAAGTTCAGGAACTTTCAAATACCCATTCATTTGAAGAATTAGGGCCACTTAAATTTTCAAAGAAGACTAGGGAATTTAATTCCATGTTTTTCCCTTCCTTTCCAATATATTCCCAAAAGATCATCAGTATAACCCTGCTTCTTAAAGGAACAATATTTCCTTCTCCTTCCTTCTTCATTGACCTGGTATTACAATATTTCTTTTATTTAGGGATAAATGTTGTAGCAACATTATCCTTTATTCTATGAGAGTCTTAATCACTAATCACCTTGAAAACAGATTTGAACTATTTTCAGATTTTATACATTTCTTATATGCTCCTGGTTTATAGTCTTTATATAATCATTATATAATTTATTACAGTCAAACTGTTTCTGGAAAGAGTGAAATTTAGAACTGGAGCACAGTTCACTCCAAATTTATAAGTTCTGGGAATCAAAAGCATGACATCACTGCTGAGGAAGAATGGACAATCCATGAAACTAATCAGTTTTCTTCCTGGGTGGCATTGGGGATCAAATGAGATAATGCATGTAAAAATACTTTGCAAATTGTAAAGCACCATACAGATATTGTTATTGCCACTGTTGTTATCCTTACTTTTTCCACACCCCACATTTTCCCCTTAGGTGCCTGGATTGGAACATACTACATATACTAGAATATGTTAGACATTCCGTGACTTAAAACTATATCTTGCTAACCTTAGTAAAGAGAAATCATTAATATGTTTGAGAAGAATGCTTTCATTTGCTTGACTATTCTCAAGGTTACTTAATTGTCAATTAAAATAAGACAGCATGTACTCTCATTAATTGAGGGTTTAATGAAGTCAGAGGTTATAATTCTGAAAATACATTCAATGAATTTGATAATGTCTAAAGGGAAATCTCTTTTATAGGTTTAATCATTTTTCTTTGATAGCCTCAGTGTTAGCCAGAATTGTGTATTGAAGAAGGATGTATAGGATGTGTGTGCTTGTATACACATATCTTGAGTTAGCACTAGATAAATATATGGATATATATTTCCACACTTGCTTAAATTTTTATCTTTTATTTTTCAAAATTATACAAACTGCAGCAATTCCTTAATCAATTAGAAATGCACTTTGTTTCCATTTCTTGCTGCCCACATTTTGTCATACATCCAATCATTGTTTCTTTGGCAATACCTTAGTATTATATATGCTGATTTGTGGAATCACAGGGCTGAAGAGGTTGGAGTTTTTAATATTTTTTGTGTAGTTCAAAATTCACCTTCAGAATATTTGAAACTATTTTTAACTGCATCTATAATATAGTAGTGTCTGTTTTCCAGTAGCCCCTCTAGCATCTTTTTTTTAGTCTCTGTGAGTTGACAAATTATAAAGTAAAACCTCAGGATTAATTGTTTGCATTTCATATAAATTTGTTAATTTAATATTTTTAAATAGTCATTTTTTCCTTTTGTTTTTATTACCTATTCTATTATGTAATAGTTTTTGTTTATATATAAACATAGAAACATATTGATATATCCACATGTATATCTATATGTAGAAATCTATTTGACACCCTGTCTATATATAGATAAATATATAAATATACATTTAGATTAATTTCTTTTTTAATATGTTTATTAGAATATTTATCAGATGTTTAATATAAACACTTTTCAATTTTTTAAGTTTATCTTAAAGATTTTGATGTTTGTAAATAGTTTTTAATTTTGTGTGATAAAATTATTTATTTAACTTTTATAGATCTTCTCTATCCTCTTTTAAGGATTTCTTCCATTGCTTCTGATTGTGAAATGTATCTTGTTTTATTCTCTTCTAGTTTTATTTTTTAATATGAGATGTTACATTTATGTTGATAATATACTTTGAATTTATTGTAACAAATTATTGGGCTAAAATTAATTTTTCCAAATTGTTTTTCAGTGTTCCCAGTAGCTCTTGTCAAATTGGGAATTCTTTCTTTAGTAATTTTTGTTTTAAGTTTATCAAACACTTCAAAAATGCTTTGTTTCTTGCTTATCTGTTCTATTCTACTAATTTACTTCTTTCTATTTTTAAACTAATTTTATTTTTCACACTCAATTTTACCCACTATCTTTGAATTCTCAAAGATATGCAAGTTTTCTAGTATATAATTGTTTACTGTAACTTCTGTTATTTTTTAAGTTCTTCTCTGCTCTGAACTCACCTTGTGAAATTTTATTTTAGTCATTTTTATTTTTACCTTTCTTTTTCTTCATCAAATCAGCTAGTAATGTTCTCTCTTGTCTCTTTGTAGAATCCCTATCCATTATTTAAAGTCCAACTAAAATATTGTCTCTTTCCACAAACTTTGATTGAAGGCAGGGTGACACAGGAGGACCGGAGTTTGAATTCAGCCTCAGACACTTGACACTTACTAACTGGGTGACTTTGGGCCAGTCACTTAGCCCTTATTACCTTAAATCCATGGCCATCTCCAGTCATCCTGACTTATATCTTGTCACTGGACCCAGATGATTCTTTAGGCTGATGACTTGGCACCGTACCCCCTCACTCAAATTCATGTGCCTGTCATGGCATAACCTCCCTGATGTCATGGTCTTCTTTGAGAATGAAAGACAAAATACCAACTTTGATTCCTAAGCACCTGAGTGGTGTGGTCTTCTGAAGAGCAGGTATTTCACTAACTCTTACTGGGTTCCAACCTTTGGGTGGGTGTGACTTCCAGTCATTCCCTTGGCCCATTCTCCTCTTTGAAGCAATATTCTCACTTTCAAATTGAGATTAAAGAAATTATAGGAAGAAAAATGATGAAAGCATAACTCCAAAACTAGCTTAGCTCCCAATTACACAATACACATTTAGGTACCAGTTCCTGTGCTAACTGCTGGGTAAGAAGGAAAGAGACAACAGAGACAGACCGACAGTCAGAAAAAACAATCTCTACCTTCAAGGAACTCACATCTAATGGGATAGACAAGAGGCAAAGAGTTATTTACAAACTATAGATAGGACATAAGTAAAAGACGGAAGGCATTACTAGAGTAAAGAAGAGTTGAGAAAGTCTTCTTGAGATGATAGTGTTTGGAATTAGCAGGAAGTCAGAAGACAGGGATGAAGATGGCCATCCAGACAAGGAAGAGAGATGGAGAAAATGCCCAGATCTGAAAGATCAAATGTGCTGTTTTTTGGAATGTCAAGGAGGTCATTGTTATTGTATTTAAGAGATCATAGAAGAGAATAAGATATAAGGAGATGGAAGAAGTAGGTGGGAAGTTAGTGTGGAAAGACTTTGAATGTCTTTTTGCATTTGATCCTAGAGATGATAGGATGCCACTGAAGTTTTTGGAGAGTAGGGTAATATGGTCATATGTATGCATTAGGAAATTCATTGTGTATCTGAATCATGTGCTTGTTTTATGGATTGGACTGGGCTTGAGACTTGAGCCAAGCTGATTCATTAGCTGCCTATTGAAAGACTATAAGCAGGGGCGGCTAGATGGTGCAGTGGATAGAGCAATGGCCCTAGAGTCAGGAGTACCTGAGTTCAAATCTGGCCTCAGACACTTATGTGTGGCCTTGGGCAAGCTACTTAACCCCATTGCCTTGCAAAAATCTAAAAAAAAAAAAAAGAAAGACTATAAGCATAATGCGATGAGAGACTATACAAAGATGGTGATATTTTCAGAAGAAAGTGGCATATTGGGAAGATGTTGCAAAGATGAAATCTATAGACCTTGGCAACAGATTGGATACTTGGGGTGGGCATAGGTGGGTATTCAGAGAGAGTCAAGGATTAAATATATTAGTATCTTGGGGAAAAGGAGGATGGAGATGCAATAAACTGTAACAGAAAAAATTGATAGGGGGAGCTCTTTTTGTTTGGTGGTGGGGGAAATAATGAATTCAATTTTGGATATGTTCTGTTTGAAGTATCTACTGATGTCTAGCTGGAGAAAGGCTGTTGGAGCTGCAAAGACTGGATATTAGTAGGGAGGGTGAGATATTGTAAGTGAATTTGAGAATCATCAGCATAGAAATGATCATTAAATCCATGAAATTTGATAAGATCACCAAATGAAATAGTATAGAAAGAGATAAGGGCTCATAACAGAGTCTTGTGAGAGACCTATGTGTTAGAAGGCTTGACTTGGATGAAGATTAAGCAAAGGAGATTGAGAAGTAGCTTCCTACTAATTAGTAGGGAGAGAAGCAGGAGAGAGTTGTGTCCCTAAAACTTAGAGAGAAGAGAATGTCAAGGACAAGAGGGGTGATCAAGAGTGTCGAAGGCAGCAGAGATGTCAGGAAGAATAAGGTTTGAGAAAAGGTCATTGAACTTAGCAATCATTGACTAAATTTCTAAAGATCTTAGAATTAATGTTTCTTCTATAGACCTTGGCAACACATTGGATATGTGGGGGGGGGGGGCATGAGTGGATGTTTAGAGAGAGTGAAGAATCAAGTATCTGATTTAATAATTTATAAAAAAATCAATGTGTTTTCTTTTCTTCAGCCTCAAATCCCCAGCTCTGCCAATTTCAAAATTGTTTACTATTGTTTCTTATTTTACACATTTACAAACATGAAAATACAGGGTAACCAGTAAGGATTCATTATGAATATTTCTATATTTAATTAACAAAGACAGTATCTTATTAAAAAGTATATTCAGGAAGAAAAGTTAAAGAATTCATGGTTCTTGATCCATTCTTTGTAGTTTACATGCATCAAAATATGCCTCAGTTTTAGTATTATGAAGTCAATATTAAGTTGACTTGATATTAATTTTCTTTCCCCTTTTTCCATTTTCCTCATTTATTTTTGTTACTGGGCTAACCTAAAATTGATCTGAAACTATGATACAGGTGGCTGAACTAATAAAGTATTTTATACTCTTTTTTGTACTTAGGTGCCTGAGTATTTTTAAATCTGTTGCTCAAATCAGAAAAATATCCATCCACCTAAGAATAGAGAGGGAATTAATATTTATATAGTGTCTATAATATGCTAGGCATTGTGCTAAGAATTTTTTTACAAATGTTATTTTAAGTTCACTAGGACCCTGTAAGTAGGTGCTGTTATCCTCATTTTTATAGATCAGAAAAACTAAAACAGGTTTGCTAACTTCCCCAGAGTCACAAAGTTAGTATCTGAGGTTGAATTTTAATTAAGATCTTCACTGAACTAGCTAACTGCTATAATACTTTCAAATGGAATCCTTTTTAATAAAAAAATTAAATTAACCATTAATAAATTTTGTAATTTTATTATTTTAGCTTATCACATTTTTCTCTATAACCCAAATCCAAAACCAAATAAATTAGTCAGATTATCACTCATTTTTGCCTTGCCCCCTTTGAAAAAAATATTTTTTCAACATAAGTAATAATTATATCCTACCTACTCTTTAAGCCATGATGATGACAAATTAAGATGGGTAAATTATTATATCCATTTATGATACCAGGGCACCATTGACTGCACAGTGAAATCTTCTTATACTGAGTTATTTAATACAATGTCTCCAGCCACTTCTCATTTTATGATGTATTGATGACAAAATTTTTCTCACTGGGTGATGTATCTTAAAAAAATTGGAGAAGGAAGAGTTGAGAGCAATACATTTATTCATCTTAAAATGTCTACATAGCTAAATCCCATTAAAATTTTCAGCTTCAACTATCCCCTTTTCTCTTCATGCATAGTGGATAGTGTTGGACCAAACATTAATGAAAGATTCAAGTGATCCCCTTTGAGTTTCCACTTCATTTTTCTATTCCTGCTTTTTTTCTTCTACCCTTTCTCACAGGAAAAAGTAGACCTATCTCTTTCTCAAGTTAAGCCCTGTATTCTGTATCTCAATTCCTCCTTCCTGTCTTTGATTTTGTTCCATTTGTTTTCTACTCTCTTGTTCGCTTTTCAAGTTTACTATTGACAACCATGTTCAGATCTCTTCTGTCCTTAAAACAAAATAATGACAAATATCCACTTGACATTTTTCTCCCTCAGTTTTATGCAAATTTCAAGGTGCCAGTAATACATACTGAGGAAGATATTCATCAGGCAATTAGAAATTATATATATAATTTCAGGAGAAAGTTGTAAGTTATAAATATAGATTGGGAGTCATCTTTATTTTAGGAGATATTAGACTAAGGTAGTTGCAGACAATAAACCTTGAAACCAATGAATATGCATTATTAATCTTTTGGCTCCTTTCCCTACTCTTAGTCCTTATCATATAATATTTTTTTCCTTGCTGAATATGGAGACTATTGATGGTACACGATGAAGAACTCTATACTTCTCCCACCTACTATAGGGATACCTCAAGACAGAAACTAGGAAAGGGGAATGAGATCCTCAGTATAAGAATATGGGTTAGGGAAGTAGACTCCCACTCTTTTTTTGAAGGATTTTGCTAGGCAATGGGATTAAGTGGCTTGCCCAAGGCCACACAACTAGGTAATTATTAAGTGTTTGAGGCTGGATTTGAACTCAGGTACTCCTGACTCCAGGACTGGTGCTCTATTCACTGTGCCACCTAGCCGCCAGCTCTCACTCTTTTGGATGAGAATAAAGAGTCATGGCTTTGGTAGCCATGTACACCATGAGACTTACTAAAACCATAGTCATTGTTATAATAGGAAATGAACATGACAAAATGGTCATGGAGAGCAATACCAGTGCCAAAATAGAAGGCAGAATAGTGAGTGTTGCTGGTAATTAACTTCACAGAATATAGCCTGGTCCTCTATGGAATCCAAGATATCCTTCAAAGACCTCTCTGATGTTTGTTCCACCACTTTCTTGATATATTTGGTGGTAGGTTTCTCCAAGTAGCATGTCAGATCCACAGTCAATATATTAGTAGGAATATGGAGTGCCTATACCTGTAATCTATCCATTCAGTTCAGAAATGATCTTGTCCACAGTGTTAGCAGTAGCAGTTGGTAGCAGGGATTATGTTTTGCCAGAGGGGTTGTCTATTATATTTTAATAGAATGCCATGGCTTCCAGTCACAAGTCCTTCTACAATGCCAAAACTGTCATAATCCCCCTTCACCAGGGGGACAACAGAGTTGATAGTGCAAAAGGCATTAATGTCAACTGTAAGGGAATTCTTATTTCTCATGGTTCACTCAAAGCATAAACATAAGGGTATCAGCAGAAGGGGCCTAGACAATGGCATTCTTAACTCTATCATCCAAATAAGCCTTGACCTTTTCCAAGGTGGTAATGACATTAGCATCAGCTATTGTACACTCAGGTTTGGGATCTCTCCATTTATTGCTCCTCAAAGAGAATAGTTGTTTTTCCATTGATAACCAACATTCCATTCTCATTGTTGACAATATCCTTGAAATTGCTATGGGTAGAATCATATTGGACAATATAATAGTTGAAGTCAATGAAGGGGTCATTGATGGCCACAATATTTATTCTACCTGAGGCAAAAGCACTCTAGTCACCAGGCACCTCATATGGTCAAATTCACCAAATTAGACCTTTACCATATCATATCAAGACAATAGCTATAGCAGATCCTGGCACTTAGATTGGGAGAAAAACTGAGATCCCTTGTTACAGTTTTTCATCAGAGATGAATAGTTACCTACTGTTTCTAGGTAGAAGTCTATCCTCCATTGAATAATTATATATTAGGTTTTTTCTTTTATGTTTTACATAAGGCTTCACCCTTTGGCAAGTTTGGTAATATAACTTCAGGTTATCCTCCTCCTTAACACTCACTATTGTTATTTTTGTTGTTCTGTTCTCATTTATGATTCACCTATCTCTCAAGAATATTTTGCATTCTACATTTATGTTTCCCTTATGATTTCCAGAAGTCAAGGAATGCAGGACTTGGTTTCAAGAAGACCTGAGTTTATATTTGACCTCAGATGCTTATTAGCTGTGTGACCTTTATCTGCCTCAATTTCCTCATCTGTAAAATAATGATAATAATAGCATCTATTTCTCAAGGTTGTTGTGAGGATCATGTGAGATAATTGTAATGTACTTAGGCCATCACATAGCGCTATATAAATTTTAGTTATCATTATAGTTTTATCTTCTCTTGGAAATCCTTGTAATTGAAATTAATCTTTCCTCCCTTCTACAATTGAAACTTGTGCTCTGTCCCAATCACACTTGCTGGGAATGCAATAGAGAGGATTCTTGTTCAGATGTGGATTGGATTAATACTAAGCCTTTGAACTTAGAGAATTCTGTGATGATGGGAGTGTATGATTAAAATAGTGTCTACATCCTTCACTAAAGGTGCTTCTGATAATCCATTGCAGACTAGGCTGGAAGTGAACATGTATCTCTCTCTTTTTCTTATCTGATATTTATTTTTTCCAATTACTTGCAAAAGTATTTTTAAACATTCATCGTTTTACAAACTTTTAAGTTCCACATTTTTCTACCTCCTTCCCCTCTCCTCCCTCCTCCCCATGGCAGTGAGCAATCCTAATAGAAGTTGTACATATACAATTGTGTTTAAGATATTTCCATAGTAGGCATATTGTGAAAGAAGAAGTAGAACTAAGGGGAAAAAAGAAAAAAAATAATAAAAGAAATTTTAAAATTTAATAAATTCTGCTTTGATCTGCTTTCAAACTATATAGTTCTTTCTCTGGATGTGGATAACATTTTCCATAACAGGTCTCACAGGTTATCCTTGATCATTGAACTGTTCAGTAGAGCTGTGGCTATCATAGTTGTACATCTCACAGTCCTTGAGCATGAGTTCCTTAGAATCAACAGTAGTAGTATTAAGTTCTTGAAAGTCCTTCCGGGCTGGGAGGATTTTGAGTATTAATTTTTAAAAGAGAATACCTTAGAAACATAATATCCTGAGTCCACATAAAGAATTTATAATGATGAAATTTTAGATAGTATGGCGGGGATATTATTATGGGAGAGAGAAGAAAATTATTTTCTTCAAACCATATTACATATGTGTCCACTTCCAGAGAAACAATCTTTTTTAAAAATTCAACTTGTCAGTTGTCTCTGCAGATGCTTGTGTGACCTCAACCTCCTCAGCAACCACAACTATTGAGTACTTAGAAAAGAAACTTGTTGATGGCAACTTCAAATGACTTGTCATCATCAAATGATTCAACATCTGAAATAATCATAGTTTTGTTTTGTTTTGTTTTGTTTTGTTTTCTCATTGGAGATAACATTAAAGAAGATGCATTTGCCCTTCCACCTTTAGGGCTGTTGGGTTTTTCCATATGAATTGCTGTTGAATCTGTCATATGGATTTTCTTCCCCATACCCCTCCTTGATAAAAGGAACTGTCTATAACTTTTTATTTATATCCTCAGTACTTAGCACAGTACTTTGCACTTAAATTAAGCACTGAGTGAATTAAGTACTAAGTAAAAGATTTTTTTTTATTCATTCATTCTAGGCAGGAACTAATTTACTTGGTGGAATTCCCTGAAACTCAGAGATGTTAAGAGTCTTTGCCCATAGTTACCAAGTTGATATGTTGCACAGACCAGATATGAACTCAAAGTTTGCTGACTCAAGGTCTTGGCATTCTTTTCACTACATGCTGCCTCTTGATTCAAGTATGGAGAGAAGTCTGAATTATATTTTTATTTCTCAATATTTAATTAGAATTCATAGTTCTAGCTATTAGCATTTCTAAAGTAAGCTTGCCCCTCTAAAAGAAATCTATCATATCTAAATAGATTTTGCAAAATTAGTATCTGAGGATTTATTATAAAAGCAAAACATGTGGCATATCATTAAAATAGATTCAGCAGAGCATAGTAGAACCTCTCACAGTCCTGCTCCCCTGCTGACTATGTCTGTCACTAGTGTGAATATGAACTATCTGTGGCATTTTGGGGGTGACCCATTTCTTTATTTCAGTCTTATTCCCTAGGATTACGATTATATTTTTAAAAAATTCAGAGGCATAAGAAATGCAAAGAGTATATTTCATAACCTGAACCAACAAAGAATGTTATCAATTGGATGTTGTTAATCTGAGACTTCTTGCCAATGCCTGTGTCTTCTAGGTCATGAATTAGCCAGTGTATCTCTAGAAATTTCCATCTCATTTCTGTCATCAGCTATATCATTTTCTCATAGACTTAGCTTCCTTGATGCTTGAATTTTCATTCCAACATCATTATTAATGTGATATCAGCGTGATGACATTTAAAAGTAGTATTTTTGGTAACAGGACTGTTCAGGATGTCAGAGGAGACTATACTTCTAGTTTACTAAATTCAATTTTGCAAATATAAAACCAGAATGGATTTTGCAGATAGTCTTTCCTTTCTAGGAATCAAAGGAAGATCCATTCTTAATACTTCTCATCTAAATATATACATCCTATCTGAATATATGTTATCATATAAACTTATATATATATATACATGCATATATATATCAAAAAGGACCATATGCATATTCCTTTCAGATATTTTATATATTCCTTTGAAATAGCACAATCAAAACTTTACATCAAGAGAGCATAGAAGACTTGATTTAATGTATTGTGAAAATATCCATCAATACAAACTATTTGACTTTCTTTTTTCTTCTGTCTTGTTTTGTCAGTGGTTGATTTAAGAACCATATGGGTATATTAATACTATATGGTTATGTCCATATAGATTGGAAGATGAATGATGAATAGCTTTCCCTTTCTTGTCATTGGGTGTGGTACATCATTATTGCTGCTATATGTATGGTATCATAAACCTATTTAGAGTTCTTAGTGAACATTTTCATTTTCTGCTATAGAATTTATAACTCATCAAAGAGAATGGGGTCTTGTAGAATTTCTGACCTGAGAGGTTCATAAAACTGCAGAAACTTGGATTTAGATAGAAGCCATCTAAAACACCTTACACCTGAACCCTTGATAAGAGGCAAATGAAGGTACATCATACTTTGTAATAGAAAGGAACTAGGAGTTTAGATAAAGTCATACTAAGGAAGAGGAGAGCGTCAGGAACTTCTTTGGATGCAGCATGGCTATTTACCATGTGGCAAGGCCAATTTAAGAAATTAGTTAGATGGAAATGGGCTATTTAACCAACCCTTGGGGTATATTTAAAGATATTTTAAAAAGAAACTTTTTGTATTTTGACAGTTATGTCTTCTATCCATTTGCTTTATTTTATTTCATTTTCCTAAAGTAGTAACAAATATTTTTGAATAACTCAATCTCAGTTATGCTGAGGGGGAAAGAAAAGGTACATTCTTATTAAAACTCAGTAAAAATTGATAGAAATGGTAAAGAGAATAAAGGGGAGACTACCCCAATAGCTCATGACTGTTAGCCTATTTGTTGTGACTGTGCAAATAATGCAAAGAAAGGATTACTCAAATAGGGGTAGTAGTAGTACAATTTTTAGAGTGGATGCCTTTGTCACTCACTCTAGGAAGTCCTACAAAGTCTTCATAAGACAACTGCTGACTTTCGGCTTTCGATTTTGGAAAGCATTCCTGGCCATAAATAATCTTGCCATTTTCCCATTATTGCTGTAGTCATACATGAAGAACTTAATGTCCTAAAAGCATTTTTGAATAAATTTCTTTTGAAATTATGAAAAATCTTTGATTGATCACTAGATAGCAATCAGAGAAGACAAGAAATCTTCAGCTTTCTATTTTTTTCATTTTGACAATATTATTTTAAAAAATTATCTTTATTATTGTAAGTAAAGGTTTTAATTTCTCACCAGAAGAGTTTATTTGAAAATTAATTTATATGAATTCAGCAACCTAAGCTCACCTAATTTATAAATAAATAAGATTTTACTTCATATTTTTACATGTAAAATTTTCAAAAGCTATAATTAATCTTGATTTATGCTTGATTAGCTTGGAAAGTGTTATGAAATTTTTGTTGGTGTATCTCAGTCATGTGCATTTTTCTTATACAAAAAGCTTCTTATTCTCTGAGTGCTTATTCAGGGTCAGGGTTCCTAGCATATGACTGGTGGGAATTTCCCATATCTGGAAAGGGAAAATGAAAAACTTTGTGTTTGTTAAGGGTCCTAGGAAATCAGAAAAAGGAATTTGATTGTCTCTCTTCCTTATTATTGCATAATGTAGGTTGAGTACTAGTCTTGAAATTCATTTTTCAGCACCCATTTATTGTTCTATTTTCTTAACTTCTAATTTCAGGTGTAGTAGCAGCAAAGTAAGGAAATCTGTTTTAGGCATGATGCCGCTTCTATTTGGATCATCAGAAGTCCAAATTTAATAAATATCTTGATGTCTACATATTCCCAGATTTCTTTTTCAATACCTCTCCTCTTTAATGTGATAGTAAATTGGATACAGACTATATGCAGATATATGCAGTTTCAGATCAGTGGACTTATCAACTTCTGACCAAATGAACCTTACCCAACATTCCAGGATTTTTGAGGGTCATTCAGAAAGATTAGGACCATACATTCTATTTGACCAGATCAACACAAACAAATTCCCACATAAGTGGGAATTAATTCTACCCCCCTTACAGAGTCATCAAAGCAAAAGCTCTTCAAGCCTGAATTCCTCAGAAGTACAATTCAATTCAGCCTAGTTCAATTCATTTCAGTTCAACAAACATTTATTATGAGTTTATCCTTTTGTTTATGCTGCTTAGCAGCAACTCAGAGGTAAAGTTAGCATTTGCATTGCAAAGAGCCTTCCTTTAAATGTGTTGACAGGATTTAGTTTTGATGGCTGTAAATGAACTGGGCAGAGCCTAGGAGGTTATTCTCAGATAAACATGCAAAAGAAAAGGTTTCTACTTTTGGACTATATCTATATAACTCAGTTCAATTTCACAAACAAACAAAAAAAATTAGCCATGAATTAGTCTCACCATTTTAAGAAGCAATTTGGAGTCAAAAATGTCTTTACCCTTTAACCCAAATATCATACTGCTGCATTTCCCTAAAAGAGATCAAAGACTCACGTACATTTAAAGGATGTATATAGCAACACTTTAAGTGGTAATAAAGAATTGGAAACAAAGTAAATACTCTTTATCAAGGATTATGTAGCCAAAAAATTGTGGTGTATGAACATAATAGAATATTAATGTGCTATAGGAACTGATAAATATGATGAATACAGAGAGTCATGGGAAGACTTCTAAAACTGATGCAAAGTAAAAAATACGGAGCTTCTTGAACAAGATAGATGGATGAGCGACTGGAACTGAATCTGTGATTTCATTTTTACAAGGGTATTCCAGATAAAGAAATTCATTCTACCAATATAAATCCATCCCCTTGTCTGCAAAGGTTTGTCTTTGAAAGTTGTCTGGAGTACTAAGAGGTTGTGACTTTTCCATATTCCACAATCAGTATTCATCAGATGCCATACTTAACTGATATCTTCCTGGTTGTAATACCAGCTTTCCCACCACTACCACTACGCCACCCTCCCTCTTATAGGAAAGCATTTTGTTCTTTAGTTATTTCAGAAGTGTCCTTTTGTTCATCAGTTATTTCAGAAAATGTCCTACTCTTTATGAATCCATTTGGGGTTTTCTTGGCAAAGGTACTGGAATAGTTTGCCATTTCCTTCTCCAGTTCATTTTACAAATGAAGAAAGTGAGGCAAACAGCATTAAGTGACTTGCCCAGGGTCATGCAACTAATAAGTGTCAGAGGTCAGAATTGAAGTCAGAAAGATTCCCATCCCAATTCATCCATTACATCACTTAGCTGCCCCATATGAATAAATGAGGCAGTACAAATAGAAAGAACAAAATGAAACTAAAAACTGTTTAATAATAATCACCAAGGTTGTCAATTGAAAAAAAAGAGAATATGCATTGCCTACCTTTCTATCCTTCTTTACAGTGTATAGTTAGCCTAGATAATGATATATCAACTATTTCCTACACTTATTTTGCACAGTTGGGAGACTTTGGGTGGGGAACATTGCATGTATTTGCCAGACACATTTGAGACACATTAGTTTTGCTTGAACTACTTTATTCCCTCTATTTTTTCTAATTTGTAACTAGGGATAATTTACTGAGAGAGAGGGAAGATTTATATTTTTAAAAAGGTAATGTAAAAAAAATTAATTATATCAATTAATATTTAAAATAATTTATAATTACATTCTATCCATATTGGTTTAAAAATGTTTCTGTCCTCATATGTAAATATCCCTATATATTTATATCTATATATGTACATACATACAATGTACAACTTATAATAAATTGACTCCCCCCAAAACATTTATTGATCACCTCTCCTGCTTGTACCTTGTATTAAAGTTGATTTCATTGGGATAGGTAACTTCCAGTGAGAAAACATTTGTTCTGATTAATACCTCCACTACAACTTAGATTTGGCTGTCATTGAAAGACTTGTTATTTATCAAGGATGTCACAGTTAGAATTGAATAGGGAAGAACTTGATTCTTTGTTTTATTTTTCATTCTAAATCCAGGTCTCTATCCATATACTATCCTCTATATGATTTCACAGGAAAGTAAAGTCATTTCTAGTTTGAGGTTTGAGTAGAACCTCCTGGAAGAGATGAAATTTCAATAGGATCCTGAAGGCTGAGGAGGATTTCAACTGAAAAGTATAGAGGAAAAAGGATTTTATAGGTATAGGGAATGGCAGTGAACAAAATAAGGGATTTAAAAATGTTTTATAATTTGATCCTTCCTAGTTTATATCTGAGACACAAAACATCCTCCTCAGAATCTAGAAAATGGAGATCATTTGAAATTGATGAAAGCACAGGTATAATAGTTGAATTATCTGGTCAAGGAAGTTTATTTTTCAAGGAACCCCAAATCCAGATAAAACATGGATCTATTTATTCTTGTACAGTTCTGAGATATGTAAATATTCGATTGTGCTCAGGGAAATTTGGAGGCTGTAGATACTGAGGTAAGCCTGGGCGAATGTGTAGAATGTTATGATGAAATTCAGTGTAGAAATCTTTCCAAGTTTGTGGTAGTTGACAGCTCCTGGAGACTCAAAAGTTTGCCAGTCAGAGAAAAAAAAATTCCCGCGGGAACCTATAAAAGTGTTTTGTGGGATGACTGCTTGAGGCCAACATTCTCATCTGTTAGTAACCCGTAGTGATGTAATTAGATGAGGAATCAATCCTTCTGAAAGGGAAAAAAAAAACTGTAGAAAAGCAAAACCATGATCCAACCACTCGAGGAGGCAAAACTAGAAAGAAATGGTCAAGTTATTAGAAATATTAAGGGATTTAGATATTTAGAACCTATAAAGACAGTGGAAGGGGAAAATCAGTTAATTTTCTGAAATAATAGTGATGTGAAGAATACAAAAAAAAAAGACCTAGTCCTGGAATTTTGACTCTTCAGGGCATCTCACTCCATGGAAATAAATAGTTCTGAGGGTGTTTGGAAGAATTCACATATTTTAGTACTTTCCCACAAATCATATATGAAAAGAAGCAGTTTGTTTTAGTGAAAAGATTTTTAGGAGATGGTTACCCTGGATTCAAATTGCAACTGTGCTTCTTATTAGTTATGTGATCATGAGCATGTCATTCACTTTAACTTCTAGATGACTCAGCTTCTTTAGATACACAATGAGGAAGGTGGACTAGGTAATAAGGAAAAATATAATCTATGTATGAATAATCATTGCCTCCCCTTCTCCCCAAATTACCTTCTTTTATGTTGTATGCCATGTATATATTTATAAATGTGCATGTTATATCACCTGACTGATTTCAAACTTCCTGAGAGCAAAAAGACTATTTGTTTTTGTGTTTTTATATCCCTAGAGCACTGGTCCTCAAACTTTTTGATCTTAGGATCCCTTTACTTCTTTAAAAATTATTAATGATACCTCAAAGAACCTTTTTCTTATGTGGTTAAAAGTATTAATATTATTTATGAAATCAAAATATCTTGGCATTAGTATGAAAATACTTTTAACCTTGCAAACTACCCCTGAGGATCTTCATTTTGAGAATCGCTGTTATAGTGCTTAGTCACAGGGTCAGGTACAAAATAGGTACGTATATTTTAGAGGTACCTATTAAAGTGTTCACTGATTAACTTATATGCAAACTGTAATCTAACCTCCTCACAGCTAAGAAATTGAAACTTTTCAAAAAGAGAGTTTGATCATTGTAATTCCTTAATGAAGAAAGCTTCAGGGTTCTCTCCTGAAGCTCTGGTAAAATACATACTTTTTTCTTTGGGATTTAAAACCTTTCACACTCTTCCTTCCACACATATTTCTAACCTATTTCATATTACTGCTACTTCCTACTAATCTATGTTCCAGATAAACTAGAGAGATTTTTCTTCCTTTTACCTCCATACTTTCCTCCTGGTCAGATGGTGATACAATGTGGAAAATCCCCAGTTGGACCTGTAGTCAGAAGGATCTGATTTCAAATCCAGCCCCACATACAAGCTGTGTGACCTTGGACAATTCCTTTGACTTTTGTCTGCCCTGGGTACTTCAATTATAAAATAGACAAAATAATAACGCCTACCTCACAGGGCTGTTATGTGGATTGAATCAGATAATATTTTTAAAGTACTTAGCACAGTGGCTGATAGATAATCAGCATCATAAAATGATTATTATTATCTAGGCTGATGTCCATATCTAGAATACTTTCTTCCCTCTTATTTACCAATCCTCAGAATGCTGGTACAATAGTCAATTTATCTTTTCAACCTTTTTTAAGGTAGAAAGACCCAGAGAAACATAGAAAATGCTATTTACTTCTGGAGCTGCTATAAGGAAAGTTTTGTGTAGATCACTAAGTACCATAGAAATATGAGCTGCTATTAATAATGACTTTAGAAATTACTTTCTAATTCAGAAAAGTTTAGAATTCCTTGTTTTAACTAATACAAATATTAGAAAATTAGAGCATTATGGAATTTGTTCTAGAATGATGCCATGCAGATTACATAAAGCAAAATAGGAAAGTTAGGAGTTTATTAAGTAAGAGAATTTGTAACTGAATGTCTACCTGATGGAAAGTGGTATTGAGGTATTGATTCTTTGTTTTGTTTTTTGTTTTTCATTCTAAATCCAAGTCTCTATCCATATGCTACCCTTTGTAAGAATTCACAAGGAAGTAAAGTCATCTCTGGGTTGAGGTTTGAATAGAACTTCCTGGAAGAGATGAAATTTCAATATTTTTCCTCCAGATTTTATATAAGACTAAAATTACAAAAGCAGCAATGTGGAAAAGTATTTTTCATTTCTTGGAAATAGCAGTTGGTCAGGATTATATATAATACAATAACAATTTGACTTATTCTGATTTTTAAATAGTTCAGCATAATTAGCTCTAGTGTAATATATATGAAATTAAAGGATAAAATGGGTAAACTAAGTTTGGCTATTTATTTTTCCTCAACATATATTTGGGCATCTTTTTCTCTGAATATATTTTTCTTTCTGACAAGTGTTTAAATTATCTTCAACTGCAAGTGTAGATACAAGGTCTCATGATAGAGTTAAGTGCATATCATAAAAACATTGCACATTTTTATTCTGGTACTTTGTATTATATTTGAATCCATAGTAAAACATACATAAGCTATGATATAATGGATTCTGCTGTACTCAATCATCCAGATGTTTTGCCTATATCATTCCATAATCTGCATATGCTTACCTCTCAATTATCCACAAACATTAATTATCAACATTTTAGCTGAGTCACAAGTAAATATTATTTTCAATGTATCATCAGTGATTTTTTTCTCCTTCCTTGCTTTGTTGATATAACTGTCACTCACTAGAGACAGTTAGCACCTAGTTTGTTTACAGTTATCCCCCTTTCTCTCTGCTTGCCAAGAAATCCTCGGAAACTCAAATATTCCACCACCTCCTCTGCTTCAGGAAGTTTGAGGAGAGGGCAAACCTTGCATCAGGCTGAATGAGAAAAGGCTATGCCAAGTGAGGGTCAGGTTGCAGGGAGGAGTTGAGCCAGGGGGACAGAATTGGAAAAATTGGACCACTTCCTAGCTCTTCCTGAGTCAGACCTTCACAGTGTGGTCTCATTATTTTAATTATTATTATTTTGAAGTGAATTCCCTAAACATTAAACACACCCATAATTGAATGTAAGCATAAGAACATTCCAAAGTTCCTTATAAATGACTTGGATTATCCATTATATTAGATTTGTTCATATCTCTATTGCTGTCCATTTGTGTGAATAATCAAGAGTTGACAGTATAGGCACATTCCAAAAGTTCATTTGTAAGTCAGTTATTTGGAACTTGAAATGCTTTTTTTT